>NC_141284.1:20793257-21393257 GCF_037954325.1 Fistularia commersonii | reverse complement strand
CACACACACACACACACATATATATATATATGTGTGTATATATATATATATATATATATATATACTGCTCAAAAAAATAAAGGGAACACTTGAACAGCACAATGTAACTCCAAGTCAATCACACTTCTGTGAAATCATAGTGTCCCCTCAGGAAGCAACACAGATTCATTTTGACTTGTTTTAAGGACATTACATCAAAGTTGGATCAGCCTGGAGTTTGTTTTTACACTTTAATTTTGAGTGTGATTCCTAATCCAGACCTCCATGGGTTGATACAATTGATTTCCATGGATCATTTTTGTGTGATTTTGTTGTCAGCACATTCAACTGTGTAAAGAGCAAAGTATTTTATAAGAATATTTCATTCATCTAGATCTAGGATGTGTTTTTTAAGTGTTCCCTTTATTTTTTTGAGCAGTGTATATAAAGAACACATAATATGTAACACATAAATAGTACTATACACATATTGTACTACTTATGCAGCTACAAGAAATTAGCATACTTTTGGAGGATAACCTTGTGTCTACATTCTTACATGTGATTTAAGACTCCACATGTCCCTCACTGGGCCAATATCTTCTTGCACGTGTCTACAATCTCCTGCCTGCTGCTTACCTGGACCACTGGGTGCGGCGGCGGCCGCACCGGCTCCACTGAACCTTCCTCCTCCAGCAGAGTGGACGCGATGAAGCTAAATCCTCTGAAGAGCTGGTGGGCTCCGGCACTTGGGGGCACACCGGGAGAGTCTAAGGGATTATGAGTAAAGTTTTCTTGGTCACGATGCAAGTTCACAAATGCTAGCCATATACAGTAGTGAGATGTCTTAAGGGTGCTAGACATCTTTCACCTTTAGGTGTGCGGGAGGTGAACTCCGAGTCGAAGTAGAATGTGTCGTCTGGACGCGCCACTGCCGGTCGAAACGGAGGCTTGACCTCTCGGCGGAAGAGTTTCTGAAAGCGGTGGTGGACTTTTAATCGCGACAGTCGATCCCCGTCTCACGGGGATAAAGGAAAAAGTCAAACTGTGTCTTTGTGGAAAAACAGCCTGGTACTAACGTTCCAGTCGATGGTGGAGAAAAACCCGTGTCGCTTGATCTCTTCCGCACAGTCTGCCCCGGAGCCTGCCAAGGGAACAACAACAACGATGAGGCGGAAATCAAATAATCCACCCGATTCCATCGGACGATCACAATCTTTCACAGACATGCCACTGTGAAAAACACACACACACACGTCATGTCTCAATATTATATACTTTTAGATTTTAGGATTTCGCTGTACATTTTTTCCTGAGAGACATCAGCTGTCCATACACAGTGACTGAATGAAGATTGTGATTTCAAATCAAATTATCCATCCATTCATTATCTATACAGCTTATCAACAAATGTAACGGATCACAAGTGACGTAGAAACATCCAACCATTCACTCTTTCATTCACATGTCAGCGCAATTAAGGGTCTCCAATAAACTTCCTGCATGTATTTGGACTGTAGGAAGAACTCGGAGAACCGGGAGGAGCCCCTCTGGGAGAACATGGAGAGTCCACACAGAAGGATCCCGTTGTGGGAATCCAATCAGGGACCTTCTTGATGTGAGGTGGACATGGTGACCGCTGTGCTGTCAATCAAATCCACTACAGTGCCATTGTATAGCGTATTTTCCCAAAGTATAATTGAGAAAGATGATGTTTTTTTCAATGTCTTCCCATTAATAACGCAGGCCTGGATTTTAACTCCAACTTGGTTTTCACCTCGTCCCTTCTAAGTCAACTCAAAAATTTTCAATGTGAATTTGAAGGCTTTCTGACTTCAAATGTGGACCAGAGAGCTGAAACAGTTTCTATCAGACCGTCCAATATTTCTGTAAATATTAACTCATGAACTGGAAACTCGGCCAATTCTTTTTACTTAACGGCAATCCAACAATCCTGGCTCCCTTAGGTCTGTGATTTGATCTCTGGATGATCAACATGAAATGCCTCAAGAAATCATACGGTGCAAGCGCGGTCTCAGGTGGTTTTCATGAGCCGACACTCACCCAGTCTGTTGGCAGGATTCCTCTTGAACAGAGCCCTGAGTAGAGACTGGGCCTCAGCGCTCAGGAACTGAGGCATTCCCAGGCGCGCTCTGAAGGAGAAAACACACACACAAACACACACACACACACACACACACACACAGTCTCCGTTACTTCACTACACAACACGTGAGGCATTTGGAAACATCGCCACAACCGCGTTGGCTTGTGGCACACCAAGTTTACCCACTTCAAAATCAGGTTCATAGTTTCTTTGCGGTCCTTCCCCTGGAACGGCAGTGATCCCGTCAACATTTCAAACTGGAGGAGAGAATATACAGCCGTTACTTCAGGGCACAAGCAGGGAAGCACAGCTCCTGCTGAATGACCCGTGCACTGCCTTTCCTCACCATCAGTACACCAAATGACCACCAATCGGCGCTGTGGGTGTGCCCCTGTCTGTTGACGACCTCCGGAGCCATGTACTCCACCGTACCGCAGAAGGAATAGGCCTTCTCATGGTGATCTATGGCCTCTTTGCACAATCCGAAATCTAAAAACGATACCGTATGTGGCACATTAAATCACTATGACAGGAAAGCAGCTTGTCAGTCAAAAAGTTCAACGACCGTCATACACCGATAATGTTTCACTATATTCCGGCTTTCTTGTCTTTGGAGATAATCAGCACGGTTCGGGTTTTCTTTAAGAGCTTAGACTGAGCTTTGGAAAACATGTAAAACGGTCAATAATTGACAAGGTGAACATATGGTTATATGTTCACCTCCACCTCATATGCTCATCTCCACACACACGCACACACATTCCTGTTCAGATAGAGATCTGGTCGTTGGCTATTAAAAAAGATGAACAATGAACAGAGTAGCAGAGACCCACCTGTAAGCTTGATATGTCCCTCCTCATCCAGGAGGATACTAGGGGAGGACAACAAAATTGTGCAAAATTAGCATAAAAATAATAATAAACAGACTTGAAAATCATCATTGGTACAATGATATGAATTCTGGTTTGAGTTGGGAAACGCTCTTATAAATGGCAGGGAAAAAGAAAATCATTCCCACCTGGACACTTCCCTTGAGATTGTTTTTTTGAAAGGAGTAAATAAAAAATTAACACTGCTGTTTGCCCCGGGCTCTTAGTAAGTAACCTTCCATTCACTTCTGGTAAACAAACACCTTGTGAGGGAGCAGCTCCGAAGCAATCACAGGCTTTTTTATCAAGACCACAAGAACCATCATAATTCCATTGTGGATGCGTTTTATTCTCCCAGAATGTCAGTGTAATTGTGAAGGATTCTGAAGAAAAGGGGTCACAAATTTTGATTTATATTGTCTTCCATCGAGTCAGTTGCATCTTACTTCTCTGGCTTGAGGTCTCTGTAAATGATGCCCAGGCTGTGGAGGTGGTCCAGTCCCAGCGCCAGCTCTGCCAGATAAAACTTCACATCCTCCTCCGTGAACATCACCTGCGAAGCAGAGACAAACACAGGATTGAAGCGGCAGGTACTTGTTGGCGAGGGAGCGCGTACCGCACTTGTCTGAACATTGTGTACCTCTTTAGAAAGTCTGGTGAACAGATCTCCACCTCTGAGAAAGTCCAGGATCAAGTATAACTTCCCCTCAGTCTGGAATGCTGCATACCCAAACACAGAAAACGTTCAAAACAAGTGAAATCGGCAAACTCAATAAGTAAGCAAAGTGGATATCCGTCTGGACCTACCATAGTGCAGTTTGACAATAAATGGATGGTTGACATCTGCTAAGATGTTCCTCTCCATCTTGGTCCTCACCCGGTCTCTCACTGTAGGATGAGCGTGAGCAGAATTGACTCATTTGAGTCAGTTTATGTACCTTAAATGCCCCAAAACATGTGTTCTTCAATTAGTGTACCGCCGCCCTTTACCTTTGAGTGTGGCCTTCTTCAGGACCTTCATGGCGTACAGCTGGTTGGCATCGGGAGGGGTCACCTTTCGCACCAGGAAAACCTGCATTGAAAAGGCACACAAAGCACAGGGTTCCAGTCCGACGGAGCAGAAGACGAGGGAGAATACACCAGCACAGTCGGGAGAAGCTGACAGTTGGGAAAGCAACCGTGCGTCACCTTGCCGAAGGATCCCTGTCCCAGGACTTTGAGGAGCTCAAACTGAGAGGCATCGGCTTTTTCAGAGCCTTCTTTGACCACGTGGGTAATGTTGATCTCCTTGATGTCATCATCATCCTTTAAAAGTGTGGGGAAAAAAACAAAACAGTCAGAGATGCAAAGAAAAAAAATTACAGAATAGGCAAGGTATGCATATTCAAGAAAAGTGGAAATGACAAAAATAGCAAAAATCATTTGATGGATAGCCTATCTTAGATTGATGGTGTCCCCTCAAATTGACGGGGACACGAGTAGCTTTTGTGTATTTCTAACGTAGTTCTGGTGAGCCCTATCAAGGATGCTTTGCTTAGCAGAGAAGGCAAAAAGATTGTTTTTTTTTTATACATATATTTTTCTTAACTCTTCCAACTGTGGTGGAACAACAAAGATGAAAGGGAAGTGCAGAAAAGTGGGTTGCAGCATTGCATTTAGAGAAATTTGAACCACTTTTGATAAACTGTGGTTGGACCTTTAAAAATCTGCAATGCAAAATACCCATGGGTGGTTCCTTTTTCTTTATTTTGGCAGAAAGTTGAGTCACACCCTACTTTCTGCTGACAATTTCAAGAGGCCATATGTGCAGGGTGGAGGGCCGGCACTGCTGCAGCTACAAAACACAAACATTCAGTGCAGCTCACAGACACCTGCAGAACACACCCAGGACTTTCTGCACTTGTTTCCAAATTCAAAGCACAAGGTTTGTAATGAGATCTACATACATTTCATTGTCACTCAATATACTTCCCACTCAGGAGGTCTGAAACACCTTCTCAGGTTTTGTAACTCCCAAACGTACCTGACCGAACATGAATACCGAACCACTCGAAACAGGAGAGCCATTAGAAGTACACCGAATCACAAAACACAAAAGCGCTGGGACATCAGTTAGTGTCATCTGAAGTTGCTGGGGACCCAGTACAATACCCGTAAAAATACTGAGCAATACGCCACGAAAAAAAGATGGACATTATCTTAAAAAGGATGTTTCAACCATGTATAGTTGGTTAATATTATTCAGTGTATTCTACCACATCAGATCATGAAACCCTGTGGCTCTGTTTGACAACAGGAAACCAGTAGATACATGTGATTTCCAAACAACAAGCGATGTGCAGACGCAGCTGCGCAACTCCACTCTTGAGAATGATGACTTTAAGACCGCACTTCCGTGTAAAAACCTCCAGTGAGAAGCGAAATGTAACCAAGATGTTCAGTTGATCTTACTATCCAGGGCTTCCACGGTAAAGGTAAAGCATATGTGCTGTTGTCTTCTGGTCTGCAGCCACTGCAATGAGCAGATTTGCCTGTCAGGACTGCTTTCCTTTCAAACAGGTGGAGGGTCAGCAGGCGGACTAGGTTGACCCTTCTCTTCCCCTTCCTCTATGTCAACATTGACAGAAGATCTGCCTGACTGTCCCATCCATGATAACACACGCGCACGCCTTCCTCATTTCGATCTACTATGCTCTCTGAAGGCATCTCTAGATCTTCATTATGCTCCTCGCTATTTCCACTGTCTCCTGTTTCTGCGTGCAAAGTTACCCTGACGAGTTCTCAGCGTCTGCAGAGGAAGAAGGAAGACCCCCCCCCCACCCAAACATAGCTAAACAGAAAAAACAGAAAGGCAGATTGTGATTGATGCTCGCTGTTTGGTGTCATGATTCAATTCCTATCTTATCTTGCAGAGTGGAAGCTGGGAGACAAGACAAGAGGACCTGGTGTGAGGTATCCCCCTCTCAAGTGGAAACAGGGATGATTCAGATGACTCATGATTTTCCTGTCTATGTCCAGGCATGTCCCTCTTTTCCCTCTTATTATGGTCTATTTCTCATCCTGTCTCTGAAACAGCCACAGCTTCTAAACTGCCCCCTGACTCTCCCTCACTCTGAACCTCCTTACAAATACCCCTCAACTTCTGAACTTCTGAACGAATAAATACACTTTGGATTGGGTTGTTGATTAACAATTCACTTAAGATAAGCAGCTGGAGCAAAGTTGATGCAAGCCGGCCGAAGGAAAGGGTGATGGGTAGCTTGTGGGAAGAGTCTGAGCTTACCTGGGTCCTAATACTGGCAAAGTCCTTCTGTATCCAGGTGATTTGTGACGCTTTCTGGTGTGGTTAGGTTGGAATGGAGAAGTCAATATTACGAGAGGAATTGCATCAAATGTAGAGGTGCAATTGGCATTAAGGTATTAGATGTACCTTAAATGTGTATGCAGAACCCTACTAACACACTCAGACACACACGGATTGGAACAGAAAATGACAAGATGGTAGATGGTTGTCATGGTGGTGACAGGAAACGTCTCTTTCGTTAAATGTCTTGTTTCCTCTTTTCTCACACAGATCTCCCTTCCTTCCTTATCACCTGCCACCGCCGGGCTGATTTACACCCGACGGCCGCAGGGACGAAAAACATCAGCGTTATGTCGAAAAGCTTCGATGGCGGAAAGCGAGCCGGAGCGCTAACATCTCCCGATTCTGTTGGATTGGCTGCGTTTCAGAAGAATTCCTAAGGTGGAAGATTTAGCTGTAGAGGTGCTGGCCATGTGGGAGGAAAGAAACGGGAAGAAAGACCGAACTTGCAGTTTACATGAACCACGTATAGTCGTCATGGTATGTTTTTGGTCCAAGACAACAAACATGTCCTCTTGTGTTTCCGCTTCACACCTCAGCAGGAGTTCACTCAGTAACTCCCACAAAAGAAAACCCAAAATATCACACTCAAATACAAAACATTCACACGACAATCCCTACATCGTACGTACTCGCTCTGAGCCGCGCATTGCAAAAAGGAAAAAAGTAGCGACTTGCCTCTTTTGTGCGGGTTTTGGTGCGAAATAGGAGCCTCCACATGATTTTGTGCGGCTACGTCCATGTCACTGATGCTGTCACCGGTGTCAGTGACTCTGCCGCGCTCTAGTCTCTCAAATTCACACCATTTGTATCGGAGTTGTTGTGTGCAATGATGTTGTGTGCAACACCACAGTGAAACATGCAGCAACACACCCACACTGAAATAGGAAGTCAAGTTATAAAGATGTGAGCGGCAGACTTGTCGAGGAAAGAGGAGGAGGGAACGGCTCCAGGAAGTTGCTGTTAGAAGCATTTTCCTCGTTGGCTGAGAGCGGGAGGGACGAGGACCAATTGATGGTGGAATTCAAGGCGCAGGAAGCGCGTGGAAGAAGTAACAAATCAGATGAGAATATTCCTAGTGAGGTCACACTGAGGACCTTGTGTGTGAGTGTTTGGGGGGTTCGCCCGCTGTCGAGATGTTGCAATTTCAATTTACGCTTCGCATTTCCCTCCGGGATGACATCATCTCAAAGGCGGTCACTATTTGGGGAAGTTTTCCGTTTTTATAAAAATGTCACTATCACACACCCAGTCGGTCTATCGCACAACCTGCTTAAGTCAGTACACGCTAAACTGGCGACGCCCCAGACCTCGAGGAGAAAGGGCACCCCTGTGGGAGCGTGAACGGATGTAATGCCTCGTCATGGACACACGGGGCCAGTGCAGGTCTTCCAGCGACCGGGGCTGTTCGTGCTGGAGAGAGATTTATCCAAGTAAGGACATGTTCAGGCTGTTGGCTTCGGCCCCTTCTGGGTAGCTTCTGACTTCGGTCGCGTCCATTGGAGCAGGGAAAAGAGTGTCAGAGGTAGACAACGTTACAGAGGGCGGTCAAGTCCCGAGCGGGTCGAGGAGATCCAGAAGGTTCAGGGGAGGTAAATACAGGACCAAATGGCTCACGGCCCCCTAAGTTAAAAAGGGTCCCTTACAACACCCGGCACTTTCACTCACCACCTCGTACTCCCTTTTCCTGGAAAAATGGAGGCAGCCTGTGAAAACTGTGTGACAGCCTTGAATGAGGGAAAAGGGAGCGCAGAGAAAATGAACAGTGTACACATGTAGACAGCAGTTTAAACATCCACCTCAGCAAACCTGTAGCCGTGTAACTGTGAAAACAAATACCCCGCTCTAGATTTTGTCTGCGTGACCAAAAACGTGTGAAATGATAAAGAGGCTGTCTGAAGTATCACTCAGGATACAACGGAAATCACACGACGGGGCCAAAAGGTGATACTTGTGCATCATAAACATTTACAGCTCAAGGAGGATGTTGGTATTGTTGCGGGCTGCGGGTCCAAAGAGTATCGGTAATGCGCTGCTCGGATCAGCACTGGGGTGTTTACAGCTCCACTAAACCGCGACCCGAAGATACGTCACTGAGATGTCAAGAATCGTGGAGGAAGTTGGAGATTTTCTGTTCCAGAAACTGACCGAGCGCTTGTTAAAATAGTTTGCTATTCAATCAAAAGATGATAGATATTACATGAACATGTGCCTTGTTGCAGCTCCAGGGTGATTTCTCTCATGAGAGTCCCAGGTTTTTGTTTATGCTTCTCAGAACTTGCGTCTGGACGTGTTTTCAATTAAGCACAAAAGTCCATCAGGGGAGGAAGAGGACTGTTTCCATCTACCAGATTTCCTTACAAATCTCCCAGAGGATACGGTGCAAAGGCTTCTGCAGCACATTTCAGAGCTGAGTCATTCATTTAGCCAGCCTCTTTCCCATTCACTAATATATTTTTTTCAGTTTGTTGAACAGGCTGTTGCTATAAAACACCTCCCTCTGTCCAGTTTCATTTTGTCATTTCCCACTTGCTGGAACACTTTCCTCCCCTCGCTCTCTAGCAACACCAGCTGTGACATGGCTGACAGGCTATGACAAAAAGAAAACACACTGGGGAGAGCAGAGATGAAGGGAATCAGACCTTTGCGTGGATATTTGCAGGTGCATTTTGCAAACCAACAGAAAAGAGATTTTATAGTGAGAAATCCACAGAAAAAAAAAACAAAAAACGCTGACTTTTTGTGAGCAGCATTAATAAACTGATCATAACAAGCGAGCAATGCTAAAGATAGTCATTAAAGACCTCGCACGCAAAGACGACTCGAGCCCGCTTTGTCGGAGCAGTCTCTTTAATCCCAACGAGTCGTGGGATTTTAATCTGAGCAGCAGCTGTGAGGAGACAAAGGGGAAGTTTGTGAAAGAAAAGCTCACGTTAGATCGTAAGGGAATCCACCGTTTGCTTTTGATATTAGCAGTCATGACAATCAGGGCTGCGATCAGTGCATTAGTCACTGTTGTGGAAGGATTTGGAAAATAGGAAGTTTAAATGTTAACTGCAAAAAAAAAAATTTGTCAGTTTGCAGTTCATATGAAATGCCACGGACGAGTTGAAGGTGGGTACCACAGGAAATCTACCAGTGTAGAACGGGATTAGCGCGGACGTTGCAGGAAATCTACCAGCATAGCGCAGGATTAGCATGTACGATACAGGAAATCCTGTGTTGGCATGTGTAATATTAATAGCGTGAGCACGGCTAGCAGCAGGATGAAAGGCAGTTAAGGGCAATACGAGTTGACACAAAGTCATTTTGACACCTAAAGTATCTGCAAGGGACGGATCGAACCCAGAGCAACATGGGAGAACAAATGAGAGGGATCCAGATAAGTGGGAGCAGTAAAGTCAGAGCCGGAGAGGACAGCACAGATGATGAGGTCATCAGAGCTTAAACTTAGCTGTCCGGTTGCAGTGGAAACTCAGCGCTGCGATGTAATGCGGGGGAATATAGGGAGACAATGACCTGCAGGGACGCAAAGCCCCACGGATGTAAAGACAATAACGACACCCGACGGCTCTCTTCGCTGATCTCCAGTCTCCCTCGCGTGACCAAGCCGGCTCTCATAGTTTAAAATCTCTGCATTGGATAGATCGGACTAAAATAGCCACTACGTGACTCTGTCAATACTTCCCCTGTCCCACCTTCTCCTCTTTCATCAGATAGAAGCCGAGCCGCCATCCACAATCTCTCGCTCCGAACACACGGATAGGGAGAAAAATTGTGTTTTTTCTTGCCACAGCACTCTGTTCTTTATGATAAGATGCAGGAAACATTGCAGTGATTCACAAATACATGCAGTTTGCTAAAGATAAACCGTAAGTAAATGGCTTTATTTAACATCTGATATTTTGATTAAACTTATCACCCAAGTACAAAGAATCTGAATATTACTGTGCTTATTGAAGCTGAACATTAATATATCAACCATAAATAAACAGTGATCAACAACCAGTGTGCTCATAGCAAGGTTGTGTGTCTTTTACGGTCTGTTTTAGCTGTAAATTCAAATCCCCGTTGGGGGAAAAAGGTGCTTTCGTCAGCTTCGGCTTTTGAAGTGATTTGCGCTAGATTTCGCATTCACCCATTCACATAAGGATGGGTGCCATGCAAGGTGCCCACCAGACCATCTGAAGGGCTTCAGCATCTCACCCAAGGAAGCTACCGCAAGCGGACAGAAGGAGCGGGGGATCGAACCGCCAACCTAGTGCGACCGACCAACTGAGTCACCAGGATCCTGTCGGGTCTAGATTTATGGAACTTTGGTGATTTTGGGGTTCCTACAGAGGATCCAGAAGGGTTTCGGGTTACTCTGCTGCTGCTCTGGAGCTACAGCAATCAATTTGCGTGGAATTTTTGCAGCAGCGGTTCGGCGTTATCAGTTACTTCTCACTCATCCATTAAACTGAAATGAGATGTCAAAGGTGGTACAAGGGTCAGCGCCCATCAAATATGGACCTGCACCACTGGAGGGGGAACAGCGTCACAAGGCTCAACTAAAGGCCCAATAAGCTAGTCAAACACCACCGTGCTTTACGTTGTCATGGTTGTTAAGCAATCCATCCGCTAGAGGACAGTGCAGACCTCACTTTCAAGTTACATTTTCCATTTCAGACAATAACTGCAGCGATGGCGGAGGAGCTGTAATAATGTACAGCGCAGTACGTGCCGGCCGTATGCATGGCATGTCATGGACGAAGAATTCTTCTCCTTGGTTTAATCAATGCCATGTTGTCTTCTTCTCTGTTCCTTTCGCTCGTTGCACTTTAGCGCTGCCCCCTACAACTTCTGGTGGTACTGCTTTGTGAGCTGCGTTCGTTTTTGAAAATGTTACAAGATGGCACAAGGAAATGAAGGTCTTGGATAGATAGAGGACTTAAAAGTGTCACAAATGAACACGTACATGATTGAAAAGGTGAGGCTACGCTGATTTATCACACCTCCAAATGCAAGATCACCAAGCCTTTAACTAACCTGTGGATTACTACCTTAACCAACAGCTTCTCTTTGACAGTATTTTGCAGAGCAGGGAAGAATGGAGATAGCGGAGTGTAATGTGATTCATGGAATACAAAGCATAAAGAGCGTCACCATCGGTGACGTTGTCGTATTACGTGACGAAAGTGCTTCGGAGCCCGCGTGTAAATACAGACGATCTGCACAGGCTAGAGATGTGATTGACAGGGATCACAACCGTCCAGCATTTAGAATGAAAATTGTGAGCCATTCCTGTCCATATTCTGTGTCTTAAGCCTCGATGCTTAGCCAAGGGGATTCTGTAATGCTCGCTGCAACAGGTGGAAGCCTGTTGCCACTCAGGGGAAAGAAACAAATAAAAGTAACCCGGCAAATATTTAAAAGGAGCTGTTCAAAGAGCAGTGAGGTAAATCACAGCACGTGTTCAGAAATCCCTCTGGATTTTCCAATTAATTAAGTACAAGACGCACTTAAACTGTGTTATTGAAATTCTATATTTTCTTCTCCCAACAAATGACACTGCTGTCATGGCAACCGGTGCGAGAGGTTGTACACTCTCAGATACAACACGGCTGAGAGAGAGAGGAAAAAAAGAAAAATGCAAAGGGAATAATGTATTGGATGAAATAAATGAAGAGTGGTGTGGTAGAACACAAACAGGAGAAGGAATAAACATCAGCACCCACATTAATGAGGACAATAATGGATAAGAATGGGAAATGGTTGTAACAGTATTCTTCTTCAACCCAGAGAGGGAAAAGTGTGAAACTATGGCAACTGCCTTTTCTTTCTCCATCCTCAGGCGCCTGCTTTGTGAGAAAAAAAAAATGGCAAGGCCATACAGAAAGAGGAAACATCTCTTGAATGACGCTTCCAGGCAACATCTGCAAACCTCCATCATCACGAGCTGTGCACGCACCTCTGTCCTTTCACACACACAGTTTGTCGACGGAATACATTTACATTCACTATGTAAGTTACATTGTACACTGACCTTTAAAGCCTGCTGTTGTGGCTCGTGATTCTAATATCAGAGACCTTTCGTGTCGGGCGGATGTGACCGTGACAGAGTCTCGTGTCGCCTGCGTGACAGATGGCGCCGCGCTCGATCATCCTGCAGACAAAGTTTGTCTCCTGGGGAAGAACGCAATGCGCACAGATGGATTTTTTGGACACGGCTCAAGATCCGTTCCCCGTGCGTTTGTATACATCAAAACCCTTTCACCTCCCACTGGCTCAAGTTGCAAACATGCATTGAGAGGCTGAGGACACAGTACCCATGACAACAGCAGCCATTAATAAATTGAAGAGTGGATGTATTGAATAGATGGATGGAACATGAATCTGAGATGAAGATAATTGCAGTCTGAAAGGTTACATTCAACTCAGGGACATTGAAACCGCCATATCAAGTTGTTTGGAGCTGATGTGCACAGTTCACTCTTTGAAAGCGGCACTCTTTTAACAATCGTCGGTAAATTCTGTGCTTCTGGCAAATGTCAAAATCCATTTACGGCAACCTGCTACAATTTTCATTGTGACATGTTCGGTCTCTGAACCTCTGCCGTCCTCACCGTGTTGGTGAAAGAATGAATGAGACTTTTCCCACAGACGCAACTGCTTCCTCTGCTTTCAGAGCAGCTAAAGAGAAAGAAAAAGGCACCGAGGCGATCAGACAGAAAAAGGGACTGGACCGATTGCATGCCCATTAGTGTGCAACTATGTATAGCATCAGTATTGGAATACTGAAGCGATAAAGAGTCACAATGTGAATATCCATTCTTAGAATTTGCCTTTCCTTCTACTTTTTCATTCATTCATTATCTATGAACAGTGGCTTGAGCCTATCCCGAAATTCCTTGGTAGACTTATAGATTACGCAAATCAGGGCATCTGGTAAAAACTGCAGCACCTTATCAGCCACAAATATACATATTTTGAAAAAAATAAAGTATGTCACTCAGCTCACTCGAATCAATATCTGTATGTCAATGTGAGAATAACTGTCATACAATTTCTCAGTTCATTCTGGATACCAAGGACAGCTCCTGAATCAGAATTTATCCATCATTAGGCTATTAATTAGTGCTAACATGTGGTCAATACATTCACAAGTTTAAAACGTGTAAGACGTTTAAGTTAGAAATTAACAGAGGATCTCGTGTGACGTTGCACTGTAGCTCCAAAAGCAACGTAACTTATCGTTAACAAAGGTCACTTTCTCCAGGATGTCCTTGGGTGAAGTCACACATTTGGAGCCGTGGTCACAACACTGATCTTCAGCACATCATCGTCAAATCTAATTTCGGCGAGGGCAGGGAAAATGAACCATCCTAAATGACTGCGGAGACGGCGTCCCAGCCCGTAAACTCAGGACTTTGGGTCTCGGTGAATGAGCAGAAGGGTCAACTACAAAGTTGTTAAGCTAAAAGAGGTAGTGAAACTGCTGGACGTTATATTGTGAAAAATAGAAGCCAAGATTTATTGCCTCCTTCAAGCACAGAGCCAGGCTGAATAATTGAGCAATAAACCATTTCAAAGCCACTGTGTGTGTGTGTATGTGTGTGTGTGTGTGTACGCACGTGCACCATGGGTCACCTAAGCTTCTCTTGAACATTAACATCAGATTCTGCTGATGATCATGGCAGATAAAGAGTGCAGCCGGCGGACAGGCGTTTCAATCAAACACCAACCACTGCATGCGCACGCACGCACGCACGCACGCACGCACGCACGCACGCACGCACGCACGCTTGTAGAAACAATTATAACATGATCTGTTAGCTACTGATAAGATTGAGGCACTATTATGTTTTCTTTATTTGAATTAAAAAAAAATTGAAAAGATCACTAAATGCAAACTGCGTGACTCATAATTGATCAGATGTGAGAGGTTGTTTGTGCGTGTGTGTGTGTGTGTGTGTGTGTGTGTGTCTACATATAGATAGGCTAGTTGGCAGATTGCTTTATTGTACCCGGTAGATTGCACGCGGGGGTTGTGTGTTCGAGCAAAGTCCATCTAGCTTGCGTGATGGTGCTGATTTTCCATTCACTTGTGCGTGTGACTAACTCTGGCTAACCACCTAGGAGCACTTAAAACTATTTATACATGACAGATTAACCAAACAAAGTGTCAACTATTCACGGATTTGGGGGGGAAAAAAAAAAAGTCTTCCGAGAGAATGTCCGGCCTGGCTGAGATATCAACATTCAGAATCTGGTGGAATTTTTTCCTTTTTTTATGTTTTTTTTTTTTTTTTAAAGTCTCCTGCCATGTCCTGCTGCGACACTTCAGCAAAAACAAGGAGGATAAAAAGGGGAAGGTCAGCCGGGGACACTCGCCTAACAACTGGCTGAATAGCCGGGCCGTGTTTAGGCTCCACAACGTCATGATGAATTCCACTTGGGTGCAGTACCGTGGAGCGGCGCTGACGAGGCCAGGGTGATGTGTAGGTGAGGCGGATGATGTACTGCGATGTGCAGAGCAGAAGGACTTGGGAAGGGAGCGGGGAGGGGAATAGAAGGCATCTTCAAGCTCTGGTGGTTTTTCTCATTTACGGGGCGTGTGCGTAGGTACATGCGTCACCAGGGTTCCCTCCCTGTTATCGGCACACCTCGGCCCACTAAGTGTGCAACACTGACAGAACCCAGAGGCTGTTTCCACTCTCGGAGGTGACGGATCGTCCAATAAAACAAATGGCGGCCGGCAGTGTCACGCTGCTCCAAAAAGAAGATTCGGGATCGACGTGTTAAATGTCACTGTCATAAATTAAAAGACAAGAGGCAGTGACGGAAACGGTTGAGGCAGCTATTGACAGTAAGGGGAATAACTGGCATTTTAGACAAATTCAAGAAGCTTGTTGACGCCAATACTACTGGCCTTGTCCCAACATTTCCACCACTATTAACCATCAGCGCCACCGATACTAGTGCACTCATACTGTTTGTAGCCTCACCGACCATTAATCAAATACACACAATTGTGTTTTCTTGCTTTTTTCTCCCAAATGTTCACACTATCTTTATCCAGATTCATTTCTATGGTATTATGATCAAAGGAAAATGCAATGCTTCTACATTTGCAAAAAATAGCTAAAATGAGCCTTCGCAATGATTATCTTAAAATGTAATGTTGTGTTATACAGAGATGTACAACCATTCGCATTGTCATTCTCACATCAAGTAGAAGTACAACCATTCATTTAATCATTCATACAACCATTCATTAACACATCTGTGTAATTCAGGGTCTCCAAAGAACCTCTTGCTTGTTTTGGGACTGTGGGGAGGAAACTGGAGAACCCGGAGGAGCCCCTGCAGACATGGGGAGAACACAAGCTACCCACACAGGATATTCATGTATTCAAATGCTCTTGAAAGTACCATCATGTCTGACTGCCTGGCAATAAAGGAAGATAAAGACTTGCATTTTTGGCAGATTTTTTCTAAAAAAATATTTGGAGGTATTTGGAGTATGCCTATCACCCCCCACCCCCATCCACCTGCATACAGCTGAAGAGTTACCCAGCTCCAAATGTGCAGGGAGAATTGTTAAGTAACTTATAAAAAAAAAAAAAAAAGCACAAAAACTGCAAACCAGTCAAATCCCAAAGCAATTAAACCACTTGCAAACCCTCTCACAGCTGGAGCCATTTTCTGCAATCTGGTAAAAACTGTTCTAATAAAACCTTCAGGGAGAATCTCAAATGTGACACAATTACAGAGAATTCTGCATCGTGTAAATCATACAAGAAATACCTTCTGCTGGCCACTGACTTCCCATTTACATTGTGGTTATACCAGGGAATTGGCATTTGTGATGATGCAAATTCGGACAAAGATCTAACACGGTTTAATTGAATTACACAGATAGTATGAACCCCTCAGTGGGGCAGTTTAAGGAGCGACACAAAAAGTACTGCCATGTCAGTAGAAAACACAAATATAGAAGAGAGAATTCACACAAGCGTAAATTCTGGACTGTTTCCGTCGTCCATTGAATTCTTCATCAGTGAGATTCTGTGTGAATCGAGACGAGTCTTGTATAAATATTCTGACAAAGATGGATGACGTAAAAGGTCGCTCTTCTTCTCTCTTTTTCCTGTGGTCTTCTCCGAAATGGAAATTCTGTAAAAACAACTTTGAATTTGTTCTCATCCAGAAAGGCGTCCCCTTTCCTTGCGTCTAATTCACCATCCATTGCAACTCCATCCATTTACCGGTCAGTCCCCAATGGGAGGCGGCGACATCGGCTCATCTCTGCCAGGGAGATGAGCCGATGTCAGTGGCACATAACCCTCAGGGAGTCGAAAGGTGACCAGACTGAGGTTCCCTCAGCCTTAAGGACAATTTGTGCTTCCCGTATAAGTTCCATTGGCACGCATTTCAGGTGAATTGATGGCACCGGCAAAGGGAGGGTTCACAACTGAAGTGGAATGCGGCTGAGATACCAGAGCGACCCCCGCCCAATTACAAGGAAAATACTGCCAATTAAATATGGGGTCTAAAATGTCTGGATCAACCAACTTTAAACATCCCACTCAAGTACAATCACGCTGGCTGTGGCGTTCTCGGCTGTGAGTTTATTATTGAAAACATTTCAGTCCCAAACAAATAGGCCACATCCATTCCCACGCCTTGGAGGTTGATATATCAACTATAATTTGGGTGTCAGAGACAAATGAAAAAAGTTCAAGTCTGAATATAACCGGGAAAAAATGTCTCTTGAAAGATTTCTTCAAAACAACCTTCTCCTTATTTGAAATTATATTTGAGATATGAAAAATGTTCACAATTTGATCCTGCGACCCCATGTGCCTCCCAATTGCCCCCTGGGGACAAATAACATTTTTTCTGATTATGATTATTCTGATTCTGCCTATTTAAGAAAAAAAACATAATTCTGATCAATTTCACAAACCTGTTTGTCATTGACATGCTCTGTTGAATAAAGTGAGACATTTTGCGCATCTTGCAGCCACTTCGAGCGCCTGGCATGCCAACCCATTTGGGCAATCCTTCCGCCATCGCCAAAGAAGCGGGCTTGAAGGTAATCAATGACACACCAGGAAATGAAAATCTTCGCTACTGTTCGAAGTGCTGTGATGCTGCCAAATATATAAAAGCAACAAAGGAAGCAGTGGGCCTTTTTTTTGACTACAATGACTAATAAACTCTGTCAACTCTGAGCTGAGCACATAATCCTGCCCGACAGTCATTTCATGTACACGCGTTAACTCAAGAGTCAAGTGAGGACAAAAAGAAAGAAACATAGAGACGGTTAAATCCTAATTTCACCAGGAGAAAGAAACCCAGCATTTTCTCTGCCTGCATGCGGCCATGGGCCATCGATGGCCAGGCAATAAAATATACCGCTTATCAGGCCACGAGGTTCATCTGGCAGCTCTACAGTGAAATGGATGCAGTGGAAACAGGTCTTCACCTTGCTCTACCTCCTCCAATTTTATCATAGATAATAAAGGGCTCAAAAAGCAACAAGGTTGAGTTCAAGAGATCCTTATGTCTGCACATACAATTCACATCAATCAATCTATCCACACACACACACACACCTTCACATACATACACACCATCTTAACATGCATTAATACTGCTGCCCCAATGAGCAATATTCAATGTAAATGTGAATTTTGAAAATTATGACTGGGCCTTACTTCTGTACCCTTACATTTAGTTTATAATGAGGTATATTTCGCTGAATTTTGTGTGTGTGTGTGTGTGTGTGTGTGTGTGTGTGTGTGTGTGTACACGCGGGTGGAGTGTCAGCATGTACGAGACAACAGACTGGAGATGCACCTTGATTTAATTGTATTGCGCAGCACAATAACAAAAAAACTGTCTAAAAATAAGAGACACATAAGGGGAAGTCACATATCTGTGTTTCAAGATTATTCATAAATTATTTTCAACACTTTTTAGGACACATGGACCGTATTTGCGCACGTGTGCTGCTCTAATGGCCAAGTGACTGCATACACGTACACGAGCCACATCTGTGATGTGTCTGTTCCCCTCAGAGTGTGCGCTGCAGTGCTGCAATCAGCGCTTCCCATCACCACAACAGTGTTGAAATTTTGTTTACCACACTGACGCACTGCGTCCAAGTCATAAAATGCGTATACAAAGATGCAAAAAAAAAAAAAAAAAGAAAAAAGGCAAGATGCATTAAAGTTATATGGCTGGATTTGTGGTTTCTGGCAGCAGGAGGAGCAGAAGCACGTCGCCGCCCTGGAATCCGTTCAAATTCCTCCGGGTCGGCCTGTGTGCGATACCACAGCTGAAGACACTCCGCAGCAGCGCTTCAGACGCTGAGACAGGACGGTTAACACATGAAATGCCGGGCCGCATTCTGCGGCCAGAGGAGGTACAATCAGTCAGAAACAGCTCCCTGCCCTGCTCTCCGGTGCAAAGCCCTCCCTCTAACCCCTGCACTGGAATGTAACGTGTTTTTTTTCAAGCAAACCTTGTTAATACAAGCCTTTGCTTGGTGGGATCTTAACCAAGCGGATGAGCATATAGTATGTTACTACCGGCGGCTGGATTTTACACTCCATTTCAAACTTTCTGATAAAAAATAAGTAAAATATAGGTTGAGGTAGAAATTACGGTTCAACAGCCGCTAAGTTGTAATGCTTTGCTTTCTGATGAAAGTTTCATGCTTTTCTTCTCCAGGAGGCCGAAGGAGAATTCACGGCAGCTTTCTGGCCATGCATATCCGACAGCATGTATCTTCAGTGCAGGAAAAAAAAAAAAATTGATTTCTGATCTGCCGGAGGAAGTTAAGGTTGAGTAACTTCCTTTTGCTTATCAACCCTCCAGAACCAGCACAGCACAGTCAACAATCAACAGCATGAGGAAATGGATGTATTTGTCTACCAGGGTAGCAGGGTAAGCGACGGCCAGGGGTTCCAGCTGAGACTTTAGAGACAGACTGTCAAAATGCCTTTTCCAAACGAGAATATTTGAAAGTTCAAACGGTACTCAATCAGAACCAAGGTGAAGATCTACAAAAGCAAGAGTAGAATAGCCAAGTTGCTGCATTTCACAAAAACTGCTTGAGAAGGAGTGGTCAAATCTTTCTGCCAAACAAGACCACAAATGCAGAGCTGTACGAAAAGACCGAATGTAGCAGCGTCATCAGTAGAGATCAGGACAGAGACTGAAGTGGCCGGTGAATGAATGAACCACCATCACATCCCTAGAGTCGCCCTTTATCGGAAACCACAAGAGCAGCGCAGACCTGGACACCAACATGGCACCCGAACACTATGGATGGACCTCCAACATGGATGTCACGCTTTTTATTTAGTAGCCTTTGACCAAAAAAAAACCTACTACAAACAGAAATACCACACTATTAAAAATGAGCTGCATGCAAATATTTCTATACATTTGAATCATTTGAATCTGTTGTAGTAGTTGGAAAGCAGCAGAGTACTGCAAAATAGTTTTCAACAGCTTTACCATAAAACCATGAGTCATACTCTGTGACTTAGGGAGGTAGATTGTAACTGATGGATAGTGACAATAAATCTATTGTTCAAGAGAAAGATGAGAGGGGAAGGAGGAGAAATCAGCTTTGGGTTTGGTTCAAAAGTCCTCCCGATGGACTGGATCCAAAACCATCCAGTCACAATCTAGTAAACGAACAAGTGAAAGCACTCGGGAAATCACTGGCAGCCGGTCACTGACCAAAGCCGGAGGTGGTTTGGGCCACATGTGGCCTCATTATCGTAGCGGCGTAAACATGCGTGTGACCTGCGTCACATTTGACGACCCTTTCGACGTACTCATCAAAGAGTACGGCTGCATTTTATGATTATTTTTTTACAGTATAACCCCACAACATCCTAAAATAACCATGCGGCTCTGACCCAGGATACAGTCACTCTTCTAGGAATTTGAACAGTTTACCTCGTCTTACAGAGCAGTCAGAAGCGGCGTCCTGTCTTCTTAAAAGTAAATCTTGGGGTGACCGTCGTGCTGGCTTTCCCTCACTCGGTCTCACTCGGTCATTCCAAAAATAAGATCCGTCCATAACATCCAAACTTAAAATGGCATTTCCTCTCTAGAATTAAAATGCCAAGGTTTTGTAGGTCGACGAAACACACAATACCGATATGAACCACATGCAATGCTATCCCGCAATTTGTGTCTTCCACGGTAATATACACATACAGTGAAGTGTAATCACCCTGCACATAAAACAGACAAGCGTTTGGAATTTCCAGAATTGATATAATTAATAGGTTTTATATAATTAGGGTGAAATTATCACGGAACAAAGTGAGGTCTGTTTTCTACGCAGTCGAGATGCAGTTAAGATGAATGAGGAGATTTATTTTTTGCATTTTTAATTACAGCTGGAAGGGCATTTTGTTGATGGAGTCAAATCCGAGTCACTCGAGAGGAACATTTGAACCGAATAAGCGATTGGCTGGAGAGAACAAACGACCCCCCTGTTCCTACCCCAAAGTCTGGATGCCCTCAAGGTCTCTATCTGTCAATTTAAGAAGAAAAGTGGCCAAACAAGGTGACTTCTTTCACCTCAGACAAATGAAAGGACTTACTTTGGAGGGAACAGAGGAGGTTTGTCTTTGGATGAAATACTCTTAAATTTGTTAACTCATCTCTCAAAGAGCATGCAGCGGTCAGGAAATAACTCCATTATTTCGAACCAATGTTTTGCTCAAGGGTAAAGACGTACATGTTGGTAGTTGTATTACACCGCTGTGCTAAGATATTCTAACATCTAGAATGCAACGATGTTCCAAAGCTAATGCCGTACCATTATGACCTCCAGACGAGGCTTTAGCTTGAGGTCGAGGAGGTTTGAGCTGCATCCACGTATAGTTGATACGTCCATGTGTTGAGTCACGTGGACGATCGCCTACATATAATCTTCTATTTATCCAGCAGGATTTGCAGGATTTTACATGCACTGATAATAAGAGAATCGAACGGGACGGCTTTGTCTTTCTGCTGCATGTGTGTGTGAGAGAGTGTGGTGAGAGATAATGCCACATAACCCAAGTACTCAACCATGTCTGTAGGGAGAAAAAAGGGAAACTTTCATGCCAACAACATGCATGAGCATGTTCTAATACAAACCTACTAGCAGTACCTTTTGCTCGCTCTAAGCGATCTCAGGCAAAACTGTTCTCAGTTCTACTACCTCAGTGGTGGAACAAACTCCCAGAAGCAACAAGACTCACATCATCTATCTCAACCTTCAAGAAACAGGTAAAAACTGTTCTCTTTCAGGACTTTTTACTGTGCTGATGCCCCAGATGAGGTTAGGCAGCAAGTTAGGCTATGCAGTGTGTGTGTGTGTGTGTACGTTTGTGTATGTCTTTGTCCAAAAAAAAAAAAAAAACTCACTAACCCAAGCTTACTGTTCTTTATATTTCCTGTGCATCGTGTATTTGCAAGTGTATTTACAGTCCCTATGTCCTCTATTGTAAGTCGCTTTGGATAAAAGCGTCTGCCAAATGCAATGTAATGTAATGTAATGTAATGTAATGAGCACAGACCGAAGCTTACGGTTACACAAACGGCTGGGGTTGGAGGGTAGGGGGGTGACTTTCCTGTTTCCCGACTTGTCAGCCCTAAGGTAGCCCAGAGGTCAAGAAGATCTTCATGTATGCCGCAACCACTGCCCACACGCTGTCCCTGCTGGTAAATATTTAATCAGTCCCTGAGATGCTCGACACCAAGCTGCATTGAACTCTCTCGCGGACCGAAACAGGCAGAAAAACACAAAGATACAGCGCAAGATCTCAGAATACACTGATCACCTCCAGGTTTTAGACACAGTCCGCATCTACTTCATATATTGTGCCACTTCCTTTCCTCGCATTTAAGCTCAGTTTCCTTGCAGCTGCCTCTGTTCCACAGTGCTCAGCTACTAGAAGTAGCAAAAGAAAAACATTACCTGCACTTAAGGCTGCAAAAATAAAAACAAAGATGTCTCTAACGCTGACGGAAAATGAATTACCTCTGCCGTCATCCTGCCCTCAGGCTTACAAGGTAGGAGTTTATACTGAAGTGCAACTAAGATATGAGATGACTCTATAAAAGCACACATACTGTATACCGTTCCCTTTCGTGAATAATCATTATCATGTACTTCGCTTCCCCTTGGATTGACAACATGCGTTATAGAAACATACAACAATTCATCCACTCATTGATCCATCAAATATAGGCATCCAACCATTCACATGAGGCCACAATCTTGAAAGTCTCTTGTAAGATTCTGTTTCCCGATTGATATTTAAGATATTGTATAATATTTTCACACATTCTAATCTCTGTTTCATCCTCTCTAAATGGGAGAAAATTACCAGAAGTAGCTGCGTATTGCACAAACTGTTACACTGAAACAACCGGTACTGTTTTTAGGTGATCCAAACTCTGCCACATAATGTCCGGCAGCTTGTTAGACTAATTTAAAATATGTGCAGGGTAAATATTATTATTATGTACTTTTCTTGACCCAATCATATAAGTTTTTTTTTTCTCTTTTAGAGCAGCTTAGCCATCCCTTTTTGGTATAAACTCATTAAAGGTCATGGAAGAAAGATCTCGATCAACTTTTCCTCTTTTTTTTGGGTGAAAGATTAAGTTAGATGTGATGTTATTTGCAAAGAGTGCGGCTCGGACAAATCTGTTAAGTGTGATACATTACTCTCTTGAGACCTTCGCAGTTCTAATAATATAGACCAATACGGCTGTACAGGAGCAAATCAGATTTCGGCAACGGTTCCCGTTTCGTAAGAATCTGATGTCCGGGTACGGCCCCTGCCCCAGGAACCTGTGGGCTGACGCCACAGTTGTCGGTTCCTGTAATTTCCCTACCAAAATTATTGAACGCAATGAAGTTAGTGTTATGTTTCTGCATGTAAACCAATTTCCACACATGCGTGAAAGGCTGTTATCGAACGCCCGGCGCTTATTGACAAGCAGCAGGCTGGTAATATCATCACCCCTGCAGCAAAACACATCAAACCTCTCAGGTGGGAGGGCTGTCATGGCTGATCAGCAGATCTCCGGCTGCTATTCATGGAAAATGCATTGGAAATAGTTATTTCTTTTTTTAAAGCTTTTATCCTTTCAAGAAATATTCACAGAGAGAGATGTGATGAATACGAAAAGACAAAGATAAAATAATTTCGAAAAAATATAAAAAAAATATTCAAATCTACTTCGATTTGGTTCAGTTATTCAAAAGGTTGTTACAATAGTTCAGCAATGCTATTTAAAGTAACCTTCAGATGGCTCCTTCAGAATTGTACATTTATTAAATTTCAATTTTAAAAACTAACGAATGGACGAACGAGTATCTTTGCTCCCGAAGCACAGTGAAATCTGCATCCATGCTGTGCATCTAAAAGACTATTTTCACATGCAAACTCTGCCATATTGTATACAACCACAGCCTGCCTTGCTTGTTCATTTTCCTCCAGAAATCCCAATATGTAACATAAATGACTTCAAAAAGGAATTTAGTTAAATCCCCGTGAAATGTTGTGAACTGCTGATGCCCCAGTGAGTGCTATTATGCCTTGCTGGCAGCTTCTTTATTGACATTTTTTTCCATGAACCAGACAAACAAAATAAAGGCAAAGGGTGGTTAAAAGGTAGAAGAGACAGCTGAGTCAGCTCCATGCCAGGATGCATTTTCTATCACAGCTGCCCTTATTATTTGGTTAATGGCTTAGACAAAGAATGGCAGGAACAATAGTAGAACTACTGGCTGATGGTATGCTCTGTACACAATGTGCGGAGCGAGAGAGGCTGGAAAAGAGAGAGGTTATGAGACAGGAGATGGCTTAACGGTGTCATGATGTTTTTTGCAGAGTACAGACCAAACAAACGGGCACGTTATCTCACCACAGGTCCGGGTTCCTATGCAACCCTGCACCAATCGCCCTTCCATTTCCACTCCTTCCATCAGGTCTGCCGGAGCCAGGTGGCACCCTTGGCTGGAGCAGATACCATCGGGCGCGATCAGATTCCTACCATTACTCTGCATTGATTGTCGTCGCGCCTGGATAAGACTATCCTGCCGGCATGGTGCAGCCGGCTAAAGATCGATCACGATAACCAGGAATCGGCACCTGTTACAAACTGACTACCTCCTTATATTAAAACCATCCTGTGACAATATCTGATAGAGACAAATGTAGAAATAGCCCGCGGCAGTTCATCTCTGCAGCATTCTCTGCGCTGCTATGGCTGCTGGGTGAGGGATGGGGGCCGATGGAGCGCACATTCGCATAATCGGACAAACTTTCACACCCTCCATTAACTTATGCATGGTTTCGGACTGCGGGAAGGAAAGCAGGGAGCCTGTAGAAAACCCACGCAGACATGAGATCATGCAAACTCTGCATAATGCTGAGCTTACTCTTTAAGTTGCAGACTTCAAACTGAGCCTTGCTGGAGTCACAGAGCACTCCCGTCATCTCGGTTATGAAGTGAAAGGTGGTAATCTTAAGGTTTTTTTAGAACAGTCTTAGATCAGTCTATTCCTAGTCTTGGTCTTACGACAATATCAAACTTATTGCAAGTTTTTCAGGCTTTACAGTGACATAACACAATCAGCAGCCAATAGTTGAGCTGCAATAAAGAGGGAAAAAGGAAACCTGGTAGACAAACAATTCCCAGAGCAAAATTAGCGGCAAAGACGGTTGGGGGTACGGATGTACAAGAACGACGTCCAAATCATCCTCAGCAGAGGCTCTGCAAATACCAACTGAAAACATCGCATGGTGGGAAAAAAAAATCTAGCTTTTCCGAATCTTTTCACGCTTTAGATGTTTAGATACACCTTCTGTTTCATGTCAGTCTCAGCCTAGTCTGAGACAAGGCTTAAAACTCTAAAAACTAGTCTTTAGGTGTGAGAGGCTGAACTTTCTTGCTGTGAGTGCCAACCTCCGCATCCAGCGCTCACTCGGCATGACAAAACTGATTCGTCCATCACATTAACCCAGACCTATGAAGTGGATTAGAGGTATTATAATAGAGGCAGACTCTCAATGTCATTAGATAACAAAACGATGGCAGTCCATTTAGCAAATCATCTCCAAATGAATGAAAGAGTGCACCAATGTGTTTGGATCTTAAGGAGAAAGACAGGCAACATGCTTGTTTCTCCAACGGCAACTGTGAACTGTCCTCAGAAATTATATAGTAATGAACCAGAAGAGCTATAAATCATTAAGATGTTCTCCAGTTTTGCATCAAACCTGTGACATGTTTGTGATTTTCCGGCCCGAGCGCCTCTTAAGTACTATCATTATCCACATAGCTTTTATATATTTATCTATTGGATTTTTAGGGCCGTGCTATTTACCACTACACAAACTGAGAACAGGGCAAGAGTGCCGACGGAATTAACTGGAACCCCCTCCACCCACATCCCCCGCTAAAAACCCCTTCAGCACTCCTTCAACGCCAAAGGACATTGTTCTGAGCGGAAAGAAATGTTCCTCTGTGAGAACTGCTCTTCAGACACGGACGAGACAAAAAAAAAAACAAAAACGAAAAAAAAAAAAAAAAACAGAGCTGCAAAGCGGAAGAACATTTCCTTCTCTTCTGCTACACAGCTGAGGATTAATAGGAAATCAGATCAGGGTTCAGGACAGGACAGGACAATAATGTGCTGTGTTCAGTCAAGACTCAAGCATCCCGATCGACTTTGCCGTCTTTACTTGCCATCGTTTGTGCATTTGCAAACTGACACGCAGGCAGGTGAATCCACGCAACATGAGCGAAGCCCGGTTATGTTGGACCGGTAGCCGCGTGCTGCCTTAATGGCAGACTATTCACCTCTCTTTGCCGCCTGATCCCCCCCGCGGGCTGCCAATTCACACGCTGATTGAATAAATCAAGCACACCTTTGGCCTTCTGGCCCTCACGCACATGTACAATCAGAAATACACAGCCGGGGCTTTTGTGGAGATGTAAAAAAAAAATACCTTGACAGCAGACGTGACTCCATCCTCGGTGGTGCTCTGTCCATTCTGTCAAGAGAACAGACGTGAGAAACAGTCAGTGAATGTGAGAAAACACATGTTCCCTATGTGTTTGAATGTATTAAGGGAAAGGGGGGCCGGAGGGTGAGACTAAAGCAAGACTGCGTGGGCGGCAACAGACCGAGGCATCCAGAGCATTGCTCCTTCGCTGGCAGACCTATTAATCTAGGGTTGACACACAAGTGCGCCTCCTTCCCTTCATCTGCCATCCAACGTGCAGGAGGGAAGCCGTCTTGAAAAAGGCTAATTATTGCTATTTGTAAGACAATAGGTGTGTTTGGATTGCTTTTTATTTTTATACCCTTTAAATTATTTGTCACGGTATCGGCCGTGATGTCAAGTCGTATTCCGATTTCCCGTCAATGCTTGCTCTGAACACAGAGCGAGGAATGGGTAAAAATACATCTAGTATTGCTGACTCATGACATCGACACACGCAGAGGATCCAGAGATGTAGAGATCAGGCTATGCCCTCTGCAGAAAAACGGCTGTTCTGTTCCATTTGTGGCACATTGAGGCCAAAAATATGAAAATAATCCAAATAGGATTCACAGCTCAAACAACATACAAGACTCACTGGCTGCAGGGATCAGGTTGTTATAAATTATCATGGGATTATTGAGGTTATTTATTTTGGGGGGGGGGGGGGGGGGGGATTTCCAGACAGACCATAAGATGTTTTTTGTTTATTTGGAAGTGTTTTTTTTCCTAATTTCCTGATGATTGAACGCTGCGGTGTTTGCTTTTCATGGTTCAAAGGGGACCACAAACCAAAGCAGGGATGACATTTTTCCCCATCCTGATAGTGACGGCAGGAAAAAAGTTGAGCTGCAATTCATTCATTCATTAATTTCTTAATTATCTCAACAGCTTATCCTGCAGTAAAGGTAGTGTTGGGGGTCGTGAGTTGATCCTAGCTTGGGCAAGAGGCAGGATTCACCCTCAACATGTCACCAGTCGATAACCGGCCCGCATAAACAGAGACGCAACCATTCACCCTCTCATTCACATGTCTGGACAATACAGGGTCTTCATTGAACGACTTTTTGGAGTGCAAGAGGAAACCGGAGAACATGGAGACTCGACAGGGAGAGGCAACCTGGCGGAATCCAACCAGGGACCTTCTTGCTGCGAGGCGGGAGCGCTGAACACAGGAGGACCACCGTGCCACCCGAAATGTCATTTAAAGTTTTTTTTTGTTTTGTTTGTAACCAGTCATCTTGTTGAACACTGACGAAGATGTGGAGATATCATCCTATTCATCCAAACACTGGCCAGACTAAGAGTTTTAAACACCAAAATAATCCTCTATTTGAGAGGATTCGTCATGAGTAGTAAAGCTTATATATGTAGCATCCCTTTTATTGATACAGTTTTAGAATCATCGACAAAATCAAGACGCATAAAAGAGATAATAAAATAAAGCCATGCTGCCATGTGTGAAAGCTTCATACATATCGCTGCGTTAGAAAGTATCTAAAGGAGTCGAGCGTGCACTGAGATGCCACTGGGGAAAAGAAATCTCACCTCTGGCTTTGAAAATGAGTTTCAGAGACAGAACATAAGAATCGATCCCGTGACCTATGAGGCCACTTTCATGTGAAGGATAGGGGGAGGTCTGCGAGCGGAAAGAGGTAAGAATGAGCTTTTTTAAAATGCGTCTAAAAATTTTAACAAGATAAGGCGGGGGGACAAAATCTACGTCTAGTTTAAATCCGGGCACCTTCGTTTTTGACAGGTCAGAAACCACTTTGTGAAGATCAACTTCTGGACTTCTGTCACTTGGTTCCAGTTCCTTTGCCACTTGTGCCTCTGTGATTTGAAGACAGTCACGTGAACAGCAACCAACTGTCCGAGCGAATCTAGAGGGTCACTAACTCAATGATATGCAGAAAATAGGAAAAAAAATCCTTCAGTGGAATCCATGGGACTCGACCTTTTTTTGCTTGAGTCCAAAATGGACACTACATTTGAGGCTGCTGAGTGAAACAGAATGACTGAATAACTGGCGCTACAGCAACACCGAAAAGCTCTCAAGTTTTCCTTGTGTTTTGGTCAATGGCATGTTTTTGACGCTTTATATGCAACAACCTTCGAGTAAACCTTGCCTATGTTCACAACACATCCGCACGATGTGCGGTGCCTCCAAAAGGTTCGGTATCATCAAGGATAATTTAAGTTAGCTATGAAAGACTCTTCATCGACGCATATAATGACATCTTTTACCGCATATAATGCTGCCAAAAGGAGACTTTGAAAAGGCGTCCCTGCGGACGCCGCATGTCTCCATTTCTAATGCATCTGTGATCATCTTTTGTTCAGAAAAAAGTCCCATATGACTAAAAATAGGGATTGGCACTGACTGGGGGAGGATGAGGTTCTCGCTTGACCACATTATTTCAGCCAACCTTTTAAGCTGTGTTTGACCGTGTATAGAATGATGTCCCTGTGAAAATACACGTGCGATGAAAGACACTGCTATCTAATCTAATCCAATAAGACAACGATTTAAACCTTCCTTTCTTCCACATCTCGCTTTGGTTTTCAACAGGAGGGCGACCAAGAGGTCACTTCCTCAATGGTCTCTTCCGCCTCCCTTCCTGCAGACGTTTGCAAAATAAGACTGGCGGTCGACACACAATGACAAACAGTGGCCTTGAATATCAGACCCAAAACAGAAGAGCTGTACAGTGTGCGATGCTGGGGGAGGCAAACGATGACAAAAGACCAGCTTTGCAAGCTTTTTGCACACTGAAACGAGAGGAGCTTCTCAGCAGGATGGACTCAGACAGGAAAAAACTGTTGCAGAAATGCATTTGTGTCTTCTGTGCACGCGCTTTCTTGTTCTACTAAACCCAGTAGCTACAAAACATCACGGGTTCAAGACATGACACAATTAAGTAAAGCAGTACAGTTTACACTTACGTTTTGGAATCAGCCATCTCAATATCACAAAGGGAATATTCAATGTCTTGTTCTTGCAAAACTTTATAGTCGACACTTCATTCCAATTTCTTGCCTCCTTCCGTTCTTTCAGTATACATAATCTGGTTTTGATCAATCCAACATGGTGATGACCAACACGCAACAAAACCGTCCAAGATTGTGTGTGTTTGTGTGTGTGCGTGTTAATGCAGGCTCAGCAATGTTGTCCCACCGTCACTGTTCAACACATTTCAACCTCATTAGCTGCCACGGCCGATCCAAGCGGCCCAGTTAATGGTGCCCCCCCTCCCCTGGGCTCCGTCAATGAGAGCACAGGCATGCATGCACACACACACACACACACACACACACACACACATACACACACACACACACAACTAGCTATATAAATACGCTGCATGATGAATCAACGAATGAATTAGGGTAATTTGCAATAAAAGGCGCAGTTCTTTATGAGTTGTCCTGCACCAAAACACCTATGGAAAAATAAAAAAAACAATCAAGGGAGTCCAACGGGGGAGAATTTTTAAATGTAAACAGGTTTCCGGACCAATTATATTTACCAGGCTACACACAAGCACTTTTAATTTCCCACAGGATTCACCCATGTGATTATGCAATCAAAGAGCACTACTTCTATATGTGATGGGCTGATAAGTCTGTGTTTTAAACGTCAGATTGCATTGCCGCGTATCCAAGCAACAAAGTAATACAATAACCATCCTTTTGCCTGTCTGCCTAAATTTCCCGGTGTCTTACTGAGTATTACCAGCAGGTCACATTAACAAAGTCCTCCGCAGTTCGCAACCAGAAAACAAACAGCCTCGCTGAAGGTTTGTCATTAACGTCAGCAACACTGAGACGGAGGAAATTATCGTTGGGAAAAAATCCACTTCCATCATGTGTGTCGCTTTTAAAAAGGCAGCGGGATTCTTACTGAATGACTCCACAATCGGTCTTCAAACTAGGTGCTTCTAGCTGAGCCAGCTGTATTGACCCTTCTCTTTGCGTTGGATGTGAGAACCGCGAGAAAGCCATTTTTAGTTCAAAACAATGGAGGCCCCGTGTTGAGGCAGTTCAATAGAACTCAAAGAGGAGGCAAAACCCACAATGGCGGCTTTACTCAATGGAAAAATCTGAAAACCAGAATTTTGTCTGGCTAAGGGTTGAGCCGCGCTCCATGGCGACGATGATAGACAGCCGCTTCACCGATTCACCTGTCGCCCTGTTTTGTGAGCTCTTCGGACGACTTCCAAGTGGTGCAATGTTACAAGCCATCGGGAAGTCAAGGTTAAAGTGACGGATGTTGGAAAAAATCTGAGGCTTGCCCGCACCAGCACGCAGAAGTACGATCTACTACAGCCTGATCTGCTCTACGCTGCTCAGCTACACTACACACAAGTGTGTACTTTGTAAAATGTTTCACGGAAGTCAACTTGCTGACAGTCTGGGCTTTCCTTTCCTGTTTTACAATGATCTAGATGACTAAAATGAAAAATAATTATCATTCCTAATGTCAATTTAGTGTTGTTAAGTGCTACACATTACATTAACATTGCCCATTTCCAAAGTTGCATGATTTGTCGATAAAATCGCATACTGTGCCATACCTGCGGCAATGACAAACAGTATATCCAGCACACTCACAAAAATGCTAAAAGTTGTATGCATTCAGTTATTTCCTTCAACCTCATAATTCGCCATGTGTGCAAATGGATCAATCTCGAATCCAATTTTGGCGCCACGCTCTGTGAGAAATCAGGGATGGGCGATTTCTTGAGGTTTTTTTTTTCCCCTGACAGTCCGCTGCCGATACACGCACACCATGCGCGTTCTGCGCGAGCACCATTGAAATCGCTCTTCGACAACGGCGTCTCTCACTGCTTCTCCCAGCAGTGGCATTTGACTGAAGCTTCATGGCTCTCCGTATCGGGTTAAACCAGATATTCTTAAAACAGGGGCAGACAACCGCTAATGCATTTGTTCCTGTAACGAATAGGACATCAGGGCGGGATCCGAACGCAGCAGGAATCTCATCTTCACGAGCACCATTTAAAAAAAAAAAAAAAAGGGGGTTGTTCACCTTCTGTGGCCAGTTATCAGTCTCAGGGCCGTGTTATCACATGTCTGCGCTGCTGTCCTGCTCAGGTGTTCCACAGGTCACACCCAGATTAGCTGCTGCTAAACCTCCACTCAAGATAAAGGTCTGAGTACGAGCAGTACCTCGGCGTGCTCGCTCACTTACAAAAGCACTCGTATCTGCAGTGTTCACCACGCCTCCATCACAAACACGGCATACATTCCATTTATTAACCCTGTTCTCTCTCGCGTACAACGGATTACATAATAATCAGGGAAGTAGTTTGAGCTCTGCCAGGTTTCTTTCCACGGTCTTCACCATCTGGGCCTGCACCACCCTGCTCAATAAATCCAGGCTGCTTCACGCCGACACAGAACTTAATTCTCATTATGAGATTAAAACATGCTCACAAAGGCCCAGACACTTGGGTTCTAGACCTGGAAATGGGAGGAACGGAGAAAAAGGCCGATACACAGTAGAACGTTTGACCACGGCGGGATTCAGATCTTCAAGGACCTCGAACAACCTGGCAATGCCCCGCGGTCGCCGCAGTCGGTGCTGAGTCATCTGAGATGGATGATTCACATGGGATCGGCTAATCCAGATATGATTTCACGGTAAATGAAGAAGGAATCAGCAAATTCATCTTTGCTAGCCCTCCCTTCCTGCACGCGTTCGTTTACGGCAGCGTCAGGAGCAAAGATGGCTCCGCCGCTCTCTCTCGAACACCTCCTCTGCTTCCGCACGCAAACACCAAAAGGACGGTGCGGACGAAAACTAACGATGCTATCATTCAGTAATTCTGCGGCTGCAAATATAAGGAACGCTTTCCCACCTTGCAGATTCAACACTTTACACTGGATCCCGTTAACTCATTGGCACGGCGATGGCAGAAGGAGCCGGAGATCGGCCCTCCGACCTTCTGATAGAAACACAACGTGCCGAGCCCACAGCCGCCCAGCGGCCCACAGTTCCCCCCCACAGAGGGCTGGGATACACACAATCAAATATCATCGGACAGCGACATCACGAAGAATGACGAAACTTGATTTACAGTGAATGAACTGGCAATTTATCATCTTTCAAAAAATGTAATAAATAAAAACCCAATTGAATGAAACTCTTTCTGTTATATGGATCTTGCCCTGCCCTCCCCTCGCAAGGCCAGGCGACCGTATTCGCACTTTCTGACCAATCAATCTTAGCCTTGAGCGCCGTCATCATCATCATCATCATCATCATCGGGGAACTGGTGAGCGCCACGGCCGTTGGACGGGCGTCAGAGACAAATGGCCTGGATCCCACCCTGGGCTGCAGCAGGGAAGGACTGACAGCCACGTTGAGGCTGCGTTTTCCTCTCACAATAAATAACCTGCTGTACACAGAAGTGCTATCTGTGGATCTTTGTTTTTTTTTTTTTTATAACAGAAATTACCGAACACTCTTCGCGGGATCACGCGCCATCTGGTCCGTTGCGATAAAAACCACAGTGGGCTCACTTGCTGCGAAACACCGTAAACGGTCCAAGCTTGGGGGGGGATCATCCACGTTGACAATGAGAAGGTACTGAGGCTGAATGAGCGCAGCCTGGTCTCCATGGCAATGAGAGTACAACTAGAGGCCACATCACCTCAAGATTCATCTGTTTGGAGGGTCATGAATCATCTCTGCACTCTTGATGATCAAATTCACATTCTGAGAGCTGTAGTCAACTCAGTCGTATCATGCAAGCCGTTTTATTACTTCCCTTCCGCCACCTCACCCACTGGCCTTTAGAATATCACTCGAGATGATGGGGGGGCTAGAAAGAGGGTTTGTTTATTAATTTATTGAGTTAATTTGATCGAAGACATGGTGTAACTTTTGAAGATGGGGGCCATTCATCACAGGGATCGGACACCGAGCGTGCAGCTTTCACATGCATAATGCAAGGGAGCCGATGGCTGCAGCCGGCCCAGTGTGTGGATATGAAAAAGAAAAAATGGGGGGGGGGGGGGGGGGGGGGGGGGCTCGGGGCAACAGGTTGCCTCCATGCAGATCCCTGACTGAACAGGTGGTCGCGGTTTTGCACTGGAGGTCACACATTTCCTTCATTTAATACAATTAAAATCCTGATTTAAACACCTCGGTCTTTCATACAATGGAAGAACCCCGGGCTCCACCGTGCCCCAACTGCGCACGGTGCACTCCTGGCCCAACTGTGGCCCAACTATTTCCTATTTCATATTTCTCCCCTGACACACATTCTGGACATGTTTATACATACATTTGCAGCTCAGCAGCTGACAGACTGCAGACTGTGGCTCCTAAAAGAGGGCTGGTAATCCCAAGGAAAAGGTGGTGAACTTCTAATCCCGCACACTTTCCTTCCTTCTTTCCTTCCTCCCCTCGGAGTTGACGTAAGAAAAGAAAATAATAATAAAAAAAAGGCAGGATTCCTAAAACTTCACTAAAATAAAAGGAAGCCGAGAGCCGGCCGCTGATTGGCTGAGCGGAGGCCCCGGCGCCGCAATGATTGCCTGCATCCGCGTCCGGACCGTCACTTTACGCACGGTGCATTATCGACCCGCGATCAGTTCAGCAATCGATCAGTGTGATTTTTTTTGTTTTTTTTTTTTGGGGAGAAAACATTTTCTCTTTTCCCACTTCCCATTACCTCGGTTTCGAGCTGCACCAGCTCCATGGTGGGCCACGGCTCCGCGATCTGTGCGAGAGGCATGCTGGCGGGGGAGGGGTGGCGGCGGCACCGGGGCCGGGGAGGGGGTCCTCGCTTCTCGGTGAAATTCGGTCTCCGGTCCTCGGATGGAGCGGATCTTCTCGGCGCTTGTCTCTGCCGGAAGGACGGGACGCGCAGCCGGGAGGGAAGCTTCGTGCGCGGACGGGTAATCCCTTAGTCTGTGGCCGGAAAACACGCGGGGAAAGTGGTAATCCGGCTGGAAACACCATGAACACGCTCGCTCCTCCAGGTGAGAGCCTCGGCTGCTCGGCTCTTCTGACAGCGGAAGAGGAGAGCGGTCGGGTCCCACCTCCTCTTGCAAGGCTCTGCTCTGCAACCCTCGTTAATGAGCCAAAGTTCCCGCTGTCCTTACAATCGGCGTCGCGTCGGATCCACGTAGTCCTCCCAGTGTGTGTGTGACCGTGCGTCAGGTTCCCCACAAGTGCGATCGATGCGTGCAGGGATCAGTGTAGTAGGTTCCGGGCAGCTTCCAACTCGAGCTGCCATTGGCGGACTCCAGGAAGGTTTTCAACCCCTCCACCCCACCCCACTCCACGCCGCTGCAGCCGCGCCACCGTCCGGCTCACGCACGAACTGCAAATACGTCATGCAGATGGAGCCTTGCATCAATGGACGGCCTGCTTTTTCCTCCCCCCCTCCACGGTTGTGTGCAGCAGGTGCATGTCCAACCTCCACGCCTGTCATCACCAGCTGACACTTTATGTTTCCTGACGTCTCTAAAATGCCCCCCCCCCCACACACACATACACACACAAACACACACATCACATCCTCTGGGTCTCAAAACACACTGCTGGAAAAATACATCACACACAACGCATGCATTACGTTAACTACGGAGAATAGCAAATAAGGGGAGTTGCATTTAAGTTGTGACCAGTGCCGTGTGTGTGTGTGTGTGTGTGTGTGTGTGTGTGTGTGTGTGTGTGTGTGTGTGTGTGTGTGTGTGTGCGCGCGTCAAGTGGACGCGTCCGTCTTTTCATTGACAACAGCCCTCTCAACGTACCCTTCCTCCCTCAACACTTCTCTGCTTTATTCAGAGCTAAGTGCATTTTGCTCTCCAACACGTTTTGTTACTAATGGCAACTGGGAAGCATCAAATTACATCACCAAACATTGCATACAATTTTGATTCACATTAAAATGAGGGTGGGTGGGGCAATTGTAGGGAACAAAAGTGAGGGACCACTCCAGTAGACAATTGATGACACGTTTCATTGATGAATCCTATTCGGCGAGCAAAATCGCCAATGGCGGCGAGGAAGATGGCGGTCAATCGTGATTGAAAGTGGAGAGCGAAACAAGCAGCGTCCTGCGCAATCACACGCCGCCCGCTCAACATCTGTGACACTTGAACTTTATGTTGCAGGCCGTTGGCAATAAACTTGCCCACCTGACGCTCAGGTTTGGTCGCCCACGGCCCATTTTGGACGATTTGCCGCAGAACGTGCCGCGGACATCATCGCCAATAATGAAATGTCAGCTGTTAGCTTTTAATCCCCTTTTCTGCCATCGCAAGGTGCGGCTTGTGAAGACGGTTGACGTAACAGTGGAAGTAACCGTCACGTTCACCGCCGGTGATGAATAAGCAGCAAACACTTCACGAGGCTGCACTGGCCTTTGTCATATTGTGTTGCCATATTAATGATTGTTTTCTGTCTTCCACTGCACTTATCCTGTATTATTGTTGTATTGCGCTGTAAAACATCCCCTCTTTCCTTTACCTCCCATATCCATTATGTATCCGACCAAAGCTGTTTCCGTCGCTCCTGCGAGGATTGATGGTGAATATATATCACATTTTATAGCTCCTGCCTTGTGATATAAGGGACTGACCGTTCTCAGTCTGAACATTCCTGTGACTGTAACGTGGGAGAGTGGCAGACGATGAGCGGGGTGAAAAGTCATGTCAAGATGTCCAACGGCACGAAGCGTTTTTAACTCAGATCTTTGCAGACGGTCCTGCAGCAGCACCCGGGGAGATCCGGTGAACGTAATGTCTATCGTCACCAACGCGGAGTGACACAGCCACTGTCGGTGTCTGCAGGGAGCCTTTTCTCCTTATGACAATCCACGTGACACTGATGACTCAGAGACCGGCGGGAAATCAGGGACAGAGACACCGGAGAGACACACAACCCCCATCATCGGCCTGACATGAAGCATTATGGCTAATATGACTCCGTCTTACTGGCCTTACATTTACAGTGGACCAAAATTGCACCCTGGGCTGCTGTTATATTGACTTAGCATGCAATTGGTTGTGTGTGTGTGAGTGTACGTGTATGTGTATATGTGTATGATTATATGTCTGTGTGTGTGTGTGTGGATGAGGGTCTACAGAAGATTAACAGTTGTCTAGTTATCTTTATGCATTTAAGAAGCCACATGAAAATGAGCTAGAGTAAAGAGGTTGGTACCAATAAATACATTGTGTCTGATTCAATTTTCAATTTTTTTCTGTTTGATAAGCGCCCCGTGTGCAGAGGGTAAATCAATAAATCTTGCATAAGCATGTCCCTCCTCTAAAATAAATAACGGTGCCATTAATATGCAAAAACATGCATGCTGAAAATAATGGGGCCAAGTAGGCTGTGCTCAATTAGCATTTCAAAAATGCATCTGTTTATTTATAACCATCGCTTTTCTTGTGATCCATTGATATTTACTATCTTTAACAGACATATGTATCCGTAACATGTACATTATCCACTCCTTGAGCGCTCACTTTGCTGCAGCCTAGTGTCCGACTATCACAGTATACAATATAAAGTATCCAACATGGATTGGCTGAAGCTACAAGTCCCATTGTAAGCTCAGCAGTGAAGCACCTACTGAAGGAGCTCCTCTTGGAGCCCATCGAGTTCGGATGGAGAAGAAGCAGGTGTGCAAACAACGCCTCTATCCTGCAACAACAACTCTATCCTGCAGGAGCGAGACCATTCTGGCGCCCAGGCTTTGTTTTGCTCTATCCTCAACCATATGGTGTGATACATCAACAAAGAAACACTCCGTCCATCAATTCAGATTGAAGAAAAAACAATGGAACACAAGGCTGATCCCATGCAGGAGGTGATCTGCCTTGAGAGATGAAGTCCGGGGTCTGACTGACCACTGACAATACTCTCCTTCTCTCCGGAATGGATAAGTAATGATGAATTGTGCCATCCTAATTAAAAAAGGCAGTTACAGAGTCTTCCTGCGCTGACTCAAAAAAAAAGTGCTCAGAAACAGGATGAGACTGTTAAAATATTGGGTCCACAGTGAAAAGGACCCTCCACTTAGGACACATAGTCTGCAACAAATTTGAAATCAAATACCACAGGACTCACTTTATAAATAATGTTCCCTTTCAGATAAATATTTTGGGGCTATAAAAAACTAAGACAACCTGATTCTGTAACAAAACATATTACATTAACTCACAGAACAGCTACCAGACATCCACATCCTGCAAACACAGAGTGCACAAGCACCGCACCTTAGGATTTACTGGACACAAAAAGCATTTCTGCTATTGCATACCTCAAATGCATTCCCAAGATACATACAATTATGGGATGGATATTCTTTGTGAAGTGTATCTCCTACTCTTGATTATAGGATTCATGGTGGAAAAGTGAGACAGTGGAGTCTGAACCCATCTGTCCCGATACCGATACATATTGTGACATCTTCAATTTCGCACAGATCGAACCCCAGCTAGGCCCGATATTTCATTACGCACTCACTCGTCACCGACGCCATCGGTCCTGTGCACAGGGTTGAGGGAGGGCTGGAACCGGAGGGTCGACCATAGAGACGGTCACACTTAACGGGACAACTCAGACTGCACACACACACACACACACACACACAAACACACACGAGCCACTCGTATGAGTTCAAGAAGTACAATACGGTTGTTGCGTGCAGACAACTGAGACAAGCTAATGCTGGGCTGACTTTTAATAATTTTCACAGTTGCAGACTTGAAACTTAAAGTTGGAAGGAATTCTGAAGTCTTACTGGAGTCGCAGTGCGCTCCTGTCATCTCAGTCATTAAGTGTTAGGTGTTAATCTTAGCAATCATAGGTCAGTCTTTTCCTAGTCTTGGGCTTATGACCATATCAAACACATCTGACATCCCAGGTTTTCCAGTTTTTCCAGTGATGTGACACAATCAACAACCAATAAATGAGCTCCAACAAAAACGTGAAAAGGAAACCTGGTAGACAAATAATCACCAGTTCGATATTAGTGACAGAGACGGTATTTCTTGCTGTAAGGATGAACCGGAACGAAGGACATGAGCTGTGAGCAGACCAGCCCGGCTTGGACAATGTCAATTCTGCACTGAGTTGAAAAGAAAGAGAGATGGACTGAAATTGTAGAGGCTCTGAAAAAACATTGCATGGTAGGACAAAGATATTTTCCATCTTAAGGTGTATGGGTGGCGTGGCATACACACGATGTATGACACCATGGAATGGTCTCGGCTTATACTGCACTTGCAGTAGATTGCTTTCACACTGATATCATGATATCGTGTCGTCCAAGGACATTTTAGATTGGAGGAGCTGAGAATCAAATTGCTGGCCTTCCGACAGGACAAGACTCACTCTGCCAGCTAAGCTGCAGCAGCTTTCCACTGCAAAGTGTTGATGAAAGTATGTGAAACTCCTGTGATGTATTTGTTGCGTTTAGTATAGTATAAAAGTTTGTTTGCCGGAGCTAGTTTTCATAACAAGGATGACAGACAGAGTTCATTCCAGAGGTTTCATTGTTTGCTGCTACATTGTGAAAAGGAAAAAGACGGGGCATTCAAACGAGTTCAGGGAGGAGTCAAAGGTAAAGACAGCGATAAAACGAAGCGCTTGGACGGAGCCGGGATCCCCGAAGGCCTCATCTCCATGATGAATCTAATACGCAGTGTGTTGATTCTTAGTCTGTGAGAATCAACACCATCTTCAAGGTGATTTAATGGACGTGAAGGTGATGGTCTCAAGGTTAGAAATCACAATGATGAACAGAGAGGGTTATTGTATTTCAAACATTAGCAGTTCCACCATTTGTCAATTGGATGGAGAAAAAGCAAAGGCAGAGCAGATGTACGATTTCATGTTGCCGGTGGATTCTGGCGGTCCTGTGTGGAGGAGCCCAGCGCAGGCTGAAGTTAGAAATGTCAGGGGCTTGATTATGTGTATGTAAGCAGAGTGACATGCTGGAACCTGAGTTTGTATCTCAGGTATTCTGGGCTGGGCAGGATCTCACCGCAAGCAGAAGGTGTTTTTCTTTTTTTTTTTATTACAATACAAGCAACAAAAGTCAACCTTACAGCTTCAAAGATAATGAAATTTACAAAATAAAGGGAATGCAGGCAAAAACATGGATTCCTGACACTCCATGCACAAGTATGAAATAATTAAAAGCTTAAAAGTTTAAAAAGGTTAAAAAGGACAAACAGTCTATGATACAGGGGTGAGCCTGCCCTCCAACCAAACGCCAGGAATGCAACAAAAAAAAAAGCCAGGGGAGAAACTTTCTTCGTCATCACTGCTCCAAATAGATGACCGAACTTGTAGAATCTGTCGTAGTTTCCATCTGGCTTTACGTGCATCGTGCCGATGCAGGGTTGGTGTGCTGCACCCGGGTGAGTGGGAGCGCAGGGCGCTCAGGCGTCACTGGACAGGAATTTTGCAGCTCAATTAATTTTACCTGAGAGCGGCTTGAGTGACTCATTGGCACCCGGTTATTTTCCGTGCCTTTCCTACGATCCCGGCACGTTCCCTCTTGCATAACATCAGACAGCTTCAGCTCTCCCGCTCAATTCACGTTTCTCAGAAAACAAAATATTACACTCTTGCTGAGTAAATGATGTTTCTAGGTTTGAAAATGACAGAAATGTGTACTAAGCGCTTTCCAAGTCTGACTCATTCAGGAAAACCAATATATCTTCTGATCATTATACATATCCCCAACAACACAAAAATCCAACAAACAAAACAAAAATCTCATGTCGTTATATGACTTAACTTGTATTAATCAAAAAGAGCCATATTCTACTGTTATAGATAGATAGATAGATAGATAGATAGATAGATAGATAGATAGATAGATAGATAGATAGATAGATAGATAGATAGATAGATAGATAGATAGATAGATAGATAGATAGATAGATAGATAGATAGAAAATTAAATCAATGAAGGAATTTGATTTTGTAATTAGTTAAATGATCTTCTGATACTTCTAGTGTGGCATTTTTCACAAACCTCTCCCAAACACTTTGGTGAGTTCAAGTTTGTTTCTTATAGCATTTAATGGCGGTTTCCTTCATTGTTTACTGATTTCCTCCATCGATGCTTTAATAACAAAGCAAAAGAAGCAAAAGAATTATACTGTATATTTGAGAATAGAAATAGGACTTACATTAAGAAACTGAATGTATTAAAAATATGCATATATAGAATTAAAATGATACAGGTTTTGAATAGTACATGTTTAATCTTGCTGCCAATGTCTTCTGGGTGAAAGAGTCGTCCATGTGACGGCAGGTTCCCGGCAGCCCAGTGCAGATGTGAGCCTCACATCTGACTCGCCCCTGTGCCGCTGACCCCTTGGCGCTCCATTCGCCGCACGCGCCGCTCCAAAGGGAGCAACAGCAGGGGGTGCCAGATATCAGAGGGCAGCTGCCCGAGGCCTCTCCGCCAGCTTTGCCATTTACTCAGAGGGAACTTTCAGTCGTGAGCCGCTTTGAAGCCAACCCTATTCACTCCCTCCATGTATGGGTTTATTTACTGACTGCATCGGCTGGAGAGACTCTCTGCAAGCCCTCTCTCTCTCTCTCTCACACACACACACACACGCACACATACATACGCATACACGCACACATCATGTTATACCTTCACTTCAAAATAGGTTCTTTATTCTAAGCAACCTGTACAAATGTATGTGTGTGTATGTGCATATGTACCTGTATATTTTATATTCTGCACTCTTTTGAAACTAATCGAAAGGAAAAATACTGGAAGGAATTAGAGATAACCTTAATAATTGCTGTGTCTCTGGTGTTCTTTCTCTTCCTGCCAGTACGGGGTTTTCTTCACTAAATCAGCAAAGGTAACGCCGTCTCGCATACGAGACCCTCGCTAATGCTAATGCTATCTCCAGCAAGCTGTCTATAATTGATCCATAAAAACAATCACATTTCTGTTAAGGTTAGGCTCATGTTCAGAGCGAACGGCTGGCCGTGGCCGGAGCTTTGGTTTCACTGATTCCCGGGTCATACGCGTAATTTCTCTCGGTCTCCCACGCCATCCCTAACCAGTCGCGTCCTTCGCCTGTCGTCAGTGTTTGCCGGGCTGGACTTTTCCCTCGTTCGAGTTTGGATGCCGGAGTTCTCCCAACGTCCGGCTGTTCCCCTGCTACCGGAGTTCTCCCAACCCGCCAAGTAACTGTACTAAGTAAACTCTTCCTTTCTGAAAACTATTTCTTTTGGTCCAGAGTCTTGTGTCTGCGTGCAGGTCCATCAATTTACCGAAAAAAAGCATTGTAACAGGAGGGCTGAGTGAGGTAAACACAAAAAGCCTGTGAGTTACTTGGCTTGACTCAAAATTTGATCTTACTCTCTTTTTGTAGGTTTAGAAGCATTTTTAAACCGAGGTTTTACTGTATATCCACCTGAAGACCGTGGACCTCAATGGTGAAACCCCAAATGAGCGCTGGGTTCCTTCAGGTCTCCGCCGTCACCTGCCGTGTTTATCTATACACACGTATTCCCTAAATGCTGCGTAAACTGTGTGAGAAGCAGCTTTCTCACGCTGGGATCCCGAGGTCACTACAGGTCAGATGTTAAAACAGGAACAGTTTCCTGAGAATTCCCAGGAGAGCAGCTTCTACAGCGGCCAAGAGGATTACATCTGCTTAAACTCCCCCCTCAAATCTTGTGACGGTTTATGAACTTAAAAAGACGCAATCAAATAACAAAATTTCAGCGTGCGTTCAGACTCCTTCACAGGATGCTGTTGTGCAAGCATTGATTTATCCACGCTCCTCCTGGCATGACCGTGCATGAAAACCAACACACGCTCCGTCCAGGTGAGAAGGCTTCCCGGGATAGGGTGGGAGGGGTCTGTCCGCCTGACAGTTCCGCTCTCCGAGCTGACAGCAGGGGGACTCTCACCTGTACCTGCGGGGAGGCGCGCCGCGCGTCCGGCTCGGCGCTTCCGTCTTCCAGGAGCCCGGAGAGGGAGAGGTCCGCCAGGCCGGCGCGGAGCTGCAGAAGCGACTGGAGCAGCGCGCCCAGCATGGAGCCGATCGCGGCGTGGAGCGCGGAGAGAGTCGGCGGCTGGCTGCAAGGTGAGGACCGCCGCGCCACCCGCTCCCCAGCGCAGGCCCCGGCCGCTTGCGGGCCGCGGCCGCGGCGGCGGCGGCGGCGGCGGCGGCGGCTCGGAGTCGGGATAGACGCGCCTCGCAAATCGTCTTCTTCTTGGACGCGGAATGAGGAAGTGCTGACCCGAGGAGCCACTTATTCCGATCAGTGCCAAGACATGTTGCGTGCACGGAGCTGGTAATCCCAGGCCCTCCGTGCACGGCCCTTCTCCCATGTCGCACCTTACAATAAAGTAATCTATTACATATAATTACACATTGGAAGCTCCATTTTCCTTCCGGAATGCCTTTTCACGTCTTTCTGTGTAGTAAACCACCAGATTTAGGGGAACTCGACCAGAAACCTTTTCCAAGTACTTTAACCCCACCTTGTTTTTCTTCCAAAGGGAGAGAGATATTTTAACCGTGCGCAATTTCCTGCTCGACTTTTTGTTTGTTTCGAATTTATATCGAACTCTCACTTCCTGTCCATCTGCTTATATGTTATGTTTACAATTTTCCTCTTATCACGACTAGAATTTAGTTATTTCGTGACTGTGTATAATACGGTTGCAGAGATTAAGAGTGAGAGGGGAAATCCTAAAATCAGAATGCGTATATACTTTGAAAGTAAGGCCGTATCGTTGTTCATTTTTATTCTATTCATTCAACTTTATTGAGTACGGGGCAACGAAACGCAGTTTACCATTGGACCACAAGTGCAGATAGAATAAATGAGCGCCATTATATACAGGTGATTTCCAAATTAGGTGCTATGTGCATATCATTCAGATGGATATCCACATTAAATGTAAACTGTGAACATAATTTACAACAGGAAATGTAGAGATAAGTTGTGCTATACAAAAACAGGTTGAAACGGACATCAAATAATGCATAAATAAATAGATAGTTGCTAAAATAGTGTTGTATTATGTGGTACTGTGTGTGTGGGGGGGGGGGGCAGTTCAGTGATGCAGTACGGTTGGAGAGCAGTCATATTTATATACTGTATGTAATATGTTTGAATAATGCATCCTCAGGGCGGCACGGGTCGGTGTCTCCCTGAGCCGGTCCCAAGCTCGGATAAATGCAGAGGGTTATGTCAGGAAGGGCATCCGGCGTAAAACTTGAACCAATGGAAACTGGGCTACTGTAGGTCAAAGAAGGAGAGGAGGAAGGCGTGTTCGGATGTAGCGGGAGAGGATAAGAAGGTAATTGTTGTGAGAGAAGAGGATGCAGAGAACAGGGTTAGATGGAGAGGGTTGATTCACTGTGGTTACCCCTGAAGGGAAAAGCCAAAAGAAGAAGAAGAAGAAGATGTAATATGTTTGATTGACAGCATGAATGTTTATATGATGTGAATCCTTCAAACCTGCGTGCAAAATAATGGGTATAGATAATGAATGAAAATGTGATATTTTGGCCCATATATTTGAATCCATCCTGTGCTTGTTTCCCGCTGCTAGGTTTGGACGCCCCTTTGCATCACTACCACGTCTCCGAGTGGCATCTGTCGGGGTTGGAGCTTCTGCAGTTGACCTCGCAGGAACTGGAGAAGCTGGGGGTGTACAAGATCGGGCATCAGGAGCTGATCCTGGAGGCCGTTGAGAAGCTTTGCTCTTTGGTGAGGGGGGGAGGTGGAATTGAACTTCTTTGTGTACAATATGTGCCCACGGCGATGCTGCGCAGATCCGAGGATCTTTGACTAGGGGGGCCAGTCACCTTTCGAAGGCCGCTTTCACATTGAAGCACTATTTCTGCACCCAGTTGGTTGTTTTATCCCTTGTATGCATCATGGAACCAGGAGGACTTGGACAGTCTTATGTACATCAACCCACTATATCCAAGTCTTATTGCAGTACAAGTCCTTCAAGTCCTAACCCCCCCGCCGTGCAGCTTGGCAGCTCGCCGGTTATCTCTTCTGACTCACAGCCTCCCTGACAGGCGGTACAGACACTGAATGAATTGTATCCTAATCTTCTTCACTTGAAGAAAATGATTTATTTATTTTTTCATTGTTATTGTTGGGTTTCACACTGACTGAGCTGTTCCACTGAATTTTGGATTCTGTCAGAAAGATTGAAAAATCAATAATATCAAATAATTGATAGGATTTTAGATAGATAGATAGATAGATAGATAGATAGATAGATAGATAGATAGATAGATAGATAGATAGATAGATAGATAGATAGATAGATAGATAGATAGAAAAAAAACAAATCAATGAAGGAATTTGATTTTATTATTAGTTAAATGATCTTCTGATATTTCTGGTGTTGCATTTTTCACAAACCTCTCCCAAACACTTTGGTGAGTTCAAGTTTGTTTCTTATAGCATTTAATGGCGGTTTCCTTCATTGTTTACTGATTTCCTCTATCGATACTTTAATAGATGGATGTGGAAGACAAATTCAGAATTGATATTCCAATCTAATCGTAATAATCATCTATACATTATATTGTAAAGCCCCCCTTAAGGCCTAACAGACAGTAGGCAGGTATTTTTGACCTCTGAAGCTACATTAGAAATGGCGGAAAATGAAAATATTGATCTCATAGGGAACTACACTTAAACAGCGCTTAAATCCCGACATCCCTTATCTTGATAGAGATAAAAGCTCCATTATGCTGGGACTGAGTACAGCCGAATTCCATTAAATCAGCCGCCGCGGACGGAGCAGGTTAATGTCGTGACGCACTCGTCATCGGTCAAGAGGTTCGGTCCTGCTGGGCTTTGTCATTGGACATTTACCTGCTGGAACAAGCCCCCCGTCAATGAGTGGCCATGAATGTTTCATGGCCTTCTCAACAACGCAGCACTTAATTATGTAACCGTGTACTTGAATGTGTTTGGTCTTTTCCATGTGAGTGTCTGATGGTTGTTTCCATGAATAAGCGCAGTGTTTGGGTTTCACAGGGCATTAAGATGGGCGGCGGGGGGGAGCAAGGCATATGTGTTCGCTGTACACTCAATGTAAAGGATTAAACTGGAACTTTCTCGTGATCCCCGGCGTGCACTTCCCCCCAACTTCTTACACAAGAATCTGAGCTTCAGATGTTTAGATAAACAGTGGTTCAATCTAATCACTGTTTGGGTTACTTTAGCAGTCACTTCAGGGACAAGTGGTTTAAGCCGCTGAAGCCGAAGCCTACCGTCCGCAGACTGTTTCTCCGCCCAGGCTGGAACCCTGCTGGCTTTGGCGTTTCTCGATTAAGCCTCGCTCAGAGAGGAAGGCTGTTCGGGATTTACCCAAAGAGTCCAAAAGATAACCGGAAAAAATAATGTAAAAACTCCTGAGCAATTTAGAGGAGCAAGACAATCGACTGGACAGCTTAATTCAGATTCTTAAACACTCATTCTTCTTTTTTTCTGCACCTTACATTCGGCACAGTCAGTGCTGCACTCATCATGGAACTGCTGCCCGATTAAACTGCATTTGCACTTTGTGAGTTGCACACCAAGCTGCACTCAAATGTCTTATTGCACTGCCAACACTGTTCATATTTATGATAATATTTACACTATCATTATTTCTTATCAATACATATCTAAATGCACTGTGGACAGTAACATAGGAGTTTCACTGTATAGGGAAACACTATAAACACTATAAACTTTCTACACTGTTCATGTGGCAATAAACACTTTGAATCTGGAATCTAAAAAATGGGATCCAGAATCAATGTGCGGCTGAGTTTTTTCTTGTTGTTGTTAAAAAAACAGCCATTTATCATCTTTGGTTGCTTAATTACCTTTAATTGAGACTTGGGATGATGGACAACAACTTTGTCACTTTATGATTGTGACTTGTTTCTGGTGAAACATACGTATGTACATACAGTAAAAGCAGTGTCCTTCACTTCATCTCTCTTGTATGTCAGTGATTATGAATCACCTCATTGAGAAAATCCCGGCACATAGTTATCGTTCTTTTTAAAGATTTCATTCATTCATTCATTTATCCATTGACCTTCCAAGCGGAGATCTGTGCTCTGATTTTCCCCTTTGTGTGCTCCGTAGACGTACGGCATCGGCGGGGAGAGCTTGCAGAGTCTGACCGAGAAGTTGCGAGCTGTCGCTCACACCCTGCAGATGGGGATCCAGAGCCGCTGGCGCTTGAACAGCTACGACGGGCGGGCCGCCACCAAGCTGCCATGTGTGGTTCTGCAGGTGGTGGTGGAACTCATCGCCTCCGCCAAAGGACTCTTCTCTTTGCTCAACAGGTCTGTGAAGAGGAGTTATCTAACCGGCCCGCACACTTGATGTTCTATTTTTCTCTGTCAGGTATAAAAAAGTACCGTGACGATGATGGTGTTAACACGATTTGTCACCTGAATGATTTGGTCCTCTCGGATTTGGAATTGCAATCTTTGAATTGACCCGAAGGCGAGTCCTTCTGGCCTCTTAACTGAAACCAGTCTCCTCAGATACCAGTTTTCCCAGCTCAGCAGCTGCACCTCCAGCAAGGAGATCTTCAGCGGCTGCAGAACGCTAGCAGAGATTGTGCACAAGGTTGGTTTATTCTGTTTGACACTTCCTTTGTCGAGAGGAAACGCCGAACGTGTTGTCAAACACGCCTGTTCCTCAGAAGAACAACTACCTCTGTTTTCCTACTAACTGCGAAACACAGGGATGGCAGCCAAAGCACAAACACGCTCCCTGCGTCCCCCCCGGCTTCACCCGGGTAATGCACGTTTTCTTTATCTTTACATTCCTGGCATATTTGAAGGCAGCTCTGCCTCAAAGGCTTCTCGGTCTGGCAGCAGCAGAGACAAGGGGCAGAAAGCGTCAGGCCGAGCCTTCTGGACGGCAAAAGGCCGGATGTGCAGACATGGAGATATTCATGAGGGGAAAGGAGCGAAGTGGTCACAGGTAGTCAGAGTGGGGAAGGCCCGGTTGTGGTGTTTCTGGCTGTGGGAGGGAGGAACGTGCGCGGGCCGCGAATCAAAGAGGAAGAGAGAGAAAGAAGGAGGGGGGACAGAAAAGTCTCACGTCAAATGACTTCTGACTCGGACGGCAGCGCTCACTTCCAAACACAGCTTCGTGTCCGGAAAGAGAGAGAGAGAGAGAGAGAGAGAGAGAGGCTTTTCCACACGAGCTAGAAAGCCTGGCAGAAGCGACGGATGAAGAGAAGACTCGGGGACGGCGTGGAGGGGTAGCGTGACGATGATGGGCAATAAGGGAAATGCAGAGAGACGGTAAGCAGTGTAGTCAGTGTATATATAGGTTGCCTTAGTCACTTCTGGATGGCAGCCCAGCACGACAGGTACGGCCCTCACCTCTTATCTCGGATAATTCCCCGCAGCTTGACCTTGATTTATCCTTTTGTGTCGGCTTGAAACGCGTGGGATGTTTTCTCATGCGCTGGTATGTGTCTACTTTACCTGAAATGACCATCGACGCATCCTCTTTAGCTCACGTAGGAAGTCCATCCCAGATTCTGGGGTGAGGGAAAAAAAGCCTGCAAAATAAAAAAAAAAGGGAATGCTGCAATTTCTTGGCGTGCAAGGGAATTCATTCAGAGAATGGATGAGGAAATTGAGCGTCGCCTCCGGCCCTGCGAAAGGGAGGCGGGACGAGAACCCGGGGCTTTTCTCGACGAGCCTGTTATATTCACTGCACCGTGGTGAATAAAAGGAACGGTATTTGAAAGTGGGACATGAAGCAGGTTCCCGCCCCGGCCACAAATTCCTTTTGTCACTTTCCCCGATCTTGTTTATTTGAACGTGTTAATTAATTCAACTCTTTTGCGCCACTTCAATGTGTAAGAGGATGTTTGGGACGAGCTGACCTCTACCCTCACATGCAAGAAAGGAAAATAAAAGGTCTTTCCATTTGATATTCATCGTGGAAGGCAGATCTTGGAGTTTCTATGGGCGACCTGTTCAGGTGACCCTCAGAGGAAGACAAACGGAGGTTCGTGGTCAGAAGACCCCCTTAGGTCTGGAGATGTGGAACGACCTGCCTGGAAGGAAGGAAGGAAGGAAGGAAGGAAGGAAGGAAGGAAGGAAGGAAGTGGTGGTTTCAGGCAGCGGGTGTAGCTCGCTGACTCTTATGGGATGTTTTGCTCCCGATCTGTCGGCTGAATCAGAGCGTGCCCGCCTGGCTTCTAAGTGACGACTGAGCAGAAAGCGTGTTGTTGACGGGCATCTCGGAGGTCCATTGGTTAGTAATGGCTGCCTATTGTTGGTGCGGTTCCTGTTTTTGACTTGTGTGTTTGACGGAGCGAGGGCTCATTTCATTCTAACAACTGAAGGCTCAGCTCACAAAGTTGCTTGTTAAAGTGGAAACTGACGAACAGCTCATTTTCGCACTTCCTCCCTCAAGCATATCATCTGGAAAGTGCCAACCTGAAGCAAGAGGAAGTGAAATGACTTTTTTGATACGCTGTCAGGTGCTGCATCTATACTCTTTTAACCCGTCCGCCCTGCACCGCTGAGCATAAAGGTCAGATTGTGAGGTGAGTGGAGGAGATAATATGAAATGCGAACAGATTGCCCATCCAGCTGTCATCATAGCATTATCAACCTGCAAGAATGCGCTTACGCTGTGAGTGTGGACTGCATCACCGACTTGCGACACATTTTGGTGAATCGCCCTCATTACAGGTCACACATTAGCCGCGATTCGTTTTATCAGCCACAGTCTACTCACTGTCCCTGCTTTTTTTTTTTTTTTTTTCGCTCCCGCTGAGTGCGCACCACATGTCTCAGAGTGAAGAAAGGACTCTTATTTACTCTTTGTCAGTGTGTGTGAGTGTTGCCGTGTTGCCGCTCCCTGAGGGTGATCAAGGTCAGTAGTCAGCTGGTGTTGTTGGGAACTGTCACCAGAAGTTGTGGAGTCTCGAGTTTTGCCGGAGCTTGGGCTCTGTCTGCCCTGAGCCGAGCCTGTGACCGGGCGGCAGGGAGGAGAACGCCACCATTTTCTTGGATTTATCAGAACAACAAATCACCTGCAGGTCTAATCCTAAGGTATGTGAGCTTAAAATGAGCTGTTAAAATGAGAAGTGCCTGAAACGTATGGCACACGTTCAGCTTTAACCCTAGTTTGAACTTTTCCTGTTCCAGAGTGGGGCATAATAGACGCTTAGAGCGTTGTGTGAAGATAAAGTGATGAAGAATATGGCTCGGATAATAGAGGTTTTGTTAAACAGTGGTGGAGCCACAGTTTCGGCTGCTTTTGGATAAAGAAACCCTGCGGGGCTTCGGTAGGACGAGGAGGAAAAGAGGACGGGAAAGACGAGCGGCAAGTGTTAGAGAGCTAACATCTATACCAGGCTTTTTATAGCCATCCTGTGACCTGGGGAGAAAGCGACGGTATCTAAGTGTGTCACCACACGAGCGTGCGATCCAGCTTCCCTCGGTCAGACGCTCACCCACGCAGCTTCGGAACAAGGACTCAAAGTTGCCGGTCGCAAAGACAGCAGGATAAAGACCCGTTTGTCCGGCTGAGGCTTACAGTAGGTGCTTCTGAGTCCACGTGTGCCGCCCGTGCCGTCTTGTTTTGTGTTTGTGTTTTGGTGTGTGTGTTTTGTCAGAATGTAACACCCACGTAGATTGTCTCCGTTGCCTTGACAACTGAAGGGAGATCCGTTTTTGGCTGCAGGTCGTCACTGATTAAGTCGCGCAAAGGAACACAACACCGATCCGATCAGTATGGTATCGATGAGCAAGCTTAACATCCGAGTTTACGTTGAAATCCATCGATTCTTAAACTGAATAACCACTTTTAGCCTTGATTACAAATGAATTGGTCATAGTCGTGGCTCAAACCGTGATGTACATCATGTCTGTTTTTACTGCGGGAGTCTCCATTTTCAAGAGGATTGCCTGGCATGGGAGGCTGTAAGCGGTAGATTAAGGTTCAAGTTACTTAACCTTAATCTGGCACTAACGTGACCCGAGGAGAATGTCTGTGTCTGGAAGTGTGTGTGGCTTAAATGTGCTGCAAAACAGATTGTGGTTTAACAGCTTCTGAACTGGTTTCACACCTGTGCGTGTCACTAAATGTGCATCCTATCACCCCCCCGTTGTTCTTGATGTTTCCTTGCAAGTGGTTCATCTGACACAGCCGTTCCCGGTCCGACGGGTATATTTTAGAAACCTGCACAACCAGAGGGCTTCTTTTGAAACAGTGGCAGATGTTGTCGAGCAAAATGTTGCGGTGCGTGTCTTGGGAAAACCAAGAGCAGCGGAGTTTTGCATGAACACGCCGGAGGCTGTCCTCCTCCTCTCTCCTCCCCAGAATTTGGTTCCCTCCGAGTGAGTATTTTAGATTTTACAAGGCTAAATAGGAGAAGTGTGGATTTGTTCGGCAAGCCCATCAGGACAGAAGAGTTCCTGTCTCCAACCCCACGCGACGTCATGATTGATAATTTCCTGTTCTGGATCAGAGTTGGTGTTGCGGGAATGTTAGTGCAACAGAATACTGAGGTGTTTTCTACTTTTAGCCTTTGTCAGAGAAGAAACACATGGTGAAATTAACACAAAAAAAAAAGCCAGAGAGGAAAAAGCCAGGAGAGTCAGTAGGAGGCAAGAAGTGGCATTTTCTCTGAAACCCGAGATATTATTATCATTGTTGGTTGTTTTCTGGATATCTGTATAAAGCTGGTTTGCGCCTCCGCCTCACAGCACGAAGGTCCCTGGTTGGATTCTGACATGGATTCCATGTTCTCCCTGCGTCTGTGTGGCATTCCTTGCCCACAGTCCCAAAACATGCAGAGGGTTCATTGGAAACCCCTAACTTGTGAATGAGAGGGTGAATGGTTGTTTGTCTCTTTTTTTTGGGCCTGTGATTGACCGGTCCAGGGGTTCCCCCGCCTCTCGCCCAATGACAGCTGGGATAGGCTCCGGCATTGCAGCGACCCTGACTGGTAGATAAGTGGTATAGATAAGACCCTACCAGTATAGATAAAAATAAGAGTAAACTCTGTGCTCTGCGGCTTTAATGGTGGAGAACATCCTGTAGCTACAGTCTGTCTGTCTTTGTTTTGTTCCAACATTTGTTGTTTCCGGCGAAACAACAAATTTGTAGCTCCAGGTTTTTTTTTGCAGTTCTTTATATGCTCCTCCGGAGGTGGTGGTGCCTGAAGGTTAAAGAAAGTTAGCCATCGAAAAGGAAGATCCCCTTATGTGTTTGTCAACTTGCAATCCCTGACGATGTTAGCTTCCCGGCTTGGTCGGTGCAGACTTGGAGGACCTCTTGAAGGTGTCGTCTTCCTCCCCCCGAGCCATTTCACGGTGTCGGTGTAAATCAGGGCTAGTGCAGCAGCTCAAAAATCTAAAGGCACAACAAACACAAACAAACAGACACAGACAGACACGTTGAGCAGAGCAGCCAGCGTAAACATAGCGTTCCCTCGTCACCCCGTTCATTCAGCATTGTGTCATCGCTCAAAATTAGCCTAGACATCCGAGCATGTTCAAGCCATTGGTACATTTCACAAGGGATTTCAAAGGTCGACTCCCCTTTAAAATCCTTGACGTAATCTACCTCATCACCAGGCCCTGTAAATCGGCATGAAAATAGTATGTGGGATGTGGCAACAAACCGTTCTGTGCTGTGAAATCCGTACCCTCCTGACCTCCAGCCGTCCTATTTCATGTCTCAGCCCATGGTTTTGAAGGAAGCTGGTGAGACTCCCTGGATGATCCTCAGAGTAGATAACCTTTCTCTGAGGAATCCAAGATTAGGGCTTTCAACTCATGGAGATTAGTGCGAATGCTGAGAGTAAGTGAACGTTAAAGGCAAGAAATTCATATCTTTCTATTATATATATCTCCTCAGCATTAAGAGAGTAGAAGACCGATAAGGTGTTTTTAGCTCTTCCGGTGTATCTTTGCCTTGCTTTGTCACCAAAAACCATCAGATGGGATCAATATTTTCTTCTGGTGAATTTAAAATGCGTGTGGAGAACCTGCAAATGTTGCAAAGAAAAGCCACAGTCGGGATCCTGCCGGGAACCTTCTCAGTGTGAGGGAAAAGAGATAAGGTGCGCCGTTCAAAAAGCAGCTTTTATTTTTGTTCTGTCATGGGCTTTGAAATATGCAGCCGGCCTTATCTTCATTTTGATAGTATTTAATGTGCCAGCGAAAAGCAGATACCTACGGTTAGGAAGCCCTGCAACTGGAACAGAAGTCTCCTTTGTTACTCATCTCAGTGAAGTATGTGGTACAAGCTACATCTGCTTGGTATTCTGTTTGCTTCCATTGCAAAAGAAAAATAATCTAATATTGACAGAGAAGTGAGTATTTCAATCTTCCTCGCTCACGTCCACTTTCGCACCACTAGTTGACGGATGTGTCACTGGGCCTCTGACTCCCAGTTCAAGTACAGGGAGACAAAGGGTACTAATAATATAACCTACTTCTCAGAAAAGCCTGGAGTGGCCGCCTCTGGTGCCTCTGGTTCTCTGCAGGCTTTTACCTCTTGATTCACGGCATAAGGAAGATTATACCATTTTGTGCCGAGTATCATTGACAAATATCTCTATGAAGGCTGCGGTTGGTTTTGAGTGGTCTGATGACGCTACCCGTCTTTTCATTCCAACAGGATTCAACCGTCTATGAAAAGGAAAAGGACATTATTGCAGTGGTAAGTAGTTTCATACATATGTTTTTTTATACGTAACTGTACCTTGGGTGTACTGTCAGTGCTAGAGTCTACTGTAAGTCCAAGGGTTCATTGTAAGTCCTAGGGTTCATAGTACGTCCTAGGGTCTATTGTCAGTCCAAGAGTATACTGTCAGTCCAAGGATCTACTTTAAGTCCCAGAGTCTATTAGAAGTCCTCGGGTCCATTGCAAGTTCAAGGGTCTACTGTAAGTCTTAGGGTCTTCTGTCAGTCCAAGTGTCTACCAAAAGTCCTGGCGTTTTATGTGTCTCGCAAGGAGCGATTATCAAACGTAGTGTGTGCTGACCTGTCCTCTCACTAAATCATGGTTTTTTTTCAGTGCCGTCAGTTGGTGGCGGTTTGCGATGAGGTTCTGAATACCAGCCCCGCTGCTCTCCTGACCCACACCGCTCAGCTTGAGAGTGTCGACCTAGTGCCCGTGTCTCCTGGTGATCAGCTGGTAATGACAACTTTTGCACTCCTCCAAATGGACAGCTGAGACCATTTGTCAGCTCAGCTTTGACTGGCCCAAGAGCCGGCGATTATCATAATAAACGATGGCTTCCCGTTAACCCCCAACACTGGATTAAAAGGACTCCTTAGCACTATAGTTTTAAAAAGCTCTCACAGCTCGGGGGCTCCAACGCCTCCTGAACAATCTGTCAGTGTCCCCGTCCATCAATATGATCTCGGTGTGTATTTTCTTCACTCATCCTTCATCAACCAGTGAATTTACATCATCGTTTAGTTCTGCTCTCGCCTTCCTCCGGCTAACTTAAAGTTCCGCTTGTACTCGGCATCTCCTCGAGCCCCCTCATTGCACATGCCTGTTGATAATAACCTCGCTGTTCTTGCCATCTCCTTGGTTAATCTGCAGGCGGTAGAGTACGTACAATCATTAGAGCTCCTTTCACAACATTATCCACCGTCTTTTTCCCCCTTGAGTCCGTGCCCAGCAATTTTACTTAATATAATTTCCATGTTTCGTTCTCTTTTAAATACTCATCTCATTAGGTGAAATCTCACTTATTAGACGATAATAGCGTCCGCCTTTCTTTGTGCACGTCGCCATCTACAGCTTTCTGAAACGTGTTATCATTTTTAGCCCCTGGTGAAGCCTCATGTGCCTCCTGTTTGTGTCCCAGATGCAAAATTGGATTTGTCTGCAGGTTTCCTTTTAAGAGAGAGCAAATATCACCTAATTTTACTCAATGTTAAGAGCAGCTCAGGCTGAAGGCAAAAGCCGGCGCCATGTAAAAGTAATTAGTTAGGAGATGAAGTGGCCACAAGCTGCTGATTATAATTTTTCTTTCAAATCTTGAAATAGCACACACTCGTCTGCAAGGCTCACTCCTCCGGGCAGACCTGCTTTTCTCTGAAAGATTAAAAAAAATATATATATTTATTTATATATATTTATGTGCACATGTGATAAATAGATAACTGCATCTCTTGTGACAAACCAAACACAGATCTAAGGCAGGTTTGTTCTCCACTCCCACAATGATTAGGATAAATGTGCCGAGGAAACATACATTAGCATGTCAATGCTGCATCCTGAAAATGTGAAATGAATAACTGAAATAATGGCTATGTATTTGAACTTCATAGTTCCATGCGCTGTATTTTTCTCCATCTCAGGGCATCGAGATCACGTCCACGGGTTCCATTAACCACTATGTGTCTGGGACGGCTGCTGAGGTCAGACTCCTATCTTTGCTTCACTTCTTATTCGGTTGACTCATCCCTGAACCGCTCGCTGCTTGGCGTCGCCGTTTCGGTACTTATACCCAAAACCCCCCACCTCCCCATTCTCATAAACCCAAGATGAAAAAGTGAACTCCGAATAGGGTTCACTGTCCTTTGTGAGAACATTAAGAACAGCTACAAGTCCTCGTATCTTTCGCTATAAACCTCCATTTGTTTACTTATTCTGTCTTCACAAAAAGTGACATGTCCGCGCACTGTTTGAACACCACGACCTCAGCATCCCATTGTACTCCGCGTTTAACCACAGTCAGGTGGTTTCGTATTCGTCAGGGATCCAATAAACTTCGTTTCAAGTCTTTTTCCAAATCGCTTCAGATGTGGATGGCATGGTCGTGCAGCGGTTAGCACTTAGCAAGAGGGTCCCTGGTTGGATTCCCACTGGGGGGAAGGGCTTTCTGTGTGGAGTTTCAACGTTCTCTCCGTGTCTGCGTGGGGTTCCTCAGGGCTCTCCAGGTACAAGTGGCAGAGATAATAAATGTATGAGTGGATGAAAGATTCAAGTTAACACCTGTAGCTTCATGACATGTGTATAAGATAATTGATGTAGCGGGAAAACTTTTGCAAAACCAAATCTTTCCACAACGGCAGCCAGGACGCGTTAGCTTCATCCTGAGAAATTAGGATCTAATTTCAGTTTAGGACCAAGTTTAGTTTTTGTAACTTTAATTACTTTAATGTGACTTTAATGATCTGTGAACAGAAATCAAACAGCGGTGCACAGATTTCTCTCCACATTCCACTGTTCTTTCATTTTGAAGTTGATGAAAGAGCATTTTATAAAGTAATCAGCTCAAAGGATCTATTTACAAAACACTCTCACATCCTTGTACTTTCTGCGGCCAAGAAGAGTCAATTCGATTTAGGCAACAAATCTGAACAGAACCGTGTATTTCGAAGGTCAACGTGGATAGAAATATAGATTATCCGCAATCAAATAAGTACTTGTCTCACCGCGGCGCAGTGTTTAGCGCTCCGCCTCACAGCAGGAAGGTTTTTGGTTAGATTCCTATAGGGAACCAACCTTTCCACGCCGCGTCTCAATGTTCTCCCCCGAGTCTGCTTGGGTTTCCTCTGGTTTCTCCAGTTCCCTCTCACAATCCAAAAACACGCAGGATATTCATATGTCTCTCTGTGAGGTGTGAATGGTGGTACATTAGTCACTCACCAACTCGCGAGTTGCCTCACTGTATCACTGATTTTTTAACTAATTTTATATTGCGGATTATCCACTATACCATTGTTTTTTTGCAGCATAAATGTATTTTATATATTTATTAATTACATTTTTTTTTACTGCGAAATAAGCATTTTCCTGGGTGGGGACCAACCAGAGCCTGGTGTTCTGTTTCCTGGGCTCTGACCTGCTCAGCAAACATAGCATCATTCTCTGCGTCTCCTGCGCATAGCATGCATTCAGCTTCTCGCTTTATCCATTTCACTTCAACATGTGATTGCTGCTCATAGCGTTACTCCACAGAGTTGTGTTTTTGTGATTTATCCGTTAAAGTTTTATAATTTATTTAATCCTCGACTATGTCGCCCAAACATTCTGCACCTTCTAAGGTATCTGGCACTGAACCTGAGCTGCAAAGGAAGATGCTAACCATCGTAGAAAAAGTGCAACTTCTCGACATCTTGCAAGCAAAGGAGCAGCTTCGCTGCCATAGGCCACAATGACGGCATCAGTAGTCATCAAAACGGTTAATAATATGATCGCTACTTCGCGGATTTTCATTTATCGTGTCTTGTTTTGGAATGTAACCCCCGCGATAAACAAGGGACTACTGTATGTCTATATGTGGGTCTGTGATGGATCCAGGGTGAACCCCATCTCTCAGCCAATCACAGCTGCCATACGCTCACCGATGCCAAATTGTGGTAGGACTAGTCTCATGATTTATATTGTTATAAATATTGTTGATTGTATTTAATCCGATTACAAAAAAAAAACAAAAAACTAAGTAAAACAAAATTAGACCGCTGGAGAAGAATGTTTAACTGAGAGGCTGGAGATAATTGGAGACGTGGCGTTTGTATTGAGACGAGTGGAGGAGGAACCATCAGTGTCCGCAGGCGGGGATGAGGAGGCAGGTTTTTCATGATGTCAGCGAAGAGATGACTTTTTGATATCCTCAAGTGCTCGTTCAAAGAAAGTTCCGAATATTGTAGTTTCTGGCATAGCAAACTTGCACAGCATACGTACCCCGCCTCAAATAAAATCATAATCAATGGGCTCATTTCGTTTTCTTGTTCCTCTCCAGCCCACGTCTGATGTCTATGAGAAGATTCTGGCTGGCGATGAAGTGATCCAAGTCAATAACCAGATAGTGGTGAGTTTTGACCATGGACAGCGAGATGCCCGTCAGTTTGAAGTACGTTCTAGAAAGAAAAAAAAACAAACCCTGGGTTGTGATGCGGCAGGTGGGCTGGAGCCGAGCCAATCTGCTCAAGAAGCTGCAGGAAAATCCTGGTGGGGTGACTCTGGTGTTGAAGAAGATCCCGGGGGCCGGCCGGCACAAACAATCCAACCTGCCAGTCTCACCTGCACAGGTGAGGTGCCATTCAAGACCTTCTCCATTCACTTCTTTAGTCCAACCAATCATTCATATATATATATATATATATATATATATGTATGAGTGTTAACTCGCCTTTATAACTGTTAAAATCTTCCATTTGCTTTAAGCTCTTGATAGTTAGACCCTGGAGCCGGAGACGTCTTGCTATTTGTTCCCGTAAGCAGGCACTCAGCGGTTGCTATGCCAACTGCTTTTTGTTCCCGATTCACACATACACACGCAGTATGATTTACTACATTTGAGAGGAGTGCTAACAAACGCTCTGATTTTACCCTCCCCTCCCCCTCGTGACCGGCGCCACACGAAACCTCGGACCCAGGGCACGCCGAAGAGCAAAGGAACACACACAAGAAGCCTTCAATCGTCCGTGTGTGTCAAGTTGCTCTGCCCTTATAGGATTTCCTGCTTTCTGTGAGAGTCTGTAATTTTTTTTTCAGATGTTAAACCGCGCGGATGTAGAAGACTACTGTCATCGAAAACCAGACCAAATTCATGTTTTTGCCCCGAGACTTGAAATGCACACAGAGATTCGACACTCACATGTTTGCGTATCTGCTGATTCTTGACACACGCAGACAGAAGAGGCGGAAGAGAAATCGGAGGAAGAGGAGGGGGAGGAAGAGAATCCGAGGCACTCCATATTTGAGAGGGTCGCGGCCTCTGTGAGGTCTTTGTCTTTTAGGTGAGCGAAATCACTCGTCATCAAATTATTTTTGTGAAATGAGTTCAGCCCTGGCATGCAATGCATACAGTTAGTGCAAAGTGGATTATCATGTACGTACATACAGTACATTTACTCTGGTAGGTCTCCACTTGTAGGGCACTTTCACACCTTACACTATCAAAGTGCAGTCTAGGGTGTGACCCCTACCTGTCGCCCAATAACAGCTGGAAATCAATAAACAATATTAATGTAAAACTTTGCATATTACAGTATATCAAAAGATTTTGAATTTATATATGTATTTGTGTTTGTAAAATAAGTTAACATTTATGTTTAATGTAGCAATGTCTCAGAATCAAATGAGGTATCAGCTCTCTAAGAAAGTGTCAGGCAAATTTCCCTTATCCTCAACCAGCATTCGTTAATTATTCATCATTTTAAACTATAGAGAGAATTGTAATACACTTACAGTTATTTGTAAAAGATCTAGACCTTTTTTTGTTGACAAACAAAAACACCTTTTGTTCCTCCCGCTGGCTGCCATCTTGAGTTACAGTTCGTTTTGTTTCCTGTACATGTGATTAAAAATAACCATCATCTCCGTGAACTGGCTACTTTCGCACAAACATGGCAAGTCTGTATGGATGTTGGCAAAGCAGGTTGGGCATCTCCTCATTTTACATTACGTTTCAGTCATTTTGCAGACGCTTTTATCCAAAGCGACTTACAAGAAGTGCAATTCAGTCACAGAAGATCCCAAGTACCAGTAGTCGGAAGTCAGAAGTGACCACTCAACCAAATAGCCATCTCAGCACCATATACATACATATATACACACAATTTTTTTTTTTTGGTGGGAGGGTTGGGGGCTAAGTGCGATTAGTAGGGTAGTGCTTGGTGAAGAGGTACGTTTTCAGCTCACGGCAAAAGATGGGCAGTGACCCCGCTGTTCTGACCTTTTTCGGGAGTTCATTCCACCACTGAGGAGCCAAGACCGAGAAGAGCCGAGACCGGTCCGATCGGCAGCCTGAGTGATGGGGTGGACGGTCGCCCAGAGCTGGCAGATCGGACGGGACGGGTAGGGACATGTGGCTTGACCATAACCTGGAGATAAGATGGGTCTGTCCCCTTCACTGCCCGGTAGGCGAGCACCAGGGACTTGAACTTGATGCGGGCGGCTACCGGGAGCCATTGTAGGGACATAAGAAGGGGAGTTGTGTGGGAGAATTTGGGACGGTTGAACACCAGGCCGCTTTTTGATTAAGCTCCAGAGGCCTGATGGTCATCGCCGGGGCACCGGCAAGGAGGGAGTTGCAGTCGTTTCCTGGAATGGACCTCCCACGTACCTTCTGACCTTGTTAATCTGCCAGGGCCTGGTAGGTTAGCGATGAAGTCACAGCGCAAATGCCACAAATTCCACGAAGCACGCCCAGCCGCCGCATAGCTGACGAGATCGGGGAGAGAGACGGGTGGGGGCGGTTGACGGATGCACCAAGATTCCAACAAGGAGCGGAAAAGAGAAATGAGAGAGGGAGTGAAGGCAGAAAGAGCAACTTGGGGGTGATGGAGAACAGGCACACTCAGGCGGATGGAAGTGAAGTGCCAGTCAGATATTCCTGTGGAAATACACAGGCTATAACATCCCACTACATGTTCCCCTCATGCTCTCGCAACTGCTTTCACCTTGAAATTCATAGAAGCCACCGTTTCATTTCTGTGTGTTATTTATCTGCGCCAACTTTCCACAACTTGTCCCCGTACGCCTGCCTTTCCAGGAGAGCCATCCAGGGGCCCGAGGTTCAGCAGGCGCCTATGGGACAGGAGGAGTCAGAGTTGTCTTCTGACAGGGAGCTCGAGGGGCGGCTCACGCTCGTCGCAGATCCCAACCAGCCGGGCAGGCTCTCGCCGCTGTCAGCACCAGGTAGGCATTACACAAAATATTATCTTAAAATGTGCGGGATGGAGGAAACGCTCCGCGTTTAACCCGTAACCTTCCTAACGGCTTCTTTGATATCAAAATCTTGTGAAAGCCGTGCGAGAAATGTATTTGTTACAGAAGAAAAAATGTTTCAAAAATCTTTTGTATCTCGTGACTTTCTGTCACTAACTAGCTAATTTTTGTTTTCTTTGACAAAAGATCCTTATGATATCCACAGTAATAAATCCTGTAATATTCACTGAGCCTCCTCTGGGGGGAGGGGGCTCGGCTCACCTCCCTTGGTGAAAAGCTCAAACCAAAGCTGCTGCAGGTCTCGGTCGAGGAAGAGGAGCAGCTTGTTTGTTTAAAACAAAATATCCGGCTGAATAATCCAGAGAGTACATTCAGGATTACTCCCCAGAGGATTTTAAACTCAGATGGTCCTCATCAGCGTAAACACACACGCACATTCCTGTGTACATGCGTACGTGTGGTTTGGACGAGGAGACGGACGAGGGTGCGCACCTTTAAAAAAATGGTTTGAAGTGAGTGTGCTGTGTGATGTAACCACTCATTTTCATACCATAGTGAGGAGCTGGAGCAGGAGGGCACATTTCTGCCTTCTTGATGACAGAGTGAATGGCTGTATGTCTCCACATAACGCGTGAATAAGAGAGTGAATGAATGTTAGTCTATATGGCGTGCGAATGAGGGGGTGAATGGTTGGATCTCTGGGTGCAGGATAAGCTGGATAAGTTCAGATAGAATTCAGTTGTCACAGCAGCATATTTCAGTGTAGAAAAGTGTGAATAGAAAAGTAGTGGTAGTGATAGAAAAGTGGTAATAGAGAGGCGTATACAAATAAGGGTGGCCGCCATAAATGAACAGTCTATGTACAATATAAATAATAGAAAACAAAATTTGAAAAAAGCAAAAGAAATGCCTTTTACAGAGAATTACAGAAATAACCGCTGTACAGCAGGTGTGGGTTGAAAAAATGAAATTATTATGAATAAGGTGTCCTGGAGGATGTATAGATATTACATTCATTTAAATATTGTTGTTAAGAGTGGTAACTAGAGGTGGGGGGGGGGCGTCAAAATGGGATCGCAGTAGTAGGGTAGTGCCAAAAAAGAGCATTTTTGGATGCTTGTGAGCAGGATTGGCAATTTATTACATGCTGAAAAAGTGTTTACATGCTTATTGTATTGAACACTGACAGCTGGTGGAATGAAGGACTAGCGGTAACGTTCCTTCTTGCAGCGAGGATACGACAGATAGATAGTTGGATAATGAATAAAGGAAGGAAGGCAAGCAAGCAAGGGGTCAGTGATTTGCTCCCTTCGCCCGTCTCTGCCCTTGCCAATCTTGGATGATACAGAAACTCTGCTTGCTCCTAATTGCACCAGTGTGTGACTGGATGTTACATCACATTCCCTACATTCAAAGGCTTTGCTAGAAGACACGTCAGTCCTGGTTTATCGCTGTTAATCTGCCCATAGTGCTTTATTTATATGTACTTTTATCACGTGTGTGTGTGCTTGCAGGAGAGGTCGGGGGTTCGGACGGCTCAAGGCTCTCCCCTGCAACCAGGAGAAACAGACGCAGAAGCCCTTCGCCCCTGGGATCCTTCAGGAGGTCGTCTCCTCCAGGAGCCAACCAGGACAGGGCGAGCATTGTTTCATGTCCTGAGATGGTGGGACACATGGTAAGATGACCCCCTTTTTTCTGAAATGTTTGAGGGTTTGAATGAGCACTTCTGACATTAAATGGATTGGTTTCTATTTTTAGGGAAATAAGGACCCAAAGAAGACTTCCTATAAAGGTAAGTCATGTGAACGGAATTCATGTAAATGTAAAAGAGACCCGACAATACTCTTCAGCTCCACTGCGGTTGCCCTCGATCTGACCCGTATTTGGACACCCCTGTTTTGCAGGGCTCAGCCGGCGGCGCGTGTCCTGTCGAGAGCTTGGTCGCCCAGACTGCGATGGCTGGCTGTGGAAGAAGCGAAAAGATACCAGTGTCTTCATCGCCCAAAAGTGGCAGCGCTTCTGGTTCGTCCTTAAGGGGCCCTGCTTGTACTGGTACACCAGCCCGCAGGTGAGGACAGGGACGGGGAAGCCTTGCTCCTCCAAACACCCTGGTGGACACAGCTTGGATGGAATCACAACACCTGTGTGTGTGTGTGTGTGTGTGTGTGTGTGTTTCTTACAGGATGAGAAGGCTGAGGGTATTGTCAATATAGCAAGCTACGACATAGAGAGCGCCGGGGAGCACAAGAGAAAATAGTAAGCATGAGTTCACTCTGTGTGGGTTCTTCAGGCATCCGCCTATGACACCTTGATTTGAAACAAGCCACAGATTCCCTTTGTATAAAATGTTCAATCCCTCTTTGTTATTTTGAGTCTTACACAAATTAACCATTGGGTGCAGTTGAAGCTGATTTTCCTTTTTTTCCCCCATCAAGCTGATGTTTAATCAACTCACGTTTGCTGGTCAGGCTTCTGAAAACCCCCCGATTGGCCCCCTCATACGTCCGCATTAACATTCCCCGGGTGCTTTGTGATTGGACGTCTGCTGGCTCGGGCCAAAATATAACTTTGATCCCCAAGCATGCAGTGCATGCCCTGCTGGACTGAGGCTTACAGTGAGAAACTGGCGAGGGGCTACTGTGAGAACATGCTAGCCAACGTGCTACGCATTGTTATCATTACATTATCCATCCATCGTCTTCCTGGAGTTGCGGGGGATATTTTTATTAATTTTACTATTACATTTGTGTCAAGAATGCATAAATAAAAACTAGATATTTATATTGAATAATCTATCAATCTATCAAGCTGGACATCAACCTAGGTCTGTAATAACAATGATAATAATTTTGATTTAAGGCACCTTATTCGACCCTGAAGGACACTGTACAGACATATACAAAAAAAATCCAGGTTTTAAAAAAATAAAATAAAATAAAAACAATTAAACAAAGTAAAAAAAAAAAAGGTCAGACATTTGTAAAACGTGCTCATCGACTATCTCCATCACCCCCTCTTTGATTATTGCCTGTAAGTGTGTCTTTTATTCAATTCATTCCTGATTTTCATCTTTTCCCTCTCCACCAGTGTGTTCCAAATGTGCCACCAGCGATTTAAAAACTTCTTCTTCGCCGCTGAAAATGTCAACGACATGAGCAAGTAAGTAGCGTCGGGGATTCATCTGCTCGGAGATCTTAATCTCTCTGAAGTGTTTCTGAAGTTTTCGGCCCGCGAGACCGACTGGCTTCTGGAGGAGATCGGAACTTCGGCGCTTCGGAGTTGATCCAAGATGCTGATCTGCACTGCCCTCTGCAGTTTGCTGTGGAGAACCTCATGCGCTGTGTGTCCTCTCCTCAGGTGGATCAACTGCCTCATATCAGCCATACGGAAGCACAAGCCCCTCCACACAGATCCAGACAGTGAAGAAGGTACGTTTACACGGTGACACCCGGTCATGTATGACTTCTACTTTTATATTACTTGTATATACTGTTCAGTGAACTTTAAATACTTTTGCAGTATTAACGGCATGGCAGTGCACTGATATAGTAAAAAAAAGTGTACATACGCAATGGGTCATCACATATTGTCAACTATATGATGACAATTTAATATATTTTTCAAATCCCACAATGTGATTAAAACAGATTGGCAGTCAGATTGAAGAGGATGTGGCCTCCCCTATGTTGAAATTAAAGACCGGAGGCCAATTTAAATGGAAAACAATTAAAATGTATCTGAGCGTATGAAATCAAAGGTGAAATCACTTGACAGTATCTTTTAAAGTACAAACAAATGATGTTAAATAGTAATATTATCTTTCAAAACAGCAGGCAGATGAGGGACCTGTGGGAAAATCTATGATGATTTACTGCGTCTTTATGCAAAATCTGTTGCGTTCATGTAACTTACTTCATTAAACATATTGTATGTCAACAGAGTGCTACAGTGAGACTGAATCAGAGAGCGAGGGATCTCCTTCACCCCGCAGGAGAATTAAGGTCGGTGTGAAGAAAAGGTCACTCAGACTTAGTTCACGAGATATCGAATGCGACTGAAGCGTTCATTCAACGGCGTCTCCCAGAAGGTGCAGTCCAACACCCTGCCTCGCCCCAAAGGGAAGGTGGGCAAGGTGCCGTTGTCGAGTCCTGTGACAGAGGGCAGCAGAGCGGCGGGTATGTGATGCCTCATTTTCAGTCGAGACTCCTTTCAAGCTCCAGATATAAATGCTTCAATGTGGTGCTTGGATGTGGTGCGTCCTCGCCGTAACATCCAGTCGTCTTCAATCTACCCTGGGGATAATCTTACTTATCAGCTGGTGGCCAATACACTACCAGTGTGTGTGTGTCTGATGTTTCAATGACGGTCAATGTGAGCAGGTGCCCCTGTGGATGAGATGGGTCAGATGCTGAACAACATCAAGGAGGGAGGCGTGTCTCTGATGGGCGAGGAGCAGCCATTCACTCACGACCACTTCAGGAAATCTTTCATCCGGCGCAACAAAAATCCCGTCATCAATGAAAAAGTTCACACACTGCGGGCCATGCAGAGCACCCTGAAGGTAACCTAGGCATTTTTGGACTATTTCTTAAGAAGCCAGTCATCACAGGTCTTTTTGCAGGAATGAAATGCTGGATAAAAAGTGCAGTAAAATGAAATTTGCTTGTTCATCAAGTAATTGTAAGAAAGTGAAAAGACTCAAGGACAAGTCCTCTTTAAGTAAATATGTGTTTAAAGAAACGAATGGATATAATCCTGCTGTAATTCAAAGTCAGTAACAGTGCATAGACTATAACCGAGTCCAACTGAAGTAAAAAAGACAAAGGCACTCTGGCTTGAAAATATTAAAAGAAAAGAGCTGATGAAGTTCCCAAATTGCTGGTAACCCAGAAACCACCATGTTACTGTTTTAAATGGATATTGAGTCAGGTAATAGGAAATACCTGCAAAGATGTGTTTTGATTTGGGATAAATATACAAATCAGTGCGACTAAGTGTTAAGTGCAAAGTTAAGGAAGATTAGGACGGTTATCCGGTCTGGGCGCATCAGCGTAGTGAGTGAGGTCCCTCCCCTCTGCAGGCCAAAGAGGCAGAACTGCAGCAGATCGACAAGATCCTGGAGGTTTCCGATCTGACGGCCTGCAAGTACCGACAGTGGAAGGAGCACAACGAGGAACTAGTCCAAGAAATCACAAGACTGGCCGCTATCAAGACCTCAAAAGCAGGGAATGACGCAGTGCAGGACACGCCCTCTGATAATGTTGCCTTGGAAACAGTTGCCAGGGAAACGGCAACTGCGGAGACAAAAGGCGCGTATAGACTGAGCCTCTGCGACGGCGAGCAGTTGGTGGATGCGGAGCCCTCCGATGTGCTCCTGGAGATCCCTCAGGGTTCTCCATCAGCAGACACCACTCCTGTGCTGGAGCTCTCGCTGGGATCGCTGCAGGAATCGATCAACCAGCAGCTCAACGCCATGGTGGAGAGCGGAGAAGCTGCGGAGAACTACTTTTATATCTGAGGCCACACCTAAACAATCAGAACCAGTGCAGCGATGCCTTGTTGCCTTGTTTACTGGAAACGCGACAGAGAGACTTTGCATACAATCGGCTACAAATGACTTCACATTTAAAGTTAAATTAGCTATTAAATCAATGCTTTGAGCAAACACGTTGTTTTCTTTTTACAAAAGAAGAAACCCAGGAGCTTGTATCGCGAACACTTTCTAATAAGAAAAGAACAAATCTCTAAATGACGTGTGTCTGTAGGGAAAGGAGAGCCTGTTTGATTCTTTTAAAAAAACATTTCCTGAGGTGATTTCACAAGGAAAGATGTGCCTCTTTAATGTTATTTGTAAATACAGTTTTACCACGCTGTATATATTTAAGGATGTCACGAATTAAAACTACGTTTTAAAAAAAATCTTGTTCGGAAAATTAATTAATTCATAATTAATTCTGTGCGGTCGCTCCCGCATGCCGGGTTGTGGGGGGGCCTGGAGTCCAATGGGTTCCTCCTGGACCGGGTCACCTGTCACAGGACCACATGACACATGAAGAGACAAAACAACCCTTCACTCTCACATTCACGTGTCTGGACAATCAGGGCTCTCCATAGAACTTTGTGGACAGTGGGAAGAACCCAGAGAACCTGAGGGAAACCTATGTAGGCATGGAAATCAACCAGGAACCTTGTTGCTGTGAGGTGGAAGAGAGGACCGCTGCTCCACCGTGCCCCCTGCACACATTTTCTTTCAAAATGACTTTCAAGATGATGCGAATAAGCTTTTCAACAAGCTTGGGCTTCGTGAGACATGACAGGATGAGCTGAGGGCCTTTTTGGTCTCTGAGAACTGACCCCCCATTTCAAAATGTGCTTACATAACTACCCAGAATGTAGACATACTGCATTTGAAATTGCTTTAGGAAAATAGTTTATACAGCGTGCAGTTCACAAAGTTCAGCATCTTACTTGCATGCTATTCAGCTGGAGGGCAACAAGGTTTAATTGCAGAGAAAAACAAAATTCAACACGTTTTCCGACTAATTGTCATCTTATTGCATTAGCATATCGGAAACGTCTGGCCTTTTTATTGGGCAAGCTGTTGAAAGCTCCTCCTGCGCGAATGCAGTCCTCTGTCATATTGAGCTGAAGCACCTCAACCCCATGAAGCGTCAGAACGTGACATTGAACTTTTAGATTCTGCGTGTCACCCGGTTGTCACAGCAAACGACACGAGCTGCTCACACAAAAGAGCTTTTTCAATTAAACAACAGCCGTGCGTGGGCCAAAGTGACATGTCAGCCTCTCAGCTTCGGGTGGAGACTGATTTTGAATTGCTCTGGAACAAAAGAGCTTTTGCACAAATAGATGTATGTATGCATTCAAGAACAACGTGGCTTTGTCCTTAATAAACACACATATGTATGCAAATACACACCTCGCCTTGCTTTAACATTAAAACTGCAGAACACATTTATTTTAATGAGCTGTTTAATGCCGAATGCACCACAAATATGAACACATAATACAACTTTATATCAAAATTCCAATGACAATACGTTTTCCAAAATCATTTTCTTCCCACTGATTTTATTGGATCAGAGAAGACCCACTCTGCGTCAACAAAGGTACGAATGGCTGTTGCGAATGTCAACTGCATAAATAGACAGTGAATGTTTTCACAGAAAAATATAGAAATTTATCTGACGATTATCTACATGTCAAAATAGCTATTTCAAATTAAAGGTTCTTCACAAGTCTAGCATCCCTGTGTGCGGACATGTACATCTACTGCCGAAGATCTCTAATCCTAGAAACAGTGACACCTGAACACCTGCTCCGATGATGCATCACATATATTTCACAGTTTGGACACAAGGATGTTTTTGCAAACAGTTTTAAAGGTATGTCTACGGGCGCTGCATAATGTGACTCTTGCATTCAAAGGCAGCAGGAAATTCATGACCGGATATAAAGTGACTCACGGACAGAGCTCGGCAGCTTTGCTACGATACTGTATGATTCACAAGCGGTTGTACGGCCTTTTTTTCAACAGCTGACTTCATAAACATCGGTGTCCGTCTTGTTAATTTCTGGACATTTGCAGCAGGGGGGGCAGGTCGGGCATTGCGGTCGTTTGAAGCTGAACAGCAGGGCGCCGCCTCCCAGCACCTGCAAAAACGAACCCAGCCACCCAAAGTAAAGGGAACCGGCCGGGCGCAGGGTGAGCTGGGGGAATTTGGGGTACATGATCACGTGCTGTGCGTCCTCCAACCCCAGCCTGCCAAGGTTGTGGGTGTAAACGCCCAGCGCTGCCATGCTCAGCAGCCCAGCCGTCACCACCAGGAGTCCGCCCGTAGCTGCCACACCTTTGAGCGGTAGATCCGTCCAGCATCGAACCCCAATGCATGCGAGGACGATGCCAGTGCCGCACAGGAACAAGGAGGTCAGCACCAGGCCCTGCGCCAGACGAACGTGGGGGTCTTTTTGATACGATCCTTTGACAGGCCAGCACTGCTTCAGCTCGGAGTGCTGCACCTGCAGGCAGCTCTCCCATAATCCGTCAGAGCGAAGTAGAAGCAGCGCCTCCGCTGACCCGGATCTGACCCCCGCTCCAGGTCCCTTTGTTCCAGAGCGGAGGAGGGACCCCGGTCCCGCCACGCTCAGACGCGCCTGCCCCTCTCTCCACTGAGGGGTGATGGCGGCCGTGAAGAGGAGGACCAGTCCCAGCGGAGCAAACACGATCCCCATCACCATAGAGGCTGGAGTCTGCACCATAACTCTTCAGATGATTTAACTGAAAAACACAGGAATATTTCTGCAAAATGAAAAAGCCTTTAGTGAGTAAGGAATGCCAAAAAAAACAACAAAAAAAAAAAAAACGAATTTATTCTTATTATGTTATTAAGGTATATCTATAAAGAAAGCAGCCGTTAAATCTAGCAATTCCAACACTGCGTATCACAAAGTGGAAATCCATCCCTTACCTCCCCGATTTGACCAAGGACTTTTCATTCTGACTGAGAGGAAAAGAGAAAGAGGGAGAGAAAGACAGAGAGAAATCCTGTTAGATTTCACAACGGGACGCCATAACGGGGAGAGTTAGAAAGATGAGGTGTGAAGTGGAGCTAAAAACATATGCTGAAGAAAGCAGAGCATGGCGTCGGCTCCGGATAGGAAAACACCGGATGGTCGTGCCGTCTCTGTTGCTAGGAAACAATAACCTGGTCAGGCTCACCATGACAATGTTTGTGGCTGTGTTTGTAATAAGAAGTGCTTCAACCTACGTACGACCTGATACGAAGACATCCAAACCTTGGCATATGCGCTGCGTGTGAGTGTGTGTCGTGTGTGCATGTGTGTTTGTGTGTGTGTTTGTAGGAATGTTTGTGTGTTCTTCTACATATTCCAAATTTGAATATATAGATTCTGATTCTGTTTACCCAGTTTAAGTTTTTTGTCGACATGCCGTGGCAAGATTCCCGCAAATGACTGAATGTCGTCTGTGTGTTTGCATGTCTGTGTAGTTTTTTTGTTTGTTCTTCCGAGCCCGACGATTGACAGTCAGGTATGACCTTGAAGAATTTACTTAGTAATTAAGTTGGACAAGTATCTGAATGCAAAGTCAGTCGGCTTACAGTGTCTCCGAAGGACGCCATGTCCAAAGGAGGGCATATTGCCTCAGAGGTATGAGACTGACGCACACACACACACACACACACACACACACACAAACACAAACACAAACACACACACACACACACACATACTCAGACGCACACACATCCAGTGACCACAAATCAACAAGGAGACTTGAAATGTGCACCCTTGTTCCATTTCTTTACTCTGCAGTAAAAAACACTCTTGACCCATTTGAAAACTACATTCAATGCAATATCAGATTTTTTTCAGAAAATGTCAGTTGTTCACTTGACCGTGCAGAAGGGCGCAGGGGTTGAGGATGTGTGTTCACACCAACAGGTGTGAATATGAAATTGCTCTAGTTTGGTTGACAGGAATTAAACCGCTTGAGTAAATTGTTCTGTAACAGGTGTATGTGAGAGCAAAATGTCTAGACAAGGCTTGAAATCGATATCTACCACAATCAGGTACTATGAGACAGTGATGAGGAAATGAATACATAATGCAGTCACATGATATTGTGCTCTTGTAAATTAAACATGTCGAATAATATTCGGGAAGTTTTTTTTTTTTTTTTCTTTTTCTCTCATTTTTCCTTTGGTTTTCTTTCTGGAGGGGGGGGGTTGGGCAGACGAACAGATGTGAAAGGTGACTCAGCTGTAGGACATTGACTTCCTCCCTGTGGTCTGAGGTGAGTCTCACTGGTACCGCGGGTTTTTCTTCTGGTCAGAATTCAAAGACACGTTCTCCTGTTTTCCTCGCGTTCTTCATCAAGAGGCTCGATCTGATTGGCAAGACGGCAAGGAGATATTTATGAAGGGACGTGTAGGGCAGCACGGCACAGAGGCTGGACACAATGATAAACATGCGGCGGGACACGGAAACAAACACGCCAGCTGTCCCTCGACAAATGCACGTTTGGAGGGAAATGCAGGTGCACAAACTCCCAGCCACCGGAGTCGCAGGTACTTACCATTCAGTAGGTAATGTGGGGATCTCAATGCCGACCGCTGGCTGTCTCCATGCTCCCCTTTGAAGAGCTAACATGTCTAACATGTAACAGATGGTGCAGCCACCTCTTCATTCCCTCTCATCTATCTTTGCCTCCCTCTCACCTGTGCCTGTCTCTTCATTCCCTCCGTGTCGCTGTTTGTGTCCGTCCTTGCGTCCGTCTCCTTTTTTTTTTCCCCCTCTTTCCTTCCTCCCACCGCTTGGCTGCTCCGTCTCACTTTCTGCATGTGTGTGTGTGTGTGTGTGTGTGTGTGTGTGTGTGTGTGTGTGTGTGTGCGAGTGCCTCTCAGTGTGATAAGCTGAAGGATGTCTACGTTTTATCGAGGACAAGGAGCTTTTCCACTGTAACCAGAAGACGACGTGCTGAGATTCTCTATTTCGAATGCTCTTTGGTTTTTATTTTGTTGTGCATATTTGTGCATAAGAACACACACCCAGTTACAAATATAGCCGTGCAGTCAGATTCTATTTATATGCAAATCTGATGAGACTTTAAGATGCTTTAAGATGGGGCAGAAAAATCCAAAGTTCTCCCATGAGCAAGCACCTGGCGATAGTGTTAGCGGCCTTCTGCCTCGACCAGTAGAGGAAAAAAAGAGAGAGCAAGAGAGAAGGAGCGTGATAAACAACAAGAGTGTGATAGGGACTAGCGGAAGCTTATAACGTTAGCACTAATGGTAACATGCGAATAGCTGCAATGACGTGATAATCGCTTATATATCAATAAAATAAAGAAATAATAATAATAATAACAAATAATACTATATAAATTAGCCCATTTGGTTTATTTGCAAATATGAGACTAATGAAGCGTTTTCAAGTTATTTTCAATATGCACTACTCCACCCAAAGCAATTCACCCAATGTTACTGTTCCACACACACACACACACACACACACACACACACACACACACACACACACACACACACACACACACGCGCGCGCACACACACACAAAGCCCAAGAACCAAGAGATGGATGCAGAACTTTTACACAGTTGTTTTTATTCTTGTATAAAAAGAAGAAGGGCAATATATCCAGAATTGTCAAAGTATAGAAATGAAATAACACAGGGATATATTTTTGCTTTGAAATGATGCGTAAAATATAAGGAAAAAAATCCTCTTACTTTTTACACACACTCATACAGGTGTATACCATGAAACTCATAGGTAGACCTCAAGGACTGGGGGGATACAGCTGACAGCAGGTTACACCAAACAGTCAGGAAATGTCCACACCTCTGGCTAAACAGTGGCCAACACTTGGTCCGGTGTGTTTTATAGAGGGAAATGTGTGACTTTGGATGTGAATGAAAAAGAACCCACTGACGGGTTGCTCTTTTTTGTTGACATGAAAATAACAGGAACCTAAAGAACAACACATAACTGTGAAAAGATTCTTTGCAGGCTGCGGGTGAGAAAACACACCGACGTCTCGTGGGTCAGAAATGACAAATACAATGAAAGCAGCAAGGAAAGTGAACTGAAAATTGCACAGGATTCATGCACATTTTGTGGAAAAAAAACAAATTGAAATATGTTATGATGAATGAAAAATCTATAGCAATATGCACACGGGAGTCCATAAAACACAGCCATATTAAAAATCTATGTACACTTGATATTTACAGGCAGTTCGTATCATATCGCCATAATTGCTTTTACTTTACAATATTAAATTCATATCATGAAAACACACAAACCGGGGGCGACTGATATTTACAAAGACATTTGCAGCAGTTTTTGACTTCTTCTGGTGAAATTGTGAAAATAAAACTACGACGGTCGGTTGGGACCAGGCCTCCGTCTGGTCCGGGCAGCTTCAGTTTTGGGGGGGCAGTGCTTTAAAACGCAAATCGAACCGGCAGCTTTTGCTTCATCCTTCAAAGACACGAAGGCCTGCTGACCTCTTTTCATACTTCCACGAGGGTGATCTGGATCTGACCCACCGACGCCTCGGACATCTCAATGAGGAACGCCGACTGGTTGGAGTAGTATTCGATGATGGTGTTGTCCATGTTGACGAATATGCTGGAGAGACAAGCGCAGTTTAATCCGGTGATCGCAACAGCTGAGTGGTTTATACCATTCTCTAAAATACTCAGCTACCGGGAGAGGAACAGGGGGGCAATAGATACTGGAGTACTCGGGAGCCGATACTCAGTTACACAAGGAATACATCACCCTCTATAATATCAATGGTCTATCATTTCGACTGTTATGATTCTTTATGTACTTTTCAGACATCCTCTGTTTACGTTTGCAGTCAATTATATTTTAAAAGCCAAATGTGGCAGAGATGTTCTACTGGGCACGGTGGGGGTTATTATCGCAACCAGGTTCCCAAATATGTAAAGTTCTATACAAGTTTTACCCCAGTGTTAGGTATAGGTAATAAATTAAATTCCAAAATTGCTTTTCTTTTCTTTTCTTTTCATAGCTCATTCCACCATGGCAGCTCTTTGGACTTTCACATTTCTCACTTATCAGAAATGATCTGGAACGAGCAGCCAAGGAAAACAATACGAAGCACACAAATATATCTGGCTAACCCTAGATTGTCCCTGTTAAAAGAGCGTGTTGAATGATTTTGGCAAAAGTACACAAATTTCCGCAAATATAGAGGCGAGCGACAGCAACAAATGGAAAGAACGACACGCAACTGGTTTGCAAGATGTAGGTCGAAGGTTAACGGCAGGTAGCCCTATCTGCTGCATCAGTGATGGTAAATCAGGTCTGTTCTTCCCCAACAACGCCGCTTCGGGAACTTTACAGCCGCAATGACTGAATTAGCCAGCCGCTGTGCTTTCACGCCAGCGGGGACAAGGCTGATTGAAGACCAGACTCAAACACGGAGGGAGTGAACCATCGGCAGAATGTGACCCGACCTGTTGTCTTAGTCGCTCCCTGAGCAGTGACAGCTTCCATCAAGGCAGCAGGAAATATGGCATTAAAAATGTCTTATAAATAAAACAAATTACAGGTGTGTTTTTCCACAAAGCGAGAACTGAGTTTGGCTGCTGTTGAGAAAATAGATAAATTCTTTGCTTCGACTCCCATCGGTGCTTTATCCGGACAACTAATTACACTTGCTCATGAGCTTTGTCTCCGCGTGGCCGAACCGTCAGATGCTCCGACGAATGTGTCCGTAAACATAAATTTGGGACCGCAATCAGCTGTGAGTCATCTGCAGGACTTTCAAAGTCTTTTCATCCTCTCTTAGTCACCTGTTTCCCTTTTGGCTGGGGGTAGGGTGGTGGTGCAATTAATGCATTCCATGAGGTGAGGCCGGCAAACCGACCTGCCCGGTCTGTCAACATGAGCTTCCTCAAAAGGAAGATGATATTAGAAGAAAACCCCGAATCCATGCAGATTTAACCACTTCAACTGGACTTTCCTCGATCAGGTTAGCGCGAAACAATCGGACAAGATGGCTGTTGGAGTGCCACAACAATGAGATTCTCACCCTCGTTTGCATTTCTTGTAGATTTTCCCAATGGTGTTCTCTTGCATGCCGTATTTTTCTGAAATCTGAGGAAGAAATAGACACAAGCGTGACTCTCTGGCGAACGGAAGACGACACTCAAAAATGATAACACAAGCACGATTTATACGACGGTTTGTTAACGTGTGACAGTATCGTGTTTGTGAGGTAAAATGACTGCGCTTTTTTGAGTAATTGTTCACCACTTACTGCTTCTCGAAGGCCCGACAGCGTGGGCGTGTTCAGCATGAGCGCATCGAACACCTCTTCATTGCCCATCTTCACGTACATTAAGACTATGAAGGAAAAAGAAACATCAGCAACCTGCTTTGCTCGTGACAGCCATTGTGATAGCTTCCGTTTCAGGAAACGGCAATAATCTAAATGTTTGGTCTACCTCTCTGGGAATCTTCTCCGCGGCTCTGCTTACTGGGGGGGGAGCCCGTGTGGTCTCTGTCCGGGTACAATCTCTTCATGGAGCTTCTGACAGCAGGGAAAGCAGGCGAAGACGAAACGTTATTTCTAGTCGGGACCGAATTGTTGCCGATGTTGCAAAAGTGATTTGTTTGACGTTGTCGCTTACCTGTCAGTCTCATCGAGAGTGGCCTGGAGGAGACAAGGAGAGGACAAGCGATCTGATTAGTTAGGGCGTGGCAGATAAAAGCTATTGCATAACACCCCACTGGCCGCTTCCCTCTATTGTCTGTGTGAAATAACTTCAACGAGGAATGTTATCGTCGCTCTCAAACTGCATTTCCCATAACTTCAGCGTTGGAGAAACGCAGAGCAACGTGTAGACCTAGATGGAACAATCCTACTCTTTATCATCTCACCTATATGTGTCATCCTCACTCATTCACAGCGTGTTGCACGTCATTGTGATACATCAGTTTGTTTATGTGTTAAAATTCATTTTTCCCCGAATGTCCACCGCGATGCTGTGACATTTGTTTGTTTTCACCCTCCGCACGCTCTTCAGACTTGGCACATCGTCAACATGTACTTCTTTTAGAAAGTGCTCCACCGCACTCTTGCAACCGTCTAGTTGTGTTTCTATCCCACCCTCTAGATCCCGGAGTATGGGAAAAACGGCCTGTCTGAACACAGCTCTCGCCTCGATGTTTATGCAAGTGTGTGTGCGTGTGTGTGTGTGTGTAATAGTAAGGGGATGAGGGTGGTGCTCAGGTGTGCAAGCCCCCATAACCTAAGATTAGCGCCGGTTGCAGTAGTAGCTTGTATTCGTGCCCAGTTTCGACTCCAGTTAGCTCATCTGATCTCCTGTTGGTGTGTGTCCTTCACTTTCCCTGATGCCTCCTCTCCCCAACCCCCTTTTCCCACAACATATTTTCCCACAGTCTTCCTTGCCGCTCACGTATCTCTCCCATTGCCTTCGGCGGGAGACGTGACTCACTTTGGCACATCAGTAGTAATGAAAAGTAGGTGGACCCACCAAGCGTTGTAAGGTGGACAGATGGGCCTCTGGGATGAAGAAGACCGGCACGGTGGTATGGTCATCCATGATTTGGAAGAAGGTGCAGTCACCGCCCACCGAGCTGCTCACCACAGATTTGTTGGCTGGAAAAAAAAGGTCCCTATTTGAGCGGATGATCTGATTCTGATTCCAACCTCCGTGTGAGTTGTCTAATGTCACAAGAAATTTCACAATTGGCTGTTTGCATTGCCGCACCATTAGCATCATTAGCAGACTTTCCCCTCCTCTTGCTCCTCTTCCTCTCCTCATCACGCATTTTCCTCTCAGCACCCTGGGGACAATAATAAAAAACAAAAATCACACGGTTAAAATGTAACTCCATCAGTTAGATTCAGACGTCAGCGGCGGGAGAAAGCGCGGGTGTCACACCTTGTCGCAGAAAATCTTGACTTGGCAAGCAGCTCTGTTTATGAGCTGGTTGGATCCCGAGCTGAAGTCGTATGTGTCGATCTGGAGAGTGAGCGGCAGGCCTTTGACCCCCTTCTGCGAGGAGAAGTCAGTGCTCAGAGAGTTGATGCCGATGAACACCTGCGGATAGAGAAACCAAACATCCTCAGCATGGGACTACAAAGTCTGGTATTGTGCCTTTGGCAACCTAGGATTGCATCTCTCCCTCAGTGTCCTAGGTGACAGTTGGAGGCTGGAACCATCACTTGAAAACAGTTTGAATGTTCCGCTGCTGTTTTTTTTTTTTTTTTTTTTTTTTTGCTATTCATCCTCTCAATAAATCCCAAGTCAGGATTATCCCCTGCTGACCCGCTCCCCTTGGCCCCCCAGCGGGTTTTTTGACCCCACCCAAGCTCTTTTGGCCCACTAAGTGAGAATTAGCCGCTACAGTTCTCGCCTGCTGTAATGATGGAGCCTCGGGGCAAAACACATTGCTTGGATTCTTCCCCTCCCTGCTCAGCCACTCCCTCTTTCAGTGTCCCTTTGCACCTTTATTTTTCCTGTAAATCCTCCACCTGTTCTACTCAAAATCAGAACATTTGACAGTGATGTATGCATATGTGTGTCCTTGTGGGAGTGTGTATTTTTACCTTGGCCTCCTCATTGGTGTTCCATACAAAGGAAAGAGCATTGAAAGCCACCTCTTCGATGTTGCTGATGCCGTTAAACCCTTCTTTGTAATCAGCTGTTTAGGAAAGAAAGGAAAGAAAAAAAAACATTTCAACATTGGAATAAAACTCCCTGGACGGTGTTTGCTGTGCATCTGCGACTTTTCGAGTATCAACAATGTACCGATGTCAATGACCCTCTGTTTGGCCGTTGGCTGTCGCCCGTGCCAGTGATTCCAGAAGCGGAGCTGCATTTCTGGGCTCTTGTCATTTTCAAACACAGCCATCACAACAGTCTGAGGTTGAGAAAGAGGACAGAAAAAACGAGAGAAGATTAAGTTCATTGGTCTAGAAATCCTCCTGTAAGAGCAATCGCACTTCCTTCATCGGCTAGAATCCTTATCTCTACCTCGCACTGTCATCAGTTATTTACGGCGAGACAGTGTGTGTGTCAGTGTGTGTTTGTGGGTAGTGTTGTTCTCAGATTGGTATGACAAAAAACTGGATCGTCGCCTTCGTCTTTAAATAACACCCTCCCAGTCAGTGTCAGCTCCCCGTGTTTTGTTTTTTTTGAGGGCGTGTGCGTCCAATTTTTCTCAAATTGGTAAAAGCGAGCTTTGCAACCCTGGCTTCATTGCATCAGAGCAAGAAGAAAATTAAACAGGGCAGATCATGGAAGTTTTACCAGTCCTACGTGCAGCGTGTCGAGGGATATTAGTCACCAAGGAGCTGTTCCAAGGGAGGGACAACTTTTTGGGAAGGCTTGGCTCTGCAGTATGCAAACAATGTATGTCAATGAAAACAGCTAGGAGAGGGACAAGGCAACAGTCGCTAACTTCCTGATTCATTGCTTATGTGCTCACCGACATGCAGATATAGGAAAGCGAAAGATACGTGAAAACATCTTTGTCTCTCACCTTGACTTTAGTGGCGCTGAGGCAGTTGCCGCAATCCGCCCCCTGCAAGGTGATGGGGTAGAACTGGCCCTTGTTCAGGTAGACCATGGGCAGTTGGCTGGATTTACAGGGGATGGCTGCAGGGGCGCCAAGGGAGAACTGGAACTCGTTGCTGAGCCTCTTGGTCGGAGAAGCAGCATACACGGGGCTGGAGTGACTCTCGGGGAAGGGTTCGCTGTAAGACGGAGTCTGACATCCGCAGGAAACACAAGGGCTGGGAGTCAGAGGTGGGAGCCGACCCCGCAGGACTCTCATCTCATCATTCAAATGCGGCGGCTTACCTCGCTGCTGTGTTCGGGGTAAGCGCTGGTCTCTGGCCACTTGAGCAGCAAGGAGTCAAAGAGGTTGTGGAACTCTTGTTTCTCGTACGTTTCGGTCCCCACGCTGGTCAGGGGGGAGAAGGTGTCTGCGGCGGCGGCGGGGATGGCTAATGGCTTGGATGCGAGGACCTCCATCAGATGGTTGGTCGGAGGGCTTTCTGACAGGATTTTCATGACGCTGGCAGAATTCTCCAGTGTGACAAGGTCGTTGGATGAAGACCTGGTGGGGGCGGGGCAAACTTCAGCTACTGCACGATACTCCACACAGTTAATCCACAGAGGCTGAATGGAGCACAGAAACCTGGTCCACCATTTGTATTCAGTTTGTGTAAACAACAGCAGTAGGTAAAACCACTTCATTTGTCTTGTGTCTCTGTGCACACACCGCTACCGCAAACTGAACCGAGTCAGGGCGGGCAGTATTTGTGTCTTGATCAACTTTGTTTTTTTTCTCTTTTCTGTATTTGAGTTTCTCCGCTAAATGTTTAAAGAGTCGCAAGGAACAACACTGCACCCCGACAATGGACGTTTCTCATCACCTCGCTAGATGTTGGCACAAGAAACCTCAGCGTGGAGGAGAAACAATTGTCTGTCCGAGTGTTGCGAAACTCCTTAAGCATGGTGCGGATGATGATAGAGGGAGGATAGACGAGTGGAGGGGCAAACACAGACCCTGCTGACTTGTGTTTGTTTTAGGGATTAGTTTCTCGCTTGTTTCTGACCTTGCTCATTTTCATCTTTTCTTTTACCACATCAACAAAAGACACACACACATATATACATATATACATACACATATATTTCGTCCGGGCTAAACTCACCTTTCTGTCGGTCTGCAGAGGCTATTATTACGGGTGAAGGTCTTCTGGTCCTTCTGGCTCTGGGGGGAGATAATAAATCAAAGACTGTTTTATAACTAATTTTCTATAAAAATGAAGATTGAATTCAGAATTTCCTTTTTTTCCACAACTGCCAAACATTTACCTTGCACTGTTCGTACAACATAGTCAAGGCCGCCAGGTCGTCTCCCGGGTGAAGTCTTGGTTTGGGGTGACTGTCCTCTGTAACAGGCCCATCCAGGTTGGACCAGGGGCTCATCATGTTTGTGTTATAACGGCTGTAGTTGAAGTTCTCACTCTGAAAGACCAGTCCTAGGGTCCTATGCAGAGGATCAGAGAGTGGGGGTCAGACTGACAACATGATAAGTGTGAGGAAGAGCAACAAATCAGAGTCCAGCGGGAAAATTAACATAAACGGAAGACAGAATTGTAACAACAGCGCCGGGGCCTCAGGGCACCGCACATACTTGCAGAGGGTTTCGATTGCAAAACCACAAAGACAAGTAACATCCCCGAAAAGGTGCCGGCGTTACAGAAACAAAGATCCGTTCAGGCATGGGAAAGAAACCTGGTCCGAGCACAATCATCCGCACAGATCTGAATGGGATGGAAAGCAATTAAGGGAATGCTGTCATTGAGGACCACTGGTTCGCTGTTCGGAGCCTAAAGAGAAGTTGCCATCTGGAGGGTTTTGACGTTTTTGGAAAAGACAGACAGTGACTTAAAGCCCTTCGAACTCTGATTCACCAGATGAGTTTTACCTCGGACAAACGACCAATCAGATGTGCTGACAGTATTTGTGAGCTCAGTAGAGGCAAATCCAAGGATTTCTCCCTAAAACGGGGTTTGCCTGCAGAATCATTTATTTCATTGTTTTAAAACCTGATGTGATTCATGACACTGTACGGCTACGATCAGATTTCCAAGTCGTGCTTGTTTCACAGTCCCATCCTCAGCAGCGAAACGCAACTCAACTAAAACAAAGACAAGGTTCCATTGGCAAGTGCAGATTTTTTTTCTACACAACGGTGGGAGAGGGTAGTGAAGGTGGGGAGCGGGGGATCTTCTAGGATTTCTCCATTATGTAATTCAATGCATTACATGCTGTCATTGCCCTCTGTCTCTGCCCGACACCTCAAGAGGAGATTCTTATTTCCTGCTCCCCTTTGTGCTCGGTGGCCCCTGGGTGACTGACAACACTGCAACCACAGGCCTGACTTTTTGTGAATTTGTTTGTATGAGTGTGTGTGTGTGCATGCTTTAAAGCTGTCCATATCAGTTTCTCAGCAAAACACCCACTTTTTAGATCAGGGATCCTTCACATGCAATCTCGTTGCAAACAGGGGAAAAGGGGGAGTGGGGGCTTGTCCCCAGAAACTCACAGAAATATATTCAACCCCCAGAAAAATATTTAAGACAAATCCAAACTAAGTCAAAGAAAAAGTAAAGAACCGCTAAAGAAAAATGAATATACTAAATGTAATCTCGAGGAAAATATAGAAATAATACTTACTCAGTCTCTTTGGTCATGTCTCACGTCCGGTTGTGCTGGAATAAGATTCTTTAATTTCAACTCTCCGACGTCTTCTCTCGTAATCCAGACTGCCGGGCTGACAGCTAAGTAGTGAAACACGGATGAGTTGACTGTTTTGATTCCCTCTGAAAGCGGCCCAGATTTATTTCTTGGCAGTAGAGTTTCCACGCTCTCTTCTGATTGGCTGAGGCAGCTTAACAGGTGTCTGACAGGTGTAGAGTTGTTAACTCCTCCCCATCTGGAGAGAAACTTACCTGCGTATGTGAGTGTGCGCAGCAGAGACGCCCATTTGCAAGACAATCCCAGGCAGGGGTGCTCAAGTCTCATCACTCTGCACGATAAAAGAGCGAGACCGGGGTTCGCCGTGGCGTGAAAGGTCTGCTCAACGGCTCTGGGAAAGTTAAACAATCAGGGCAATTGGAATTAAAATATCAATGGGTCAGAGTTTCATTTTTCACCTTGTTCCCCCGTTTCCATGTCAAACCCCGGTTTTGGTGCCATTTCCTCATCCGAACCCGATATTGTTAAACATTATTTGTTTTGTTTTTATGGATACAGATATTTTGTTTAGAAACAGGGGTGAGACAAGGGTATGACATGCAGAAAAACTTGGGGGTCAGGCCACCAGCTGAGAGATGGATTTCCTTCAGATAGGAGCTCTTTGGAGATGGTGTGTTCAATGTAGGGGGACAATCTCTGCATGCACACACACACATTCATATTTATGATGTATTTGGGGTTTTTGGTGTGTCTGTTTGAGCACTCCATGGGATGCTGAGCAGCTTGCCCGCACATTCACTCACAAAAACACACCCTACAGAACAACACACTCCGACCTGAGAGTGGGTTGGCATTGGAGGAGAAACAAAGAAGACAATTTGTGCGAGGCACGCCTCTGCATATCCTGAAAGGACTTTAACACAATTAAAATTGATAAAATGAAAATGAAAGCTCCACGCCTGAACCCTGGACCATCTTGATCCATTACTGGAGCTTGAGTACGCCTCTGCATCCCCCAAGGGCGGCTCAGGCACAGAGTAAACAGCTTCACCCCGAGATTTTGCCGGGCGACTTCTCCTCCCCTTTCCTTCACATCGGTCCGTGGAGGGTGTGATGACTTCCCTCATTTGGGGTTTCCGTCTTACTTTTTACTCTCTCCCTCATTAGTGGTCACAGAATTAACATATCAAATGGTTCAAATTTTGCCCTCCTTTACAGCCCTCTCTGCCATTGTGTGCTTCAACCGGAGGTGGAATCTTATTGGCTGGATTCGGATCCAGATGCCAAAGTGAGACGGCAACGTTGTCACTACCATGCTACAATTTATATATTCCTACTCTTATAACCTCAGTTTGTCCATTTGTTTGCTCAACGGGTATCGTCAGCGAAATCTTTATTTATTTCTTTATTTTAGCCAATTTAAAACAATAATTGTAAAATATATTGAATATAAAGAAAATCAGGATAGGGTTTGTTGTAGGGTTTTGATGTTTGCATGGTGGACGGTATACTAATGTAAGTATACTGCTTATTAAAATAAATAAAGGGAACACTTAAACACTGCAATGTAACTCAAAGTCAATCAGATTTCTGTGAAATCAAACTGTCCCCATAGGAAGCAACACTAATTCATTTTGACTTGTTCAAAGGACATTACATCAAAGTTGGATCAGCCTGTAGAGTGTTTTTCAACTTTCATTTTGGGTGACTATGGGCTACTAAATTTGATTTCTATTGAAATTTTTGGGTAATTTCGTTGTCAGCACATTCAGCTGTGTAATGGCCAAAGTATTTAAAAAGAATATTTCATTCATTCAGATCTAATTTGTGTTATTATAGTGTTCTCTTTATTTTTTTTGAGCAGTGTACTTTCAAAGCCTGCATACGTGTGTGTGTGTGTGTGTGTGTGTGTGTGTGTGTGTGTGTGTGTGTGTGTGTGTGTGTGTGTGTGTGTGTGTGTGTGTATACGTGTGTATATCTGTGCTGCAAAAAATATATCATAAATCTGTCACAAAGACCTCTGCGCCCAGAATGTCTTTTTGAATGAAAACCAATCCTTTAAAATAAGAGGATGTTAATTTTGAGATTCATTTAAAAATCTGATACTGGGGGTTTCACAATACGATAAGTGGTAATTAAAATCCATAAACAAAACAACGTTATGAAAAAAGAAAATCTAATTTTTGATGCGATTCGATGTGATTCACGTTGCCGCCTCGTGCATTTCCTGCTTTAAAGTTACAAACCCTCAATTCCAAAAGGGTGGCTGAACTAACCAGGATTAAGTTATTATGAGTGAGGGTCAGTTGTCATAGATACCAACAGTGCAGTTGTGATGGCCTCTCCGGAAGGGTCACTAATGCTTTCAATTCAAAGAATCAGGGAAACAGCTCAGCAGCTCAGGGACATGCAGAGGTTATAACCTGCAATGCAGCCTAAAGGTGCCTCTGGGGACTGAAGGAATTCTAACCAACGCTTCCTGGAGGACTTATTGTGCAATCTGTAACGGAAGCTCCAAACCCAAGCATCCTTATATATATGTATTTTGATACAACTGGGTGCTTGTGTGTGTGCGTGTGTGTGTGTGTGTGTGTGTGTGTGTGTGTGTGTGTGTGTGTGCGTGCGTGTGTGTGTGTGTGTGTGTGTGTGTGTGTCCAGCCATGCATGATGCAAGTATACAAACACACCCAGGCACCAGCTCCATGCACAACTGCCTCTGAGAAGGGTCTCTCTCATTGCCCAACTCCTCCCTCCACCTTCCTCTTTTTCCCAGCTCCCACTTACTCTTCCTTTCATGTCACCCCTTTCCCCTCCACCTGTCCGACCGCCGCGTTTCAATTTGAGCTTCTTTTACTCGAGCGGCCTGATTCGACGCGGTTAACACTGCCGACAAACAAAAAGGAGCTTTTGTTCCCCTCTCCACATCTCACTCTCCTGTATCTCTTTATCACCTGTCATGTCATTCTGGAATGACTGCTAAGGGACTAACAAGACTCAAGTTAGCCCGGGGTGTGTTGCATTCAATCCAACGGCAGTCAGGCTCACATCATGCTCCTCCAAATTGCATCATGCCTTTGTCGTCTAAATCTTCCCTAACATTTTGGGCCCTGGATGAAGGTTGAGTCCTTCGTAGATATACCTTTTCTAAGACAGGGGACAATCTTATTCAAACATAGAGCATTTGTCAGAGACGGGTGTGATGGAATGTGTACTACTCGCTCAGCTAAAACTATTTTGTGCAAACTGTTGCCTGAAAGTGAACCTTTAATCTGCAGCAGTTTATCGCATGTATAGTTCCTTTAAATCAATGATGACGGTGAGATTGCCTCTCAACTACAGGAACACCTAAGATCCTGGAAAGTTGATTTTATAAATTATGCACAAAAACCATAGAACATCCTGATTCTTGTCAAAACCTTCTTCTCCTGTTAACTGGACTTGTCTTCCACAACTAAAGACAAGACTTAACCATGACTTCTGTGGACTATTCTTTAAAAGGAACTGTAAATATACATTTAGGACTTGTGCAAAGACATCCGTGCTGTTTTTGTACCTGTGTCTCAGTGGGACTGGTTGACCTTTGTCAGGTGCTTTGACCTTTTCAGATCTCTGAAACCGCGCTGAATGGGGAGCGGAATACCCCTTGTCACATTGTTTGGCCTGCGCTGAAGAGGCTCCACTCGTCTGGAGGGACTCTCCGGTGGCCCCCCACCGCTGAAGCCCCTCTGCTCTCTAAAATTCCACCCACCAGCCATCTGCAGCCACTCCCCGAAACTCCACATTGCCCCTAAGTGATGGATCAGTGCAACTGGGCGGAGAGAAGGGGGGTCTGGGTGAAGAATTGTAAAGTGAGGCGTGTGTTAGTGATGGCTGATTAACAAATATTAAGGAAATAGGGTTGTTTTAGGGATCACTTCAAAGATGAAGCTATTTGACAATAAATGTTGGTTCTCAAAGGTCGGGACTTTACATGCATGAGGCTGAGGAAAGCTGCAGAGAAAATGAGAGGCTGTGTTGCTCAATGCAAATGCATGTCTCTCAACTCTGCCTGCAGGCGGCTGTTAAGAAAGCAGCTTCGAGTTAGTACGGCCTCAAAAAAAAACAAAAGACATTCACGAGGCAGAATACTGAATATTAACAGTAGGCTAGTCCATTTTACTGACGCCGGGCCAAGTCTCCACAGCAGAGGCATTCTGTGCTTTAAATGTTTTGAAGACAACATTCAGATTTGATGAGCTGTGATTGGAGGATTGGAACGGATTTTTCTTGAAATATTAACCAGGCTGCTTTCATTAAAAATGAATGGAGGTTATGACTAATTCAGAGGGTTGTCTGCAAAAACAATCAGCCAATTTAATAGGTCGGATGTGCATAAATAATAATTTCTCACCACGCTCTTTCAAATGAAGGTGCCTTGCAGTAACACATGATCCGAAGGGGGGGGTTTGGGTGCAAAAATCAGAATTTTGTAAGATATTCTATAACTCGTGAAGTATTTCCCCCTGAGATGCATTCAAACAGAACCACCAAACCTCCTGTGCAATGAAACACAAATACCAGACATTTTTGCATGAACTTCCATCCATCCATTATCTCTTCAGCTTATCTTGTAGCCAGAGGTGGGGTTCACCCTGGATCCATCACAGGGTCACATATCAAGACATAGAACCGTTCATCCTCGCATTCAAACATTTGGATAATTTAGGGTCTCCAATGAACCTCCTGCATGGAGGAAACCCCACGCAGGCACACCAAACACACTGAGATTCCTCACCGAAAAGGCTCACCGTGCCACATAATTGACACTTGACCCTGCAAAATAAACATAATTAGTTGGATCTGGCCAAGAAGACGGACGAATCTGTGAGGCTTCAGAGCTGGAATTTGTTTAAATCCACTTGAAACATTTCATTTACACTTTGAATTAAGTCTTAAAATCGCAACCATGACAAAGCGTCTTGTGCCGTGCTGCCTCCAGGGCATATTTCCAGTAAGATGTTAGGAGTCTGTCATAAAAAAGCTGCTCCAATGACATTAAATAGGGAGATAAACATCCGTCCTGGAAGCGCACACCCACGCAGGATTATCTACAAACAAGTGCGCTTTTGCATTTGCTCTGTCCCTTGCATCCCGAAGGCCGGCACTCTGGGCTGCTGCTCGGCCACAGTTGTAAGAACTGCAGATAATCGCATCTCCCATTCTACATGAATGCACCAACTCTCCCCTACCACTGTCATCAATTAGAAAATGAATAAATCTGGGAAACGCCCTGCCACATGTACGAGGAGTGTTTGAAAAACTTGGATATGTGACGTAACGGTGAGTCACCAGGCGAAACTTTCATAAACGGCCATAAGCATAGGAGCTGTGTGACAAAAGGGAGCCGGGTGTTTGGACAAAATGGCTGCTGGGAGGTTCTGTTAAAGTCGTTTGAGGGGAAAGAATAACATGATTGATAGAATTTAGTATTCGGGTCGCCGGTTGCAGTCTCACCTTAAAGGAAAGAACTTATTGCCCTCATTTCCATAACAGGTTTCATCCAGGGCCTTGGAGGCCTCAGTAAATAAACTCTGATGCATAGTCAGCCTCTGTCTCTGTGGGACTATCTTATCTGCATTCGGCATTTACAAATGCGCATGGTGACTTATAATCTTACTAATGAGCAGAAAATTTAAGGAAACATCAATTTATTTATTTTTTTTTAAATCAAACCACAAAATAGCTTTTGAAATGAAATGATTGATAAAATCATTTTGGAGAGCAGAGGTCCCATGTCCAAATCATTATTTTTAGAAGTAAAGAAAGTCAACAAGACAAGAAAGTAGAAAATCTGTATCCATACTGAAACCTCTTTCCTTCTTCTCCAACATGGAGCTGGGATCCATCCCAGGTTTCTGCCCAGGATTTCCTCGCCACTGCCGCCAAGTGTTCACTCACAGGGGGACCTCAAGACCTGGTCTATACGGGCTATGACATCAGACAACTCTGTTTTGATTTAGAGCCGTATAAATACATTTTTTTTGCACAAAGTCATTGAAAATCGCTTTAAAATGGTGACTACTCTTGTTTTAGTTGAATACAAGCCCTCTAATTGTTCAGTGTCAATGCCCCTCAGTGGTTTCCGGTGTTTTCCACAGGCGGATTAAACCCTCACTTGAGCCGTATCACGTAAATTGCACGTAGGAAAGCAGACAAAGGTAAATTTTCATGGCCACACCCAGGAACACTGATGGCCTGCCTGCTGTATTCTTTTTTCTTCTTTTTTACATTTTGACTGACTGCTGACATCAAATTTAGATTTTATCTTCACACAGAGTGAAACTGGGCTCATATACTTCACCCCGGTGGAGCCAAGGTCTTGCAACTGTAGCCTCCAGAAAAAAAGAAGAAAAAAAAATTACGCAAGACAAGGCACCGAGAGGCAAGCTTGTTGAAAGTCTGTAGACTTTGCAATCAGTGATAAGTATTTCTTGCAAAAATGCTTAATTTTCCTTTATCTTCAGAAGGAGGTGGAGGCTGCCACTGGAAGTGATCTTGAGTGATAATAGTTTATTTTACTCATTCAGTGATTTATTCATTATCTCTACAGCTCACGCAGGGGGGTCGCGGGGGGGACAGGAGCCGAACCCAGCTGTCTTTAAGCGAGATGCAGGGTTCACCCTGGACCCGTCCCCAGTCTATGCAACCATAGAGTTATGAAACTGTTCACCCACTCAATTTTGGCTCCCCGCCGAAGCCCTGGATGCATTATCCGGTTTGTACAAAGTTACAAAGTTCTGGCTGCAAAAGTCAGTCTGCAGTTGCAGATGTGAAGAAGTCACAGTGCTAATTGGACACTTTTTGTTAATATGAAAATAAAGCACATTGAGAACAAACTTGTCCCGCACCAACTCTGAGGCGATGTCAGAGGAAATCTGGACTCTAGTATTTTCAACAGCCGATGTGCAGCGTCACTCAACTTTTCTTTAACTGTCTTCTGCTTAGCCCCAGGGCCCTCTGAAGCTCGGAGACAAGCCATAGTCAATGTTGTCTTCAAGATCCCCCCCCAGGCAGTAATTCTGCATGCTGTTTGTGTAGGTTCACAGGAGATAAAGTACACTCCAGATTCTTCACATGTGTGAAGAATCTATAACTTCTTTACAGAATGGGACACTTAATACAACATATACTGGAGACTTCAGCATGAGGGCTTGTGACTTTGTACGCAATCTGTTATTAGAACCATCTGTGTGTGTGTGTGTGTGTGTGTGTGTGTGTGTGTGTGTGTGTGTGTGTGTGTGTGTGTGTCTGTGCAATGCAGGCAGTTTAAAGGTGCAGGTAAAAGTCAAGTGGAGAGCAGTGGCAATGAGGGCATCATCGGGAAGAAGTGTCTGGGAGTTGTCCAGGCGCGCACGCAAGTTCTCTCACTTATCGCCCTGGTTCTCCTTCTCCAGCACATCCTCCAACTCACCTGAGATCAAAATCTCCCACCTTCCTCCCTTTTCTTTTGCTCCTTCCCCAGCTCCCCTCATCTGTGGATGAGCTGCGCTATTCCCGTGGGATAGTAAAGGAGGGAACCTTTCCAGGGCCGTTGCCTCATCATCTCAAATAAAACAAGCAACATGTTCAGACCACCTCAGTGTCTGACTGTTGAAACTCATTTATTGCAAGTGTGAGCTTTCAGGAAAGACATCCCCCCATTCTCTCTCTCTTCATGGTCTTTAAATGGAGCACATTTCCCACATGTTCCCCTCAGTTTTTTAAAGAAATATGAACAACAATCTGCAAAGTTACATCCAGACCGCAAACGCTAGAAAAAAAAATCCATATTTACCAGCGATACTTCTACCTAATATTCTTCTCCCTCCCTCCCTCCTTTCCCTTTTCTCCACCTCATGCCTAGTTTCAGTCTACATGTCCCGACATGTTGGTGAATGAGCGGAACCTCTCGCTCCTTTCCCCCTCAATCCTCCGGAACAATCGTGGTGCACCCTGCACGGCAGGGTGCGTTTCTTTGCAAATCGCAGAACAAGAAATGAAGATTGACGTATTAGTTGCACCATCCCTATGACCTCTAGGCCAGATCTGCTGTTTCCTTGCCAGCTGGGGATTTCATCCTAAGGCCTCACACCCAGACACCTCTGTCTTCTGCAGAACTGACACAGAAAAGCTCTATTTTGTAACACCAACAGATTAGTTTTTAAGGGTTTATCAGAGGTTAGGGGGGAATGGATTGTTGATTTGATTCTTGTGATACAAGGAGATTATTGTTTAATTTGAAATGAATTCAAATCAATCCATGTCTTGCACGTAGCGTGAATCTTGAATTTGATGAATTTCCCAGACAGATGTTAATTTTTAAGTCCGAGAATTAGAGAAAATGAAACACCACTTCATGTCCTGGTAATTTTATCACAACCCACAGAAACAGAATATACAGGTAGTTTTACAACGCAAGGCAAATTAGCTGATTTTGAGAAGCAGCAGAAGCCAGCAGAGGGATTTCCTGGATGTTTTGATTTGAGAAGAAAACAATAACCAGATCCAAAATCGACACTATTCGCGATGTTAAAGTAAGTGGGAGGGATAGACAGGGCCTTAAGCAAGAGGGAGGCAAATGGGGGGGGGGGGGGGGGGGGGGGGGTTGCCATATGTCTATGTCTTGGCTGTGCAGCCACAACTGAGGAAATATTGTTTGTTTTTTTTTCAAAATATCCTCTTAGATAACTCAAGCTGTTTAATAAGACCAAACTCAGGCTTGAAAAACTGTCAGCAAAATCCACGAGACAGCCAGACACGCACCTGCTGCTGCTGCATGACCTGCTGCTGAATAAGATTTCACCTGCCAGAGCGAAGCAGTGGAGAGTGGGTGGGGGGGCGGAAGCACAAATGACAGAGGCAGAGAGAAAGAGAGAGAGAGAAAAAGAAAGAGACAGCCATGTCCTAAAGACAAGAGCCACTTGTCACTTGCTTAAAAGAAAATGTAAATCAAGGCAGAAGCATGAATGGATGACTGGAGAGGAGGATGAGGGTACAAGGAGGAGGAGGGAGACAGGAAAGGGGGGGGCGGGAGGGTGGGGAGTTGTCGTCCGCAACAAGTTTAACCTGAATCCAAAGCTAACAAGATGCCTTGATTGCAGGGTGCAGAAAATATGAAGGAACAACCAAAGGCAAGAAGTAGAAGAAGAAAAAAAAAAAGAGAAAATTAAACACTGGCTTTTGTTCCCTCCACTCTTCGCCGTCCTCTCAGGTTTCTGCTCCTGACAGACGGATTGCTTTTCTTCCATGTCTTACACAAACAGACAAAGTTTCACTCCAGAAAAGAAAAGGTACAGTTTATAGGCAAAAGGGAAAACATGTATCGAGTCGACTTGTTTCTACCTCGGCCACACACAAACACACACTCACACACACACAACACAGCTTCACTCACACATTTGTACAATAGCACACTTTCCACGTGGCTGTCACTTATCCCGCTCGTGCAGATTCTGCAAAAATACTGCACGGCAAGGAATCTTTCCATGGAAAGTACAAATAGCAGAAGTTACCCTTAACAGATTTGTACTGTTGTATGTATTGTTGAGTGTCTTCTGATGCCTGCATACCACAGTCAGCACAACACAAAGTAGCAGAAACATGAACGCACACTCAAACCACACTGACACTTAACCGGTGGCGGGCCGTGCATTTCACACCGAGGCCTTCAGTAGTGCTCCATTAATCAATCCACCTCTCAATAACTGTTTTATGGCTATAAAAAACATCTTATTATGCAGAAATGCAGCATAAAGAGCCGTTACATGGCAGAGATAACTCATGAACCAGCACTTCCACATCGTGTCCTCAAAATGAAAGTTCCCGCTTGCCTAAAAAAAAGGCACGGTCTATCACTCTTTTTAAGATTTCCCTATTTTTCTTCACCTTTTCATTGTGGAGCTCTGTTTTCCTGCGTACTTGCTCTCTCAGCTGTAGATCCTGGTTTCCCTAAAAGTGTTTGACAGCACCGTTGCTTTTAAGTGTCTGGTGTCTCGTTGCTGCCTTGGTTAGGCAAGTCAAATTTACAAACCCAGTGTGGCTCCAAACACCATGTCGATCACAGGCAAATAACAAACAATCCAAGCAATACAATTTGCAGTGTTCCTGGAGCCAGTGAGACAGGGGTACCGCTCATAGTTGGCAGAATGAAAGTGATGGACAAATCCTTTCCCTCACTATAACAGGCCTGCTGGCTTCGGAAATTCCCGACCTTTCCTCATGTTGTCCAGCTTTTCTTGAAAAGTCCATCTTGAAAATGGCTTTGACAATAAATCTGCAACCACATCAATGTCTTCTCTTCCTTCAGCCATCATGGGTTGACAAATTACTTATTATATCAGCACAACTATATCGGTGTTCATGTAGCTCGCTACAGGTGCAGCCTGGTAGCTCTAGCTAGTAGACTCTCTGATTTTCCAATCATGTGACATGCTGACATTATCGTACCCTTCTAGAAGGCCTTGGTGTCGCAACTCAAAATCTGTCTGGTTGAAGCAACTGACACTTACTGTTTGCTGGAGCACCTGTAATCTGATTCTGCAGGCCTCCAGGCAGACTTCTTTGACTTTGACGCTGCCTGGCAACAAATGGCCGATATTTGATTGATCAAATGGTTTAATATGAAAATACATTTCTGGAAGCAGCACAGACAGGGAAAAAGCTCAGAAAGGAAGAGGACAGATCATTTCGAATTATTTAATAAGTATGCATGAACAAAATATAATTAAAATTAGTCTGTGATTCAGATATTTTTTATGCCAGCAGAGAAGGCCTTGCAGGCCTTGACGGGCCACCACTGCGTGTAGCACTGATATGTACCGTGACGTGTAACATTATCATTTTACCCATCTTGGGTCCCCAGCTACCATTGGGTGAGGGGTCACGTTGGCTCTCAAACACACACACACACATTTGCATTGATCATTTTCACTGGAAGCAGAATTACGAGCGAAAGTGTCTGGGCATTGCGCATGAATTGTAAATCACCAGGGTGTCGGGGTCGGACACCTTAGTAAATTTTATCACAACACAAGGCCATGAGGTGGAGCAGCCGTCACATTCACAGCTACAGTCAGAACGACAGACGAACACCCCTTGATCATCCTCTCATAGCTAATGGTAGGGTTTCACACATAAAGACAGGGACGGCGCTGAGGGAGGTACAGTATGTGGCCAGGTGACAGGAACTAGTGTCGGTTAAACATTAATGGGATACCAGATTAAACATTAACAAATTAAGGATCAGGTTAAACTGCCAAGTGTGAAAAAATTGACACATTTCTAAGATGGCGGTGGAAAATATACATGCACACACAGACACACTCTCCATCTTTTGTCAATGGTTTACCAATTTAATGGAATGATAATCCATAATAAAACAAATGTATGATGTGTTTTAACCTGTAAGCTGCTGCTTCACTTACAGACCGGCGGGACAACAAGGATGAAGGATCGCTTTAATCGACCCTTAAAAGAAATTATGTGTTTATTCGAAGAATTTCGACATTGTGAATAACTTTTTACTCACGCATACAGTATACAAATGACAGTTGTGACTAAGGAGAAACGTCTGAACACACACACATACACACTGTCTAACTGAACCCAACCACCTGCAAGGATCCCCGAAAATCACAATAAAAAAATTTGATTCATCAACTTTATCCCAGCGAAAGCATAATCCAACCGTTGTATTCTGTCCAGATTCATTCTTGATAGCGTTGTCACTGTCACTTAGGATGCATTTCTTGAAGAGTTCCTGACAAGACCAGGCACGTTTGAAGTTTCAGAAAAGCCTGCTCTTCAACCAACACCTCATAACATGCTGGCTTGCCTTCAAAAGACAAAGTATCACCCCACCGGGTCATAACTTCCTTCTGCATATTGTTCTGACGGCGTCCCGTTGGTTTTCATTCTGTCTAACGTACGCTCATTCTTCAGTCATTACAAATGGATGCTGGTTCGTTCTCCATTTAAAACAGGCCCGGCAGTTATTAAATACACATTGCTGTGCGTGTCACTAACGTTCGCACATTCCTCTGGAGATGGCAGATCGGCCCACGCAAAACATGGCACCTACATCAGGAAGGTTATTTGTTGCCATTTTTCAGTGCCTAAAGGTGAGAGGTGCAAATTGTAGAATGCATTTGTTAAATTATACTTGTCTCTAGATAAATTTATCTGTCTTGCATCCTTCAATGAAAATTTCTCCACATTTGAAGGAATGCGATGGAGACAATTTCAAAGGATTGCGTACTCAGAATGGCGAACGTGTGACTTTTCACCGTTTACTAAGAGCGAGCATTTCTCCCCATTTTGAAGGAATATTCCACAGTACCTGTGGGGCAGTGTTCAGTTACAGACAAATACCAAAGCTGCGATCACAACAATGCTGATGTTCTGAAATCCAAATCATATGTAAGAAATTCAAAGGAACTTCCCAGGATACACATGAAAATAACGGAGGGATAAATTGATAAAACTGAAAAAAAGAAACAAGTCTGAAGCTGAATTCTTTTTCCTGATATTTCATAAGCCATTTGCTTTTTTTTTTCTTTTTTTCTTACAGGTTGAATATTTCATGATGGATGTTTGAATTACTATTAGAATTTATAAAAGTCACCCTTCCGTCCTTGATTCAGCCGGCCCTTGATCTTTACTTACACACACACACACACACACACACACACACACACACACACACACACACACACACACACACACACACACACACCAGTGGTTGTGAACAGGTCCATCCACTATGTGAGCTCACTCCTTGTCCTGAGGATGGAACATACTTCCGTCTTATTAAGCAACTATTCACGCTTCCCTCTCAGTCAAGTGAAAAAAAATCATTAAAGAAAGGCACTTTGCAGGAACATTGGAAGTGTCTAACAGTTCCAGTATGAATAGATTGAAGCACTATTTCTCGATGCACCTTCGCCTATGACTATCTTATAAATATAAGTGGAAAAAGAAACATACAAGAAGGTTCCTCATGAGTTTTTAACCAGACTTTTTAATAAACAATTTGAATTAATTTTAAGTTGTCATTTATCAGAAAAAATTACCATTGTATGTAAGAATCTAAAAATGGAACATAGTGTAGCGAGTCACGAATGTTCGGGTTTATGTTGATGCTTTTCTCGTTTTTTTTTTTTTTACCTGGAATTGAGCAGGAACAGTTCGTTGTACTGCAGGCTTGTGTGGCGTGGTTGTGGCCACCATCAGCTATTGCTTATCAAACGGATGTTTTACTGTCAACCAGGTGTTTTCCCTGACTAAAACGCTACAATAGTTTCAAAAACTTGCTGAATGTTAATAAAACCATGTATGCATTTAACTGCTGCTCTGAGCAGGAGGGGAGGAGGGGGGACCTGTGACCTGAATACCATGGTCTTTTCCCCGTAACGCCGTCTCCTTTTTACTGACACATTCATTTCACCACAGGCCCAACAGGCAAGCATTAATCCTGCCCTTGTGAATTTTCTGATATGTGCCCTGTGTTCTCCACATATAGGTCAATGTTGCCCATTCACCTCTCTAGCTTGCTGAAGCTCAAATAAAGTAATGTTCTAAATATGATTCTTGTTTTGTTTTGTGCTCCACTCAAAAGGGGAAAAAGAACAATTATTACTACGCTCGATAAAATGTGTGGTGAAATGGTTAGCATTTTAGCCTCACTTATAATAAAGCTTAAATTACTGCTGCATTAGAAAAGCCTTCATACATTAAACACAGTATTTCCATTTTGCAGGCAGGATGGATGCCAAATTAAGCGTAGAACTGAAGTCATCCTCCTGATGTTTTACTCCCTCTGCTGTTGGCAAATGAAATGTAAAGATGAAAGATAAACCTCTGCCTTTAAAACATCCAGTTGACAGGATCTCGAGTCCTTCTATCTGTTTTTCAGTCGAAAGAAAAATATCTTACTCTTGGTATCTAGGTAATATTGCTAGTGTTTTTCAATTGTTTAATGACTAATTATGACGTACTATAGGTTCTCTGTCAAAGTTCAAAAGAAAAACCCTTGCCCATTGTTTCCACTGCACCTGTTACAGAAATACTGTCAGTGACATTCTTTCCCCATGTTTCACAGATGTTATGGATTACCCAGAACATGCTGTGCCAAAAATATTAGTCAGCATATGAATATTGTGTCATGATGAGCTTGTCAATATCACCCTTACCGCTAAGGGAAAGCGTATGAGCCCGGTGAAAAATGTTTTGTAAGGTAATGAGCCTGGATGTAAACATTTCGTAGAATAGTATTGTTGTAGTGACCTTCATGACAATAGATATCATGGTGAAAAAAACAATGTTTTTTTAATGTTATTTGATGATAGTTGTGGTTATATCATCAACCACACACACACACACACACACACACACACACACACACAGAGTTGTTCAGTTCAGTAAATTTCCTTCCATTTCAGCCCTTTTTGGCTCAATGGCGAATCCTACTGGCCATATATGATACTACAGGCACAAAGGCCGACCGGGTCAAAATTTTTAAGAAAGGAGAAATATAAATGAATTCTCAATTAAATTCGTTTCTTACGACTTAATGTGGATTCATTGCAATCACGTAACTTTTTATTTTGCAAAACCAGAATATCGAATTTAATGGAAGGTTTTCGCTAATCGAGCGTCATGACGTCACCCGTCACAGGTGCTCTCGATCCCGGAAGTCACCGACTCCTCTCGCCGACGTTGACTTCAGACAATAGCCGGAAAATGAACATCATGGTGTTACGTGTCGAGCCACAAACAAAGCGGTAGCTTTAAAATGTCTCCAAGTTTAATGTCTGGTTGCCGCTAATATTCTGCAGTTTCCCGTCGGAGGGCCGGGAAGATGGAGGACGGAGGCTCCTACACGGTGAGACCTCAAGCTAGGGTCCCGTCCTGGACGCTCACATTCATGTTCGCTTCTCAGAAGGAATAAACCGTTTCAAGTCACTATATTTCGTTTCTTTCTCCACTTACCGGGATATTCCAGAAATAAGATAACGTACTTCTTGTGCAAACATCTTATTTTGTTGTTTTACCCAGTTTAACAAAACAGAAGCGGGCTGTGTGTCTCCTCTGCAGGACAACCTCATAGGGACTTTGCTCAGTATTTTCGGAAACTTGCTCGTCAGTATCTCCCTAAGTGTTCAGGTAAATGTATTTTATATTGTTTCTTTTTATCGATGTGAAACGTTAATCTGGCTTTAACACTTTTCGTTGCCTCAAGCTTAATCGTTAAAATGATATTTGTGGACATCCTGGAGTGCAGCTTTGTTTGTTATCAGCATCTCATTGTATAATATTTGTATACACGGAATTTTATCTTCAATAGTTATTGATGTCTTTTCTTGGTGTCAATTGCATTAGTTTATTTGTTCGGGGGCAGAAACATTAGGCTTACACAGAACCAGAAGAGGAATAAAAACAAAAAAAAATTGTTTTTATAGCCATATTTATATATCCCATCTCATTCTGGGTATATTTATTCTAATGCTGAAACAAGGCTGTTTACTTTAGCTCACTGTACCTTTTATAGTGTATGAACCTGGCTGTCATGACATGTTCATTTCCATCTGGGGCATATATATATATATATATATATATATATATATATATATATATATATATATCTGGTGTGTGTGTAAATATATATATATATACACACACACACATATATGTATGTATTTGTGAGTGTATACACATATATATATTTATATACATATATACATTTGTGAGTGTGTGTAAATATTTATCTATAGATGTATTTGTGTATGTATGTATGTGTATGTGTGTGTATTTATATCTGTATACATGTACTGTATACATACATACATACATTCCTTTGTCACACATTTACACGTGCTAGGGCAAGGCACCAGTGTTCTATACAAATTCATCCATGAACAAGGACAGCAAACAAAAATTCCGCTATATATTAACTCAAACGTCAAATTCATCCATAACACTGAATCACACACAGATGTCTGAAATGCGGTCCAGTTTGACATCCACATCTAAATTCTATCCATTGTCTTAAGTGCTTCACACGTTCACCAAACAGCAAAGCTTGAAATCCAGATCTGGAAGTCTTTCCTGAGCGTCCCAATGATTTTGTCTCCTGGCCTGTTTTGTCTTAAAACCAGAAATACAGCCATGTTCAGCTGGCAGGAACCAAGGACCCTCGAGCCTTCTACCGCACTAAGGTCTGGTGGTGCGGTTTTGTGATGACTTGTCTCGGTGAAGGAGCCAACTTTTCTTCTTACGCCTTTGCCCCCCTTGCAATCGTAGCACCTCTAAATGGTCTTTCTATTTTGAGTGAGTAATTCTTTTTTCTTTAACTAACCCTAAAACAATTCTTTGTGTCTGCATAAAATCAGCAGCAAGAGATTTGACTGGTATTGAAATTTCCAGCTATCAGAGCTCAACTCCTTACCTTTTACATAACAAGCAATGTTTTTGTTTTTCAGCCAGCTCAATTTTGGGTTTTATCTTCCTGCGGGAGAAATTCAAACTAAAGGATTTCGCAAGTAAGTCAAGAGGCTTCGTATCTGCCTGCAGCGACCACCTGTATCACATGCTTTCAGATAAAAGCCCTACTTACCTGGAGGTTGGCAACATACCAGCCTGTTGAGCACCAAATTTGCCAAATTTATGATAGCAAGTCAGTCAGTGAGTCACATCATTTTGATTTTACTAGTGCCCTGGACCATCCATATGTTTAAGGTTGTGGAAGCAGTCAGATGTTGTATGAGTATGGTTGAAAAAAAAACAAAAAACAATGATGCCCATGTTTTGTGCTACCACAGAGCGCCATGGGCTGTCCTTCCTGGGATGCATCATATGCACAGGAGGGATGTACCTCCTCGTGTCATTTGGGCCAAACTCCCATGAGCAACTGAATGCGCAAAATATCGTGACACACATTGTAGGATGGCCTGTTCTCCTTTATCTGGTAAGTCCTGTTATGATCAGAACCTCAACACTCTACACACATTAAGTCTATTTGTTGCCCTTTGTGATTGTTGAAAGTCCAAACATATCTTTATCCAGCTTTAAGAGGTTCAATATGTGTATTAATATTGATATGAGTTTAAAAAAACACTAAGCGGATCTTCTTTTTCTTTCACTGCCCGACCTCCACCACAGAGATAGATACTAGACGTGTGTGTGTGTGTGTGTGTCTGTGCATGCGTGTGTACAAATGCACTGTGGACAGCAAAGTAAGAATTTAATTGTACATATGACAATAGACACTTTGAATCTTGAAGATATATATATATATATATATCATATATATATGATATATGTATATATACATATCTTCACACACACACACACACATATATATATATATATCAGTGTTTTGTTCCATTGTCATTGTAATAGATGATACATAGTTCCTCGATTTATTTATATGTGTGTATATATATATATATATATATATATATATATATATATTTGAATCAGGGAATCTGTGTTTGTCCCGAGGACAAACACAGTATATTTTGTATATTCTGTATATTTCTTGTGCATCGTGTATTTGCAGGTGTATTTGCAGTCCCTATGTCCTCTATTGTAAGTCGCTTTGGATAAAAGCGTCTGCCAAAATGCAATGTAATGTAATGAGGAGCAATTGGAGCGCACAAGCGGTAGCATAGCCACCTAGACCTAGAGCAGATCCAACATCTATAAATATATTAAATAGAAATATATATACAAAAGTCAAATAAAAGAAATTAAAGCTAAAAATTTTAAAGTAAAGTTAAAAATAGTGTGTGGTGATGCCAGCATCTCTAAATAAGCTGATTTTGTGTCACAGCATGTAAATGGCTGTATATCTGTACAAGTGGCTGCACGTTGATAAAAAACTACATCCTTACAAGGGCAGGAGAAAAACTACATCTGTGGTGGTTCTCAGTCTTCCATATCATGGTGAATTCTTGTGGAAATCTTCCTGTCTTGGCAACTGGACTTGAATTTTCTTCACTTTAATTCCTTCACCCCTTCATTTGAGAACATTCAAGCCCAGTTGCCAAGACAAGAAGATTTCCACAAGAGAAACTGTATGCTTGTGCAACGCACTCTGCATTGATACAATAAATATAACACGAGCGGCACTGCACTCAGGGTGAAGGGAGGGTTGGTGAGGGGGGGTTTATGAAGCTGCTTGGAGTTGAGGAGTTGGACAGCTTTGGGCATAAATATTGCACTCCTTTGGGTTTTGCAGCAGGGGCAGCGGGGAGAGGGTAAAAGGGTAAAGTAAAATAAATAATTTTAACTGTTTTTCCCTCTCTTACTCCCTTCATCTGTCATTAAATTGCTCCCGTGTTAACCGAGGGCCTTTGTATTGTGTCATCACAAACAAATGACTGACTTTAAATCCGTTAAGATAATTGCTCTGCATACTCCACCCATCTTGTTATAAAACTGCCCCTTTATTAAAGTCACACCCAGAGTCTCACTGTGGGTTTGACAGTAATCTGTCCACCTTGCAAAACACCATAAATAGTCAAAATTATTTGTTGTGTTGAGAAAGGAGATCTGCTCATAATTGCCATCTGGTTTATATGTCTTTTTGTTGAGCATGTTTGATATTTTTAACTGGCAGACTTGAAATTTAGGCTCAGATTCTTTGAATGAGTGATTCAATCGAAAGACTCAGTCACGACAGTGTGCATCGTGTCAGACTGCTCTGAAATACAGATGCCAGGGAATATAGTAATTGGGTTTAATTGTTGTCCTGAAGTTAAATATTTCATTAGAATTTTATCTGTGGCTTGAAAATGAATCGTTTTGTCTGCGGTGCTTCATGTGTTATATATTTTAGATTAATTTGTGCTGTCCTTATTGACAGTTCCTGGAGATCATCACGTTCTGCCTGCTTTTGTATTTCTACAAACAGCACAGCGCTGACTACCTCATTGTTATTCTCCTGTTGGTTGCCTTACTCGGTGAGTCTCTCGTGTTAAAGCCAGTCGGTTTTGCGCTCTGCATAAAGTCAAAAAATTACTCAATGTGGCTGTTATGTTTTGTTTTATTGTAACGTGCAGCACGGTTTCTGTTTTGTGCCCAGGCTCTGTCACAGTTATCACGGTGAAGGCAGTGTCAGGCATGTTGGTCCTCACGATCAACGGCAACATGCAGCTCAATGACCCCATCTTCAGTGTCATGTTTGTCTGCATGGTGGCTTCAGTGGCCTATCAAGCACGGTGAGTATCTGAAATGCAAAGCACATAACTAGTTATGATGACAAAGGATAAAAACACTGCCGGAGATGGGCTGTGTGCATGGATTATCGGAGAGAAAGAACTTACTACTTTCATTAATGCACCATAGTCAGTGTTTTTCCGTTTTCCAGTTTTTCTTGAGCAGTTCACTGTTTTGCTTTTCATAGATTTCTTTCCCAAGCTTGTAAACTGTACGACACCTCCCTGATAGCTGGTGTAAACTACATTTTCTCCACCACCTTCTCTGTGGTTGCCGGTGAGTAATTTGAAGCTGGTTTTGGTTTTGTGTTCACATGTTACTTTCAGTAACTTGTTCTGTGAAATCATGACATTCTGCAGAAATACCTGACTGTGTTTGGCTCTCGAAGCTTTTTAGACACCTAAACCCAAAATAAGTTTGCCAGAGATTCATCACACCCAGCAGTAGCAGCTGAAGCGTTGTCAGGAATCCATATAATTGGTGTTCTTTTTCCCTTCAATCATTCATCCAGCCATTTTAGTCAAACCTTCCCAGGAGTGAATTCGTTTAAAAAAGATCCCGAATGAGGATCAGTTTGTCACTCAAACAGCTTTATCATACCCAAACTGTACATTAAATCTCAAGTTCCTCTTTTCACTGAATAGCATCCACACGTTGCCTTGAAGTAGCTCTTTCTCACCATCACACTGCGACTCTGCTCCTATGGCAGCTGTCAGTCTTAGAGGAGCTGATTGCATTTAATATGGCATCTCAGTTTAAAGGGGGAAAAAAAGGTGGAAACAATTAGACTTGTCAGGTTTTGCTTTTACTGACAATGTGATAAATCCCTGGTATTGTGAAGTTAGTTGTTTGACATCTGTCTATCTATCGAATGCATGTCGAGGGCCCCATCTTGCTAAACAGTGTCGTAACTGTGCATAATTAGAAGAATAATATTTATAAAGTCAGGTCTCCTGTGTCCTCCAAGTTGATCCCCGGATGTAAAAATGTCATAGAGGTGTCAGAAAATGAAAGTCTCAACTGTACTTCCATGTCACATGAAGAAATACCAAATGCTGTACATCCTTGCTGGAACCATACTCAGCTCATGGCTCTGTGTCTGAACTTTTATTCCTCAAAATTGATCATCAATCTTTTCTATTCCAGTCTTCACCTGAGACATTTATCACCTGATTAAAGTACACAAAAAGCAGATGTCTCCACTTACCAACCATAAGGGAAGTGCTGCCGGGGCAACTGAGAAGGAATTGATATACAGCATGAAACAAATTTTAGTGTGTAAATTCAGCTCCCCAGGAGCTCCAAATAGCTCCAGCGGAGCTCCTTGTTCCCCTGGAAATGCCGCAGCCTTCATAGATCAATGCATGGTAAAATGAAGAATCAATATCATCCACTGGATTGAAATTGAGTCTCAAATTATTGTGCTGGTCATGGTTTTATGGCTCCAATTAATGAGGGTTTCTATTCTCATCCTGTGTACAAGCTTCAATTACAGCAAACCGTCTGAATGACTGTAACTAAAGCATATTGGTTGCCCACAACTGGTTAACGCCAACTGTCCAGCATGTTCCCCTTGTAACCACAGCTCACCGACAGCGATGTGCGCCTTTTGTGATTCACCGGCCCCTTTTATTTTTCTGGTTTTCAGGAGCCATATTTTACTTGGAATTCAGGATGAAGGACATTCTACACATCTGCATGTATCTGCTTGGGTGAGTGACTATTTTCGAAGCACAACAAAAGACGTCCATAATGTTGTCCGGACTACCTGACCACGCTTTTCATGTCCTTATCTTGCACAGGACTGGAATATGTTTCTTAGGAGTCTTCCTCATCTCGAAAAATAGGAAGAAGACCAAGACCTTTGAGCCTTATGTCACCATGAACATGTCTAATGGTTTGTATAATCTGAACATGAATAGAAACTGTTTGAACTGAAGCGTCATGTCGCATCCATGTCAAACAAAAGAGAAGCTGGAAGTTTGTTATGTCCCTAAAACATCTGCTGAGGTGTCTCTTTACCTTTGAAGATGAACAAATGTCTGTGGCTGCAATGGATTATAATAAAAACATGACTGTGTATGTCAGTCTGCACATCTTGGGTGTGCTGTGGTTCTGACTGCTACCTGTCTGACCTGTTGTTCAAGTTACCCTGTCAGCTGATTCTTTGGAAGGAACCTGAAAGAAGTTTTTTTTTTTTTTCTTTTAACCCTTTCGCATGAGAAATGCAGATATTTCAAGCCACAAGCCCTGTATCATGTACCTTGTTCTCTATTCCATATCATGTGTTGATATCAACACACATTCCTACACCTGTGCCTCACCCTAAGATGTAGGTTGCGGAAGAAAACTTGACTTCACACAATTCAGTCTGAGAACCCTGCAGTGTGGACTTATGTGGGTTTATCTGCTCTCACACACTTAAAGAGCTTTGTGTTCTTTTCCATGTTGAAGGTGTCCCGAAGATTCATGACAAGGACCAGGCGGCGGAGGCAGAACTCAGCGGCTCTTTCTCCTACGGCACCCTGGTCAACAGTGAGGGAGCGGGTACTGCGGATCAGGCCGTCCACCAGGACAAAGTGGCAGTCAGATCTGCTGAGGCATTTACTGAGCCACAGAGCCTGAAGAATGATTAGAAGCAGTAAAGCTTTCATATTGGTTTTTTTTTACTCTGTCATTGCCTACCTGGAACATGTAGTTGCCTGGAAAGACAAAGACGGAGATGCTTAGGTACCATAAACTCATGATATCCTCAACCCTTACTCTCCATGTGGGTTTACACCCTTTTACTTTCTCTATTCCTTATCTCTGAACCAATCATCAATCGGCTAGGTGTCAGCTGCGCTCACGACAAGAATCAGCAAAAAGGTGCTTAAAGGGGAGCTTTTTTACAGATACATAAAAATACCAAGTCACTGATGTGCCTGCTGTGCTGTGTTATATTTCGAGACAGTAGGATGGGTGTCGGGAGCAGTTGTGCATGATCCTCTATTGTGACAAGGAAGAGAGTTTAGTCCACGTCCTCCATATTCTAGTGGAGCAACAGGTGTCCTCTGCTCCACTGTGTTGAGAGGACTCTCAATTGGATATTTTGCCTTCGCAGTTGATTTGGTATTCCTGTGTTTCTGCCTGTCTCATTCTGTGACAACTTCTCAGCGTTTCCTGTTTTAATTTATTACGTATTTATTTTTTTACTGTGCCTTTTAAAAGTAGCCTTATGCGCGACCAAAATTGAATGGCACTTAGGGGATGGTCACAAAGAACTTGATAATGGAGTGTAGGAAACTAACCTACTTTACTGTATTTATGCCACTTCAGGGGTCTAGAAGGGTCGAGCCTAACATCAGATACAAAATGGACTTTGGTGGTGTGGCCTTAATGCTTTGAATTTAACAGTTTGCTCATTGAACTGTGATTAATACTGAAGGCTGGTTGTGAAAGTGAGGGTTTTATTTTAATGTCAGCCCTTGATCTCTGCAGAGGCCAAGAGTCATGGATGAAAGGGAAAGTCAGAAATGACTTGAAAAAGACTTGATGGTGTTTTCCTTCCTGTAACTTACACACTGTGCACAATCACTGCTACACTGCGTGTCTGACATGGTTTAGGGTGAAAAATAAAATTAACCCTTAAAATGTCTTTTGCACGCATTAAATATTTGTGAATAAATTAATATGGAAACATTTGTTTACAGTGTTATCCATCTATTCTGGTGACTGGCGCTTCAGTCGATAACTGGTCCAGGCTTATCTTGGAGAATATTTGTAACCAATCACACTTGTAGAGCTGGGTCTGAGGATCAGATTCAAGGAGGTCAGAGATTTATAATCAATTTATGTGAAATTCTTTTAATCTTTAATCAAAAAAGTGGAAATCTTTATCTAGTGGAACAAGGAAATTAGATTTTTGCCCAGGAAAGACCTGAAATGCATCGGTGGAGAACTCACAGAATCAGAAATAAATAGACTAGGAAATCACAATGTGGCATGAAAAATACCAACTCACGTGATTATGTAAATTGGAAAAACCTTTCTAACGAGGAATATCATTTTTCTCTGATATCCTGTGGTCTCATGTTTAGTGTTTATATGATTAATACAGGACACTGCCTCGACGTAAACAATGTAAACAAAATATGTCTGAAATTATAATTCATATAGATTTTTTTAAATCAAGCCATGCATCTAAAGAAATACAGATAGAAAGGGTCTTTTGATAATTATTCGTTGGTCGCTTTATTGCGCCTGTTTTGTGTGGGCGTGTCCACCCCCCACCCTCCTAAAACGCCATTGGTCCGTCCCGGCCTATGGCATCCTCTGATTGGTTGCACCTGTGCGTCCTGTCGCCTCGGTAGGCTGCACAGGACAGTGTCCGTTTTCTATTCCCCTTCGGTCAGAATAAAACAACCGCTTCTGTCCACGAACCCCCGGGCGGGCGGCGGACAACCGGGCGTCCGAAACCCTGGCCGTCGCTCCGGTCGCTATGACCCTTCCCGGTCGCCGTCGCTGAACGCAGCGAGGTGAGTGGCGCAAACAAGTGGCGGCGTCAAAAGCAAACGTCCCCCACGATGCCGTAAGCGCGTTTCCGTGAACCCCGCACCTTATTACGGGGTGTAGGTAATATTTGAGTTAACGCATTAAATATTCCAGTATTGTCGCTCAGGAGTCGGAAACGTCATTTCCGGGGGAGGGAGGGGGGTTACTTTTTAACCCGCGCCGACGCCAGGAGTCTCGCGGTGTTGTGGTGCGTTCACGTGTCGCTCCGCCCGACTATGTTCTGCAACCCGCTAGATGTCAGTCTAATGTCAGTACTGCGGGGGAAATTCTGAATGCAGAATTTCAAATCCAACTTTGAACGTCGCTTTCACAATGCTTATATGTTTACAGATAAGCTGATTCTGTCGCACGAATTTAGAAATGATGTAGTGAGCAAAGAAAATTCAGTGTTTTGTTCTTCCACGTAGGAGATGAAAAGCTATAGCAAGGTTATTCTGATAGATCTTTTCCTTAATTGCTGTTCATATTAGCCCTGTCAGCCCTGTTTATGTCACTTATCTGTCTATTTAAACTATCTGCAGAAAACGTGCACCTGTTCTGAGTTGCAGATTCAAAGCTTCTCAACTATATCTTGCACTATACTGTTTACATTTCTGTGTATATCTTCAATTCCCTGCGCTGTTTGCATTGCCCCCTCATTATTAGATCAGGTTATTACAGTATGTCTATTATTATTTATTAATCAAACTTATTTGGATGCACTGTGGATTTCAATGATAATTTCTGAATGGAAGGCTGCTGAAGGTGGAAGTGCCAGGAAGGAGGTCCAGAGGAAGAACAGAGAGGAGATGTATGGATGGAGGGAAAGAGTACAGGGAGTTAGTTGGCGTGAGAGGAGAGAACGCACAGGAGAGGATTGGGTGGCAACAGATGCTTGGCTGTTGGGACCCCTGAGGAGAGAAGCAGAAAGGACAGGAAAATAAGTTTATTTATCATCTTTACCCTTTTAGATTTGTATGAATCACACACCTTTTTAACAACAAGGAAACCATGTCTCATTATCACTTAGTGTTGACTAATTAGAAAAAAATGCACAGTGTGTCCCAAGGATAATAAGATGAGATAAGAAAAGTCGCAACAAGATAAGATAGTCCTTTAGCAGGATAAAATGACAGCGCTATCGTCAGTAAGGGCTGTAAGTAAGAACAAGTAAGAGCTTTATAATACAAATTAGATACTAAGCAAACATGAAAACCGACGTCACATTGCTGACCTTACCTGCTGGTAAAAATGTTCAACATCTTCCAATAAAACTTAGGTAGTACGCTTTGTCATTTTGTTTGGCACTGATCTTTCAGCTGATTTGTTGTTGTTTTGTTTTTTTTTTTAATAATGCACTGATTGTATGTCATTGCTTGCTGATTGAAATTTGCTAATTCCTTAAAAACATCAACTTGAAATCATTAATGTTTCATGGGGTCGTGTGCATAAGATTCACTTAAAATTGACTTTGCTCAGGTTTCCGCCCGCTGTCATTCCCTGTATGTCTTGGCTGTTGAGAATCTAAATGCGACCCATGAATCTAAATGCAAACTTTATCTTCCTCAACTTCTCCTTCCTCCAGACAGACCTTCCCCTTTCCCCGTAGTCCTCACGCGCCTGTCGACAGCCTTGAGAAGGCCCAAGATGCTGCGTGATCGCTCCAAGGCTTGGAGCAATGGTTCAGAAGCCTACAGCAGTGATCCTGAGGACGAGGAAGAGGAGGAAGACATGGTGTTCGGAGAGAATGATCAGGACGGCGTTTCAGAGGAGATGATGGACCTCAGTGACCTCCCCACGGCGCTCTTTGCATGCAGCGTCCATGAAAGTGTGTTCGAAGAGGATATACATCGGGTGAGGGCAAACTCACTTCTCGAGTCACTGTTTACTGATGCATATACATGCAGCCATGTGTGTGTGTATGTTAGTGTGTGTGTGTTGTGTTTGTCTGAATCATCGTGCCAAGTGTGTCTGTTTCCAAGATTCAGAGCCCAAAAACATGCGCATGATGTCATCCACAGCTTGCTTTCAAGGTCCAGTCACCGTCTCAAGCTGCGCTGCTGATTGCTTGACAGCAAAGGAGCAAACACACGTGCACGCGCGCGCACACACACACACACACTCAGACACACACGTGCACGCATGCGCACTCACCTCTTGTTGGATGTTTCTGTGTCTGGTGTCCTCAGTGGAGGGTGGAGGATTGCAATATGGTTGCAATTGTGAGTCATAATCCACACATCCCTGAATAACATGCGATTGTTTATCCATAAAACTTGCCGCACCTGCCCAGTAATGCGGCTCATAAAAAATGTAATCACATTTATGCAGACGCTCTTGTCAAGCCTCTTTGTCACAACTGTAGACGTCTCCTCAGAGTGTCAACGTGTGGATCTGCGGATCCTGTTTGCTGGAGGAGGGTTTGATGAAAATAGCTTTAATTTTCTTCAACTCTAATCCAATTACTGTGTCCTACAATACCTCTATGCATTCAGCTGGAACATAGCTTTCCTTTGCATCACTCTGTTTCACCGTCACTCTCTGTCTCTGTGTGCCTTCTTCCTCTTCCTCTTCGTCTTCCTCTTCGTCTTTTCCCCTCGGCTGCTCCCCTCAGGGTCGCCTCCATCTCACCCTGTCCTCTGCATCCTCTTCTCTCATACCAAGTAACTTGTCCTCTTTCACTCCATCCGTTAATCTCCATTCTGGTCTTCCTCTAGGCCTGTGTATAAATATATACGTGTGTGTGTGTGGTGTGTGTGTAACTGCATGCGTAAAACACAAGGACTAAAAATGGCATTTATACAAAAGCCTTTAAATGAATCACTTCTGCTTTATGTGTCTGCTGTTACAATATTGCCTCTGGTAGAGGAGTCCGCCCCCTTCGTTCGTTTTGCTTCCTCACTTCATTACAATTCAAACTCTGGCTTTTCGGTGGAAATGCCACCCACACACCCTTCAGTCAGAGCATGTCGATAGACTGTTCTCCATACGGTTCAATCAAACCAGCTCCGCTAAATATAGAATTTTTTTCTTGACATTTACTTAAACTTTCCAAACTAGGGCAGGAACGTGAGATGCATGAAAGAAAAAGGCAGCTATTTTCCTGGTACAAATGGAGGCTCTATTATTTTTCATGTTTTTTTTTTTTTCTTGCTTGTAAAAGTGTTTGATTCTTTACACACACAAACTCTGCATCGCATTCCAGCATGGTTGAATTTCCCCCGACTGATAAAAGCTTGACATCTCTAAAACTCCGGGACACGGCAACCTACATTTTCGTGTCTTCGGGCCCTTAGCTCTCTCCAAGCACTGACATTACCTTCTGTTTCTGTTTTCAAAGGCCTGCGTACCGGAGGATGGGCTGTTTCTGTAATTACACCGTGCTCCTTTAGAAAAGCGAAGGATGAAGAGAGACTGAGAGAGACATGTGCCCATATGTTTATAAGAGGCTCTTAGCAGGCTGTGAAAGCCCCGTCCTCTCTTTCTGTATTAAAGGGAAGAAAGTACAACCTACTGGCATACTTTCATTTTATCCACATCATTTTCTTTTCTCCGCAACAGATTTAAGGTAGTATGAAAGAAAAGCAAAATTATGCTCAATTGAATTTCCCGGTGAGCCCTCATCCTTTTTTATTTATTCGTTTTATTTTGAGTAACTATTTAAAAAGACTAGATGTTTCTAATGTCATTTCCCTTTTTTCTAATTTTGCAGCGAAAACAATGCCGAGTTTGGCGTTATGATACATTGTAAGCCACATGGCAAAGAGTGCCGCTTCAGTGTGCTGGCAATTTCAACGTAATTCACGATCTGTCACGCCACCCAAAATGTGTGTTCACATATGTCTGCGTGTGTGTTTGTGCTGGGGATCCAAAGCGGTGCCTGTGAGAAAGGTCAGAGAAGCCATTGTAAGCAGTGTCCAGTGTACATCAGGCCTAATCAGCCCGGAGTGAAGCTGTCAGGCTGAGATCTCCGCAATCCATAACCGGTGCAATCAGGCGAGCGGCAGCTGCGAGTCCAACACGACTTGAAGCGAAACAGGTCCATGTTACCGTGAACAGGAAAACAAACCAGCTTAGTAATTCTTCTATTTAAGCAACGCTTTGTGTCCAACCACTGGGATTCTTAAATCACTTAAGCATTTTTGATAAAGAAGATAAAGTCGGGAATTGGAGTGATGAGGGACGGGACCCATCGCTCCATTGGAGAACAGATCAGCCTGCTGTGTTTGGACCACAGAGGAAGGATACGGTCAAAGACAATCATCTGTGTATCTTCTACTTTTCCTTTGGGCCGCTCCATTCTGGAGCCACAGCCAATCATCTGCCTCCATCTAACCCTCTCCTCTTCATCCTCTTCTCTCACTCCAGCTAACTTCCTGTCCTCTTCCCCTTCATCCATAAACCTCCTCTGGTCTTCCTCTAGACCTCCTGCCTGGCAGCTCCACCCGCAGCAGCCTTCTACCCAGATCCACACCATCCCTCATCTGCCAATGTCCAAACCATCTCAGTATGACTTTATCTCCGGAACATCTACCATGTGCTGTCCCTCTGATGGACTCATCCCTGATCCTCCCCATCCCCCACACATCATCATCTCTGCCTCAAGTCTTCTCCTCAGTGTCTCGACTCCTTTCCTCTCATCCTCATCACACCTGAAACTGTTCTCCACCCTTTTCCAACCCGCTTGCATGCGTTTCTTCACTACATCCCGACACTCTCCAATTTGTCCTGGACCGTTAGAGCCTATGGTTGTAAGAAGTGCTTCAATGTTGTGTGTCATTGACGGATCTCACGTAAAATGAAGGAGCAGGGAAATATTCTTGAAGTCTGGCACGCCAGCAACGCCAAACCGGTTTTGACCTCTAATTTGTTTAATTAGTGTCGATAAAGGCAGATGTTAGGTCCAAGAAAACTGAACCTTGGTCAACTTAGATAAGAATGCAATGAATTAAAGCGAAAGTCGAGGCATCGCCGGTGTAGAGCAGTCAGATCCAGATGTTTACCACAGTGCAAAGCACACTTTTTTGCAAAATGCTAATGGCTTTGTCTCTGTTGGCACTGGTCTCTTCATCTACATTGTTCTTTTCCCAAACGGGGCGATTTTGTTTATCATTTTGGAATTTGAAGGGATAAAACAATTGGGGACGTTCCTGTGTTATTTTTAAGTCTCTCCATGGATCACAGTCTAGTAGCGACTGTTTCTCTCACATAGATGTCATTATCCATGTCTCAGTGGGCACAGCATCCATGCCCACTTCTTTACTATTTGCCATGAGGCATCGTTAATACATTTCAGTAATGCCAAGCAGTGTAGTGTTGGTGGAGTGCTTTTACTGTGTGAAAAGCCAAGCTGCTCTGACGCACCTCCTTCACTGTAGTACATTTGAAACTGAGCGAAGCACGGTGTATCCCAGCCCCAGTCTGAAGTGGTGCAGTGGAACACATCCTAGAGATACTGTGATGGATGACCTGAAAATCACTGACAGTGTGTGTGTTTGTGTGTGTGTGTGTGTGTGCGTGTGCGTGTAAGTGTACTTTATTTGCACTCATACACATACAGTATAGATGCATTACCATGTCGGGCATGCATTTTCATGTGTCAAACTCTGTTCTATTTTTGGGTGTTGGTCCTGAGGGGAGTGTGAATGTGTGTGTGTGTGTGCGTGCGTGCGTGCGTGTGCGTGCGTGTGTTTGGCAGGCTGAAGGTCAGGCATGATGCAGTGCTGACTGACTGAGTGCCGCCGGCCCCCTGCTCCTGCTGTGGCCTCAATATTAGCACGGCGCGATGAGTGGGGTCCTCTGACCAGCCTGGTGTACTTTTGCTTCTCTTCATTTCAACAAATTCTAGTAGTTGGAGAAAATGTTTGGGGAACTGACAACTTTTGTTTTACATTTTTCACCATTTCAGAATTATCCCCATGCTCCATGAAACTCTCCAGGAAATGTTGAATTAGCAACAATCTCTTGAACCCTTCACTGTATTTCAATGAAATTGCAGCTTCCCATTGGCTATCATTATCTACATGTCATAAAACATTACACACTTGTTGTATGATAGAAAGCAGTGGAACATCTACAACATGATCAGATTATATTCAGCTGTTTTGTTTTTTCTAAAATTTTATTTGAACGACCATAAATCGTAGCTTCCGCCTCTTCAGACGCGGCGCTTCACAGTGAAGACTGTTTGCTCCTCGATCTGCGTTGTGCGCGGTTGCCTTGATAAGACTGACAGCTCAGCTTGCCCAAAGGTTATGATAATAAAAGCGAGATTTAAGATGCAATGTAAACTGCAGTTTTATTTGATCATTGTCATGCCCCGGTGATTCTATTTAAATCAAGATTTTTTTATTTCTTTGTTTAAGGGGTGGGGGGGGCAGTCAATCTAAAATAAGAAATGGTCTGTTGGTACTTTTAAGAATAGAAGTTCACAGCAGGCCTGGTTTTAGACTTCCTTGTCCAATGGGGCAGTAACAGATGTGTATCACTAAACAAAGACCAGTGATTTGAAGCTTTCTTTAATAATGAAAGCCCATAGCAGTTAATTCATGTCTTTGTACACTCATATGTAATATTGGCTTTATTTTGTTATATTAATAACATTTTATAACTTCTTTATAAACAGATGGCATTGCGGAATTGCGGGCTCTTTCTGTGTGGAGTCTCCATGTGTCTGCATTGGCTTTGCTTTTGGGTTCCTGGCTTCCTCCTTTTCCTCCCCCTTTCCTTCCTTCCATCCAAAAACATGCAGGAGGTTCATTCGAGACCCTAAATTGAATGACAAAGTGAACGGTTATACATGGTTTCCACGGGTGGTTAAAAAGTATTAAAGGTCCTTAAATAGTTTTTGCAAAAATTATGCCTTAAATAGCGTTAAAAGGCATTAAATTGGTTGTCTAGAGACATAAAGAATTAACTACAATTGATGTGAAATTTTATTTCTTTTGATTAGGCTATGTAAACATTTAAAAATTTCAGTCAGAATAGTGTGATGGTTGGTGATGATTGACAGGCGAAACCCTGTAATTGTTTACATTTACAGCCGGTGTTCTGACACTGCCGAGTTGGAGCAAAAAGGAAACCACCTAAGAAAAATGCACTAATAATCATAGACAAAGTTAAATCCATGTGGCTCTTCAGATCCATTGTCACTTAGAAGGTCATATGCACATCACCCATACCGTTCAAAATCTTTTCCAATTGTAACTGATTGACGTTATAAACATAAGTATCTGCAGTCGGACATGATCATTAAATCTGTTTAGCCACGCCTCCCGCCCACTGACAGCTGAGATAGGCTCCTGCGACCCTGAGTGCAGGATGAATGACTGCTGTTATGAACACATGAATATGACGTGAACACATACATTTTCCTGCCAGTATTTTCCTGTTAGCCATGGTAGTTAACAGTACTTGGAAGTAATTGCCCCCACATCCTTTTCCGTCCCCACTGTTTATACGCAGCAGCAGGTTGGATGTGGGAAGTCTGCTCTCCAGTGTTTCTTTGAGTTATTTATTGGAAGGGCTGAGGCGGACAAACCGTCCTCCCAATCAATTCCTGCCCGCTGTCACTTGTGGAAATGGACCGCTGGTAGTGTTTCTCTGGATTCTTTACCCAGCAGTTGCTTTTGCTTTGTTGTTACTTTGCCACGGAGGGGGGAAAAATGGCACAAAACAATCATGCAAGTCACTCTTTGTTATACAATTTGATTTATTCGGTCGCTGTTTTCGTTTTCTCTTTAGATCTGTCATTTGTTCCCAGTTTCCAATCACCTCTTCACTTTGCCTTTTTCCGGGTATGTCTCAGCTGCCATCGTGTCGCATTTTAAAGGTCTATGTAGAAGTTTGTTTCAGGGGGCCAAGATATAAAAAGAGTCTGTGATTTGCTTGGGCGGCTGCTTTTGTTGTCCAGTACAGAAACGCTCACAGGCTCATAAAGTTTCCAATCTCACAGCCCCAGTCCGGCACCCGTGCCCGTCTGGGTAACCAAGGGATCCACCGGCTTTAAATGCAACACGTTCGAAATGAAAGAATGGAGCGTCACTCACTCTCCCTTGCTCATTGTTTTCCCGCCTCAGAAGACACGACCAGGAGCGCTGTGTCGTCTTTGTGCTTGTGTAGCTCCGAGGCAGCATTTGGGCCGCACTCTTTTCATCCACGTTGTGTCTGGGTAGGAGAGGCTGCCTGACCCATCCAAAGATCTGACCTGATTTCAAGGCAAAGCAATCAGTGGTATTGTCGGCACGTGTCGCCCTGCGCCTCCTCCTCCGCCCCCTCCTCTTTATTCAACTGTCCTGCACACGTCCTGCGGCTCATCTCTTCAGCCTCTAAGCTGCTGGATGGGGTTAAAACACTCAGCAGCTGCTGGTGGCCCACCAGATGTGGGCTTTGTACCCAAAAAAAAAAAAAAAACCATCCCACTATAATGACAGCTTCCGTGATTTGCGAATTTTGGACGAGGTTTCTTCATAAATCAGACTTTGTCTGGTATTTATTCGCTTTGTATTTTAGATAATTACTCTCCCTCCTGCACCCCTTCAAGGTACGGTCTCTGACTCCCTCTCCACCTTTTTTGTATTATTTTGTTGGGACGCCTTTAGCAATGACTTACTTTCCAGTCTGACAATAAGCTCATTCACCATCCTTCAGAGCAGAGGTCTGCAGTGAACTCTTTCAGTTTCATCCCACCAAACAGAACCCAATTCAATTTTTGTCATTTGAAGCTTTCTCACTTTCTGATGCACATTTTTTCATGCATTTGGACAGCACAGGAACCAGGGACCTTGGACCTCAGTTCTTAGAGCTCCTGCTCCATGGCAGGGTCTTTTTACTGCTCCAAAGGAACTCATATGACATAGGTGCTTGGTGATTGCTGGAACTCAAAATTTTGTATTTATTTTACATTTTAAGCACTCCTGTGTCGTTTTCTTGCTACAAAATGGACAGAAGCAGTGAGAATTGGGGCGATGGAGAGGTCCAAGCTCTTCTGGCCTGCTAAGCCACTAAGAGGTTTCCAGGGTTTCGCAGAGGAACATCGATATTTTGGCCCAAAATATTGAGTCAGCTAAGGGCTAACCAGTTCTTCACACGGTGGAGCAGTGCAGAGACAAGATAAAAACAACTCAACCTATCTGATGGTCCATGGTTGTTATTCCCATCATGCAGAACATGAAAGCTGTGGCAGCTTCCACCTCCATTTTGTCTCTCGTCTTCCTGTTCTTCTTTTGGTTTGTTTTTGAGTGCGGCGCTTCAGGTGTGCAACACTTGTGTCACACTACCGTGGTCCCTGCCTGCGTGTGCTAATGCAAAACTAAAAGCTTTCCCTCGGGGAGGGGAGTTCATGGAACGACAGCCGAACCAGACAATTCTTAGAACTCTGTACTTAGAACTTTTCTGTCTGAAAGTAGCTAATGATGGTGAAATGGATTTTTAGCTGACTTAGAGATGAGCTGAAAATGAGCAAGCCAAAGTTACTTGTCATGTATCATGTATTAAATCGCAATACATTTGAAAAAGAAAATCCTTGTCATATATCATGCATTCCTGTCGCTTCAGTAGGACACAGGTATGATTATTAAATAACAAACTGGTCGCCAGTCAAACATGGCGACCGTAGACATGCAACTTCGAGTCTTTGTGTGCTGACGGAGTAAACCCGAGAACTTGTGCATGCAAACTCCGCTTGAAAATGCTCCTGTTGGTCATGCTGTGAAACAGAAGTGCAAACCGCCGCATCGCTGTGCCGCCGGCCCGGAAACCAATCAATCAGGAAAGAGGCAAACAGCCGGCCTTCCATTGACTTTAATACTCTTCTCTGTGTCCCTGCCGCTCAGTGAGCAGAAGGGAAGTCGAACCCTTCAGCAGCAGGGCTGTCCCGTTAACGGTTCAACATGGGAACTGGTGATGTTTGACACCAGTGTGCTGATTGTCGGTAGGCTCAGTTGTAGCTCGCATTGCAAGCATCTGCAAAATCATGGGGGATTCACTTGGGAATGGCTGCTGTGTGAGATGTGAATATTTTGCATTCCTGGCCAAGGCATGCCTCAAAGTCAAACTATTGAAATATTACACATCAGCCCTAAATACCTCATTTACTTCCCTAAACCGCTTGGCGTGTTTAATCACAGTGTGAAATCAGGAGGCCCGATTAGAGGCCGCTGCCCCAGACAGCACAGCTCCCGGGATCACAAGGACATTCAGACTCCTTCACTGCGATAAGGTGGTGATTAAAGGATATAATTATTACTTTAAAGAGTATAACTTCTATGTGAAAGAGTTTAGTTATCTATGTTCCTCAAAAGGCACCTTGCTGGACCCCAGCAATAAGCAGATGCCAACTGTTTGACGCTAATGACGGCTCGTGTGAATACTGTTTCCGTTTTCGTTTTGTTGCCGACCAAATAATGAGCCCCCTTAGACAAGAGGTGAAACATCTTCCATAAAATTGTTAAAATCCTGCCGTTTGTTAGATTGACAATTAATTACTGACAGCTGGCTTCGGTGAAAACTACCTTGTTTGTGAAAAGGCTGAAACATCGGTTTAGCTCTGATCATTGCAGCGGTATCCTAAAGCCGCACCTTATCTTTATTGCATGAAAGAATGTGTAATTACACAGAATCAGACGAACGGCTTGTTACCCAAATAATTGTCCCCGTTTTCCCTGAGAACGCACTCAATTTTTGTTAATTAGAGGGTAAGAAGGAGTCGGAGGTGGCCTGTGGGATTTGTCTATCGCTAATAATTAAGGCTTGATTGCCAGAAGCCATGTGAATCCATATCTATAAAAATTTTAACATCTCAAAAACCCAGCGCCATCGCTCCCTGCTCACGCCCCCCCCTGTTCCTGGCAAGCTTGTCTGCAGAAACCCGACGCTCGATAAAGCAAGTTTTCTTATGCTTTTAGTGAGCGTCCGATGACGTGGCGTGTGTTTGTCAATGACAGTTTCTGCCTGTTCTTCGTCAGCTGCTCGTGTCGTCCTCTGCACCTGACGGAGCGTCGCCGGCTGTTTCTCCCCGAGTTGCTTTCTATTTTCGCCCGCTCACGGATTATTCCTTCCACGCCACTCCGCCTCCCTCGCTGTTTTCTGTTCTGCACTCCATTCTCACCTAGACTCTGTAGCGCTGCCCTGCAGACTCTTTCATCCACCCGTCCCTCTGTCTCCCCCTGGCTCCCCGTGCTTGTACTTGGCTGCTTGTTTTATAAATAGCTTGGCCTAGATTATTGCAGCTGCATTGGCGCTGGCACTAAGAGATGGTTTGGCAGGGCCAAGTTAGGCAGCCTGCTTGGCAGTAAAGGGATTGTATGTATTTTGCGTGTGTGTGTGTGTGTGCATGGGTTCATGTACACACACATAGTTTATCCGCAACGCTACGCTATGTTTGTCTGCACACACGCACACATGCACACATCCTGTAATATTTCTATGCATTCCTATTTTGGGCAAATGAGCACGTGGCTTTTGAATCCTGTTTTGCATTTGAATCATGAACCAGAAATGTAGGATATCCTTGCATGCAGAGGTATTTCTTTTGCAATTACGTTATGCATTTTCATCCCAGTGCTGTGCTCCTCACATATGTGTGCATTATGAGCATGCGTAGTTCCTGTGATGATCCACTGCCCTGATTTCCTCCCCCCTCTGCTCCTCTGCAGAGCTCCACATCAGAATACAAATTCTTCTCGTTGGTGAATCAGACCCGCTTCCTTGCTCTCTCTCTCTCTCAGAGCATCTCTTCTCCTCTCTTGTTCATTATTCGTATTCCATATAGTGCATTTTGCACCTCAGCCGTCTGTGATGAAAGACTCCCTCATTTCGATTAGGTGTGCGGTTTGTCTGTGAACGCTTTATTTGATTCCACGCGTGGGGGTAAAAAGGTAATTACATGTAAAAAAAAAACACCAGCTGAGCAAGGATTTTCCGCTTTTTTGTTTTGCATGTATCCCACTTGTACTGAAAGCCTCATCTTGTGCACCGTGGCGAATTTGGAAAGCTAAATTTAAACATCTGCTGATCACGCCGTGGACATTTTTACAGATGATTTTGCGGATGGCAAATGAACACACTGAGTAAAAGTATGCCGACTGCAAGATCCAACAGAGGGGAATTGTGAATGAATAGAAGAATACTGAGGAGGAGGAGGAAGAAGAGGAGGAGGAAAACTGCAGAATGAGGCCAGAGAGGAAGAAAAGTGCTTCATCATCCACAGCAATCCATTCTACTTATCAGCAGTGACAACGGGATCAGAGCAGCACAGCAACACCATGCTTTGATTACCAGAAACCTCAGAATCTGCATCCAATTGCTGCATGTTTACTGCCTGCATTGGAAACACACAGGCAGGAGAGGCCAGGTTTCGCTGGACACAGTATTCAAGACTCGTGTTCAGCTTGGACATTCGACGGCCTTTTGTCCTTAAATTTTCGAGAGCGTGGCCGCCCATCTTTTCTTCCTCTTCTTTACATATGCTGCAGGAGCGTTTGAAAACAGAATTTTTACAACATGGCATAAATAATTGATCCCAACCTTTGGAACCTCTCAAGAACACTGACTGGATTCGGGTAAACAACATGACTTGAAAGCTGCCCGAATGCTCCCAAGATTGTGTTTAATGAGCCTCGTGCCAGACTTTGAAATCATACCTATTCTTGTCGAGGACCAATTTCTGGGCCAAATGTGGTTCCGGCCCTTCAGGAAGGCTTAAAAAGCCTCCCTGACTAAAAGCAGAGTTGTTCCCACAAAAGGAAATGCCAAGCAACAAAAATGTAGCAAAGGGTCTGCTGACCCTTTGCTACATTTTTGTGATCATTATGAAGAACAGAACTAAAGAATAATGGCCATATTAGAAAAGCAAGATGTAAAAAAGGCAAGAGACCAAACACCAGAGAGAATGGAAAGAAAAGCTGAAACTGTAAAGTGTACATGAAATCAACAAGTCTAGATTCCCTCCCGAGTTGGACTGCTCACTGAAGTCACTCTTCAACGAAGAACCAGAACAATGAAAGACCGATCATTGATATTTCTTTCACTCCTCCCGACCAATGACAAACAAACTAAATGTCTTTTTTCATGCAAATTACATTAACATGCTATGAAGGTTATGTGGTGCAATGGCATACAATGCTTAAGCCGTATCTGAATTTTGGTCCTCAAACAAACATCTCTATTTGTTTAGCAGTAGTTTCACTTTTACTAAAAACAGGTTCTCAGTTGGTTGAGCATCTGTCCTTCCAGGTTTGGGGCTCGATTCCTGCCTCCTCCTGTCTGCAAGACACTGAACATTTCCGATGGCCCAGTTCTACCTGGCATGGTAGCTCTGCCACCATCTGCGAGTGTGTGTGTGTGTGTGTGTGTGTGTGTGTGTGTGTGTGTGTGTAAAACGCTTTAAAATGCAAGGTGTGAAAGCGTCTTATTGGTGGAGACTGTTTCCTTCAGGAGAAACAGAAGACAAGTGGCGCTGCTGCTGCTGCTGCTCCATAAGTTGATGCTTCAGTGAAAAGATTAGATGTTACAACCTCTGCTGTTTGCATCACTTCTGATGGTTAGGTCTTGAGATGTGGTTGCCAGGCAGGAGAACATATAGCAAAAGGACATGGAGAACAAAGAGAGGACCCAGGCAGGAGAACGTGGGGAGAACAAATGGAGGAGAACATGGAGAAATCCCAGGTGGAAGAACATGGAGAGAAAACTTGAGAACCCAAGCAGTGGGACATGGAGAGAACAATAAGAGAGGAGTTGATATTGACTTGACGTCAGAAGGTTTTGCAAGTCATTTCTTCCTGTTTGGGTTTGTGCTCACAATGGTTCCACCCTGATAAGGACGCATAAACAGTGGCTGTGCTTAAAGGGCAGTTTGCTACGTTTTCATAATAACTGCTGTGGGCCTGACTCACCTGCGGGAAAAAAAAGATATCCTGGGTGAACATCCTGACAGTGGTCCATCCAACATACTGTTGTGTCTGGCCTGTGCTGCTTGGTGGCAGATTTTTCCAGACTGAGCAGGTGACTGCGAGCTGTTGGTGTCTGCTGGAAGAATGTCAGTCACCCTCACATATCTTACTCATGCTCCCTGTCTGCACAGGGTGGACCATGCCTGACACACAGACATAAATAGCACCCTCTGCCCGGAGCCTTAATATTTACGGCTTATAGGGGACTTAGCTGTCTTGGAGCCTCCCTGGCAATTATTATTATGGAATGGAGAGAGGGAGTGAGAAATTATGAGAGTGATGGAAAGAAGACGCAGTATATTGGGGTTGTTACGCAATGGCATAAGGACCGGGGTTTTTGTTCATCCAGCCTTGAGCTGAAGTGTATCATCACAATTAAGTAAAAAAGCGACGGCGGCACCGTCAGCTGTTTCATTGTGAGCGATAAAGAGCTGGTTAATCTTCAATCAGCAAGCCATCACTGAGAGGACAGTACAGCTCACTTAAATGTCCTTTTTAACTCTGTATCAGGGGATTAACAACGCATCAGTGCGACCATTTCTTAACCTCCGCACGGCAAATGAAGTATCTATTTATTGCTTGTCAGTTGTCTATTAGCAGCTTATATGACGGCAACGGCCTCAGCACAGCGGAGAGACTCGGTTATACAATTTTGCACCGATGGAGAGGAGCCATACTTACACTGTTGCCAAGGATATTGTTTGAACCAGCCATTTAAGCTGAAGTAAGACAATCCAAACTGTGAATTTGTTATGTACATGAATAGGTTTCATGAATGACAACATCTCAAAAAATTATCAAAGCTACAACACCTTTGACTGGTTAGTTTGTTTGTTTTTCCAAAGGTTAGCCCCCAAGAATTTGTCATTTTTGCAAAGTACATCACGTCCGATGGGTACCATTTGCATCTTGCATCTACCAAGTTCAGATACTTTGCTTGCATCAGCACATGTTAGATTTCTGGAGATAAACTCAGACTGCGATGGTTTGGACTTGGAAAGAAGGGGGGAGAGGAGGTTTATGGATGGGAAGTTAGATGGAGGGAGATGGTTCCCTGAAACCCGCAGGAAAAGAAGAAGGTCGAGGGAGCTGACACGCGGTAGAACAGCAGGATCATCAGAAGAGCGACGCCGCTGCAAATCCAGGCCATTTTTTAAAATTATACTTTACTAATCCCTTGCAGGAAATTCCTCTCTGCATTTAACCCATCAGAGATGAACCATGAGCAGTTGGCAGCCATCTAGCAGCGCAAGGCTAGCTGTTAGGGATTCACTGTCTTGCTCAACAAGACTTAGACACAATAGAGGAGGCGGGAATCGAACCAAGGACGATCGCTCTACCGCCTGCGCCACGTCGCCCCTTCAATCGATACCAGTTTGTCAAAGTAGAGATGTTCTCAACCTGCTGGTCAGTTCCCAAGAGGATCCTCTGCGATGCCTCCAAAACGCCGCACTTTATTAGGCTGAAGTTCAAAGTCGCTGCGGTGGCATTCAAAGATTTCCAGCATAAAACCAGCTTGAAGTCAAAAGCCTTTTGAGGCAGCCGCTGTGAGAGTCACAGCTCTTCTCTTGACGCTCTGAGGGGTGAACTGATTAGCGGGTCCAAGGTCGAGAGCAGCCGGACCAAAATCAAGCATTAATGCGCAGATTCTGATGACATGCTGATGTCTAATGGGATGAGATGATAAAGGGATTTTCAAAATGTGATAGCGACATGTCAAGCTGTTTTCGCTGTTATGAGATTTACTAAACGTTTGTAGGAGCAAACCCTCTTCTGTAGAGAGCAACCATATAGAGACAAATAACCATTCACTGTCATTCACAGGTCAATTCAAAAAAAAAAAGTGAGCTTATCATATGAGCAACAACTCCATGCTGCATGGAGAGTGCCGAATAATGCCTCTGGCTTTGTGGCCGGATCACACGTTTGTCATTATTGGGGACCTTTTATGCTGCTTAAACACTCACTCGCTCACCCACTCACCCACTCACCCACTCAGCAGCTGCCTGACTCACCTCACTGCCCCACATTTCACCGACACAGGCACTCAGAGGCCTGGCCTGCAAACATCCAAGCACTTCTGGGATGCAGAAGCGCCGACACTCGATGTGTCATGCACAGTTGGGCAGAAAGAAACCCCGCCCCCCCCCCCCCCCCCCCGTTTTCTCCAACAAGAACTTAAAATACACACAAAGTCCGTGGAAAGGCGGAATAAACCGGCGCAGGGTTTCTGCAGGACGCCCCTGCACGGCCCGCCGAACAGCGGAGTGGCGTAAAACGCGACGAACGTGAGGATGGTGATGACGTCAATGTGTGTGTGTTTGTGCGTGCGTGTGTGTGTGTGTTTGTGTGTGTGAGAGAGAGAGAGAGAGGGAGAGGTGGAGGGGGGCTGGAAGAGTTTGCGCGGCTGCTGCAGCAGCATCACTCAGAGCACCGCCGAGGAGTCCTGCAGCAACTCCGCTCCGCAGACGCGTCCGCCGGACTCCATCCTTGAAGTTTGGCGGAGGGCTCGTCCTCATCTGGAGAACCGGAGAATCGGAGACCCCCCTCGACCATCCACACACCTTCTCACCACCCCAGCATTTTTTTTTTTGTCTTTGTTTCCTCCCGCCCGAGAAAGGGAATGCCATCGATAAACATGAAGCTGGAGATGGTGACCATCATCGCCTGCGAAGTGGACACGGAGGTTTTTACGTCCGACAAGATGCAGGTACGACCTGCGGAGATGGGGATGGGGATGGGGGCGGGGGGCGGCAGCACGCATCCGGATGCAGTCGCACAACGTACGTTTTTTTTTTTTTTTATCAATGGCAAAACGGCGTGCACGGCGCGGTGTCTGACGCTCGGTATATTGCAGAAATGTGTGTGGGTGGGGGGCAAAGCAAGAATGGGGCAAACGCCGCCCTCAATGCACCAGTTCTCTTGTCGTATGCGTGTGTGCGTCTTCCAGCACGTTATTGTCACATAATGCGCAGGATGCCTGTAATATTCCGTGCCAGGCACATGCAAGGAGCAGCGCGGAGTGAGACGCAGTTTGCGGACAGACCCTCACCCCCCCCCCCCCCCCCCCCCCCCATCCCGTACCTGCACCCCCCTTACCCTCGTCGGCATTGCAGGTGCACCACGTTAAATGAGAAGAAGAATCGATGTGAAGAAGTGAGTGTGTGTGTGTGTGTGTGTGTGTTGAGAGAGAGAGAGGGGCAATGCTACTTTCCGATGAACTGCATGTCTGTCCTCATCACCTGGGTGATAGTTTTATATCAACAACCCCAATAGACCCGCCCCCATAGATCATCGGTTGCCGCTGCCTGTTAGTCGCAAAGCCTGGAGCTGTTGAGGCCCCTGGGAGCCCACCTCCGGCCAACGTGCACGCTGTTAGAGTCCTTACAGGCTAAGCAGAGGAACAAAGACTCGTTTGTTTTTCTGCGTGACCCTTTCAGGCACAACGGATTCCTCAATGATGCTCAGCAGACGCCGGTTTCGAACGTTGATCAGCTTCTCGGCAGTTTTATTTTTCTTTACCTTTCACTTTATCCTGCTGGTGGGATATGGTAATCCCCCCCCCCTTTATGACTGTGCAGGAGGCGTCACCTGCATGTAGAAACTACAGGAACTTCTACTCCACGTAAGACGGTACTCGCTGAACAAGAAGCAAGCCCACCAACAAAGACGTCTTGGCTCATAAGACAAAAGTTTGGTGTCTCCATTGAGAAACTTAAAGATCTCAACTTCATTTTGGAGCTCCTTTTGATTGTTTTTAAGAATGGGGTGGAACAAATGCTTTATTCTAACTGAAATGTGTGCTCTTATGTGAAATTTATTTGGGAGAAAAAGCAAAGGGGAGGGAGTTAGATTCTCTCAGCAACCCCCAAAAAGGGAGAACCTTCTTGTTTCATTCAGCCCTTTTATTGCACGATATTTCACTAACTGCACATTTGGAATTCCATCCAATGCTCAGGGTATCTACTATCACCTCACTTTCAAATGTCATTCCCCGATCCTTAACAAGATTTTTTTTTTTTTACCGCACTGAACTGGACCCAAATTTCCCTTTCAAATGAACGAACAGCAACTAGACGGGATAAAACATAGTTTTTCCTGATGGGCCGGACCTGTTACATGCTATACGTGATATAAAACATACGGAACCACTGTTATTTCAGCTAATGAAAACCAATAAGCGATCCCAGATAAGCCATCTTTCCACCAACAAGGCTTGACAGCGCCGGATAAGGCAGCTCGGTCTTCTCCTAACCCCTCAACTCAGTGCAGCTCTTATCGTCCAACCTTTCCCAGACTCGCCCCAGAGAAAGAGGAAGCCTGCTCACAATTAAAAGAGCAGACAGGCGGCTGCCTTTCGAATGGCACCGGGAACACTGCTAATCCGGTTCTGGCACACGCGGTGATGGAGGGCGCCGGGGTAGGGGGCAGATTAGAGCCAGGCACGTGAGGCAGCGACGGCCGATGGAGCTCGCCTCTCGGCCTACCCGTTCGTTTTTTCATCGTCACACGACCGAAAAAAATCCTAGCCCTTCTAAGGCCCCCTGTTTTTAATCATATCCCTGAACCTGGAGACGAGGAGCAATAATCCGACTGGGGCTTTGTCTCAAAATTTCTTTGCTGGAGCGAATATGGATCACTGCTTTGTTTGCGCAGGAACATAAGTGAATGCTGGGTCTTTTATCATAGGAGAGTTTGTGAATTGCTCCGCTGCTCTTGTTTTCACGAGGTTGAGATGATTTCGACCATGAGGGTCTGGGCTCTGGGCCCGGTCATTAATGCTGCCGATGCTAACAAGGGAGAGGGAGAGAGGCCGTGGGCAGGACCGGCACATGTGATCACAACGGCAGTGTTTTATCTTGTTCAAATGGATCAAATGAAAGATATATAGTTTTGCACTTTAGTGTAGGTTCAGGGCAGATGTGACGTGTGTGTGTGTGTGTGTGTGTGTGTGTGTGTTTTCCACGATGCAATCATTACCTGGGAAGACATACTGGCATCATCAGACGATAGCGCTGGACAGAAGGTGAAGGTCATGGCGTGTTTGCAGGGCAGGCAGTGAATGTATGAGAGAACGCGACGCAACACTGACTTACACTGAATCTACACATATATCTGCTTGTACATCATGTTTACCCATTTCGTCTCTCTTTATATACAAATACACAGCTATGTGTATATAAAGAAAGATAGACATACACATTTGGGTATATTAACTTCTACATTTCTGCATAAATATATCGTGTACACCAAACTGCTTATCCTGTATTCAGGGTTGCAGAGCCACTGGGTGAGAAGCGACCACAGGGCCTCATATGGAGACATGCAACCATTCACCCTGTCACTTACACGTCTGGGAAATCAAGGGTCTCCTGCGTGTTTTGGGCCGTGTGAAGAATCCCATGCAGATAGTGGGAGAACATGGAAACTCCATACAGAAAGGCCACCTCTGTCAGAATCCAACCAGGGGCCATCTTGCTGTGAGGCAAAGGCTCTAACCGCTGCACTGCCTCATACAGTACATTCATTAAAAATTTATCAGCCTGTCAACTCTCTTGTTAAGTTCTTTTTGAATCAGTCGGACATTTAATGAAAAGATTTTTGTTATTATTATTATTATTGGGAACGCATGTCCTGCTCACACTGATGTCAAATGTAAAACAAGCATTAACCATCCATAAAAGCAGCCACCCACTGCCCGAGCCTTCCCTCACTGGCGCATAGAAAACTGTAGTGGTACCAACACACACACACACAGTCCAACCACAACATTGAGTCAGCTGATTCTCAAACCCACTAACACCTTTGTCAGTAAACACACACACACAAATAAACAAGTCTTTGCAGAGGACACCTGGCAACGGTTCCACCTGTCCGTCTGTCTGTCTGTCCATCTTTGTGTCGCAGAAATCATGGGCTTTCGTGACTTATCGTCTATTCATAGCTTGGGGAAACTACATTTAATTCGCTGATGTCTGTCATGTTTTTATTATGTCTCGCTGCCTTTTCCTTCACATCCGTCTACGCTTTGTAAAGTATTATCATTCCCCTTTGTTTACTGATAGCTGTTTTAAGTAACCAGCAACTAAGCATGGCTGTATATCGACCAGGAAAAATGGTTTGAATTGACCAATTTGATGTGGACTACGGCTGTTTATTGATTATTCTGTTATCAGGGATTGGAAGAGACAATTGTTTTTGTTTACGGAGGACCAGCTCTCGTTTCAAAATTCAGACCACAAACTGGGTTTTCCGAGGTTCATCCAAGACTTGTTGGTGGAGTCCTTATCTGCGTTTGTTGATAGGATTGATGGGATTGTTGTTAACAATAATAAGAGTCCCTTACATGGTTTTTCTGACGTCTTTCCATATTTAGAGAAAAGCCTCTGACACATCTTTGGAGCCCTTGCTTTGTGCCAAAGTTCCTTTGAAAAGGCAAATATTCCAGGACCAGCAGGGATGTTGCTGCTTCCCACCCTGACCAGTTGGTGGGGTGAAATGGGGGCGCAGAGGATGGATTGAGATGGTGTCATGTTCTTTGCTTCTATGAAACCAGATCCGCGTTTTGGCAGGGTTGAGCGATCTTGGGTCAGAGCGGTGGGCTCAGATGTGCCCCCCCCCCACAGTCTGGGCACTAGGTAGGCTGAGATGGGCAGCTCACGTTGGCCTGAAACCCAAGAGAAGCTTGGGGCTCAGGTATCAGCAAAAGGTTAGTTCTGCGTCCGTTTGGGTGACGTAAAACAAAGGATAGTCTCCCAGGCGGGTGTCTGGTTACCACGTGTCCAAGACGACATGGCCATGGGGTGATACCATTAGAAGCGAAGAACATGCCTCACAGTTAAATGAAGAAACCCCTCAGTTCACCTGCAAGGGGAGAAGATGGGAATGAGGTGTCATATAATGACGGATCCTGTGTTGTGCTGATTTCCCGTCAGAAATTCCATGTCAATTTTCAGCCGTACACAACTTGATATGTAAAGTGCACTCGCTGAATTGTTGCTGCTCAAAAGAACACGTCCAGGATGGCCATTAGTCGGGAAAACCTCAAGCCAGCTTCTAAAAATACATCAACTAGTGGATGGTTTATGTATTTCAATATTACAGGTGGTAAAATTACAGCTTCTTTAATAAATGTGTACAACTGAATTTTTTGTTCAAGATAATGTGTGAGGAGTCTTCAAGAAAAATCATTTCTGCTGGTGAAGATTAATACTGATATACATGTATAATATATAATCTGTAATATATAATTGTAATATTGATTATAGTACATCAAATATATTGATAATTTATAAGACGATTAATAAAGCGGATTATAGAAATGTTGTGAATGATGATAATGATAACACTATTGTTATAATAAGAATAATGGCATTATTAATATAATAATAATTTTGTTTAGAGGCATCTTTCTTAAAACTCAAGGTTACTTCACAATAGAGAACAGTGGATGAACACAACATACAGATAAAACAGCAATGGATAAAATCATCGTGAAATAGAAAAATGAAAGACACTGCAGGCAAGTAATGTTGATTAATTTGCGTTTGTTGGTTTAAATCACAATAAATAAAAAGTTCAGTGACACTTCGATACAACAGGAGTAGCAAGTACTTTCTCGCATTTGCTTATAACCACGATATCATGTGATATAAGGAGAGCTCACAAATAAATTCAGATTCCTATCTTTAGGATCCAGTGGATTGAATAAATATACTTGTCGTAATCCTGCTTTGGTGGGGTTTATTCAGAATTGGTCAAGGTGCTGAATTTTCTTTTTGATAATGAAACGGATGTATACACTGAAGTACATGAGTGACGGTTGAACCCGAGGTGAAGTACCTCACAATCATTTGCTCCCCGAAGAACACAGGCTATCCTGGTTATACAATTTATCCTGGTTATACATTTACTAAAATAGGATACACATTAGGCTCCAGCTGCACGATTAGCGGAGGACTTGATGCCACCAGTGAAATAGAAACCGAAGAACGCCTGAGAAAAACGCAACTAATAGAGGGAGTTGAGAGAAGCAGCTCATCTGCCCATATGCTCTGCTTACTGCTTGCGATAGGTGGGGGGTGTCGTTATGCAATGCTGTGTCACTCTTTGGATTACTGCATCCTCTGAAAGTGTGCAGTCTCTGCGGACATCCTTGCACGTTAAGTGTGCGATGTAACACAAATATGCGTGTGTCCGGCCAAGTCTGAGTGACACTCGCGAGGAAAAGCTCCCGCCACAATAAACACCATAATGACCACATTGGCGATAATGGGATTTATGTGTTCCTGCTTGCTGTAAACTGATTTCAATCTTCCAGCTGTGGATTGACTGTCCCCGAGAGAGCAACGCCGCGGTGTCGTGGCGTCGGGCTGTTCGGATCCCACTCCCCGCTCGAGATATTGATCCTGCTCTAATAACCCCTGCCCTGCTCACAATGCTTATGCAGCCACTACAGAACGCACAAAACTGCTATTCATAGTTTCTTATTCAGTGCATCGTCGCAGTGAGGATGTGCCGCACTGCTGACATCGATGGTTGGTCCAACCGAATGCGTATGTGTCAGGACGGTGTGGCAAACACGCACACTCAAGCACACTCACGGGCCCATGGAGACAACCATTTGCCCTCTCACCCACAATTCATATAATGACATACAACCATTCACTCTCCCATTCCCTTGGCTGGACAATTTAGGGTCAACTCTGGCACTCAGTTATGATTATTATTATTGTTGTTAATTGAAGTTTACTTTTAACTCTACCTCCTTCCAGTGTTTTTAACCAAAGTAACCCATTCTCATACTCAATATTCACATTCAATGGCTGCTTTCTGATAAAATAAATGAAATGAAAGTGGTAATGCAATACCCTCTTCTTACTTGAATGAAAATCACAAGAGCTTATAAACAGTTTAATTTCCGCAAAGACACTTTATAATCCACCTTTACTTGCATGAGTATTCAAACAATCAGGAGTGCCTTTTGTTTTGGCTGTTTTGGGAACCCTTCTCCCCTCCGCCTCCTGGCCACAGAAGCAGTCCCAGCCACCTGATCGACGGAGGCAAGGACGGTCACTGCCATTTGTGACCTACTTTTATTTCATGACATCCCTCAAGAAATGTAAATTCAAATTAATGTAAATTTTTGACTTTGGCAGTAGAAACAGTCCGGTAGCAAAACACTGATGTCATTAATGTTTGCAAGTGTTTTTCAGTTTGTGAGTCTGCTCCTGCTTTAATAAGTCATCTCGACACTAAATCACCGTACAACAAATGCATGACCCCTTGAGGTGGTTCGCCTCGTGTTTTTGCTGGAAACTCACTCACACGTTGCTCTTCGCTTTATTAATATATGCCTTTGCACGAGTGCGAGGTGCACAGCCTGCTAACCTGTGCTCCTCCATCACCTGGATTTATTCGTGTGCGCTCGGTGCAGAGATACAACTACACCGTGCCGTTGTGATAAACCTCCCTCTCAAATATGTAGTAATGTGTTCCAATATTGATTATCTCTAAACAGTGTCATGCTGATTTTAGATTGTGTCCTAGTGTTCATAACATTTCTTGATTTTTTTTTTCATTATTTTAAGTTATTACTAATTTCCATTAAGTCATTCCAATTGCAAATTTAATGCAATTAAACCATGAGTTCTGCAGGTTTTAAAGGTTAACAGGTTCCTCTTTTTATTCAAGAAATCTTTATTTTAATTGTAAATTTGTGGAATTTGTTGGAAAAAAAAATCACTTGGATAAGCACATTATTATCCAGCACACTATTTTGGATTTAAAAGGCTTAATACAATAACAAACCCAGTTTATTATCAAAATATAGTTTATACTGGACATTTTGCAACTGTGCTATAAATGGGATATTGGTGTAATGTTGGACAGTATTAATCTGAGAGCCTGGGATCTGCCCTTGTTTTAAGCATAAATACACATTGTGTTATTGCTCCGTCAAGACAAAAATGCAATGGAAAGTTGGCAAGGCTTTATGGAACTGTCTTGGGAAAATATGGGATGTGATAAGCAAGAATGTTCTGGAACAGATGCAGGTATGAGATTCTTTGTCCATCCTCTCCCCCCCCCCCCCCCCCCCCCCCCCCATTATCCTCACAGTCTTTTTCAGTGATTTTGGGAGGCCGGTAGTTAAAAATGATGGAACATACACTGAAGAAATGTTTTAATTATTATCACATTACCTATTTTTGCCGCAACCCTGTCCCGGACTCACCCCGAGGCTCCGTGGCCTGGATTGTTGGTTTTCACCCAAATCCCGTTCAAGCACGAGAGTCTGGATTAGACTGTTAAATCCATGCACATGTTGCGGAGGAAAACTGTTTTCCAAAAGGGGAGGGTGGTGGCAGTGGGGGGCAAGGGGATAACCCTTATTCTTTTTTTTTTTTTTTGCAACATGCTGATCCTTCCATTTTTAGCCAAAAGTACCAAAAATCATGAAAACATGTGCAAATTAGGGTACATGGCTGTTTGTGAAGATACTCCGATATTTTCGTGCACGCGTGGACTTTCCTGCTATCTCTGTGGATGCGTGTTATCAGACCCGTGCACCTCTGTGATGCTCAGGCCTCAGGACGAACTGTCACCTACTGCTGCAGTTGTCGGTGCTCCTTTCAGACCGGAGAAACTTAACCCCGCGTTTACATAAGAAAAACTTATGTCACAGTCCTCTGTCACACTCACCTCCAGCACTGGACTGATACATCACCTGGAGGGTGTGAGATCAGTGTTTCCAACTGACAGGGAAGATGCGTGTGTGTGTCTGTGGGGGTGGTGTGGTTGAAATACCAGGTATAGCATCGTCTCCTAAATTTCAGTAGCATCCCTCCATCACCGGTGTTCATCATACCGCTACCAGAGTTCCCGTCTCCCCCACCCCTGTAAACCTGCTCCTCATCCCACAGAACGTTCAGATGGTGGCGTGTCCGGACTTCTGTCTGACGCATGCCGCCTCCCCGTGCCGTCGAATGTGAGTCATGCTTGCAGTCATGTCCTGTTGCCACCGTGATGAAAGCCTTTCCATTACCGTCAGGAACATAACTGCCTCATTACCCAAGAGGCAATCTGCTGAATGATGGCCCTGCAGCCACAGCTGGAGTGGCTGCAATTCACCGGCAAGCTTTACATCTCACCACATTCAATTTATATTGTGCTCACCTGCCCTCTGTCCTCTTTTTCTCCCGCTCTCTCTCTCTGTCTCTCTCTTTCTCTCTCCACCTGTCCTCTCTTGTTCCCATCACTACACGTGAACCCCCGGAGCAAATCAAGCTCTCAGAAGTAGATCATTTCTTTCTGTGCTCTCATTACATGAATATTAGCTCAGGTTTCAATGTGATATTGTATTGGAAGGGCTGCACGGTTGTGCAGCGGTTAGCGCTTCTGCCTCACAGCAAGAAGGTCCCTGGTTGAATTCCCGTTTCTGTATGGAGTCTCAATGTTCTCCCCATGTCTGCGTGGGTTTTACTCGGGTTCTCCGGGTTCTTCCCGCAGTCCAAAAACATGAACTAGGTTCATTGGAGGCCCTACCTTGTCCAGGTGTGTGAATGAGAGGGTGAATGGTTGCATGACTCTAAACATGTCACCGCTGGTCCCAATGATTGCGTTCATTTCTCCTGGACTGTTATGTAATTGTCCTTGCTAGTTGACTATCAGATGAAATGTAATACTGCATCTCAGTATCGAATGGGGGCTAGTGTGCGTCGTGACATTCATTCTCACCTGTATTACACAACCCCAGTTTATTATATGTGCTAGTACGCTTTTATTCAGTCCAGACAGAATGCTTAATGTCCATATTTGCTTTTTTTTCATTCTTCCTCTAGGTTCGCTCAGTTGCAAAATCGTGGTGTATTTAAGAGACACGTTGTGGTTAAGTAAGCGCGCTGGGCCTGAGGAGATGCTCTCTGGGTGTTTTGTAAAGGTGACAGAACAAAAATGCAGTCAGCAATAATGTGAGCGCTTGCCTGTTTCATCAAGTCAAGATGTTTGCTATTTGAGAAGTGCTGCTCAACACCTCGTCCTTGTGACTTTCTCTAGCCCGAGCCAAACGTCCACTTTTCTCTTCTTGCTTAAATAGCATCTATGAGTTCAGCCTCACTGCTATTTTTGTCATTTTTTTTATTTGTTTGTTTTTCCGTAACCCGATGACATTAAGCTGTATCATCTAAACGCTTAATCAATGATGTTCGCTGACTTGATACGAATGAATAAGAGGAGCATGCTGTTGTCCGACAGCTCTGACTGACTGCAACCATAAGAGATGCAGGTGCTGCATTGTGGTGTGTGTGTGTGTGTGTGTGTGTGTGTGTGTGTGTGTGTGTGTGTGTGTGTGTCTGTGTGTGCGTGTGTGTGTGTTGGCATATATGTAATGTGCAGTTACAGCAGTCAGAAAGGGTTCAGTTAGAGGATAGTGTTCAGTAATTTCCTGTGTCTGTCTCAGAGAGTAGTAGATGTTTAGTGTGTGTGTGTACCTGTGTGTGTGTGTGTGTGCGCGCTATCACACGCTGCAGAAACAGAGTAATCACCTCACACACACCCTTTTCTCACACACACAGTAAATAAAAGAAGAACTGCGGGTAACACTGCAATGGCACATGAGCAGGCCACTTTTCCGCAACGCAATACTCCTCTTCCTTGTTTCTCCTCTTCTTTCCTTCGCTAATTCCCCACGGATGTTCACTCATAAAGACCCCGTGAATTAGTGATCGGCCCGCTCGCTTGTTACTTGCCAATCTGCTGTCAGCGCTCAGGTCAAATAGTGAATATCAAACAGTGCACGCTATTATGGAACTTGATCTCTCTTGTGTCTCAACTTGTGCCAAAACATCAATTTAGGTCATGGACATATCCTGTGTGAGTGTGTGTGCGCCAGTTTGTGAGAGACAACCTTATCAATTATAGCACATGAGGTTTCTTGACGTGTAAGTCATAGAAGCTGGCTAAGGCTCATGGAAAATTCACGGCTTGAATTAGGGATTAAGTGGACTCAGGCCGGCAGGGCAAACAAACACCTTGTTGTTGTTCTCAGGATTCAAACCCATATCAGGAGCGTTTGCGGACGAACGACTTCAAGTACCGAGCCGTAAGAACAAGCTAATTGTTTTAGCCTTGGTGCTTCAATGTGGCTGGAGATGGATTTAAATGGCCCCAGAATAACTGTGTTCACAAATGTGTATATTCTAATGGGTATGCATGTGCCTCTGCCTATCGCTCAGGATCCACCAGTCCAAGGTATCCATTCAAAGCCTTGCTAATTATGCTACTATCCACTATTTGTCGACAATTTTTTAACAGACGTGTGAGTGAGAGTGGATGGTTGCACGTCTCTTTATGAGGCCAACGGGCGACTTGTCAAGGCTTAACCCTTCTCGCCCAATGACATTTGGCTCCGCCATAAATGAAGGAATCAACAAATGACTGTCTAGATACCTTCTCGTGTTGAGCACAATTCAAGCAACCAAGGATATTTGGTGAAACGTTGAGATATAAATCAGAGGGTCTGTCGTTTTTCTCTATCTTAGTTATTCAAACTCTTTTGGCTTTTTTTTGTCTTATTCGCTCTGCACGGAGCCAAGACATTCACTTTTTCCCCCCTCATTTTTCCTTTAGGATATACCTTGTATGGTTAAGTGGACAGCAGTCTAAAAATGGTATGACGGAGCTTGAAGGTGAAGTCAGTTCTGAAGTCCAGCCAACCGTCTCGGAGGCATTCAGCAAGGAAAGGCCAGATGCACTGGAACTAAAGGGGAAGAAGGGGAACTAAATTGACAAGGAAACGGGGGGTGGGGGAGTGTTAGAAATAAACATATTAATTTTGTTAAAATACAGATTGTCTTACCACAGCGTACATCGCACTGCTGCAGAACTGGCATTCGTGGCTTGCTGAATCATTAACAACTCTGCATGTGTCAGACAGGGGGGTGAGAAATCTCTACAGTGGTGCAAAGCACAGCCTGGATTTTAGAGTCTCCTCACTGTCTCATTTGTTAGTTACTAAATGCCTGCCTCTAGTAAACCTGATCCACGTGTTGAGGAGTGGTAACTATGTATGTGGACAACACTTGCATGTTATTGACGCTATATTTAATCAATTATCAACATTTAAAGGGAGTTGATGTCCAGCTGGGTCCCTGCTGGGAATGAAGATAAAGCCGCTCACTTTTTTGTTTACATTACATGATTTGATCGGTAACGATTTCTTACAAGACCACAATTGATTTGATACCAAAGTAGCTTAAAAAGATTACTGAGAAAATTACATTTTGCATTAGAGTGAAGTCAGATTTTATTTTAAAACGCTGCAAATCACAACGCAGATGTCTGATGACATTTTCCGTGAAGCACAGGTCTGTAGCATAGTGTTGAGGAAAGACTACCTTTTACCGGGGAGAAACCTTGGACGGATCGGAGCTTAGTGCTGGCAGCATTCCTGGTTTGGATCTGGATCACAGGATTCATGTTCAGATCTAAATAAGACTTTTTACAACCCATAATCATACAAGCAATGATGAATCAGATGTCAGTTTCTTGTTTGAATGCAGGATCAGTACATATGTCCATTGATAAAGTCTGGAAAAAGTCACAGGTAATAGAGTTTCTGGATTTCGTGACGGTCTTTTACAGTTGTGAGTTGCAGGCGAGACGCAAGGCGCCCATTCCCGCAGCCTCTTTTTCACTTCCAGCCACACTACCATTACACACAAAGTTTTTGCTGGGCATCGCTGAATGATGCATGGGATTAAATTCTGTTGCTGCTGTCAAATAAGATTAGGGACACGGGACTGCCAGGTAATACAGAGGGAGGACTTGTGTCGGTGTGCTTAGTTCACAGATAACCGGTGTCTCCCGGCCACTCCGCTGCCACGAACACGCTGCTCATGTTTTTTTCAGATGATCAAGCATCACATAGGAACTAATGACAGTTTTTCATTTCATCTGTGAAGTATATTAATTCGATATTCCATTTTAATACATCTAAACTACGTTTTGCTTTGGTTACGTTTCTGCCGAAGGTAGGAGCGTGTTGGCTGGGAAACCCAGAAGTGATCACAACAACCCAGAAAGCTTTTCCCCATATGTTTTGCCCTCATTCAGAGCAGTTTGATTAGATTCATAGCTGAGGTGGAAAATGTTTTGGATGAAAAAAAAAAAGCAACAACTGTAGAATATTTTTTTTGGGGTGGACAACACACAATGTATGACACGTGAAAAGTCAAACACAATCACTTTGTGTTTCCAGATATCAGGCGGTGAGATAGAAGACAGACTGCATCAGAGATGATCTTTGGAATATGACGGGAAGTGAGGAATCTTAATTTTCAGACAAATTCACAAATAGATTGGAGCCTGTCTGTGATAAGACAGGATGAGTTTATACTTCAGCTATTTTTTACGAAACAGGCAAACAGAATCAAATGAGAACTGTTCTCAATTGTTAAAAATACTCTGTCAATAGAATGATTGAAACTTCATCAAGTGATTAGTCCATTCAAAAAACTCAGTAGGATAAGGTCTACTGGAGACCTAAAATGTTTGTATGTTTCTGTATGACATGTGAAAAAGAGGGTGATTGGTTGTGTGTCACTAAATGTGGCCCTGTGATTGGCCGGTCCAAGGTGAACCTCGTTTCTTGACCAATGACAGCTGGGATAGGCAGGAGAAGGGATATAGATGATGAATGAATTGAGTAATTCATCAAACAAAAATAAACACATGCTTGCTCTAACATCTGGTCTTGCGCACTGTCCTGTGAATAGAATATTCATTTTGGTAAATCCTGAATTCTCATCGTTTCGATAAACGCGTACATTTCTTACTTATGGTCTCCCCCTGCAGGAGAGGTTTGAGGCGCTGTTCAGGATCTACGATGAACACACGACCTTCCAAATGTTCAAAAGCTTCCGCAGAGTCCGGATCAACTTCGGCACCCCAGAGGCAGCCGCCCGCGCTCGCATCGAACTCCACGAGTCCGAGTTCAACGGCAAGAAGCTCAAACTCTACTTTGCCCAGGTGAGAGCAGTTCCTGGAAGGTAATAGATATGTCCTCTAACCAAAACCAGGGAATTTTACACCTGGCTGATTCCTCAACAAAAGAATCCGCATGTCTGAGAAAATTGTCACATGGTGGAAATTATACATATAATCTAATCCTTAGCTTGCGTGAGGTAAATTACAGGTTAAACTTCCCCTTGACACCGTTTCCCAATTCTCCACTGCAGCAACATCTATTTTTCTTTTTCCGAATAGTAACTTTTCTAATTGCCGCATACTTCACCACAAGTGTTGTCACCAGACACGGCTCCTGTTGTTTGCCGTAATAGGATAAAGGGTTTCGCAGCTCATGTACTTGTCAAAAGTAAGTATTCTGAATACGGCAATTAACCGCTATCAGCTAAAGGCATTTATCCAAATGCGAGAAGAGGTTTGTCGAAAGAGACTGAGGGACTGAAGCTGTGAGTGTTAACAACCTCCCTGTGACTAATTTACAAGCCGGAATTATATATGATCATGTAAAGCGGCCTCCTATATATTACTCTGCAGGAAAAGCTTTGTTCTTAAAAGCTTAGATTCCCATTGCTTGATGTTCTGCACTGATCAGATTTTCTCAGACGGCTGTGAAATTTTTCCGACGCCAACAACTGGCATTTCAGTGATACTGAGCCAAGTGAGTGACAGTAATGCGTCGGAGGACATGGTTCGACAAATCGCCTGATCTGCTTGTCGATTAGCAGCGAGGCTGTTGGTATTAAACTAATAGCATCGATAGCCTGGTGCTGTCCAAGGTGCAGAGACTGCACACTGCGATCGCTGGTTCTTCCGTGAGACGTAGATGGTGAGAACATTGAAATGTGACCGATGAAGCCGTTGTCGCTGTGTCTCATGATGGCATGAATTGGCAGCTTTGAAAATGTTATGTTCTACAGCCCAAGTGCTGGTAAGCATGTGTTTACACAAATGTCCACTGAAGAAAAGTGTTTTGAATCATGAAGCTGCGTCCAGACCGAGACAAATCCACTAACCCATCTATTAGTAACTGCTCCGTATTCTTGTTATTATAGCAGTTTTTACAATCATCACATGCCCCCCCCTTCTCTCCCCAGGTCCAGAACGGGGATGAGGACATCGACAAATCGTACCTGGCCCCTCCCCAACCTGTCAAACAGTTCCTGATCTCCCCGCCTGCTTCGCCACCTGTGGGCTGGAGCCAGAGTGAGGACGCTACACCGGTCATCAACTACGACCTGCTATGTGCAGTAGCCAAGCTGGGACCGGGTCAGTGCTCCATCGCGGTGCTCGGTTCAACCATGCACGTGAATGTCCGCGCGAGTCAATATGAATGGCATTTTTTAAAAAACCAGACTCTTTCAGAGGACGCACAGAGTCAAAACCTGAAAAAATAAACATCGCAGTGATTGGTCAATGTCAAGGGGACTTAAGGCCCAAGTACTGCAACAATAAATCTAGTTCCCTTATTGAAGTCACTTATATCTCCCTACTGGACCCTCTTGAGTACTTTCTTTCCGGATACTCGAAAGGCATTCTTTCTATTACACCTCCTGTCAGTTTTAAAATGCCAGCAATGCTCTGAGCAAGCAGACAAGGACAGAGTATTTCATTTTTTTCCGTGTAACCTCCTTCCCTAGAAATTTGTTCGTTCCAAAAGTCACATCACATTTGTCTCCCCAATGCGCACAAAACTGCGGCCTTCGCCCGCCACGACTGCCCCGGCGCCGGTTAACTTACAAAACATTTCTTCCGACCTGGCTCGAGCTCTCTTGCTGTCCATTTCACTGTCAAAAAAAAAAAAAAAAACATTGAAATTTTCCACTCTAACAAACAACGCAGACGTACCCTCACACCCGCGCACACACACACACACACACACACACACACACACACACACACACACACACTGTCCAGATCAGAAGGAGCACTTTTGACACATTGTGCTGTAGAGATAGCAACATGATGAATCAGGAAATGGCTTTGTTCTCGCCTCACATCCTGCGGCTGGAATCAGATTAAGGCTGGCTGCAGCGCGGCGCGCTGACTCCCTCTGTCAACTCCCCGCGGTAACAGCAGGACTCTATTCTCCGTCCATCTCGCTGCCTGGCACCGCAGTGAAAGCTTATAGACCAATTTCCTCCTCGCTCCCAGCTGTCCGGTTTCATCGCCATGGAAACTGTGATACAATCCAACATGTCGGATTTTCAGTCTGAGTCAGATAAGTTTTTGCATCTGGGAAAAAGCGACAGGGCTGTTCCTAAGAGATCATTTAAGTTAGATCTTGACTCTAAATCGCATAATGTCATGGTTTAGCAATCAGTTAAATGCAAGATAAAAAGAAAAAGCAAATAAACATCCATTTGGATACAGTAGGAGTGCAAGGTAATATGTCCAATTTGCCAGCGGGCCCTCTGCTTCCAACATCTTCGGCCGTTTGGCTGCAGTACTAATTTAGGGAGCAAAAAATGCCACACTTTCTGTAAATTATAGTTCGCTGATTAATTTCATATTGGGCGTTCACGGTGGCTCAGTGGTTAGCAGTTTCCCCTCACAGCAAAATGGTCCCTGCTTGGATTCTGACAGGGGGCCAGAATGAATGGAGGTTGCATGTCTCTATATGATGCGTGTATTAGAGGGTTAAGGGTTTTATGTCTCTATACGTTGTACCGTGAGCCACTGGTCCAGGGTGAATCCCGCCTCTCGTCCAGAGACAGCTGTGATAGACTCCAGTGCCCCCTGCGACCCTGAGTGCACGACAGACGATATAGATAATGAATGACAATTCATATGCCTTTCTTAGCGTAGACGCCTGACGACTTTTGAACCATCGTTCATCCCCTTTCGGGGATGAAAGGGCGTCGGAAAAGCATGTCTGCTTTTTAATATTCAAACCAGCTTCTCAATTTTTTTACGTCACATTGACAGTAAGAAAAACACATCTGAATAATTCAAAACTCCACTTATATTTGCTTTCTTTGTCATCCAGGTGAGAAATATGAGCTCCACGCCGGCACAGAATCCACCCCCAGCGTTGTCGTCCACGTGTGTGAGAGCGAGACCGAGGAGGAAGAGGCGGTACGGCCAAAGCAGCAAATCGTCCAGACCAGACGTCCCGACGGGCCCTCCAAGGTCTTCAACTAGAGAGGTCTCGCCCCCCTACACCAGTGCGGCCCCCGACCGCCCCCTAACCTGCAACACACCTGCCCTCTCTCTTGCCTCTGCACTCACGGAGAGCGTCGATGCCCCTCATTTCAGTTCAACAACAAAAGCAAAAACAAACCAACAAACATTGCTAGAGACGGTGTTTGTGGGGGAGCATGGCGATCGAATGAGGCGGCTTGAAGGTGACGGATGAGAATCACACACACGCTCATTCACATCCTGCAGACAGCGTGGGGGGACTGGTGGGCGCGCCTGCCTCCACCCCACCAATCCCCCTCATTTTCAGCAAGAGGGGTGGGATTACCTGTCCCCGTGCCGGTGCCTGTCACTCATTGCACACACACACACACACACACACACACACACACACACACACACACACACACACGCGTGCACACAGATGCACACACACACACACACCCGGCTCTCATTGCTTCTGCATCTTACCAATCAGTTGGCTTGTTAGCTCCTCCTCTGTCTCACATTAATTTAGTTGAGGATGTGCATCTCAAGGCAAAGACTTTTTTTTTTACAATTAAATACGTTTTCAGGTCATCTATAGATATATATAAATATATATATATATACATATAATTGTCTATTAGTTTCTTTTTTCCATTCATTTTCATATCGGCTGGTTTGTCGCTTCAGCTCGCATCGAGATTGAGTTTGTGATGTTCCTGCTTTTGTCTGCATGTATATACTGTTTTACAAGAAAAAAAAAAGAAAAAGAATGCATACAGAAACACAAATACTAACCAGATATATAGAAAAAAAGGAACATATTTAACATCACACACAGCACGAAGCGCCATATGTTACTAACAAAGTTGTGGTGACTGTTTGACGATGTTTCCTTTCCGCTTGTTTTGGCTTTTTGTCCTCTTTTCGTTCCTTTTTTTTGGAGAGGTGTTGTTTTTTGCTGAAGTATTAGATGTGTGTTCCTGCTGTATTTGATACCCTGACACTTCCTTTGCATGCCTAGTTACTTCTGTACACAAGGAGCTGAGGTGTTTTTGTCTTAATTTCAGTGTTGTTCGTGGTGACGGGGACACGGCGTGACTCTTTTCAAGTAATGTCTTAGGAGTGGCAGGGCAGTGGGGGGAGGCGGAGTGGAACGGTCCAGTCTTGGTTATGACGGCGAATTTGCCATTTTCTACTGAGTGGATCAGAGACAGTTCATCCCACTCATTTATATTTCAAGGGGTTTTGGTGGGGGGGTGCTTTTTTTTTTCATTTGCCCAACTCTAATAACGATGTCATTGTCTTTTAGTTGTCTGGTTAGATTCCCCCCTTCATTTCTACCTTTCCGGTCTTATTCCAAAACCAACTGCTGCTTATTTTGCACTGAGTATCTCCAAGCAATGCCAGGGGCCTCGACCGTCTCCTGCTGCATACCTGCACTGCTTCTAACTGTAAATATACGAGCGGTAATATAGCAGAATATTCGATTTTTGGGGGTTTACTCAAAAGGTAATTTTGCAGAATAAAGGGAAAATTAGGTAGATATCAACCAAAACACTCTCTTATACTTTAATTACAGCGTGTAGGTTAATTTTCCACCGGAATACGTCAAGGGACGTTTTCAAAGCAGCAACACAAACTGCACTTTATAATGTGTTGCTTGTAAGTTAATAAGTTGTTCAGAGCATGAACACCCCTTATGTTTGCTTCACATTTCTTTCAGTCCCCTATCGGATCAGTTCATTTAACCAAATCCTTTAAAAATATAAGATATAGCAGTGCTTTGGAAGGCGGGCAGCACAGTGGCGCTGTGGTAAGCGCTTTGACCCCACAGCAACAAGGCCACTGGTTGGCTCCCGACGGGAGGGTGCCTCTCTTTTTCGAGAGTCCATATTCTCCCCGTGTCTGCTTGGGGTTCCTTCAGGTTCTCCGGGTTCTTCCCACAGTCCAAATGTTTCATTGGAGACCCTAAATTACCTGGACTTGTGAATGACAGGGTGAATGGTTGAATGTCGCTATATGTGGACCTGTGATTGGTTCAGGGTGAACCCCGCCTCTCGCCCAATGACAGCAGGGATAGGCTCCCACAGCCCCTCAGCAACCTTGATTGCAGGATTAGCAGTGTAGAAAGTGAATGAATGAATGCTGTAGAGGTCTAACGGGGCTTTTAGACGTCCTTGATGGGTCGAAACATTTGGCGGGGAAGTGCTGTCCAAAAAGACTTCTTTGCTGTAGGACGTAGTAGGAAACAAAAGACAAGTCCGTCTGCATATGAGCACTTTATTATCGCTGTTTTCTTTTGTTTATCACACCTAGTCGTGTTTCTTGACTGAAACAGGTAACAGTGTTTGTGTTTTTATTTTTGTTATTTTCTTTCTTGTGAGTCTCTTTCATCCAATGCTGAACACCTGATTAGCCTTTTCACCAGCGTATTGCAGTGAGTGAAAAACTCCACTTCCTTTTTGCTAGTGCGAGCCTTCGGAATGTTTTGGCCTTTTTTAGGATTGATTGGGTGGGGAAGAAAAAAAGAAATATATATATACATATATATATATATATATATATTGTCATGCAGTACAGCTTGAGAACAAAATCTTTGTTTTTGCGTTTGCCCTCGAGACACATTCATCTCATCTCCTGGAAAGTTGAAGCGTTTTTTTTTTTTTTGAGAAAACACCTCGTCGGCAGAGTGCAGTTTTTATCGCTGCCACTTTCTGTAACAAGCAGCCAACTGGCGCGACCGGTGGTGATGAAGAGGAAACGGCCGAGCGGGAGGAAGACTTGTAAACAACTTTATACTCTGTGGTCACGGTGTTTAAAACTGGGTGCATTTTGGTCACAGTTGTAATGAAAATGTATATTTATGTACATATGCCAAGTGTTTTTTTTTTTTTTTTCTTTTCTTTTTCTTGCTGAGGCCAGTCCCAGTGTGCGGTTTGTTATGGCTTCTCCCAGCAATGTAGTAATTGAGAAAAAAGAAAATACTTAAAAATGTGCAACAATAATCATTTCTGAGGATGCTTGATAAAAAAAAACGAACTGTCATTGTGTTGTGCACAACATGTCTGTTTTATTTCTGGGAATTGTCTACTAAAAGGGTCAGAAAAACTCTTAGTCACTGTTGTACCGTTTCCGTTGGAATTTGAATATTGTGTCTCGTATCGTAGGAACACCGAAAAACAAAAGTAGCAGAACAAGCAATAATTTCCAGTTGTATACAACCCGTACATGTACTTTCATGTTCTGTACTTATTTCTAAGAGATGGTCTCTGTCTCTCACAGTATCCGCTTCTATTTGTGTAGTATGATAATCATTTGTTTCACATTGAGGAAAAAAAACATAAAGACTTATTCTTAAAAGCCATGTTTGGTGTTGCTTTTTTAAGGATTGATTTGATTTCCTTTTCAAACCAGGGATTTAAATACTGAAAAGGAAAGCAGCCCACGGTCATCGACCTACCATCACATATTTGTCAATTGCATTCAAACTATTTGTTCATTAACCCTCATATTATGTTAAGGGTCAATTTGACCCATTGGGTCAATGGGTGAAACGGGTCAAATTGACCCTTAACATAAAATGAGGGTTAAGAACCTAAAAGCACAACAGGCACAGGGGTTCGGGAGTTGGGTGTCACGGAAACATACAGTCTGCGTGATTTAAAGTCAAGCTTGTAGCTCATGCCACTTACATATCACAGAACCATGCATGTTACTCAAGAACACGCCCAGCGGCTATATTTATATTGTCCTCCATTGAAATAATCCAAAATGTATTTCTTCAGATCAGATTACTCTCAAGGAGTTTCAACCAAATGATGTTTTATTGCAATTCAATCATCGATCCTTTTCAGAAAATAAGTTGATATTCTCTCTCTAATCACCCTTTGCAAATCGTTATTTTCAAGTGGTTAGTTCATATTTAATTCACATATCGTTAACTCATCGTGACACGGTGGTGCAGCGGTTGGCGCTTCAACCTCACGGCAAGAAGGTCTCTGGTTGGATTCCAACGGGGGGACCGTTCTGTGTGGATTCTCAATGTACTCCCAGTGTCTGCATGGATTTCCTTCCACAGTCCAAAAACCTGTCAGAGGTTCCTTTGAGTCTCCAGATTGCCCACATATGTGAATGAGTGAGTGAAAGGTTGCATGTCTCCATGTTTGGCCCTGTGATTAGTCCAGGGTGAACCCTGTCTTATCGTCCAACACCAGCTGGAATAGGCCCCCGCAGCCCTGCGACTGCAGGATGAGTGGTATAGATTATGAATGACTGAATGAATGAATATTTCAACTACCTTGATTATGACAGTAGTTTGCATGATCAGTTATGGAAATGTGCAACCCTATTATCAAACAAAGAAAAAGAATTATTTGAATTTTAATATGAGTAGAGCAGAGTGCAGTCTTGAGTTTGCTGAGATGCAGGTGAAGTGACAGCTCTTTGAATTAGCAACGCAGCGCATGACATCTAAACGGAAGCCACAGTCTGCATTCCAGCAGTTTAATGAGATTCATAACTGGGTTTTTTTAGCTGTCAGCTCTGAAGGGAAGACCGATGACTACCAGAGACCGCTAATAATGAGTTTCTGTCATACTTTACCTGTTGGCAAACTGCATGTTGTTATTGCACGGGACGCAAAAATATAATATAATAATGGCAGAAATATGCATATCTGCATTGCTTATTTGGCAAAATAATATTTGACAATCTTGGTATTTCTCAAACACACTCATACATTTGGAAACCTTTAGGCTGCTATTTTCTTAAAGACTCCCTCTCATAGTGGATAATGTTAGTGGTATGGTTTCAGTCAAATCTTTGAGATGACACACTGGTACTCGTTTTCTTCGTCTCTGCAGTCCACAAAGGCCTCTTTTTCTCACTCGTTGAGGAATTCCTGAACAGGTCAGGTGCAAGTAGGCGTTCATAAGTTCAGCGTTTGTCCAGAACTCGACCACAAACATGCCAAGGAATCTCAACAGATACCTTACTGATGCGCCGCTTGCAGCTTTCGATACAAGTATCGTAGAATGGCTTAAAGGGACATAAGAGTTTAGTGCAACGCAAACACCCGCTTCAGCTGTAAAGCATTAGCTGATGGACGCAGTGCTACAACATATTTATCCACTCGAAAATGTGCTGAAAAATTTTGACAATTTGTAATGGCACATTTACCACAGTGGTTAGCAGCAAGAAGCAAGAAAGCAAGACAGTCCCTGGTTTGATTCCAACAGGAGGCCTTTCTATGTGGAGTCTCCATCTTTTCCCTGTGTCTGTTCTGGGGCTCCTTCGGGTTCTCTGTGTTTCTCCCACAATCCAAAAACATGCGGGAGATTCATGGAAGACCCTAAATTGTCTAGACGTGTGAATAGAAGGGTGACTGGTTGTTTGTCGATAACTGGACTCCGACTCTCCTGCGACCCTGAGTGCAAATAAGCAGTATTGATAATGAATGAATGAATGAATGAATTAGAAACTCATTGGCCTTTATTCAGACTACAGGCTCACATCTTACTCAGATCCTAAGTTTAGGATATAGAACTGGGAGACTCGCAGTTCATCTTTTGTCGGGTCTTTGTGAAATCTGACCTCCGCGTTATGGACTTGTGTAATGACATTGCACAGCTGAAGGCAGGGACGCCGAAGCACCAGCGCAGGCGAACAGGTTGTAAACAACGCTTTCGGCACCTTGTGTGAATCAGAACGCTTGTGTGTCGGTCCGAACGAATGAAGCTAAGTTACATTTTCCCATGAAGGCCCAGCAGTGACTGGCCCTATTGTGATGGGCGCCTCCTCGCCCCCCGGAGGCAACATGAGACCTGATCTGGACCGCTGATTGGCGCAGTCTGGGGAGAGACTTTTGTGCGCGGTGCGTCACGGAAGCCACTGTAAGAGCAGGACTCTGGCTTAAAATACTCTCACGCAATTATCCGTACATTCTCAACTGTCTGTCAAATGAAATGTTTGGTTGTAATGAGCTGAATCAACAGAACGGAAGAGAAATGACAAGAAAATATGTTTGCTCCGTTCACACCCCGTACCCTTTGGACATGGGCTGTAATTTACAGTTAATCTTCAACCACACATTTACAGGTGCAGGTGTTGGTGCAGTGGTGAGTAGAGCTGGAGAGCACCGGAACCCTGACCCAAACCAGACAAAATACCTCGGACCACGGTGAGGTTCACCTTTCATAAGCAAACGAGCAAGAATTAGGGTGGTTCCCGCTTGATGTTATTGTGGTTGTTTTTCTAAAGTGTCTTCTCCTTCCTGCTGCCACCACTTTCAGATCAAGCGAAGCATCCTGGTGATGCAGCCGCCGCCATGTCACACCTTCAGAGAGGAACCTTTTATATTCAGCGGCCGTGACACACCTCACACTCTTCAGCTGAGTAGAAGGACCTGAAAAACCAGCTACCTGAGATTGTTCCTCTCCCCGTGGAGCGGGGAGCGAGCATGCGTGGAGCCTCCTCCACACTCTCGCATGAACACTCGTTTCCATCGACACACACACACACTCACCAGCATCTCTCCCTCTTTTGATTTTTGGGGACTGTAACTTTAGCAGAGCCAAGGACTAAATCCTCTCCCGGAGTATCTTCTCTTCTACTTCCTGCCCGGCCACTCGATCCCTTCACCAGTGGGCTATGTCCCCCCCTGCCAGCTGAGGGAGGGGGCTCTGCACGGCTCGGGCTGCCATCGGGAGAAAGCTCGGGCTGAAAATACGAGGAGCTGTTGTAGGGTGAGTCCCAAGGCACATTAGTGCTTCTGGATTATTCACAACTGTTCGTCTTGTGAAATCTCGTATACGCGTGCCTGTATTTTCAAATATATGCGTTTACCAGACAACGTGACGAGACGTGTGATGCTCTGGTGAAATGAAAATTGCTTGCATTCCAAACCTCCTGTTTCCACAGGGCTTTGGGGATCAACCCTGTAAACCTGATTTGTTTGTTCTTCTCATCTCTCTATCGGGTGACTGCTAGAACGGCCCAACTTATCTTCTCATCATTTGTCTTTGTCGGAAAATACCTTGCAGGAAAACCTATCAGCAGTTTGAATGGAGCCGTGGCGCGAAAGATGATATTGTTTGTTAGACTGGGCTGTTGTGTTGTTTTCTTTTGTTCTACCTTTCCTTTCATAAGTAGTCTTTTATTCCACCTCCATCAGATTGCTGGACCGGGGATAAAATGTTGACTTTCAAGAATAACGAAGCAAGCTGCTTCCTTTTGTAAAGGTCAAAGTCTGCTGTGGCACAGGATCAGCAACAGTGAGCAGAATACATTTACTGTTAATGCAAATTAAAACAAGTAGGGGAAACTTATTTATGGAGCACATTATAACGCAGCTTGAGCTGTGCCAAAATGTTGTAAAAGGAAATATAAAAACAAATGAAAAGAACCAGACAGTGACATAAACACAGCCATATAGAACAAGCATAGTACAACAATAAGGGGCATGTTATTTATAAACACGACCATAGGGAATGGATGCAGTTATAGCCATTACAATAAAGTCTATTGAACTCCCCAAACCAATACACACACACACATGCAAAAAAAAACTTTATTTTATCTGACCTGTTTGAAATGTTCAATAACATCCATTTTAAAAACTCAAGAATGCTGCATAAAATGGAGTCCCCACCACAGATGATAAGTGGGCGGTTTTGATAAGCTCTCTTTGTTTTATTGTCCAGCCTCAGAAAGTAAGCCAAACAAACAAAAAAAGAATTCCAAAACATCCTGCGGTTGAAAGCTTTCTGCAAGCAAATACTTTTTGGATACATGCAGTTATCCAGCATGCCAAGAAGTTCTCTCGGTCACCAGCAGATATGTGTATTATTAAATACCAGCAACAACCAGGATACGTGGCATCAGGACGAAGGGGGGTCGACAAAAATTCCATCAACTGAGTGAAATGCATGGAATTTCTCATAGTTTTCAGCATATATTAGTTCCTATCAGGTGTGTGTTTGTCAGTTTTCTGTCAGCTGGCAACGCCGCCCTCTGATGTGTGTCTACCTCTCAGTACATATAGCCCTGTATGCTGAAGCATTAGGAATGATAAGCTGATTCAACAGGCAACAATTGAAATCAGCACTGTTGCTTTTTCAGCTCTTTTGTGTCAGAACACTCACGGAATTCACACAGAAAACACTTTGATTTCCCCTTTTTATTTATCTTTTTTTAATTCAGACTGTCAGTCCAACCCCGGAGGCGTGATCCGTCTCTTGCTCACCACTTTTAACCTTCAACGTGTATATTAGTTACGCCGTGCAACTAACTGAATTCCAAATCCTTCTTCCGCGTGATATTTCTAAGAAAGCTTGAGATGACCTCTCTGCTGTCACTCCACAGCTTTTCATCCGCGGAGAGATGAAATCATAATCCCACTTCCCCATTACCTGGGGATTTCTTTAAATTGACTGCTCAAATATTGACTCGGACTGTCGTTTAGTAGCAGTTGGACCAAATATGCTGATGGCAGACTCTTGTTTTTTATGTGATCGAATACACCTAGCCGAAGAAGGGGAAAAAAACGAAGTCCACAAATGGCTTTCTCTGCAGAAAAAGAGGATGCTAAATTGTTCCTTCTCCGCTTCGAGTTCATTCTTCGACGACAGTAAAGTGTTTGTTTACCGAGGGTGGAAGAAAGGATATTGAATCTGCAATGAGAGCGGAGCTTCAATTTGTGGAACAACAAACAAACCCGTATCACAGCAAGAGGAAATTGACTGCAGCGCGCATTGGCATGAGAATATAGAACTGTGGTTGGTTCTTGCTGCAGTTCCATTTTCTCGCAAAATCCAGACAATGTATATAAACACATGCTCTCCTATTGTTAAAAGCTGTCAGCCTGCGTGTCATCAGATATCCAAAATTGGACATTTCTGTCTCGCCATCTTCCGTCAGCCACATCTTTCATGACATGAGTTGCAGTGGATGTTGTGACGCACTAATCACACTCATTCTCTTTGAAACCAAGCATCTAATCTGGTCCTCCAAGGAAATGCAAGATACATAACTTTAAAAGTCTTCAATATTTTGAGGGTATAATCACTTTATGTACTTTCAACATTTTTGTGATTAAGGTCGACCAACGGACAGCATGTCACATTTCAAAAGGGCATCCATGAAATTTTATACTGCTGGATGCCTCTAGCCACCCGATTTATTATGCGAAGATGTTAATGCTATAATGTATTCCCCAGTGAATTCGCAAATTATATGCAAGGTGGTTTGGTAAAAAATTCTTATAAATGCCTGTAACTCTTCAGATGAAAACAGGGTTCTCCTAATGTTGGGGTAGAGCATGAGGGTCACAGTCTATATTACATACTTTGCCCTGTGTTGTAATTGACTCTCTTATCCACCAACAATGGAACAGTGAGCCACATTTACTGCAATACTCTGGCAAGGTTGCAGTTATTTCAACTTGGAAGATACATAGGCTAAATAATAAAATAGGATTCAGACACCATGACTTCCTGTATGTTCCAGCAGCAGCAGAGGGTGAAGCAGCAAAATGAGTTGATATAATTTAACCGACGATACAAACGTAACTCGGTGGATATGAATTAATCTTATCATAGGATATACAGTACAATTGAGTATTAAAGGTGACTTATTTTAGTATACAATTATCCCAGCATTATACTGAAATCCTGACATCATCCTGCAAGGACTAATGGTAGCCTTGGTAAAAAATAAAGAATAAAAAAAAAGCAAGTGGTCATCAAAAGAAGCTACGGATTTGGTTTTGTCAAACGTGTTCGATTTGAGATAAAATAAATAAAGACGAAAAAACTATTTGCACCCAGGTGAAACTTTTTATTTTTTATTGCATGTGAATGCAATTGACATCAGTATATGTGATTGAAAATCATATGTTTTGTTTTCCACAAACCCAAGCTTTTATTCTTAGAGGGAAAACCATCGCCATTGAACAAAGTCCTCAGGATCATGGGGAATATAAGACTCAAAATGGCAATATAATGAAAAGAATTTTATCAAGCAATACAACCACAGGGTCAATCTTCAACAATGATATTACAGTACATTTATCATATGTCATATGTTTTTTTTCTTTGAAATCCTCTTTTTTATGGTGACTTTGTTTGATTCAGTTGTACAGGTACTATACTGTTTATCAGAGACTTCTGTGTTGTCCGTAAAGAAATGAATTCATCACTGAACATCGTTGCTAATGTAATGGTGTCACCAAACCTATTTGGCATATGATCAACGAGTCACTTATCCAAAGCTGTCACCTTTACAAACAGCAAATGTGATATATGTCTACACTAATAGTAATAGTAAGTCAACATTAGGACACTTTGTTGTGTAATGTTTGCTGTTGAGCAGGAAGTTGGATAAGATGTTCAGCACACACACGTACCGAGGCACTTTTTTACTTCCCATCATTAGAATTCCGATTCCCTTTTTTTCAGTGAACATTCGTTAGCAAAATTGATGCATTATTTTTCACAGGATCTTGAGATTGAAGGCTACTATAGATGTAGGCTTATTTATTATTTTTTTCCACACAGCCACACCCTACGGGGTTCTAATGTATTATGACAGGCCATCAAAAAGCAGATGTTAGTCATTGTAGCTGATAATGTCTTTCAGCAATTTTTCATTCTATTCATCACTTCATTCCTTTCTGCACAGGCCTTTATGCAATGGCACCAACACTCAGCCAGTACAAGTGTGCGTCATGCAAAATGATTTATGCTTTGAAAATGAACCATTTTGCTCTACCTCTTTAAGAGTGAGTGCATCATACCAATTTATTGTTTTTTGTATTTTTTAATATTCGTATCATTCATTCATTCCATAACTACCAGTTATCTTTTTCCCTGAACTAAGGGGGGGTGGGGCCTGGAGCCTATCCAAGGTTTCGATGGGTTAGAGGCAGCGTTCACCCTGGACCAGTTGATCACAGGCTACTTATAGAGACATAAAGCAATTCACTCTTTCATTCACACAGGGGCAGTTTTAGTCTCCAATGAACTTAATGCACGCTTTTGGTCGTCAGGAGGAAACCAGAGAACCCAGAAGAAACCCAGTCATTAGTTATGATATTAATTTATACATTTACACACATGTATAGTCATATTTTATACATTATTTTGTACATATTTAACACATATGTATGACAAAAAGCACTGAGCTCAGTGAAATTGCATTTTGTTACATTGTGAGAAAATCGGTGACTCAATGCTGCTAAATAAAACCTTTGCAATTTGTAATTGCATGTCTAAGCCACACCTGCAAGGATACATCTTTTTTTTCCAATGTTGACTTTTTGTTTCAAATACTGCATACGTGAATATCAGATGAGGAATTCTGCCGATGACACGCGTCTGTCAGTGATTGAAAGGGAAGCTGGTGTGAGAATGAAATACAATGAAAGGCTCAGTGACGGCAACAGGAAAATACTCTTCTATCATTACATTCTTCTTCTCAGTACTTTCAAGTTGCTTGTTATTGGGTTTTTTTTCTTTTTTTACAGTTGAGGAAAAAGAATTTTTGATTTGGAAAAGAGGTTGATCCAGAAAATACCTTAAAAACTGTGCAAGAGATTGTAGAATGTTGTTGATTGCCATGTAATAATTTTTTGTTGTTGTTGTTTCCTTTTGTCTGTTTATCCTGAGAATGGCATGGAGTTACGGTGTTAAGCGTGGCTGCCTTCTAGGGAGACGGTCCCTGGCTCACTGCCGGGTGGACAACAGTCATTTCTGTGCAGGGTTTGCACATTCTCGGCTTGTGTGGGTTTCCCCCCCGGGCTCACCAGTTTCCTTACGCAGTCCACAGATGTGCAGCAGCCTTAACTGGAGGTTCTCTAGGTGTGCTTGAGAGACTGCAAGGTTGTATGTCTCTGAATGCCATGTGAATTAGAGGGTAAATGGTTGTCCGTCTGTACAGTATATCTGGCTATGTGATTGACTTAGACAACCTGTCCAGAGTGTGAATGGAGGTCCTGCAAGATGAAAACAAATCGTTGTGAAAGTAGGATTGAGTCGTATTCACTCTGAGACCTTTATTTTAAGGGTGAAAGGTTTGTAAAGACTTAGAGAGAGAGATTACATTTTGGCTCGGATATGACTGGAGGGAAATTTCTTCGAAGGGTAACACTGCAGCTATTCTGTATTTCTCTCTCTTTTGAGGAGTTTTAAAGGATTTTTATAAAGGTTGTTTATCCTTGGGAACGACACTGAACCCCAGTTGCTCCTGATGGCATTGTTAGCTGCGGCCATCGGTGTAGGTGTGTACATGAATGAGTGAATGAAATCCAGTGTTAAGTGCTTTGGTATGAAAGCACGATATAAGCGGAGACCATTTACAGTATTTCAACAGTCCCAGTGGGACAAAATCAACTCATATCTGACTCCTAACGATCATGTCAAACCCCCATGGCCTATCTTTAAAAATTGCAAAGTAAGAGATTATGTAAAATGTGTTGGTGTAAATGACAAGTTGGGGAAATAATGGAAAAAAATCACATTGTTCTGTTGCAAAACGGGTCAGGTAAATGCACTTATTGACAGTAGCTTTAGTGAAAAAAAAGAAAAAGCCTGTTCAGTGATTGTGATGTGTCAAACCTGCTGGAAGAGGATTATAGTTCTTGCTCAGCATCACTCTGGGAGGTGACAGCACCGCCTTCGGAGCTTCAGCAGACGTGGCGATGATACACAAACCTTGCTGTGAGACCCTAAAGCCGGTTGATAAGGACCAAACACATCGCTGGTCAATTACCTCTTTACAATCAGCCGCAGGTCGCTCATGTGGATGGAACACTGTAATATCACTGATGACAGACGCAGGCATTGACCGATCTTTGTGTAAAAATATCAACAATCGCCGCACTCGCACGGACACTTTGGACTTCTGGTGATCAGGTTTACGACCGAGGTTACGCAACGATCTTTATTGCCGTGGTCTCTATTGCACTCACTCCCGTTTCTAAGCTGCAAATAATTGTGCAAATATACAACAAGAATGCAAGAATCCGCTTTCGTATAATCTCCTCTTCTGTCTTTCCTGGTTGTTCTATAAATGTAAAACATTCACCTGATATGTCTGAAGTGTTATACAGATGTGCTGTGTGTCTCGACCTTAGCGCCTTCTTTCTCCCCTTGCAGGTCGCTGCTTAAGATGCAAGCTTCAACTGTTTCGTCTGTGACCAACACCACCGTCCCTTCAAACACAACCGCCGTCACAAAATCCAAAAAGCAGATACTCATTCAGAGTAAGGGTCTTATCTTGTTACGTGTGTTTTGTGTGTGTGTGTGTGTGTGTGTGTGTGTATGTGTGTGTGACCATTAGATTGAAATTAACTTAAATCCTTGTATGTTTATGTTGCATTTCAAAAGGAATGAAAGCATGAATGAATGCGTCAGAGTGTGTATCAACGTCCATCTATGATACATATTGCCTTTTTCCCCTATGTATTAGGGTTATGTGACTCATGGTAAATAAAATCGGAATTTTATCGTCAATTTAGAATTCTGAATCAAGCCATTAGGATTCCCATATAAACAATGTTTACAACCAGCATAATGCTAATAATAATCTAATCAGACCAGTTAATCCGAATTTTAAAAATGCACTGACATTGCTATAATATGAAACAAATTATGATGATTGCATCAGGCACAAAGAGAAAGTAGTTCGAAGTAGCTGGCCTGAGAGGACATCGGTAAATTACGACACAGGAGTTTGGTGGTGGAGGTCAAGATCCATGTACAGATGTCTGAGTGAGCGGAAGTGGGGAATATAATGTGCACATTTCTGAAGAGTCACAAACATGACAGTAGCCTTTCAACGTGCTCATCACTCGTGACGTTTCCAGGCTCGGGAGCAATGATTGCTGTCATCGTCATTGGTATCATCATCATTCTCACCATCCTGCTAATCATCCTGAAGACATACAACAGGTAAGGCTACATTCCTCTCAAACAACAAGGTTCCTCCACAATGTCATCACGCTTGAAACGTACCAAAGTAGCTATTTTTAGCAGTGTCTGGCTGAGAGAAGATACTAAACATCGTGCATATGTGACACATAAGTAACAGCAGATTTTTTAATCTAAATATTACACAAGAGACACTGTACCTAAGATGCAAAATTAAATGTTTATAAATATATATACACACACACAGACACACACACATACATATATATACTAGTATAATTGATCATTTTTGTTATTCATTGAGTCATGTTTTGACACTTCAGGTTAGTGGTGGTGAGTAAAAAGGGCAAGTATGAGTATTGTTTTGTAAATGCGACTCAAGAAATAAAAATATACAAAGTACGTCTATGCCGAGTAACCCGAAAATATTGATTAAATAACAAAATCAAACATGATGCACCTTCAATTCAGTCCATTGACCCTTGAGTTTCAATGTTTCTCAAGTTAGGGCTAAAATAAGCATGCTAAACAATAGTTATCTTTGCCTGCAGGAATAAGAAAAACGTTTATTTATTTGTTGAACTGTCCCTTTAATGCTGCATGTCAATCTTAAGCAATTTGTAGCAATATTAAGTAACTTAAGCAATTTCCTTCTTGGGGATCATTAAAGTATTCTGATTGTGATTCTGAGATCCAAAACTTGTGTATATTGAGAGTTGACGTTAATTCACAGCCTCTGCTTTTTCCAGACGGACACATGTATCCCGCGTGCTGGGAGTCAGCAGTGGTTCAAAGCCACGACCAAAAATGTCAAAGTCCATGGGCCAGAGCGGGAGGCCTCTGACCCGAGCGGCAGTCAGTTCAGTGTCGGGCAGCGTCTCTCCTTCAAACCTGCCATCTGAGACCAGCTTCCAGCTCCCCAGAGTAGAACTGAGCTCGGTGGAAGGACACCGCATAGAGCAGTTCAGCACCATCAGTGACTCCACTGTGGTTACCATACACGATGGGCCATCATCAGGAAACACATAGCGACAAGCACGTGGTTTGGTCCTAAAACAGGCTTTGACTGACATGTTGTCTCTCTGGGATGATATGTGCTAAATCCTGTGGAAACTCAGTCTGCAATGTTGGATTAAAATTCACACTCTGCCACCGCTGATGATCGCGATAACAGAGTAGGATAATGGGACAAAAACAAAAATCTGGCAAAAACAAACAGACACACTGGATAACATGAAAGATGTTAGAACCGATGTTTTGTTTTTTGTGTGAGGAATCGCCTCTTGGCTATGATCAGTGTTCAGACACTTGTAGTAAAGATGCTCCATCCCTATAGACATAATGACTCAAGGACTAAAACAGGTTTAAAATGTTGGTCTTCAGAGTGTACATTTCCATATTTAAGAGGGGCAAAGAGGTTCATACGTATGATTAGTATTAGCATTAGGAGAGACTCCAGCAGTATGAAATATGATAACTCTGTGTCATGCTTACCAGTATGATAATGATCATTGCAGATGTATTATATATTATTTTGCATTAAAATGTTGTTCAGCAACACGGTACATGAGATTATGTTATGATTACGAAAGCTGTACAAAGTCATTGTGTTTTGTTTTCTTTCCAAGTGTGGATTGCTGAGATCATGATAATTTTGTAAAATATGGTCCATTTTTGTATGGCACCAAAGGATTTTTGCACTTTATTTCCATTGTTCCATTGTATTTGTAATGTTTTCAGTTCATTAAAATGAATTAAATTAAATGACAATAAAATTCACAGTGTGAGTGGTCTAATTTGCATCGTAAACCTCGAAAGAAAAGAAAAGAAGCAGAGAAAAGAAAAGAAAAATGAAGAGAAAAGAAAAGAAAAAACATTGATTTTGTATGGCAATGATAAGAGGGGAAATGGCGCCCCGAGATGGAACTTCCTGGCCCTACAACAATGAAGAACAACTAAGGTTTCAAGATGTTACTTAACGTTTGAAATGTGTGTGTTCCCGTAAAAAAAAACGAATTTCCTGACACATTTTGCTTTAACATTTGCTGACATGATTTACTCTTGGATATCTATTCAATTCAATAGGTTTCTCGTGTAAATCCAGCCCAATGACAGTCGAGCTGCTGTCTTGAATGCGACTCTGCTTTTTAACGTCCGACGGTTTGCACGACGATGGTCACCACGGGTGAGTTCTCAATCTCTACCTCTATATCCGTTTCATTCACTCAGTTATTATTTGCTCAACTTTAATTTCGGACCAATTTGGTTAAAACGAACATTTTAAGTGTTCACCTCCATTTCGGTATCCCCACAGCAACTCTAACCGAAATGTAGCTAGCTTCATGATAAGCAAGTAAGCTAACGTCATTGGCAATGTAGTAACGTGGGCTTTTGCCCATGCTAATATAGTAGCGTTAATATCACAGTATATAGGTGATAACGTCTATTACTAAAACAAAAGTTGATACTTCTCTGTATCACACTGACGAGTTAAATGTGTTGCAGTGGAACTGCTGAGTCTACTGCTTGTGTCTGTGCTATGGGGATGCACCAACCCCCTCCTGAAAAGGGGAACGGAGGGGATCGAGAATGTATCGAAGAGCAGCAGTATCTCACAGTTTTTGGCCGAGATCAAGTTTCTTTTCCTTAATTTCAAGGTAAAAATGGAATCTGTGTAGCATTCTTATTTAATTGTGTTTTTGAATCAAAACAACTCTGTGAAATATGTTCCCAATATTAAAACGGAAAAAGGATAGTGTCTTTTCAAATGTCAAATACACATCCACACACACAAACATATTTGCTTCCATTAAATAAAATCAAATTACTGTGCATACATACAAACATGGGACAGTTAAAATATAATTATCTAGACTGTACCACACTCTAGAATTGATTTAATTTTAATTTCATCTTTCCTACCCAGTACCTTGTCCCATTTCTTCTGAACCAGAGTGGATCTGTAGTCTACTACTACACCCTTTCAACCACTGGTGAGCCACGTGAAATATTACAAAACCACTGTTGAATCATTTTGATACCGACATCAATAGATTAGTGGATGACTTAACAGGTCCTAATGCCAATAGAGGACCTGTTTTGGTATGTATTTATAATCAGCTCAGTAACAACATTCACACCACTCATGCTCTTGGATCATGTATAACACTTGATTTTTACTGCTGTTAATATTTCTGCGTGGAGTTTGCGTGTCCTACCCCGGCCTGCGTGGGTGTCCTCGGGGATCTCTGGTTTCCTCCCACAGTCCAAAAACATGCAGCAGATTGATTAATTTGAAAAATTTGGAAAATTGTCCACATGTGCAAATGAGATGCAAATTAATGCTTGCCTGGCTGTATATGTGGCCCTGCGATTGACTGCCGATCAGTCTAGGGTGAGCGCCACCTCTTGCCTGATTGCAGCTGGGATAGGCTAGGCAGTGACAATGGCTGGCTGGCCTGCTAGACGGATGGATGGATGGATTTACAGTCTGCTCCGAGGCGGAAAAAATATTCAGCATTTAACCTTTTTTGCCAATAAGTGAATGGATGTGCTGCAGCATAAGACATTGAAAAGAAACATTGGCACAATTTTCTGATCTTCTTTTTTTGCCTTCAGGCTGCTCCCCTGAGGGGTCGCCTCAGTGAATCATCTGCCTCCATCTAACCCCATTCTTTGCACTGTCTTCTCTCAAACCAGCTAACTCCATGTATTCTTTCACTCCATCCGTAAATCTCCTCTCTGTTCTTCCTCTAAGCCTCCTGTCTGGCAGCTCTAACCCGAGCATCCTTCTATGCAGATCTTCACAATTCCCCCTTGTACATGTCCAAACCATCTCAACCTGACCTTATCTCCAGAACGTCAAACAGCGCTGTCCCTCTGATAGACTCTTTCGTGATACAATCCATCCTCCTCACTCCCAAAGAGAACCTCAACATCTGTATCCACCTGACAAATACTCTACCTTGCAGCAGTTAACCCTCATTCTTTCCTTGACATACCACCACCTCTCTAGATTTTCCCCCACCTGTTACCTGCACTCACTGCAGATCACAATGTCATCTACAAACACCTCGGTCTGTGGTGATTCCTGTCTAATGTCATCCATCCGCCTGTCAATTAGCATAGCAAACAGGATTAGGCTCAGACCCGATCCTTGATGCACTCCAGCCTTCACCTTGAACTCCTCTGTCACACCTACGGCACACCTCACCACGGTCTTAATAATCATACACTTAGCAGCTTTGTCCCTTCCTCGAAGGTATCGAACGTTATATAGGTAATGGAGGACTCTCAGTAGCCAGGCTGTGAAGTTATGAACACATTAATACTCATCTTCTAAATAAGTTTGTTGAAACATGTAAAAATACAATGATGCACTTGTCCTCTCAAGAAGGTAGTTTAATAGGACATAGACGGTTCGACACTCCTGGAAAATAAAGTTTGGAAATCACAAATTACACTGGAATTACACTTGAAATATCCACATCTTGCCAAACATGTGAAGGATGATAGATGACTGAGCTCTTCAAAATGCTTTGTGACTTTCTTCAATTATTTTTATTTAACATTATTCTGCTGCTGAAATACCTGGTTGAATAAATACTATCCTCAAGAAAGTAATTAAATTGCTGCTATTTATTGATTGTGTTCATCTTGCAAGCAATGATCAACGTTTTCCACCCTTTCTCCTTTATTCAGACTTATCGATCGCGGTCCCTGTGGCCAACTCCCTCACCTTCCTTTTGACTCTGCTCACTGGAAAGGTATTGGGCGAAGAGTTTGGAGGCAAACGTGAGTTATTCATGTGGGTGACACCAATGCATGAAACATTACACTTGAAATCTATTCCCTGAAGATCCGTCAGCAGCGGGTATCATTTATTTCCATGCTGACTGAGAGGTTGATTTTCATTTGACATTTTTAAGCTTCCACTTACACTCTTATATACGATACTCCATAATTTTCTCTTTCCAGAGGCTGTTGCTGGGATGTTCCTCACCATGGCCGGTATCACTCTGTGTGTCATGAGCTCCATTAACACTGAGGGTCCTACTCTGACAGATCCTTAGAAAGGCCATAGGACAACAGATTCATGAATCTAAAAGTAAGGCCTTGGTTTTTGTGTTCAGTTTTCAATATCAAAGTGTCAAAACTTTGTAAAAGGGGTTATTAAAATTTGATATTTTTAGGCTGCTGGTAAAATTCTCAAAACCATGCAAGAGGGGAGGCTGTAATAATTTTCCGCCAAATCATCGGCTTCTACCTAAATATCAACGCCGAATATAAATTTGATTTTAAAAAAAACATGAGACGGATAGACATCGATGTCTACTTCTTATGAGAGAAAGATAAAAAAAAGAATTTATCACGAATAGCATTTCATTCTCGTGTCAGTGTCAGAGCCGTTTTAGTGTCAGAAAAAAACCTGATCTGCTTTGGCCATTGGATTTACCACTTTAGATTTTCATGCTGGCTAAATGATTTGAGTGGGAAATACGACCTATTTTTATATAAGGTTCATACTGTGATGCTTCCCCTGCATCGCCTGGAGCGCCTGGGTTCTAACCTGCAGCCAGACGTGTATAATATTTCCCAGGATAGCGTTGCTTCAGGGCCTGGGGCAGTTTGGTTGGTGGTGATGTATTGGAGAAAACCTTTAAAAGTTGAAAAACTGAATAAACTGAAGATGTTTGTAGGATCTGTTTGAGTTTGAAGTGATCAGGGATTTTACCTTCCAGTAATTGAGGGCATGGAAACAGTGTCAGACAGATGCTGGTCCTGAGGGAACAATTAAGATTCCATCAGTGGCTCTTTCCAGCAATATCTCTGTGACTAAGTGACCCCAGCATGAGCTTCTAAAAGGCTGTTCAGAATCCTCACACCACAGTATGGTCTAGCTGTGGGTTCATGCAGGGTTCATCCCCACAGTTAGACCAGATTTATGACGCCTCCATAGAAAGCCGAGGTTGTTAACTTTTTGCTTTTTAAGAAGCCCGTTCCTCCACCATGTGACCTGCATACATGCCTCGGGGAGTACAAACAGTTAAGGATATCACTTCCTGGTTTTACAGGGGCAGTTGACTGTAACACCCCTTAGTCACCTTCAATGTATATTTGGTGAGGAGCAGGACACGGCAGAGGACAAATTGTTGTTTAGCTTTAAGGGTAAGCTTATTTTTCCACATCACCATGCACAGCCTTCATTCTGTGCAGCCTCATAAACATGATGTATTGCAGAGGTAGAAGGACCAAGCTCTGTCTTAGGGCTCTTTTTGTTCCTTCAGCTTTACTGCATCCAATAATGGATGTGCAGCATTTTTCCCACCATCTTAGAGCAAGGTCTAGGTTTTCACCGCGCTTAGACAAAATTAGATGGCGTGGCGTCAAAAATAACTCGGGGCCAGTGCATTTAAAACACAGTGAACAAACTTCATAGTCAAATAGGGATTATTTTGTATGAGGCAATGAAACATATGAAGTACATTTACTTGTTACTTGTTTGTCATTAAATTCAGTAGAAACCATGTCAGATGCACCATTTACCTTCTTAGAGAATTTGTGTCTGCCTTATTGATGTTAAAGAAAAAGTAACAGTAGGTGTGAAATGCCAGCTGATTGCCAAGACAAGTTTTACAAATATTTAATTAATTCACATCTTAAGTTATATATTTTTTTATAATTATTATGGTTATTGATATACATATTTATACTTCTGCTGCTTTGGTCTGTTCACTTATTTTTGTAATAAATTGCTGACACACGTGAGTCTATTTGTTATGTTCTACATCGCAAGTGTAAACTGAATAAATTCAGGCTAAAAGTGTCCAAAATATATTTTGTGTGCCCAGATGGTATATACAGTAAAACACTTCCTTAAAAGGCCAGAGCGATATCATCTTTACATTTGTAAAAATGTACAAATTACTTTGATTTGTCCAGTTCGAGCATTTATTTTACCGTGAGTTCATTGATCTACTGGGAAGGAACTTCAATGATGATTTCATGTTTGCCTCCTCTTGTACTACTTCACATTTTTATATGCAGAAGACAATCTTAAACATTGGGTGCCCTTGTTACCTCAATCAAAGTCAAAGTGACCTTCATCCGAATCATAACCGAGTTGGAATCGGGTTGCGTGCCTGGACTGGAGTTTAGCGGTTCAGTTGTCACTGGGATGATGTGAGTTCTTTGAGAAATCCACTGTGTCTCTCACGCCCCCACTCCTCCCGATGAGGTCTGTCCTACCACAGCTGCTGCAGAGTTCTGACGGCTTGCCTAGAAAGATAGATGTTATTGAAAGACCAAATTGAGAACACTTATGGTACATTGATTAAAATCATTCATGGAAGGGCAGCAATTCTGATTTCAAAAGTCAGCTGTGCTTTGTCCAGTTTACCGACTTTAACTTGTGCTGCCCTGCTTAGATGTACTTGAACTTGCCATTTCCTCTCGGGGTTCCACTGTGTTTTGCTGGGTTCCATTGAACGAGGCAGATGACGGAGGCCTTGATTTAAAAGAGTTTTGCTTCAACTCTGGCTCCTTTCAGGACAGGGACACATTGATTATTGATCTTTGATTGCACCTATGCAAATACTCATTGTATGTCGCTGGAGTTGCGGGCATTTTCACCAATATTTCAGCTTCAAATGCTTCAGCTACAGCAGAATCGTCTGTCACACTCTCAGAATCTTGTATCGTCCGCTGGTTCACGTTACCTCCATCAGAGTGCAGCACCTTAAAAATGGCAGAGTATTAATATATGGACCAGTTCCATTTGATCTGGTCCTTTTTCCTCAGGATGTTGGTGTGAGGTTGACCTTATATTGGGTGCTAAACAAACTTTTACTCGTTTTATTCTTTAGTATCTGTAGCCATAAATATAAAACTACTCAAATGAAAGATTTTATCACTGACTTATAGAGAGATGTAAATATCTACAGTTAATATCTTTGGACATTGTTTGGCTGCCATTCTTGTTCAGGGATATTATGGAATGCCAGATTTCAACATAGCAACAAGCACACAAGTATTTCCACATGTAAAGGATAAGGTTTAAGAAAAGATGTATTTCAGGCTGTTTTCAGCTTTCCTTGTTAAGATGTTGTCATATTTTTAATGCATATTCTGAATGTTGCCAATACTATATAACAAAAAGCCAAGTACTGATGTATTCCAGAACTTCAGACAGTACAAGATTCTGTTTTCAGACTCAGACATTACAAAGCTTATACGTATAATAATTTACACTTAATTAATCCCTCGTGGGGTCCTCTACATGTAACCCATTATGGAGCAGGGGAACAGTCAGGGGTTCAGTGTCTTGCTCAACAACACTTCAACACAACAGGAGGAGCCGGGAATTGAACCAGCAATGTTTGGTTCCAAGGAAGATCGCTCTGCCTCCTGTGTCATGCTGCCCCCAATGTGTTATTGTCATGTCTACCTCCCGTGGTGTGTGCAGAGGGTCCTTCGGGTTGTCCAGGTCCTCGTCCTCCACTATTTCGGCCTCTCTCTTAAAATAGTCAGTTGGAGAAGGAATAAGATTTACTTTTCATTTACTTTCTTCAGTTGCCATTTGTCCTGCGACATATACATTTTAAATTACAAATAGCGCAGTAGTTAGTTCTTGAGATTGAAAGCACATCAAGATGCGTAAACCTGGTCTATGGGGAGCTCTGTGGCCGTATTTTCATCCTCCTGCACCTCCTCGGCGCCTCTGACCTCCTCTCGCCGCCTCCGCACTGCAGGGTTAAACACACTCTGCTGGACTTGGGTGGAAATTCCAAAAAAAAAACTAATCAAAAAGTCATTGCTGTTGATTTAAAGCAAAATAAACTATCATTTTCGGACATGGAGAATATAATTCTAAATATTCTTAATGATTTATCTGATGATTGGAAAGGACAGATGGCACTTTTTTCTACCTGTGCATTACAGAGCCCCTGCTATTTAGCTTAACACAGTGTTAGTAGCCTTTGGGATAAGAACATTAACTTCCTGCTCTGGGTTTATGGATCTGATCAACCAACAAGTCACGAAGGCACAGAGAAGACGAGTGCATCTTTCTGCTTCTCTTAAAATAAGAATCGTTATTATCAGGCTAATAGTCCAGAGAGCTCGCACAGTCCATCCTATTTTAGCTGACCAGATATGTGGCTGAGTGGTGGCCTCGGTTGTTTTTTCTGAATTCTGACTGGTCTGGCGGTGTTGTGCCCTCCGTCTCTCCTGCTCCTTTGCGGGGCGGCTGGCGGAGAAGCAGCTTCATCCCCTGTCGACTTCACCCTCCGTCCATCTGACTGATATACCGAGAACACAGCAGAACGAAGGCCATGGGAATGAATGTTTTCTCTCAGAGGTGCTTGATATCTGACTTTCACTATAATGGCTCTACCTCTGGAGAGTCGAGAAGGGCCAAGTCACTGTACTGGTCTCGTGGACCAAGTCCTGTTTTCCTGCTCTAGGAGAAGCACACACTCAAAGGCCAATGTCTTATTTCCACACTTTTGTGAAACCACTCTTTATCAACAAAATATATATGGATTAACATCCATTCAATTATTTTTGATACCAATTATTATGTTCTTACAGTATTTGTATGATTAATTGATAATAATGCCTTTTATCACTATAATGTGGATGTACTGAGAGCATTAAAGTAAATTCTTTTCATCAAACTATAATCATAGTAGTGTAACTGCTTTAATTATCACTATGACATCTTGGCCAAGCCAAGATGATTGATTGGTTACAGCATTAACTGAAGGTCAGATCTTTATTTAATATTTACCTCATTTCTTCTCAGTATCCTTTTCTTTCCTGGATAATATCTATGGGGAAAAGAACAAGAGATTGAACTGTTAAAAAAAAAAAAACATCTTGCTGCACATCTTCCTTTCCCCTCTAAAATCATCTGAAGTGTTCTTTGTCATTATTGTGCTGCTCTTCTAAACGAATCATCATGAAAAGTAATCATGTTTAGAGGGAAGGTCGAAGACAAAGTGTCTGCATTCACAAGTACTCCTTGAAAAAGTCAATGATCATTGTTGAATGGAGTCTAACCCAAAGTTTGCAGGACAGTAGACCATCCAGCCCCTGGGGGTAACTCTAAAACAGTGGTGCCTATGTATGGAGAGACTTTCTCCAGATCCTGAAAGGAAAATAAAAAGCTGTGGAGCAGGGAGATGTTGGTGCACTAACATCAGAAATTAGAAAATGCATTTATGATATATTTTGTGGGGAGAAGGCTGAGAGGGGGTAGGACAATATTCCAAGGTGAATGTGACCGGTGACAGGCTCTATATCATGGCTATTTTCTTGGACCTAAGTGAAGGGAAAAACACTGACAAATAAGTGTAAAGAGAAAAATCTGTGTTTGAAGGAACAAGCAGAATCTGAACAGATGGAAGAATCACACATCTTTTGCTGTTGAGTTTGAAAAGGTTTTTCTGTCCTCTAACTTTGGAAATCTGTGAGACAAATGGAGAAACATTGAAAATGTGTACTTTTTTTCATGCCTTACTTTTCGGGATAGGAACGATTAAAAAACAGTTTCCTTATTTGAGATGGCAAATAATCGAACACACATACTGTACATACGCACACGCAAAGAGCGACACAAACGGAGGGATCTTGAGTAACAATACCTCTCTTTGGCCTTTGAAACCAACAGCTCCAAATATGGAAGTTTCTTGAACCTCTCAGTTCCCACGGCAACATAGCAGCAGCCGCTCTCCAGCTCCAGAGCTGAGGACAGAGTTGCTCCTTCCAAGGAACACAACCTGATGGTGCGGTTAAAATGCGGTTAAGCAGCTACCTTGGTTTTTCTTGCACTGCCTCTCTTGTAGTGTGTGTGTGTTCGTGTGTGTATGTGTGCGTGTGTGTATTCCCACTGACCTGCGCACTGCTCCTGTTCGTAAACACACCTTTGTCGTGATCAGACCAAGTATCAGCTCCAGGTCTTGTTGCACGCTCCGAGGAATGATGAATCGGAATGGTGGACACAGGATATCTCCGTTACGGAAAACACTGACACATCAAAGAAACTGACATCAGATAGTTTTTATGTGCGCAGCTGTGTGTATAGTTTGGTGTTATATCTCAAACTCACTGTATAATACAAGGCACAGGTATGAACTTCCTCCATTTGGCTGACACATTTGGCCTCTGGATTGATTTTGCCTGGAGGAGGACATTGAGAAAATAAATGTCATAATGGTGTCAGTATGGTCAGTATGGCTATATAATGGTGAAGTGATGTAAAAAGAAAAAAAAAAATCAAAATTCATGTCTACAGTGCACATCAATTCAGCTGCACACCCATACCCGTCAAATTCAGTTACTCAAATTGTATAATGAGTGAATGACTATGCCGCTCGTGTCAGCTCCAGTGCTGCAGCCATGGATACTGACGTCACACTGAGCTTCCAGAAGCACATTCACATGCTGAGTTTGGACCTAGCAGCTCCTTGCAAAGCTCATTAGCCATCAATGAAATCTGGATCCAGTGCCTCTGATAACACTGTACAATTTTAAACACAAAAACAATAGCGCTCATAAAAGTCCCTCATTGTTTACCCCATTAAAGTGGCACAAATGTCCGCTTCGATAGAGATGTTGAGAAAAAGAGATGTCTGGCAGGAAATATGGGCATTAGACCTGCCCAGACACACACATTGCCCAATAACATACTGTGTGGAACCTTAACTCTTTGTTTCTCCAACAGGATAAAATACACTCTCAAGCAGACACTTCCTGCATTGCTCCGCAGCAACCACAACATGGGCATGGAAGACTGTGAAGCCCTTTTGACACATTGTCTAATGGGGGGGGAAACACCTTTCCAAAAGGCAAACACCCAAGGCACACACAATTATTGTCTAGTCTTTTAGGTTTTCCTGAAAAGTAAACCTGATGGCTTAAAACAAAGAGCACGCTTGAGGTCTGAAAAGCCGAGTAGTCAAGCCAGCCAGCTGTTTGGAATACAAAGTGAACACTTATCAGCATGATATATTCTGCCTGTGTATTTCAATGTTAATTGCTTTTATCCTGAGAATTAATGCAACAAGGAACCCTCCCCCCTCGCTGTGTGACCATCATCGTGACTCTGTCCTGATTACCTTTTACTTTTAAAAGGGTAAATTATAACAGGATTATCTGGACCAGAGCGTCATCTAACTCAGAATGGGGATTACGGGGTGATTACGGGGTCAGAAAATCAGATAGCGATTCATGATGGATCATTTTTATCATAGCATTAGTTATTTGCTAATCACTTAAAATGATCTCAGTATTCCCAATAACTGACAATTATCCAGCAGTAATTGCAGAGTTTAATGCCACTTGAGAATGTTAAGAACGTACTTTGTGAGCTCTGGGTCATCCGGTTTATTTTCAAATATTAAGCTGCTGCAATGGAAAGTCATTTGATTTCAAGCTCAACTGTGTTCAGCACCGCTCAGCGTGCCGGTGAATTCCTCTGAAGGGGCGAAGATTAATGAGTGATAAGCGATCCGTTGGTCTTAAAGGAAAATGCTCACATTTTTTTTCAAATAATGAAAATATCAGCCTACCTGAATTTCTTCCCTGGACGCATGCTGCTTTTTGATCCCCGTGCTCAGGTAACTATTTAACGGTGACAGCAAAGAGTATCAAGTTGAAATTGAACCTTGATTAATTCGTCATTAATTTAGAGATTAAATAGTAGATAGTTTTGTACTCACTCTAGTTTCTTGAACTTCTCAAATCCGGCAGCAACATACTGGGCTCCTGTCTGCAGGTCCTTCAGGTCTGTAACCTTGTGGCCCTGTCTGGGGGTGTACAGGGTCCTGATGGCAAGTGGAGCCCCGATGTTGCGAGTCACATCATTTAGAAAGGCCTCCATGGTTGCCACCTGTCGCTGGTTGATTACGAACCTCCGGCCGTTATAGAAGGGGTCTCCGTTTTTGTAAACCACCACACTCTTCACCGGAGGCAGGACAGTCGTGGCTGCAGTGCCAGCAGCCATCGCTCAACAAGCTGTTACACACAAAGACACATATATCATCTAATTCACTTCCGGTACAACCATTGAAACATGGAATATTCTCTACGCCAACATTCACATGCATTCACACACTGCTAGGTCACCCACATGACTGCTGAAGGACGCAGCAGAGTAGAAGGCAAAGGTGGAGATGATTCCCTTCTGTGTTGTGATCTGTATGGACTCACGACTCGTCACGTTCTGCTCCGTCTTCCCCCACCAAACACACACACCCCTCAACTGACGGTGGAGAGTATTTCCTGGTTGCTATGGTAGCCTGACCAGCAGTGACTGGCTTTGTGGGCCAAACCATCAGCAGCAACCACAACAAAAGAAGCATACATAAGGTGTGTGTGTGTGTGTGTATGGTTTTATGATAACCTGCTCGACTGTTTATATGTATGAATAATGCAACTATTCCTGTAAAACTGAAGTGTCGACAAGATAAATTTGAAGTAAAACCAAATCCTTTATTTTCGATTGTTATTTATTAATTTTTAGACATTGCACTTAAAATCAAACATTCTGGAACTGATCAGTGTTGATATAATTCTCCCTCCTACCATAGACATTTGGTTCTTATATAATTATTAGCAACTATGATATTCATTGATTCTTTACAGTTTGTAATATTTTCTTGGTTTGTGGGCTGCTTTCCTGACCCATTCTTTTTCAGACCTCTTAAAAACAGACAGGGGTAGAATAAATCATAAACTGTTTTGTCTCCCTGTGGACATGTTATGAACCCCCCCGAAAAACAAGAAAATTAACGATGAAATGAATGTATGTACGTAATATGGTTTCTGAGATGGCTACTTGGTTGAGTGGTCGTTTCTGACTTCCGACTGCTGGTACTTCGGATCTTTGGTGACTGAATTGCACTTTTTGCACTTTTTGTGAGTCGCTTTGGATAAAAGCGCGTGCCAAATGACTGTGATCTAATTATTTCTGCAACCAAAATAGCTAAAGCTACTTGAAATATCACCAATCACCAGTCATCTGTTCATAAGATCAGTAGTTCACGTACATAAAACTGTTTTGATTTGTCCTTTCAGAGGACAACCCCCTGCTTTGGGAAATACCAGTAAAACTTTGAATATATAACTTTATAACAGTATAACTTTGAATACCAGTAAAACTTTCAAAAACAATGTATACTTTGTGTGTGTGTTTATATCTATCTATCTATCTATCTATCTATATATATATATATATATATATCCCATGATTGCAAAAGTGATGTTTGATTCCAGGGGTTTACCAAGATAATTTGGAAACCAAGAAATCTCTCTTCCACTGAGGGCTCTTGAAAGCACAAATCATCTTAACGGGAACTTGTGTAGGATAAAGGTCTGATGTGGTGGGAAAGGGCTCCTGGCCAATAACTTCAACTCAAACCTGTATGTTATGCTATGAGTCGTGCAGCGTCAACAGACAAAAAGCAGGCTTTAAAACTAAAATAGTAAATGAATTTTAATTTATAGGAAGTAAATAGCAAACAGGTCTAAATAAATATTTCCATTCTCAGAAAAATATTTTAATAAATAGGCAAGTGGTTTCATGTGGAAGTTACATTTTTCACCCACAATTTTACATGAGGAGAGGCTGGTTATTTGTTTGTGGGTCAGGAAATGATGCTCAGGTTGTCCTTCAGAGACAGGTACTGCAGAAAGAAGGGAAAAAAATTAGAAACATGTAAGAGACTGTTTCTTCTGATGGAGGGTTAGTTTTGTTATTAATAAAATTGATGCTATAACATATTGAGACCTTCATGTTCACACTTTTGTTGTTTGTCTGTTTGTCTTCCAGGACATGGTTTACACCATGTTTGTATTTTGTTTATTTTGTATTTTTGTTTAAAACCTTTAAGCTCATCTGATGCTTTGAGAGCAATAAAGTTGAAAATAAACACAAGGCTTTATTACACAGCTTTAAATGTTATTTCTTGGCGAAAAGTCTGTGAACGACTATAATCTATTGCAGTTTTTCTCGGCCTTACCTTTTTCCTGCTGTCGATGGCCTGCTGGAGCCACAGAAGCTCCATAGTCAGGGTGTTTCTATGGAGACGCAGTGCCTCCGGGGTCTGCGGCACATCCTGGGCCAAGCAGTATTTCTGGGGACCTGAAAGAGCAATTCAAAATAATTGATCAGGCGTGCAATCCAAAGGAGGCAAATATCTTGTGACAGCATAGAACCATAAACTTAAACCTCAGTTGATAAAATATTGCATTTTCTCATACTAATACCATCTTGCTTTGCAAAGCACTATTTTATTAAAATACAAACTATTTGTGTACGTAAGTACAGTAATAGTTACCAATCAAGACATCTTTCAATCCAAGCCATCGTTCAGATTACTTGACAACATCTGCTGTATCTGAGTCCTCAATGTTTTTAATTTATCTGCGATATGAATGTAATATACGTTGGTTTCAGTGGCGTAACAGATACCCGACCACTGATGAAAGAGCATTCTGTTCCTGTAAGTACAAGTAGGTTACTACTAACATTGAAATTAAATAAGGTTATTTGATGGGCCCCCACGACTGGCATGGAAGCATAATTTAGGAAAAAAGGGAATTTAGACAAGCTTGACTGTTCATATACTTATATGAAAAACTTTGTGATGGTCGATTTCACATAGACAGAAAAAAAAAAAAATTGGACTTCCCCCAAAATGAGGACATGTAGTAAATGTAGCAATTGCTCTTTTTGTAGCAATGTAGCGATTGTTTTTCTCTAATTGTTCTTTTTCTTTTAAATGTATCGGGATTGAAAAATTAATCCCACCCTGAGGTTATCAAATTATCTACAAATAATGCTGTATAGTATGAATTCCTATTACACTTGCAATGTTAGGTCTGAACTGGTGACACTGAAAATATCTGTGGAGTCCAGGCGAAATGAAGTCTCCGACCCTCACAGACAGCACGGACCAGAGACACGTGAACTGCAGGAACAGCCTCATCTGAAACCTTACACTTGGGGGAAAATGTTCACCTTTGAAAGCACGGCTGCAGTTTGAATTCAACTCCAAACCGCTCTGCGTGCTGATGGATTCTCCTGCCTTCTTCATAGCCCTTCCACTGGCCTCTTGCTGATACTCTCCATCCCCACGAGCGGGGCTCTTGGGGCAGCAATCCACCTCGAGAGATTCATCTCTCTCGGCTTCTAGCATCCGCGAAGGACGAAGGTGATCCTCCCCTCTTTCTTCAGATGATGGAGAGGCTGCCGCGGGGCTCTGGGAACTGGCACCGACACGCAGCCCTGCATCTGAATGCTCACTGGCAGAGCCGACGGGTCGTAAAAGCAGGACATCCTGGTGATGGGTGAGGAAGACAAGGCATGAGAAAGGCACCCAGACTGAACCACCCTATTTGCACTTGTGGAAGCTTACTGTGTCTGTGAAGTGAGGTATTGGGGTGACTGTCTCCCTCCAATGCAAATGGCCCAAAGTCCCATCGATCTCTCTCACAATGCCCTCGAAGTCTTCCCGTGCACGACGCACCTCGCTCCTCACCAGGCGTCCACGTGCCCGCGCCTATTGCAAAAGAACATTCACAGTCAGCAATGGGGATGTACAAAATGGTGGTGAGTCACTGAGGAGAAGACAGAGGCAGCAGACATGAAGGTGTTGAGAACGATGGAGAGCATCTGGGATGAGTCCATCAGAGGGAAAGCACAATCTGGAGAATAACGTCAGACTGAGATGGTTTGACAAAAACTGAGGAGAGACGGTGAAGATCTGGATAGAAAGATGCTGAGGTTGGAAATGCCAGGCAGGAGGTCTGGAAGAAGACCAGAAAGGACATTTATGGATGGGGGAAAGGAGGACGGGAAGTTAGTGGGCGTGAGAGAGGATGATGAAGAGAAAAAGGGGTAGATAGAGGAAGACTGTACGCCGAGGCCCCTGAAGAAAGGAAAAGAAGACGAGCGATGCCAACAAGACGGCTATAGCTAACTGAATTAGCAGCAATGCGTCAACTAGCAGCTAACTGCTGTTAGCTTCGTTAACATGCAAAATGACGTTGCATCAACCGCTTCGTGCAGAAGATTACTTTCATAATATATGACCTGCAAAAGGGTAACCATCCTCTCCAATTGGCGTCTTTCCATCACTATGGCAACCTAACTTCCAGGGAAATTTGAACACCTGGACTCTCCGGCGCGGGAAACGACCTCGGAGTTTCCATTTACTTCCGGTGTCCCACTACAAAAATAAAAACACGCCCCCTTTAAGTAACCGCGGGATTATATCATCTCGATGCGACGGGAACCGCGTTAGCTGGAGTTAGTCTCACACAATTGTTACGAGTTATAGTAATAGCAAAACGGGAAAAAAAAGTTATACACACCTACTGATGTATTTGTGTGTCATATTTGGAAAACACGTGGCCGGAAGTGACCCGATGTATTTACCGGGTTTGAAATGCCGCTCAGCTGCTCGTTGTTTGTCAGCGTCTTTTCTTTTTTTGTCGCCATAACCGCTAATAATGAGCGGTGGTTCCGGTCAGAGAACCCTGTTCCAGGCCTGGGGGGCCCCCGTGTCCGACGGCAAGGTTGTTCATGCGAGAAATGATGGGAAGAAGGCGGCTGGACGGCGCAAGAAAGCCTCCGACGACAAAGCCAGGGTACCAGCCGCAGCTCCTCGGAATCCACTGTGGGCTGAGACAGGTCAGAGGTCAGCGCAGACATCAGGGAGTCCAGAGGGCGATCTGCTCGAGGAGGATGATGATAGTCTGATGTTGGTGGCTGTGTATGAGGCTGAACACACACTGAATTGTCAGAATGCAAATGACCAAGAAGGAGCAGCGGACCGTTCCCTCTCCACAGTCCCATCAGCTGGGAAGACCTACCCGGACTTTCCTGGCTTTGACAGCTCCTCTGCGGATGTGTGGATATACCCTACAAACTACCCCATCCGAGATTACCAGCTGAAGATCTCCGAGGCCGCCCTGTACCGAAACACCATGGTATGTCTCCCGACCGGTCTGGGGAAGACCTTCATCGCCTCGGTGGTCATGTACAACTTCTACCGCTGGTATCCATCAGGAAAGATAGTTTTCATGGCTCCCACCAAACCCCTTGTGGCGCAGCAGATCGAAGCTTGTTATAAAGTAATGGGGATACCTCAGGCACACATGGCCGAACTTACAGGTAAGCTTCAACCAAAAAAGGTATGATATATTGTTTCGTTCGGCCATTATTCAGTACAACGTATTTCTTTGTGTGCAGGCAGCACAGCGGCAAACAAGAGGCAGGCAGTGTGGAGGTCCAACCGCGTGTTCTTCCTCACACCTCAGGTCATGATGAATGATCTGTCCAGAGACTCGTGCCCAGCTCAGCAGGTCAAGTGTGTGGTGATAGATGAAGCACACAAAGCACTGGGCAACCACGCTTACTGTCAGGTAAAGGAACATCATGCCCGCTTCATCGCAGTTTTATGGAGATTTTTAGGTCACAAAAAATCTCCTAACCCCGATGTGCCTTGAAAGAGATCCCCCCTACTCAAAATCCTGTATCCTGAAAATCTGTCACACAAGAAGAAAGCTGCAGTCTCTCATCACATTTCCCAGAGGTTCTTCATGATTGTAAAAGGCATTGAATTCATTCATCCAAAAAGAAAGCAGTCACTGCTTTTACCTACAAATCTTTTTTTTTTTTTTTTTAAGCCCTCTGGCAAAATGAATGGTGTCAAGATCTGGGAAACATCATTGTGTAAAATCAACCCCCAGCACTCATCCCTCTGCACCTCCATGCAGAAACAGGTTCTGATGAAGTTGAGGCGTCATAAACTGCAGATGTCGACCGGCTTGATAGACAAGTCAAAACGATGGAAGCCCCATAATAATCTAGCGTCTGACCAGAGAGTGCAGCCTTCACCCGGGCCTGCATCTCAACCCTCTGTGACTAGGTGATGCTCGTTTGTCCGGCTTCTCTCCTTCCTGAACGCAGGCAAATTGGGAGTGTAAAACAGTGGAGTCATAGCACACTCTGCTGGACCATATGTTGACAGCATTTCCTAACAAAATCACACATGCAGCATTCAATAGTTTGCAGAGAAAAAATGACTATACACAAGCAGATATGCGATTGCATTAATAAAATGGGTATATGAGGTCTTAGTTGACTTGGACGTTTTATCAGACTTTTTTCCCCTTTTCATCCATTTTTTTTTTTCATCTAAACACTGGCCTGCAGTCTTCCAAAGCTTTCCATTTAAGTTTCCTCCAGCGGTCAGGGCCCCGTCAATCACAGCTAATGATTTTTGAAAAAGTCCTGCGTTGTATCCTCACCTGTGCGGTCAGCTGTATGTTCGGGTGATCATGGTAGGTGACCTGTGTTTGCTCCCCTGCCTCTCCCTCAGGTGATTAGGCAGCTTGCCAGCCAGAATCTGCACTTCCGCATCCTTGCTCTGAGTGCCACTCCAGGGGGAGATACAAAGGTGGGTGTGAAAGGTTTTCGATTTACCCCCCCCCCCCCAACTATTCTCAAATCTAATGCCCCCTCTCGCCTTACTGTTTCTCCACAGTCAGTCCAGTCTGTCATCTCTAATTTGCTCATCTCGCACATTGAGCTGCGTTCGGACGAAAGCCCCGACATCCAGGCCTATTCTCACCAGCGCAACGTGGAGAAGTTGGTGGTTCCTCTGGGCGAGATGCTATCCGCTTACCAGGATCGCTATTTGCAGGTAGATCCCCCGCGTTATGCATCATAGAGGAGTAAACACCTCTTCACTAGCATTTATACCACAAGTCAAGATTGGCAAAATAACTATCTGTTGATTTTAGTCATGGATCATTCCTCGACGCCTCGGTGCTATTCTGGTACCTTAGCGCCACCCACTGGTCAATGTTTGCAACATTTGATATTTGAGGTGTTCTCTCTGGCATGGCTCAGGTAATATGAAATTAGTTGGCCTAGAAGAGATGTCCTGTCCGACTCAGCTTTTTCATTCTGTGTCAGAAGTCGAAGTAGTTCTGGCTCACTGATGGTTCCTGGCGGCTCTCTTCTCATCACGAGTTGGCTCTCTTGTGCGTGAGTGAGTGTGTGTGTGAGACGTAATCCAGTTGTGTGGCTTCACCTCATTAATTGCAAATTACTTGACAGTGGGAATGTGATGGAATTTGAAAGTACAGAACTGTATTAGTTCTTTTTAGGTCCGTTTACTGTTTCTCTGCTTTCCCTCCTCTTGGATTCATTTTTTCTTTTTGTAATAATTACTTTGACATTTATAGTCACCTTCCCTGAAAACTGCTGACAAGAAGGGATGCACAACTTGCTTGTTAATCTGTTTCTTTTCGCTTTCTCATGATTTGGTAAGGTATTACACAAAGGAGAGACAGAAGTCTTTGGGTGTAAAGGCATTTGTGCAGTCACTCAGATGAAATTTTCATAATTGTTGTATAAATCACAAAAATGAGTAAGTCGTGCAGAAAGGGGTGCTTTCTGGGTGTCAAATGTCTGTGATTTTTTTTTTTTAAACCACCTTGTCCCTTGCAATAAAGACAGCTGGATTTGTGTGTATGTAGATATACCATATGGTTAAATTTAAAGGAAAATCTACTTGGGTATGTAGAGGCTTTACTGCTAGTGGGACTTTTGTGTATTTACAGGTGGTTCTTGTGAATCTACACGCTGGGGATGAATGGCCCTCCATCAAACACTTTGACTGGACCCAGCTGGGGGGAATTTAGTGCAAAAGATACAGTGGTCTTTCATAAATAATCCGGCTGGTCATTTGAGGCTGACTTCTGTATTCAGGTCAGTCATCATAGAGCTCCTGTTACAATGTCCAATAACAAAATCCATCAGCTTTATTGAGCTGACTTTTGTCCCAGTAAATGGCTTCCCCTTTTGTAGCAGCTGCAATATCTAATGTTGGTGAATGTACCACTTGGGTATTTCAAATTTAAATGTTTAGGCTCACATTTATCAAATATTAAGGTGCATGGCTTTTGAGCCCACTGTCATTCAGAAGCTCTGCAGTCAGTGCAGATGCCATGATCCTGTTTGTTGCAAGTCTGAAAATGGCAGAAGTTAAAGTCCCAAACAAAGTGTGACCCTTAAAAGCATGGCGATGATGGATTTTCAAATCTGAATCCTCCCCCTTGGCTATATAGCGATTATATCCTCTTTCTCTCTATACGCACGTACACCTGTTGGCGCTTGTTGTGTTACAGTATTTATGTCTCATCTATGTGAAAGAGGTTATGCTATACATTTCAGAACAAGGTGAGGTGTGAACCTTTTTGTTTGGTACATTTGATCCTGTGTCGCCTTCAGGGATTTTCCGTTGTCTTCGTTTATTTGAAAGAACGCAGATATTCAGTCAGTAGCCCCATAAGTATAGTAAAGGCTGGGCAAAATTATGTCTCTAAACTATCTGTATTGTATTAAATCACCTGTCCTGGCCTAAATCTGGCTTAAGAAATTACCAACAAATAATTGCAGAATTGCATGACGGCTTATAAATGACCTTAAGGAGGCACCTGTGAAATCGGATTACTTAGTGAGGCCATAAATGTTTTTTTCGATAACGTTCCAATTTGAAACTCAAGTCGAAGAATCTGAAAGGAACACTGAACTGATGGGATCATAGAAATTTAAAAACTCAAGATTTCAGGAGACAACCACATGTTTTATTGACCGAAGAGAACCACAGTAGCTCATGTCGTTGCACTTGAAACCTCACAGTACAGCGCACGTTTGTATAACTAAATTAAGCAAAGGGAGAAAAAAAAAAATCTTCCAGCTGGATGTTCCCATATAACCTGGCTCTTAGAGATATTGAAGTCATGTGAATCATGGCTTTGCAGTGTTACCACACTACGGTTGTCATATAATATAAGATCTTATCTACAATCCTTTCCAGCAGAAAAGAAAATCTTTGGATTTGTATGGGATATCAACCAGTCTGCTATACATTACGACTGGACAATGTCCCTGCATTGAAGTGCGACATTTTCTGAAATGTCTTGTTCTGTTAATCCTTTTGCAAACAATACAAAATGAAAACAGACAGACACTGAATTCTAATTTCTGTTTTTACACTTCAGATTATTTCAAAGAGTCTTAATCAGACATTCTGCCATTGAAAATTTGACCATTTCATTTCCAGTTGAGTCTTGCATTTACTTCTACAACCCTTTGGAAGAGTCTGTCTGTCCTCTTGAAAGATGATCTTACAGTGACCAAAGTGCAGCTGGTGTGACATTCCTGTTGCATTGCATTGGTTTACTTTTATAAACAAAGATAAACAAGCATTACTTTTAGACTGAGATGAGTGATAGAATATTACAAAACAGTTGAAATTGAAACAATTGAGTTTTTGTCTTAAAAAAAAATCTGCTTCATTTATTTTCTTCATTGCCTCTACTCAACAGCAGTTGTGTTTGCGATACAGCAGTGAACATGTACTCACTCGCTGACACAGTGAAGCGAGTAGAAAAGTGATACAAAGGTAAACATTCCAAGCGGGAAAAATAAGGAATGCATTGACTTGCATCACTGAGAGAAAATTATGTACGTGTATATTTAAGTACTTGATTGTCATGTAGCAGTAAAAATCAGTCCCAGTTTGGTTTGTGCAAGTTTGAGGTTAGTTTTCGATCCCCCTCCTCCATTCATGTACATTCATGCATGAACACAAATAAACATGTTTAACTTAAGGGCCCGACCAATATGAGATTATCATGACAGCTAGATCTATTTAAAAGGAAACGACAAATCACTGACTGCTGATAAGTGGTTGCACAGAGGTTTCACACAGATAATGCAAAATCAAAAGGCTGCTTGCTTAAACAAATAACTTTTAAAAGAATATTTATCTTTATTATACAACACAACCAAGGTACAATCGGTTTTGTCCACTGGCCAAATGACTACGGTCACCAAGGTGACAACAGAACATGCAACACTCAACTGACTCAATCCATCACCCTGGCATCATTTGCTAAGCAGTGACACAAGCTGACTGTCAACATTAACTGCCTCACTTAACGTAACTGTTACTCAATATAAAAAAACGAACAAAAAAGAAAAACACCTTCAGTTGAGTCGCACAGCAACTCAGAGCTGTGATGCACGTCTCCTCTGCTTCTCTCATCTGGGTGATGCAGGCAGTTCTGAGAGTAAACAGTGGAGATAGTGTATGCCGCTGTACAAACTCTGACGACATTCCTAGATTTAAAAAAAAAAAAAAAATCTTCCTGTTCATGCACAATGCATTTATGCTGGGATATCAGCAGTACAGCAGTAGGCCGATTTGAAGTCTACATTGGCTGGCAATATTGTAAAACCAACATATTGGTCCGACCCTAGTTTATGTTCAGGTGTGTTCATTTTTTAAAAGAGGCGTATTCTATTGTGCTGAGCTTATTTGAGGGCAAGGCAACTAAATGTTCCTTGTCTGGATGTTGTGTACTTGGTTGTGCGGGAACCCTCCCATTCTATGTTTATGAACAAATCAGCCTAGGAGTAATTTAACATGTTTTGAGATTTAGTAAGGTACTTACTAACCAGTGTGTTTTTAAGTTCTTGAGCAATTATTGAACTTTTTGCTGAATCTAAATTGCAGTTGTAAAGTCATCTACTGCTCAGAGACAATAACAGATAAATAGAGACCATCAAAATCACCTCAGTAAGCGAGAGTAAGCAATTTTTTTTTTCCTTTACTCACTGACCAACACCCCGAAAGACAGGCCATTGTTGCAGTGCAGCTTCAAACAGAGAGCATGATAAGGCTGCGCGTTGACTGGGAACCTGTTTCCAATACAAAAAGAGGCTTTTGCATGTTTGCTCAGTTTTTCCTCAACACTTAAGTGTTTGCTGAGTTCATATAGTGCTGAGGGTGGAGGTGATATCAGCATTAAAAAACAAACAAACAAAAAAAAAACAGACTTGTGTAGAAATACATAGAGCCATCTCAGAGTAATGGATGAGATGAATGCTTCGACTAAGCATGTTAATTGTTTTCATGAGAGCATTACATCCGGATCTATTCAAATGAACATGGAAAGTCACAGAGGCTGGAACGAGGGCTGTTAAGCCCAGAATGACATGGAGTGTGGTGGGCTGGTGTCTGTTCAGGTATAGTGGTGATTAAAGAGGACGTTGCACCTGAGGCTGTAGCTGAGCTGGGACAGTGATAAGGGAGTCTTGAGGCTCAAGGGTCACAGATGCTTCTTAAGCCTTTCATCCTTCAGCGCCGCTCCAGGAACCAGATTTCATTCTGACGGTTGTTGTGGGCGGGATTGGTATAGCCAGCCACGATGAATGAATTGTTGACGCACACACCAGGAGAGTCCAGCAGCTCAGCCATGACATTGATCTGCTGGATGATGGTCACTTCATTTGTGGGGCCGGAAAAGGCCCTGGAAGAAGAGGATTCAGTCATTTTAACTGAACTTGCTACTGTCAAAAACGAGATGAATTTATTCTCCATTTACCTTGCGTATACAATACTGGCAGGCCAGATCTCAAGGACTATCTCCCGGTCATGTGGTTGTGGAGGCTGTGCCTGAAGGGCAGCAGGAAGGTAGTATGCAACGGTAACATCTTGGGATATCACTGAATGATTGTCATTTGTGTTCACCACTGTCACGATGGGCAGAGACATGCCAAGGTATTCACCTAGATATGGAAAGGGGAAAAAAAATAAAACATTGAGACTGGAAACTACACTGTGATTGTCTGTGCAGCCCAGTTCCATGTTTGTGGACCCACCTAAAGAGTTCTGTTGGCAGATGTACCTCATTATTCTCATAAACCCATAGCAGATACTCTGTTCATAAGTGTCCTCACGCATTATTATACACGCCCAATGGCCCTTCTCGTAGTGGCGTTTTTCATACAGCACCTCCCCACACTGGGAAAAAAAACAAAAACAAAACATACACCTCTTTGAATTACACCATATGAATCAAACAGTCTGGAAAATTCACAATTGAACCTTTGCTTCCTGTGATTAAAGTTTAACGTTTATGGGCTGATACCTTATCTTCAGAATGCCACATACAATTTGATTTACTTTTACCCACGGTTCTTCTGTGTTAGTCACCCTATAATGTCCTGATTTATTCTATGTAAGGCTTATAACTCTTCTTTTAAGATGTCTTTTAAAAAAAAAAAAAAAAAAATATATATAAACAAAAAACAAAATGAAACCTGATCTAAGAATAGGTGTCATGATTGTCCTTAGTTTACCTGAAGTCTCCCGCCAAGTTTTAATGATTTAATTTACTCAAGTTAAACCAATTAGCCCTCTTTATTTATATGGTACCCTAAGGAGTTTAAATGACTTACTGTATTAAGTTGCACGATTAGGTCAAAGTGGCGAAAAGAAGTAGCTGACTCTTACCTCCCCAGAAGACAGATGGCTGAAACTGGTCAGGCTAAATTTGATCTGAAAATGGCCTACAGACTTTCAAGATTCATCTACCTTGCAAGTCCTTTTTGTTGCACTGATTTGTGAAACCAGATTATATGGTTGCTTTACTCTTTTCATATAGTTAACTTCAGAGATGATGGGCTTTCTCAGGTGGAAATTATGCAGGTGATTAGTCTTTGGAAATGTAGTAAAAGCCATACCTTCTCTTTACGTGAGAGGAGGGCGAAAGGGACGTATTCCCGGTTGCTGCGCCCTTGGTTGTTGCTGGTTAGCTGTTGAATGGGTTGTGCCATTTCTGTCAAGAAACGGTACACTGTGTTAGTAAAAACATGGACAAAGAATTTGCATTAGACAGATTGTATCTGGAGCAAATGCTTGTTCATAGTGGTTTATGGAAGTAATTTTATGAGAACAAGCTTGACTCTGTGTCTATGTATGTAGGTATATTGCACTGAAAAGACATGCAGTGTAATGTAGGGGATGCATGGTGAAGTCAAGGCTTCAATACTCGTTGCCTTGGATACATGTGAAATTATATTTTGAAGGCAATAAAGTCCAGTAGTAAGTAGAAACCATTTTATTAACGATGCAGGAATCATTCCTTTTAATATATAGAATTATATGGCTACATTAACAGTATTTAAGGTTGATAGAAGGATGTGTCCATCACGCTGTTAGTCATTAATTCCTGAGCAACATCTCTTTCCATAGCTGCGATAAATGCTCTGGCCAGTTGACAGACATGTTAAAGATTGCCTTTTAGCTCAATGTTTTCTGAAGACAACTTTCCTGTTGTGGCTGAAAATCATGCTCCAAAACTAGTGAGAAATCACTGAGGACAAGTACAAACCTATTCTAAAAGCAGTATTGAAATACAAAGATAATACAAGTTGAATATAAGCATATGATACAATTTCATTTCTAAAACTAATGTCAGTCAACTTATACAATATTGTCTTTCCATAATGTGGTCTTTGTATTAATAATTACAACTTTCATGTCCCCCACTCAAACCACAACACTCTTTTTACAAGGTGAGCAAAACAGTTTACTCTAGCTTTGTCCGATGTCATTAGCAGTGTACCAGTCTAGGCGAGGTAGCTAATCCCCCCCAATCCCCCTCTCCTGGGTCAAGGAGCCCAGCAAGCGACTTGATCCTAAATCCTTAATTAGTACAGCGGGGGCAGGGGTTGGAGGATGTGCCAGTCTGTGTTACTGGATTGTCAGAGAGAACCAACGTACAGTAGATAAGCTGACTGCCTGACGAAGGCATTGAGGACACACACACACACACACACACAAGTTCAGTCTTTGGTAGCTGCTGCTAACTTGGAAAAAAAAAAATGAATACGAAAAAATGATTTCCCCAATTAGAGAGGTTAGTGGCAAAAGGAGAAAAAATAACATTGTACGAGAATCAGACTTTAAACTGGTAATGAGGTCAAATTCTGCCAAGAAAATCTTTCCAGTAAGAGTAGAATAGCATGACAGTTGTCAAAAAATGTTAAGAAAAAGAGGATGTTAGGGGTATTCTGTGATTAAACTCAAAACAAACATGATGTAAAATGTGCATTGTCAAAGGGAGAAAAAAAAGCAGGTTATTGCTGTGAAGAGGATTAAGATGCTGATGCTTAGCTTAACTCAATGAGTCTATTGTTCTGGACTGCAAAGTTCTGTGGATAGAAATGACTTGTAATGGTTGTAAGGTTTAAATTGTAGCTGAGCACAATGTCTACAGTAAGGACCACTGTCAGATCTGTTAAAAGGGGAAAAAAAACAAAATGAACAGTTGAGAGAGTGGCTCACCTTGTGACATTTCACTCTCCGACCCCATCTTTTCCCTGTTTTCTATTACTCTTTTACTCTGGACTGCAGCCACAGCATCCAGGAAATTTTTAAACCAGCAACAGGAAGCGCTTGATTTGATATGCAGCAGAGTTTTATCTGAGATTGCATTTTAAAAAGGTCAATTTTTGAGTTGGTTTTGACAATGCCTTTCTACAGCCATCATATCACAACATATATACAATGCTATTGCCCTGTATGTTTGCCCTTTTTCAGTTAGCATTTTAAGTATTATTCATCTTGGAATTAGTATTTGTGTCTTGCAATTTCACTGGAATGATTAGATTATGAATTGAAATATAATTTTTAACCAAGTGAATTGTTATTGTTTAGGTTGACAGTATTAAATTCTACATTTTTGGATTAAGGTTTGCATGGGTCAAGACTTAATGTTTATGTGCTCTGGGGCTAAAGCAAAATTTATGTATATAAATAGAAAGGGTTATAAAAGTTGGAATGCAAAGAGGTGCTATAGTGATGCATATGTTAATCAAAAGAGGAGAAAAGGGTAATTTAAAAACTCCACTCACAGCATATGTTTATGATAATGTGATAAGTTACCTTGTTTTTTGACTGAACAATAACAGGTGCAGAAGTACCGCAACTAAAAACTAACAGACCCAAATAAGTTTTCCTATCTATATTTTCCAATTAAAACAGTTATCACTAAACATCAGTGAAGTTTCATTAATATGCAAAAATATCTGGGATTTTTATAGAGCAATTAATCGAAAACAACCAGTCAAATTCTGTTTTCACACAAATAAATACCGACCTTGTAAAGCGATCCGCTTTGTAAAAGGGAAAATTCCAGTTAAAAGGGCAAGCCTAGAATTTCCTTTTGCTTCCCCCTATTTAACAAACACATGTTATGCATTTTATAATTTGTTTCAAGGCCTTTTGTCAATAAGATTCCCCTCTCACACTAACAGGGTCTACACACTTTCTTCTGCCTCTTCTTCCACCGCTCACATCCTCCCGGTTGAAAATAGTACATCTTGCGAAAGGTGTGCCAAAATTAGCAGTGTCACTCCTCTCTGACCGACTGATCGAAATGAAGGAAGATCCTGACTGTCATGCACAAGCCATTTCTTTATGATCCAGATTTAAAATTCAGGGCACAGAGGGGCGTTGCCATTTGTCACAGCTGTATGACTTTATGATCCTACCTATGGAATGCCAAAGTACTGACAGACTTATGTGGAATATGACAGCCTTATTTTTGCTCTCCCCCTTACTGGTATGCTATTCGGCATGTTCCTAAATTTATACCATTATCGTGTTATTAATTGCCCTATTAAACCTCATGAAATAAAACAGGTATTTCCTGTTTTCGCGAGCAAAAGATGCACCTTAGATCAGTGTTTTCACAACTTTTCTCGAATTGACTTCACTTGCCTTTTCTAGCCTGGTTATACCTGGCGACAACATTTGCAGTGAAATATTTGCAAGTGTGTGTGTGTGAGACACAGCTTCCCTCCCAAGAGATTGCATTGTTTCTGGCATGTCAATTGAACAGAGATAATGAGTAAGCGTGTGTGATATGCATGAAACCTGACATGTCCTCGATCATGGTTATCTAACATACAAACAAAACTCCTGATACTACCTCTGAAGCAGTCACACACCGCCTGTTGCAAAACAGCAAAATCAGCAGGATTCAAGTGCTGTTTTTCATTTTCGTGACGACAGATCTCCCCTGCCAAAAAGCCATTTGATAGTAAAACAACTGAAATCTTGCTCGTGTAGTTGCCTGCACCTGATGCCTTGGAGAAGATTAAGAGCTACACTCCTTACAGGAGTCACCCATGGATCCTCCAGTTCGCACCGGGGAAAATTTACCGTGGTCATGCTTGCACGCTGTTGCATAACAGCCCGGTGCGTGTACGCTTTAAAAAAAAAAAAAAAAAGAAAGGCTCGTTTTCAAATTGTTCCTGGAAGCTGGGTCTTGTCCCGGCCGGAGGATCCGTCAAAACCCCGCGCTTGGAACTAAAACTAGGTCAGGGTAGGTGGTGGAGTTGAGTAAAGTTTCCCCAAGTAAAGCACACTGTCAGCAGTTTGTTTCGCTTTTTATTTGTGTTTAGCTGCCTCGCTCGGAAAACTCATTATTGTTGGCGGATGACAAACTTTTCTTTCTTTTTTTTTTTTAAACCTCGGTTGTTCGTTTTCTTACCATTGGAAACTTCCACCTGGTGTCCCCTGGCCACGTCCTGCCAGTAATGCAGCAGCCGGTCGGGGTCCTCGCCCTCTTCCTCCATGGTTTCGCCCTCCTCCTCCAGGCTGCCGTTGCCCGAGTCGGACTGCTGGTCTTCCGAGAAAGACTCCAGGTCCTCCAGGGTGATCATCCCGTGTCGTTCGGGCCCCTGGCCGCCACCGCCGTTCATCTGGCAGCCGCCTCGGTCCATGTCGCTTCGGAAGCCTCAAGCCACCGGCGAGGGGAGAGAAGGGGGAGACGACTCGGTCGCCGTACGGTCGTCGCCGAGTGCTTAAATCTCCGTGTCCGATTAGGGCTTTTTCTTCCCCGTCTTCGCCGGAATTCGCCGCGTTGCTGCTCTGAGTCGTGGCAACCGTTACTTTTTGGCAAACATATTGGGCTTTGGGCAGCTTTTGCCGGTGTTTTTCGCCATTTCTTCCCACTCTGAGCTCGACGGAACTCTTTCCCCGCCGCCGCCGGAGGTGAATGCGTTGTTTATAGGAGATGAGGGCTGACCACGTGACTCTGCGGGCTCACACACCCCCTGCCTTTTTTTTTCTCCTGCCGAGACGATAAATAGTGCCAAGACGAGCTGCCCGATAAGCTCTGATGATGAGAACGCATCGAGAAAATTAACGATTAAAAAAAAATATATTGTTTTGTCGGATCACTTACGTTGGCTTCTGTATTGTCCTTTCCCTCTCGCAAACTTTCGGCCGCCATCCACAAAAATGGGCAGTTGAAACTCCCTGCACACAACTGCACTGACAGGTCGTCCAAATTTACAGTTTTACAGTGCTTCTCAGTAACAACCTTTTCATCTTTCTCTTAATTGTATTTAGACAAAACGGTCTTCATGAAGCAAAACAAAAAGGCACACAAAGTAATAGAATTTTAACCTTCAATGGCCTCACGGACTTGACATTAAACGCCAATGATAAAGATATCTCAGTTTACTTTGAAATAATTATGCCACTGGAGGCTGAAAATGCTACAGGTTAGTCTCCCTTGACTAAGAAAATGCTAGAGCATCCAAATCAGTTCACCTAGATGTGCACGAAGAGGACTTATCGCCGCTAAGGTTGATGGAATATTCCCAGAGAAATCAATAAACTGACGTGCCTCTGTTTGATCGGAATATTTTTATTTGTGGATAATAGATTGTGTGAGGGTGGAGGACTCTGATTCATGATAAAACTGATTTCAGAGAAGGGGATTAGGCCGAAATGGCTGTTAATGGCTTGGTAAAATACCCCCCTTCATAGGAAAGAAAGCCAACGTCTTTTAAGTTTTTAATTCTGTTCCATAATATATATGATTATCTATCCTATTTTGTAATAAATTAGCATCTTAGGTCATCTAAACCTTTTTTGTCCACACAATTGTGCATGAAGTGTGATGTTTGTCAAGGAAGCTTCATTCGGTATTTCTTTGTGTTTGTGGGACAGGCTCGCGGTGGCAAGGTTTCATGTGGGTTGTGGCCTTTAAAGCCTTTAATAAATATTTTATCTATTTGACAATAGGACAGAAAAAGGAGTTGAAAAACATTGAAAAGTATGTGTTTGCGCATGATGATTTTTACGTAACTGTGAAAGGAGAGGTTTTACAAACCCCGCACAAGTTATTTTATGATTAGCAATATTACAGTTACACGATGATAAACCCTGTTTGTAAACACAGGGGTTCCCAGCCTAGGATCATAAACAAACTTGAACTTTTGTACTCGGGGACAGACATTGCAGGATTTACTCTCATCTGTGCTGCTGCGACAGCCAACCACCATGTCGCACCCTTTATCACGCACGTACTGAGGACATTATATAATCCTCTCCCGTCTGCGGGGGAGTCTCCATGCAAGTGTAAACGTGTAAACACAGACAAACATACATTGACCCCACCACACACACTACAGGGAGAAGGACCCAATAGGTCCCTGCTTTGGGATTTTTTTTTTTTTTTTTTTAAATATGTTCTTCAGAGCCTGGCAATAACTGCGTTTCACTCTCATACCTCCAAAAACAGAGCCTTGTCATTTGTTGTGTGATAAAGAATATTAGATTCTCCTCTCTTTATTAAATTAGGGTGTGATTCTTCTTTGCCCTTTTTTTATTTATTGCTGGATTGCGGCAAGTCGAATTGTGAATATGCCAATGCACGAACACTCATTCAAACCAAGAAGTCTCCCCATTGATGACGTGCTGGACTGAGCGTTCGGCTTAGTGTGCTCTCTGTTATTAATAGCTGCCTTCAGACCGGCTTTTTCACAGATTCTTCACGTCACTTAGCTCCATGGCCTCAACCAATCAACCGCCTCCACTGATGCTCTGTGAGGCTGAATCACAGGGACAGATCTCCATGTTGCACACGCCCTCTGTTCACTACACAAAGATGTTTGTGTGCGTGCTTGCGTATGTGTGCAAGCTCGAAAATGGATATTACAAACAGAAAATACTTGAATGCAACTGAAATACCCTTATGAATTACAATGTTATTTATAAATTACATCTCTCAAGCAGAGCATTTCACTTGTAATGATGGAGGGTAGAATACAGATCTGCTGATCTACCAGGTCAATGAAGGTTGAGTATATTCGTTTGCACACCATACATGTGTCAGTTAACTTATTTATGCACACAGTGATGAGTGGAGGTATTGCTGTGAACTTCATAAATCATCTCTGTGTTTCATTCATTTCAGTAAGGACTAAATAATTGATTTAAATATTTTGATTCTAACATTTCTAGATAGGTAGTTCACTCAAAAATAAAAACATTGGTTTGGAACCAACTTGCCATTATTGAGATTTGGATAAAATCTTATGACGATGATGATGAAACTATTGACTATTACAAAGCAGCAGGGATTCTCTATTCTAGGGGTTCACGTTGAAACAAAATGCGCATTTGAAGCATTTGAAGACTGTTTAGAGTAAGAGAAGATGGTAGACTCGATAAGAGTGTAACCAGCTCACAGTTCCAGCCCTTGTTTCAAATTATTCAAGCTGATGATCATTTCCAGCAGTTTTGGTCATAACTTCAGTTTCTTGTTGAAGTCGTTTACTAGTCCAATCCATGTCATAAAAATGTTGGGCTAATTTGAGCATCATATATCAAATGATAGCGGTTTGTGTAACCTTTCTAGTGAACACATGCATAATCAGCTAAAATGATTATTCATAAGTTGGAATTGAAAGAAACTATAAAAGCGAATTATTTAGGTCTTAGCATTCAGCACCAAAGTGTGTAAGCTCTAGTCTCTGAAGGATCTCTTTTTCCACTTCAGCTTCAAGAATACATGATGAAGCACAAACAGAAGGGGCTGGCCTCCTTGTACTTTGTACAAGAAGAGCCAGAGACAGGTGATTAAGCAGCTGATGTTTTCTGCTTGGCTGAAAGGTCAAGGGATTTCAGGGTTGCTATTTAATCCCATTGCCTTTGTCTTGATAAGCTTTGTGAAAAAATATATTCAAATCAGACAAATGGGACGAGAATTAGCAGATGTGGTCAAAGTGGTCAGCTCAGTATTACTTAAAATGATAAAGCGTCATTTGAGACAAACAAAAAAATAATTTTCCATCTCTTTCTGATGAAATACTTAACATCTGTTCTGAAGAATATAACTGGATGTCTGAAATTCCCGTTTGGAGGTATGAAAAGGGCTTTAGACTCTACTAAACAACTTATTATTCTAGAAATAATATTTGTGCCCTTTGTCGAAGTTAGAAATCGGTCTTTAGGCAACATTCACTTGTTACTCTTTCATTTTATTCATTCATATTATATAGCATTAATCCTGCACTCGGGGCTTCGGTGGGTTAGAGCCCAGCTGTCATTGGGCGAGAGGTGGGCTTCAGCCTGCACCAGTTGCCAGGGCCTCATATAGAGATATACAACCATTCACTCTCTCATTCACATATCATCAAAAAAAAACATTCTCTCTTTATCTCTATTGATGGATAGATCGATAGATCATAAGGATTTGCTCAAACAAGCTAGGAGATAGTTGGGCTTTTTCAAAGTATTATTGAATGATTCTTTTCTGACTGTGGCTGCTGTCACCAGTAGATGAATCAAATTTGTGCCAGTCGGAGTTCGCTCAGTAAAGAAATACTCTCATTTTTACCAGACTGATTCACTGTCTGGGGGACCTGCTGTCATTGTTCCAGTTTCCTCTGTGAACAGTTCTCGCTGTGGTCTCACCTAAGACACCCTGGCAGCAGTCAATAATCCCTCCTAGGGTGCTGTGTGGCCGAGCAACCTTTGGCGTAGGTGCAAATGGATAACCTGAAGCCGGGCATGTAGGATTTTTGCATGATCTTGAAAATCCGTCTGCCTCACAAAGCTATGCGAGACAGAATTATTCCCACATGTTGTGCCAACTAAATACAATTTAACTTTAAGCTCGGTGATAAAACAAGCCGTTGGCGAACAACTCACGGGGCACTAATAACCTAGATGTGATTAAACTTCAGAATTTCAAATACACGGATAAAATTCAAGAAAACTGAACAAAAACTGCTTTACTCTGCTTTTCTTTGATGGTGTCAGCTGATAATTTAAATTTTAACACGCCTTGCTCATTTTTAGACAACATTATCGGGAAAAGAGACAACAAAACTATAAATTCATGCTTGCTGTGATTGGTGAAGTTAGAAATGGGTCTGCAAAAAAGAAAACTTTTTCAAATTCTGTTAATAAGATATTTGGGCAAGCTTCACATTGATAAAATCGCAATACCAGATTCCATGTCTTAAAAAGGGAGGAGGAAAAATGATTAGTGTCAAAAGATTGGCAGTTTTTTGAATGTAACCTTATATCCTAACAAGACCTGCTTTTCATGTTATCTAATTTGTCATGTAATTTTTATTTATTCATTATAGCTTTTTGATAATGGCAGTAGTCAAAAAAATTGCTGTTACAAAATCTTTTCATAATTCATTTTCTTTATTTCCTTCTTTTCTCCTTTCCTTGAAGCCTCTTCTTCTGGCTGGTTTCTATAGCAGCAGTTTGGTGATATTGAAATGGTAATGGCCCTCCCTCCCATCATCTGCAGTCGTGAGGATGAATAGATATTGTCTGTTTGACAAACTGCTTCCATCTCTCCTTCTTTTATTTGGAAATGAGGACAGAATGAAAAAGTGCCATTATGTGTCTCTGGCCGAAGTAAGGCTCTTTTCCAGTCCATGTCGGTGTGTTTACCAATAAAAGGAACACCTGTGTGTTTCTCGCACAGGATGTGTGGATAGGTGTTTGGGTGCCCTGTTGGGCTTCGTGTCGGCAGGGGGTCACTGCACTGACTCGCATTAAGTCTTAATACAGGAAATGGGCAATTTCGCTGACCTACATATCCATTGGCCCAATTTGTTTTTTCTCTACCAGGTGTTGGAGAAATTCATGTCTCGTCTCATCCAGAACAAGGTGATGGCACACAAAGACCTGCGGATTCTCACCAAATACCAGCTCATCCTCGCCAGAGACCAGTTTCGCAAGAACCCTCCGACACACACAAAGGCACGAAGTTCCTCGTGAAGAAAATGCTGCTGTCTAATTGAAAGAAAATTTACTATATGGTTATATTATAAAGCACAGAAATTGCTCAGATTGTGATTAGAGATTCTCCACATCAATACGAGCCACAACAAAACCAAAAAAGTTGAGATACAAGCCCGTCATAAGATTCATGGAAGTTCGAACTGTCCTCGGGCAACACACCGAGCCCCAAGCTTCTCCAGATGGCCTGGTTGGTGACTTTCATGGCAGCTCTGCTACGTGTGTGTGTGTGTGTGTGTGTGTGTGTGTGTGTGTGTGTGTGGTTGTGTGTGTGTGTGTGTGTGTGTGTGTGTGTTTTTGAATGCAACAAAGCGTCAAGTGCTTTCAGTCATTAATCTATCAACTTTCGGAACAAGAAGTTATTTTTTGGAACATACTCAACAGGTAATGGAGTCTCGCTTTCATTTTGTGCAAATGGTAAATGGTCTCAACTCACACAGCGCTTTCACAGTTTACGGTTTCAAAGGATGAAATAAGAGTGAGCAAATTATTTTTTTCTCTTCGTTCACTGTTTTGGAGTTGTTGCAGTACTTAGTATACAACTCTTCAAGCAAAAGCCCCACTGTCCCTGCTTAGTTACAAGTGCTTATGGGTACTTGGACTCTGTATTTAGGAAGAACATGGTATTGTAAGAAATATAGCACTGCCACAGGCTGTGTATGCAAAGTATACTCCATCATCTGTTTTAACCTTTGGCAAGATTCGTGTACCTCCCAAATAGGTTTCCGACCGATCAAGGTACTCCTATTATAATATTAATCCAAAGAGAAAAATATTTTTTGATAAAATGAAAGAGACTGGGGTCCAAGGAAAGTTGAAGAAACGGTTTGCACCCTCTTTTATCCCGGATTCTCAATATATCCACTGGGTTTAGATGTAGAGACTCAAACGATACCCTTACAAAATAATCCTTCAACTAAAAAAGGGCAGACATTGACCGTAGTTTTGCATAGCCTCACTGGAATGAATTCAGATTTATTAAGCAATTAGTACAGTATGTGTGCCATTCTTTTATTAGTCAAGTCTTAAATATAGAATATTTACTAAAGTGGTTTTGTATGTTCCCCCAGGGGCCGCAGCAGGGAATGCTGGAGGGCGACTTTGCCCTTTGTATAAGCCTGTACCACGGCTACGAGCTCCTGATGCAGATGGGGCTCAGATCACTCTTCTTCTATATCCAAGGAATCATGGATGGAACAAGAGGTCGGTCATCAATGTCCAGGCTTTCGGGCCACTTCCTGCACATCACTCAGATTGTTGAAAAAAATAAAAGAGAATCCGATTGTTTGAGAACTGCATTGCGATCGTATCGTTGATTAAATCTCTTGTTCTGTTTATTTCAGAGATGTCAAGGGCCAGAAATGAGCTGCAGAGGACCCCCATCTTCATGGAGCTATATGAGGAGATGGTAGCAATATACATGAAGCCATCTGCTGGTACCTGAGCACTAAATGAAACTACACGCTTTAAATATTTAACCTTGGTTTATTATTTTAGTTGTCCTCATCATGACATGGTTTTTGCTTACGCTTAGTAATTCCTGTCAACTGAAATCCATCTGTGTCGTACATTTTTATCTGTTACGCCTTCAGGTCAGGATGAGCCCTTCATGTACAGTCACCCCAAGCTGAAGAAACTGGAGGAGGTTGTGCTCCATCACTTCCGAATGTGGGTGGAGAACGTAGCGGACAATAATGGTAAGTAACTTACGGCAGTAAGTTAATTTAACAGTAAGTTAATTTAACAAGTTCAAAACTGAAAACCTCTAACGATGCAGTGATCATTTTGTAACGTAAGAAACTCTTAAAAGAAAAATAATCCAGGATTTAGAATGTGTCACAGCATGGAGAATAAATCCTGTCTCACTTCTTCCTCTCAGTTTCACCCCCAGGTTCAGATGGTCCACTGAGCACACGAGTGATGATCTTCTCATCATTTCGTGAAAGCGTGCAGGAGATAGCGGCTATGTTACACCATCACGCTCCCATGATCCGGGTCATGACCTTTATGGGACAAGCCTCAGCCGGGAAGGGAGTGAAAGGTTTTACCCAAAAGGAACAGCTGGAGGTAGGGACTGGATACCTCTTAAATCAGGCGTGATTACACTTAAGCCCAGCCTGTTCAAGTCCGGAATATTGCTCTTATGCTGCAGAAAGTCAAAAAGGGAGGGGTTGAGGGGATTCTATATGGATTCAAACACAGGGGTGCCTTTCGGTCATCTTTGGTTATAATGAAAAAGCAAAGCGGGGGTTAAGGGTCTGAAAGTGACATGAGGTATAAGAGGCAGGGCGCCAGCATTGACTACGCTGATCTCATATGTTAAATGTAGCATTTCAGGTTGGAGATGTTTTTGGGTTTTATGACCCAACCTGACAGAAGGATGGTAGGAAAAGACCGTTAAAAGACATTAACACAGAACCACTCATTTTTCTTAAAAAAATATTTTCCCTTTTTCTTTTTTTTTTTGCATTCTGTAATGTCTCAAATTTGACAGGTTCAATTTGCATTTTAAAGTCAGTTGCCTTTCACTGAGCTAAAAGGAATCAGTCATGTTTTCTGGATTCATTTCATTGCCAAATGCCTTTGTTCATAAGAATGTACTTATAGAAGGCATAACACTCGCGAGACCATGAGATATTTCCTGTGAAATTAATTAAAATATATGGAGGAAGAGATGACAAATGTTTATTCTATTTGTGTTTCCATGCATATCACCATTTTATTGCCATCTTTACCTGTTTGTGTGCTTTTGAAGACCAGTGATGATGTCTCCAAAACCCAAAAATAGTTCACACTGCAGGACACACAACCAATTAACCAAGAAGCAAAACCAAAATTTAAGTAAAATATTCATGCATGTCAAATATTGCTTGCTATCTTTATTGTTTTGTGGATATATTTCTAATATCGGGACTGGAGGTATTCAACATTGATGGATGAAGTCATTGCCAGACTTGACATTAATCACATTCAGAGATATAGAAGAGTATTTTATTGTGTATTAATGCGATATGATCAAACAAAACACGGTTAGTCGTAGCAGATGAGAGTAATCGGTCAGGTGGTTTTAACTGCAGTGATGTCTACCTAGATTTATAGTACAACATTCATAATACATTTAACCAAACTAGACTGAATACTGCTAATACTGCTGCTGTTTATGGATATGCTATGATCATCCTTTTTTTTAATCTTTCTTTTTTATTCGAGGTGGTTAATAAGTTCCGACAGGGAGGATTCAACACCCTGGTGTCAACCTGCGTCGGGGAGGAGGGCCTGGATATCGGGGAGGTGGATCTCATCGTTTGCTTTGACGCACAGAAGAATCCCACGCGCTTGGTCCAGCGGATGGGCCGCACCGGGCGTAAGAGGAAAGGACGCATCGTGGTCATCCTAGCAGAGGGACGGGAGGAGAGGGTAAGGGTTTTTATGGTGCTTTGCATCTGTGAAAACAAGATAGTGTGTAAATATTGCCATTGAGCCTGAACACTGCTTCTCTTTTGAACTGCAGAAAAGGAAAGTATGGCCATCACACTTCGTATTTTGGATTATGCACAACATCCCATTGTCCAGTTATTGTATAACAAATGACAACAAACGAGAGAACATGCTTGTTCATTAAAGCTGATTCTGACTCTGAAAGGGGTCATTATGATCTTCTGTACCTTATTTCCCGTATATACAAATGAGTCTGTTGATGGCTTTACGATGGCAGGGTATGCTTCTGTGCTTTGATATTTAACTACTTTTGTGCACATGTATTTAACTTGAAATGGTCAAAGCGTTATATCTGATTGCCACATGAAAAACAAGATGAAAATATAAGATAAAATCAGGTAAACAAACTGATTTTAAACCATTTTAGATGTAAATTTATTCTTCTACAACAGTTACAACTTCTTCCGTGGTTCCTCTGGCAAGAACTCCTTTCAGGTCCTCAACAGGTTTTAGTTGTTTTTCTCTTTTTCACCCAGACGTATAACCAGAGTCAGAGCAACAAGCGCAGCGTGTTCAAGTCGATCGTCGGCAACAAAAGCGGATTCCACCTGTACCCCAACAGCCCACGCATGCTGCCCGAGGGGCTAAACCCAACCTTGCATAAGATGCACATCACCTGTGTTCAGTTTGACCCGCGGGAAAGCAGCAGGCGGTCCGTCAGGGCTGGACGCAGATCCCACTGCGAGGGGCGGGTCTCGCTCATCCATCCACAAAACCTGAGTCAGTAATTAGGCAGCTGTGGATACTGTTATTATGGACACAGAGAGAAAAACAGTTTTTCCTTAATTAAAAAAAGTGTGTGTGTGTGTGTGTGTGTGTGTGTGTGTGTGTGTGTGTGTGTGTTTATTATTGGGACAGGTTGCAAGGAGAGTGAAATGCAGGCTGGTGAAGCTTACCCAACCTTGAAGAGATCCTGCTTTGTGTCTCTCCCCCAGGAACCATGCTTTCAGGTGTTTGTTTTTTTTGTTGTGTTTTTCCCCCCTCTGTTTCGGGATGCATTTCCTATTTTTCATTTGTCTCATGCAGATTTGAGGCTAGTGAAATAAAGTGAAGCAGGAAATGTGCAGTGTGTAAGGCCTGTAAAAAAGACCTATTTAAACAAACCTCCAAAATAAAGCACTAATGGATGTTTTGATTTAAAACACTGTTCTAGGTTCGTGCATTGACACTGCTATATAGTTCAGAACATTATCTATGCCGGGTGGCATAGTGGTTATTGCTGCTGTCTCGCAACAAGAAGGTCCTTGGTTGGATTCCCACAGGGAGTTTTCCTGTGTGGAGTCTCCTTGTGTCTGCATTGGGTTCCTCTGGGTTCTCCGGGTTCCTCCCACAGTCTAAAACCATGCAGAAGGCTCATTGGAGACCCTGAATTGCCTGGATGTGTGAATGAGAAAGTCAGTGTTTTTTATGTCTCTCTATGTTGCCCTTTGAATATTGCCAGAGGTCATCACGATCAGTAAATATCCTCTTTTCTTGCCTTAAATTGGAAAATGTCAATGTTTCGTAACACCTTTAAATCCTGGAAACTTGTTCTGCAGCAGTGCTGGATTTCTGTGGAACAAAAAGATCTCACTAGTTCAGTCACTATGGAAGGCAGTGGCTTTTGTAATGCAATGTTGCCCTGGCTCCAAATTGGTGCTTGGTCAGAGACTTTTTCCTAACTGTTATTCAGGAATAGCCTCAATCTGAACTCCTGGTTTGTAACTGTAAGAAAAGAGGCATCATTTTAGATGATTCCATATACCATACAGATATATATTAGACATGATCCACGGCATTTATGTGATTTGGTATTGTGGATTCCATTATATTACTGCCAGCAACCAAACGCTGCTTGTTAAAACTCTTTACTAGATTACGTTTTCTTTTTTTCTTTCCCTTTTCCTGAAGAACAGCTATTTTTTTTTCTTTTTTTTTTGCTCCTTGTCAGAAGTTTTTTTTTCTTTTTTGAACCCCATGAGAAAATGCCATGGGAAAATTATCCAATTAGTTCCCATTAAAGGTCTTCAGAACATTACCTAAAAGACCACATGCAATTAAGCAGTTTCTGGAAGTCACCATGAAAGTATCCAAAAAAGAAAAGCTTTTGCTTTTATTTATTTATTTATTCATTTATTTTTTTAATCTTATCATGGCCAACACAGGGATAAGAAATGAAATGTCTGCGAGGAATTAGACCAATCCAATTGCCACGTATAGGGTTATGGAGCTTTTAGTCCTGACAACTAATGTATTAGGGAGTATTTAAACTTTTCATTTATGTGCAGAAGTAATGATTCTAGTTAAGCAATGTAATTTTTTAACCCAAGTAAATACTGTGATTTATTTACTTATTTATTTTTTATTATATTAAAAATCCACTTAAAGAAAAGTTGAAATTCTAAATTCCTGCCTTTAAAGGAGGCCACCCATGAGAGCAGACCGCCATCCAGGGAGCTGTCGCTGTGGGAATGGAGACACTGGCAGCACCGGGCTCTCCCAACGCACGCAGTCGATCACTCCCTCCGCTGCCAGCATTTCATCAAGGTGATGGAGCTCATCGATCAGATGAAAGAGGAAAGCGAGGTGAGTGCAAGAACACGCGTTTGTCAGTGTCGTGTTTGAATCGGACATTTAGCTTTGATATTAAACCATTTGACGTTGCGTCTATCCAAGCACAAAGCCTTTTTTTTTTTTAAGTCATTTTTCTATTTTCATTCAGGAAAAATGTTAAAAATATACATTTCAGTTTCATTGAAGAGAGAAAGATATTGCATGCCAGGTTAAACCAAACCTTATAAACCAGGCAAAGGAATCAGTTGACTTGCATGTGAAATTCAGTTGTGATGTGTGTTGAGTTTCCACATTCATCGTTTTGACCTGGAAGGCAAATTCCTAACATAATAAACAAGCACAGTGGCATAATTCTGGGTTTGGCCAAGAAAAAAAAAAGGTTATTCATTTATACTGCTCTTCCATTTTCCCTTCTTTTTCTCAAATTAGATTTAACAAAACATAGCTTGTCTTTTTAAAAGCCAAGTGGTTCTCCCAGTAAACAAAGTCAGCTTATTATTCATCTGCGTTTGCTGTCTGCTGACCTCGCTCCAGCTTGGCTCGTACTCTTGTTTTTCTGGTCAGTTAGATGAAAAACTTATGTGAGCTTCAGACTTTTATACAGTAGTCATGTAACACCCGTTATCATTCTGATTCCACAGGACTTCCAGGAAGATAGTATGTGGTTTGCCTTACATATTTGGAGTCTGTATTAGGCGTTCACAATGCACATCACCTCGTTTTCTGTTTTGGTGTTGGTTCCTATATATCTCACATGACAACATAATGTCTCAGCATCTGCTTCTGCACAAGGTCATTCCATTGAGGAGGCGGCGGAACGTGTCCAATTGCTTGTTTTTAGAGATTGTGCTAAAACTCACTGTTAACTTGATTAACTCGTGGGCGATTATTACCTTTTTATTCTCGTCACAAGTCGCCTCCCTCGTGGGAGAGGGGAGAACCTGCAACATCCAAACAGGATGTATAGATCCAGATGGCACCCAATGCTGCGCTTTGCAAACAGTGGCGAACCTCCACCATGAAATACTAAACACATACATGGCAGAGACATGACCCTGTGTCAACAAACACCTCAAGCCCTCACAGATACCGCCAGCATTATCGCATTCTTCATTTGATGCGGCACATGCAGCCTCTGTTTTTGAGGGGATGCGGTTTCATCTCATAAAGTTAATTACCTCGTAAAGACGGAGGGCAGCTCAAGCTTACATAACTCGCTTGACATAAAGAAAATTTGCAACAGAATCTGCGTCAGATTCCACGGCTAGGTGCTGGGGCTTCTCCTGAACGATGTCTGAAACAATAGTTTGAATGTAAAAAGCCTGTTTTTGCATTTGATAACGGAGAAAGTCTCTGTACTCCCTGAAAAGGAGGGGCATTTCACTGTCGGTCACATCCACAAACCTAATGTAGATACTTTAACAGCGGTTTGATTGATGTTAATACACTATTTAGAAATGAGGCAGTCCAATGATTATAACCAACATGTAAAACCGTATAGTGCCCGTTTACCCACAATACAGTCTCTCATCCGGATCATTCCTTAACTGCTGTACTCGATGACAGTTGATGCTCTCTAACAGTCTGACCTCCTGATGCTCCAAGAAAAATCAGTGTTTATCTAACTAAACGTCCAAATTTTTTATTTGTCGGAAATCTGGTTGGCAAATATCACCACCCCTTTCAACAGCCCCATGCTCCAGAACCTGTTTGTTCCCTTGCTCCCTGCCTCTTTTCCTTTGTGCTCCAGAGACACATGGCAGCAGGCAGGCCAGCCTTCTCCCCTGTGATTATATAATGATTCTCTGAACTGTTACATAAATCCAGGAAGCTGGAACTGGGTCACGCTTTGATGACCTACTTGTATTATTGGGATGAAGAGGAATGATCTTGGGAACTCAAAGCAGATGCAAAAAAAAAACACGTAAAACGGGTGTTAAAAACAAACTGTGAATATATAATCTACAGTTATAAATGAACTCTGTCCTTTTAGATCTTTATATGTGGAAATTTGATTAATTGAGTTTTTTGCTTCAGTCTCTCCAAACTTCACAAATAGGACTACTATTTCACATGATCGCTATCATGTATTTTATAGCTAAGTGACACATCTTGCATTTATCTAATATGTTTAAAAAAACAATGGCTACAGTCCATTTTTATCACCTTGTAATAAGTTTTATGTCTTAAAGCGATTCTGCAAACGTGTTCATCCATGACATTGTTGCATGTCTAGTATCACTCGCTGACGTCAGAAATATTTTCAATGGTTGCTACTCTTCCCGTTGCCTTCGGATATTTTTTTCCCCCTTTTTCTTCTTCATTGTTAATTAAGTCCTGAGAAGAGCAGTAGTAAGGACAAATACCAAATATGGGCAATTTTCAGTGAGACTCATTATGTCACTTATTCATTCATTTATTATCCATACTGTTAATCCTGCACATGCTGTGAGGGGGAAGAGCGAAACCCAGCTGCCTCAGGGTGAGAGGCAGGGCACATTCAGAGATACATCACCCGTCCCTGTCATATTTACATCTGTGGCTGATTTAACGCCTTCGATTGATGTTCTCGGCCTGTGGAAAGAACCATGAGAACCCGGGAGAGGAACCACGCAGAGAACGACCAATGTGGGGCCACTCTGTACATGAAGGTCACCGGACTCTAACCTTGAACACATTGCAAATTGAATTAAGTTGCCGCTATTCTACAGAAGTGTTTACAAAATTGTAATGATAAATAACAGGAAAAGACCCATCTTCATGTTGGAACCGATGCCCATAGTTTAAAAATTCACAAGTATGTTTATGTGGTTCACTGAGAAACAACATGATAGATTTAGCGGGAGCACATTAGACACTAATAATAGGCGTCAACGTTTTCATGAATCGAGACGGAAATATGCCTCGTTGTTTTGGAGAGCCGCTGATGACAAGCACCTTCCAGTATGAGGACAAAGGTGCCCCAGAAAAGTGATCCTGATCCTATATTTTCCTGTTGCATATCTGGAAACTAATCTGATGGACTGATTTATAAAGGTTCTTTGTGTGTGTTCATGAGCATCAAATGATTACTGTGGTGCAATGAGCTATTCTGCCGAGAGGAGTTTCCACTTTGCTGCTTCCTCCTCATGCGGTCTGATCAACTCCAACCCTCTGACCCCTGCGGTCTCTGCAGCACTCTGTGCTCGTCATCAGTGTTTATTTCTGTCTGTGGCATCTCTAGATCTAGAGACTTAGTCTAATCATTAATTGTGTGCCAGGGGATAAGGTTAATCCTTTGTGAATCCTGTTCATTATTTTTCATGAAGTTATAATTTTCCTGATGTCCATTGTATTAAAAAAAGAAAAAAAGCTTAAAGCCCACAAGCCACTATTACCTTTTTCATCAGGATAGTGATGTTGAGGAACAAACTGCCACGTCTGCCTTTGTGCAAGCCGAACAGAAACAAGTAAAGGTGTGTGTGTGTGTGTGCATGGTGGGATTCGAAGGATTTGAGTTTGATGGGTTACCCTGAGGACTTTGATTCATTTCTCAAGTCGCAGGTTGTTGTGTGTGTGTTTTTTTTTTTACAATATTTATAATTTAAACATTCATATTCATAATAATAAATTGACTGAGTAATAGAAACCGCCTGGACTTGATGACATAATTAATCATTCCTGAACCATCCATCCATTATTTACCGCTTATCCTGCAATCAGGGTCGTGGGGATGCTGGAGTCTATCTCAGCTGTCATAGGGCGAGAGGAAGGGTTCACGCTGTACTGGTCGCCAGTCGATAGCAGGGCCACATACAGGCAGACAACCATTCACTCTGTCATTCACGATTTTGGGCAATCTTTCCAATTAATCTTCTGCATGTTTTTGGACTGCTAGAGGAAACCAGAGAAGCCAGAGGAACCCCGCTTTTAGACATGAGAAGAAGATGCAAACTCCTGAACCAATCCTGTATAGTTGTAATTACACACACATCTCACTTAAACATCATGATCATTTCAAAAGTAGATGTTGGGGGCGGCGTGGTGTAGAAGGTGGAGCAACCGTCTTTGGAACTGAACATTCCTGGTTCTATTCCCGGCTCCCAAGTGTGTCTAAGTGTTGTTGAGCAAGACACTGAACGCCTAACTGCTCATGGTTTATCCATCATGGGGTTAATTGCAGAGAATGGATTGCCCATGGGGATTGACAAAGGTTAAATTATAATTATATCACTTATTTACATTGACATAAAATGTATATTTGATTGAAAATTACTACCTATTTTTCTATATTGGATTGTATCCGTGGCATGGCAGCTCATTGGTTAGCGCCTCTGCCTAGCAGAAGGTCTCTGGTTGGGAGGCCTTTCTGTGTGGAGTCTCCATGTTCTTCCCGTTTCTGCGTGGGGATTCCTTTGGGTTCTCCAGGTTCTTCCCACAGTCCAAAAACATTCAGGAGGTTCAATGGAGACATTGGAGAAATTGACTGATTCAATACACAGATTTGCACATTTGTTATTCATTCATTTTAAATTTGAAATAAACACAGAAACAAAAACACAAGACCAAAATATATGTGAGATATCAAGCACAAGTAAAAAGGATTCTACCTTCCAAAAGAAGTCATCAATCTTCTGTTTGTTATCATTATTCAAAATCCAGTAATCTTTCTTTTTTTTTTTTTTTATTTCAAAGTAGCAATGATGTAGCTGACTCCCATGTTCAGGTTTTGTGATGAAACTAAATAGCGCTTTCCAGTAATGTTTAGGCATTTAAAAATATAACAGCCTTCACATGAATTAATTTTGATTTCAGTGCAAAGCTCCTTGAGCTCTGCAGGAATGAGAGCACCCCGGCTAATGTATTCGTGACACTTGAGAAATCTAAGCTCTTCAGTGGAGGGGCTCCTCCGATTGACAATGAAAACATTCAAACGCGATATCTCCGCTGAAGGCTTCTTCAGCAGGAAGCAACGTCAAGTACGGTGTGATATGTGAGCCACAACATGACAGAATACATGTGTGCACATATCCAAATGCACCGTGGACAGCAAGTTGGAATTTCACTGTACAGGGACGGGAAACACATTTCCAGTTTTTCCCATGTTACACTGTACATGTGACAATAAATCCTTTGAATCTTGAATGTATGTAAATGAGGGGGACCCATGTGACCGGTGAGGTTACAGGGAGTGGAGATACAGCAGGTGGAGGACATTAAGAACAACAGTCTATGGCAATGGAGAACTTGGAGAAGAGGTGAAGAAATGTGTGCAGGCAGGTGAAGGAAAGTGTAAGGGGTGTGTCAGGTTGGAGCTGCCAGGCAGGAGGTCATGTGGAAGACCAGAGAAGAGATTTGTAAATTGAGAGAACGAGGACAGGAAGTTAGTTAGTGTTAGAGAAGAGGATGAAGAGGAGGTGGTTGGCCGTGGCCTCTGAAGGAGCGCCTAATGCTCTAGTGTTTCCCTGGCAAGCTGTTGTAAGGCTGGGCTACAGTGATTAGGAGGTGAGGGGGGTGAGAAATTGAGGAACGTGCGCTGAAACAATTGCATAGCCATTGTTTGTTGATGTTTAATGCGCTTTGCTAAGTAATTCCTTGCGTTTCAGGCGGTTACATGAGGCCTTTGCATATTAGAATGCCACGTAAGACATGGCGATAGTGAAAAGTTCCTTGGCTCACAAAAGGAAAACATGTTGTCTCATAGTTTAAAAAACAAGTGTATTGTTGAGCATTCGCAAAACTGCTGTTACACAATTTTTCAAACATTTTCATGTCGCTCGTAGTGGCGTTTCGATTGGAATCCCGCTCAGTGTGTCTTGAAGCAGTAATCGGTTTCTCAATACTTAAACCAGCCCGATTTTCATAATCTGTCTGTCACTGCACAATACCCAGACGGTGCCCGCAGAGACGCCAGTCTATGTGTGAAGCTAATGAAATGTAAATTAACATTTGATTTAAAGAATGGAAAAAAATTGTGGCTAATTTCTGCTCTCGAAATGTTGGTTTTACAATAGATGACTTCGGAAGCCCCATGTCGTGGTGGCTGAAGCCTCTGGGTGTAAAGCACTTTACTGCCATGCCAGAATCTGCAGTGATGGGAGGACAATACATGCATGTTAAAACCAGGCTTATGATATTCGGGACGTGCAGCAACGTTTTGAACTGTTAGAGGAAAAAATGCGTGTTTTTGGTCTGATGTCAAATACAGGGGGATAGCCTGAAACCCGTAACCAACTTTCACCATCGACTGAAAATCAGTCTTCTCTAAGTTTTCACCATCTTTCCCGCCAGCGGAACTGCTTCAGTACAGACTTGGTTTTAGGGTCGAGGTCAGAAATGTTGTTTGATTGAGGGTAAGGACCGGGAATAGGAAATGCCAAACTCCAATTGTGTTAATGTGCCGTGTGCGGTGCCAGTGCTTTGCGTGTGGACACGGAATGACGGCCTCAAGAAGTCTGGAAGTGTTATAGCATTCATTTTCCTGCAGATCCATAAAAGCCCCTCAGATGTGAATAAACGGTGAGCTAATCCTCTTAAAAAATCTATCCAAAGTCAGTGTTGCTCAATTTTTGGAGAGCTAATGAAACAGCTCAATTGAATAAAAGCTCAGTGGGTGGCAGCAGAACGAATCGTCTTCCTGATTAGATAAAACTTGAGATTGAACACCCCATATTTTTCGTGTCCGAAAAAGGGTCACAAAGTCCCAAGGTAGTTTCTAGCCACCAGTTCACCCATCCTAATCAAAATTTCTCTTTTTGTGTTTGCATCTTATCAGGGAGAATGCCGTTATGAACAGGACCTTCTCCCTTATCTAAACAAAACTGCTCACAGCCCCGTGAAGGGCGTGAACCAAGAGAAGATCATGAGGAAGAGACTGACGGGCACAAAGATGGATGTCAACAAACCTAACGCGTCCAGCGATTTGGATCTGGAGGACAAAGATGAAAAAACAAAGAGGAGAAATCCACATGGAGAAGGATCTGCGTTGTCGTCGACCAAACCCACGCCTGTCATTCAACATGACAGCGAGGCGTCACGAGCAAACGAGACTAATCCCTCACCACCTCATGGAGTCTGTCCACCTAAGTCAGAAGGAGAGCGTCCAGGTGTTGAGCTGGATGAGTGTGGTGATATAATTGAGATCAGGGACAACAAACAAGCAGATTCTATCAACTCTGAGGTTGTTGATTTAAACCAGTTGACCAAAGTTGACAATGACAACAATGAGGCTCATCCAGACGAAGGTATTGAGCTTCAGGCCATGTTCTATCTTCCCAAGTGGAATTTGCCTCATTCCCCCTCCACCAAACTCCTCCAAGGAGAAGAAGGGAGGTTGAATGACATCCTGTCCCGTGTGGCTGAGCTCTTATCCAGATCTCCACCACTGAGCCCTTTGGATTTCGCAACAGCCGTGACCGAGCCAACCGAGCCAACTCCTCCTCGTGTTCTGCAAGAGGATGATCCTCATCAAACTTTCCAGGTCAACTTTGCCCTGGATGTCGATGATGATGACGAAGTCATTATTAGTGATGGTTTTTCCTCTTTGGATAAATCTCTGGGAGATAAAGAGAGCAGGGGAGACAACGGAGACTGGGTTCGCAGCAGATGCAACGAAATAGTCAACAGTCCAACGTGGGAAGATGTTTTTGGGGATGAAGAAGAGCATGATAATCACGGCCCCCCGGGTGACAGAACGAAGAATTGTGCTGTTACAGAGGCTGGAGAAGAAGGTGAGCGGAGTGGTTTGGACGAGGTGAAATCTGACGGAACGCTTGGCCAGACGGTCGCCGACATGAACGACAACATCGTCTCTCAGATGGAAGACAGCATGGATCTGTTTGAAGATGACGAAGTCTTCCTGCAGATGACCATCCCAGACATACACAACCCTGAGGGAGGTGTCGGACCCAGGACATCCCCCGTGTCACAGGACATTATACCCACCACAAATAAAGGATCAACCACTAATCCACCTGTCAACCCATGCCTGTTGGGCCGCACAGGGCCGGAAACCCAACACACACACACCGCTGCACCGCGTGAACACGCAACAGACGCTTCATCATCTGCCCAGAATACCTTGCATCCCGATACATCTCCTGCACCGCAACCCGGAGCCGATTCATTTGACCGCTCCCGTGACTATTTTCCTGTCAACTTCGACCTGGGCTACTCACTGGATTCTGAGGAGGACGACTTCAATCTTTCTCCAGATGTGTCATCACCCGCGCCACCCGGAAAGGATCCCGCCTTCAGCTGGGTTGCATTAGGTGTCTCCGGCTCCTCCACTCCTTCAAGCAGCCGGCAAAGACAGACCGGGCTGCAACACATCATGCCCAGATTCTCTTCACCCCCGAGTCTCTCAGAGCATTGGAAGAAAGAAACTTCATCCATACTGACCTCGCCTGCGGCGCCTAATTGCAGGGCGCCACCTGTTCCGGTCGCATCACAGCGAAGGATGAATAGAGTAGTGGACGATTCCTGGCCCTGCGCGCCGCATCGCTCGCCTTCACCCATCCGTCTGAAACGGAGGAGACTGGAAGGTCCAAGCGTTGATGATAACTCAAACGCAGCGCACCTCTCGTGCCAGGAGCTGCCACCCACACCCCCGTCTGCCCCTCACCCAGGTGCATTAAACGCTTCACTATTGTTTTATCACACGTTGATTTCTCAGCCGCTGTTTGCATCGTCTGATTCCTGCTCTCGGCGTCTCTCCAGCTGAAGGCAGCGCAGACAGCGAGGATGAGGTGGTTCACCATAGAAGACAAAAGAAGAAGATAAACCCACTGTTGTCTCCAGAAATGGTGAGGAACTGTAGTCCTCACTTGAATCTTTCACGTCCTGAAAAAGATGAACGTTTCTGATTTATCGAACCCACCTTAATCTTTTATCATTTGAAATCTTTGGGGGAGGTGGGAAGAAGTAATTCTATTATGACACGGCGACAGTTCCTGTCTGATTCACTTGGCTCGGTCTTGTCATTTCAATGTACCTGCAGTTGTCATGACAACCATGGTGGAAGCTTCAAAAAAAGGCCATTTTAAGAAAGAGACGCTCATAATCAATGTCTCGATCACGTAATCCGAGACACCCTGGTTTTTTCCTCGTGTTTCGCAGAGTGACCGGTTGCGAGTGTGTTCTGTAAAGAGCCACGTGTTTTCTGCTTCCACCAGACGAAGATCCTTGAAGACGTGGACTCCCCGCTGGTGGCGAGCAAGAAACGCGGTGCCGCACTTCCTTCTGTAAGAGCCCGGGTTGGCAGGCTGTTGTCCGGTTGCATTCCAACTCTTTGCTTCACCTTTGCTCATGTTTAGACACCAGCAATCAACTCCAGCAAATTACAGTATTTCACCCTTTCTCTGTAGTCTGACGAAGAGGAGGGCAGAGCCTTTTCTGATGATTTCCACAGCAGGTCTCTGGTCACACGCAGAAGAACGCCTGCAAGGCAACGAGTCGTTAAGGGGAAAACCAAGGTGACAAACTGATAGGAAGCATCGTCTAATCTCTTTGTAACCTTTACAACACATTTAAAAAGTATCCGCTGATGTTTGCTTATGAAAAGAGAAAATGGCACCTTCTTCCCCTCTTAAAAATGTCAACTCTATAAATATCTGTCAGGTCGCGTCTGCCGCCTCGGCGTTCATCAACCCTGACATTTTCGTTTTTTTTTTTTTTTCCTTTTGCAGCGTAACGCGTGTCGCATTGGCCGCCAGTTCCTGGACGAGGAAGCGGAGCTGTCTGAGGATGGGAGGGTGGCGGTGTCATCCGATGAAGAGGATGAGGACGACCGGAACCACTCCCTGGACGGCTTCGTGGTGGACGGCTCGCACCTGTCCCAGGGACTGAACGGTAAATGCTAGTGATTAATCCAAAGGAAATGTTGACAACAAGGGTTTCTCAGAACTGACATATTTGTGCTCATATATCTGAAGAAAGCAATAGATCACTATTGAGCCTTTAGGCTGTCTTTGTTGTCAAAGGTTGAAAACTATATTAATTATCTCTGATCTTCTCTTCACAACTTTTTCGATGTTTGTTGGACAAGATGGATTAGATTTCCAGTCTGCACAGCACCAGAGGGTTGATGAGACTTTTTGATTTTTTTTTTTTCCTTTCCTGGCTGTCAAAGTTAAACTTAAAGTAGAGATTCCAGCTGCATTTTTCTTCTAGATGCTTAAAGTGAGGGAGAAGGCCTTGGTACTGGTATCTTAATCAAACGCGATCTAATTGGCGTTTCATTCTTGGAAACATCTAGATCTTATGCAGGAAGCGTGGACGGTAACTAACCTTTGCTGATTAAGAAAATGATTTGAATATTCACGCATTCATCCATTTATTGATTATCTATATAGCTTATCGTAATTCAAACATAAGCTCATGAATAGGATACAATATATTTTACTCTTAGTTTCTGCCACAAAAAAAATTCCCCGACAAAATAACATCCAGCCTCTCATGTAATAAGGATGTTGAAGAAAAATATGAAAAAAAGACACATTTTTTTGTGATCATATCATGTGAAGTGGGGTTTGAGCTTGTTCATAGGCTGAAGTCACGATTTGTTTTTGATAGCATGTCAGCGCATCACTAAGAAGGGGGGAAAAAAAACAGTTTCTTGAAATAAAAAGAAACACTGGGGTGCTGGAGCCTGTCCCAACCATTGTTGGGCAAGAGTCAGGGATCACCCTGAAACTGGTCAATCACAGGAACGCGGCATCTCAGAGACATACAACCATTCAATCTTCGGTATCTGTTGATGGAAACCATCTTGCTCCTCCACTGAGCCTCCTCAGGGAAGCCACCCTCTGGCAAACCTGTCTTATAACCCCCTCCCCGAAGTGTTGATGGTCTGACCACACTTATTAAATCGTTCACGCAATAAAAAAAGAAACTCCCAGAAATGAAAGCCAGAGGCGACGCACACATTTCCTCTCCACGGGCATGTCCAAATTCCAGGAATCTTTTATTTCAAATTATCGGTATAGGCTATATTTAAATCAGTTATAAGTTTTCTCCCCTCGGGGAAACTGCACCCACAGAGTCCGTTCCCATTATGTGCCGAATGCGTTTCTTATGAAAGCGGGCAAGGAGATGGCCTCACCACGCTCACCCTCTGTCCTCTTCTCCCAGACTCAGAGATGCAGGGGGTTTACATGAAGTCTGTGAGGAGTCCCTCCATCACCGGCAGGTTCAAGATGTCCTACAAAGCTCACCACAACGTGGACATCTTCTCCCAGGTACTCCACCGGGCATTAGTCGCTAATTGTTTCATACGGAGGGTTGAACTCCATCTATTTGACGTGTGCTCCCAGGTGCCCGAGATGGATGAAACCTATGCAGAGGACAGCTTCGTGGTGGGCAGCGATGTGGAAGACCTGGAGAGCTGTGAGGAAGAAGCTGAAGAGGAATCCATTGAGCTCCTGCCGGAGGACAGTTATGTGGACGGGCGCAAACAGTACGCCACAAGACGCCGTGTCTTCCTCCATAAAGCCAGAGCCGAATCTGCTACAACCAGGGCGGCATCGCCGGAGCAGACAGCCGGGGCAAAAACCAGGCGTGGCCGAGTTCTACGGATAACAGACTCTAGTGAGGAGGAGCCCGAGGAGGCTGTGACGGCTGGGGATGTTGCAGACCCGCCGCGGCAGGGGGTGAACGTCGAGTCCAGGCAGCCAAAGGCCGCCGTCTACTCTTCAACCATAGCATCGAAGATCTCTTTGCTTAGCAGGGCCCAGGGGGACCAGCAGGGTGAAAGGTACTAAAATGATTTTGGTCTTGCCCTTCGGCCGGATCACGCAGTGCTCCAGCGTTTTTGTGCTCTCCTGTAGGTGTCGCCATAGGATCGAGGAGCAACACGCGCTGTCTGACCAGCTGGACTTTGAGAAAACAGAGATGCTGTTTCAATCCAAGGAGCCTCAGGTGCCTGATGCTTGCAGCGGAATCCGTTTCATTTTACAGATCGTCATTTTTAATGATGATATTATTATGCATTTGTACATCGCCACACCCTCACCAGTGAAGATAAATAACAGGAAGTTTAAATCGTGAAATCAACATTGTTATTTTGTGTTGCTGTGCAGCTCCCCCCTGCTGTCCCCTCCCCTGCCGGGCCTCTGTTGTCCATCGGGGAGCCAGTGAGCGCACCTCCTGTTCCAGCCGGACCCATCTGCATCCTGATGGACAGCCGCTGTATAAGCAGCAGCGTGGCGCTGATGACCAGCCTGCGTCAGCGCCACGGTGTTACCGTTCATGTCTGTTCGTTGGATGGCACTTACTTCATAGTTAGCAACCGCATGGCTGTGGAGAGGCACAACCAATCGGATCTGGCTGCGTTACACAACCGGAAGCGACTGGCTGAGAGAGTGAGCAGCATGCTGCGACTGTTCGAGCGTGTTTGTTTGATTGTGGAAAGAGACAGAGCCAAGAAAGGTCAGTATGCCCTTTTTTAATGCATTTCTGCAGATCAACAATGTCTAAGTGCAATGAAAAATCCTTCAATTTCGGAAAAGCATGACCCAAGAGGCTCTTTTTGCTAAGTCCATGTAGTCTTATACAAACTGCATGCCTTCTGACACATAACTACACTTCCTGAGTTTCAAAATGCTTCAGTTTCTTATAACAGTGAAGATGCCCTTTTTTTCCTGGTTCAAACACATGGATAGTGATGTAAGCGAACTGGATTGACCATGTGAGAACTCTCACTGTTCCAGGTGAATCATCACACCCATTTCAGCGAACACGTTGCTATGACAGCACGCTGGTGTCGCTGGTTAACATAGGGGTGCGCCTGCTGTGGAGTGACAGCACAGAGGAGAGCGCCAGTCTGCTGGTAGAACTGGCGCAGCTAGAGCGGCGCAAAGGCCAGGGCATCACTGCGCCGCTGGAGGTGAAAGGTCAGCACGGGCAGCAGACCCTGCAGCTCTACCTGAGCCTTCCGTCTGTCAGCCACGTTCACGCTCTCAACATGTGCCACAACTTCACCTCAGTGGGCCAACTGATAAACAGGTACGTAAAGAGTTTCTGTGTCATAGAGAAACAGCAATGTGAAGAATGCGTGATGTTTTGCCTGTTAAATAGAGGCCTGTCACATGAACATTGGCGTCACTGCAGCCACTCGTTGCATATCCAACTTCAATGAAGTCTTATGTCATGTTCTTTGACCCTACATGCTTAAATCATGCTGTTTCTAGATGGAATGGGATTTTCTAGACTTGTCATCTCGGTACTTACTTTGTGTCTCAACCTTGTTTTCCTCTTCCACTCAGACCTGTTGAATTTCATTCGGTTCATTCTGCTTTCAATGCAAAGTGTCAGTCTGACATAATTAACATGTACAAAACCATCCTTTCAATATTGCTGCACCATTCATGACTTGTCCTCAACCCCCCCTCCCGCAGTTCAATCGAAGACATTCAGAAAGGAGGCTGTATGGGTCGATCCAGAGCAGAAGAGATCTACCGTTTCCTGCGCCACTCCTGTGACCCCTTCCTGCTCAACACGTCATAAGTATGAAAAGCCGGAAAATCGCAAGACAGCATAATTTCCAGCTCCGACCCCCCCCCAAAAAAAAAGATATCTTCATTACCCATTTTTGCTGTGGCACAACTATGCTATTACATCCATGTAGTGTGTGAAACAAGGTTTCAGGACATTCGATTAACATCTTATGTAACAAAACAAAGACCACTTCCTGGTTCATTAAGAACAATATTTATTTTATGCTGTATGTTGACAGCTTGGCTCCAGCTTGAGTATTCATGTAAGGACTCTGATAGCCAATCTGTTTACCAGACCCCATTTCTACTTGTTTAAAAAAATATTTATTTGTCGCTATCAAAGTTAAGTCTAAATAGCTCATTCTTGAATAAAACTGCTATTTTTGAAAGATTGAGTTCTGCTTTTCAATTTTGACAAGATTAGAACTCCTTGACGTTTCTTGTTTGTTAGTACTGACTGAACAGTAAGGAAACAGTTTCAGGATCTTAAGGGATAAGCTTTCTGGAAAATATCTTTATCAATGTAAAATAGATGAAGGTATGAAAATATAACCACTAAAATTTGATTTCTTATTCCCCCGAAAGCTTTGTTGGTCATCAACATGACCTCGATTTTCCCAATCCCACATAAGACTGAAGCAGCATTTGATATTTAAAGCAGCTTGTTTTAGACTGAATTCACTCACCAAGTATCAGACATAAGAACAGTTTGGGGAGGGAAAAAACGAAACAAAAATAAAATTCACATAAAAAAAAATGGGATTGGGAAAAATTAACATTTTGAAAAGTTCAGCTCAAAAAGAATGCCAATTACATGCAGCAGAGGGTCCTGAGAGCGGGACGTGGGTCAAAGATACAGTCGTGCATTTCTTGCGGACTTTCGGTTTATACTTTAAACCAGCTGAACACAATGTTACTTAGACTTAAACAAAGAGAAACTGTGCTTCCTTGCGATTGAGAGTCCAAAATCCTTTCCTTTTTCAAACAATAGGAGCTCACGTACTTTTATGCAAAGTGAACTCATTTCATTGTAATGAGACAATCACGCCAAATAGGGAAAAAAACAAAGCTCTTCCATTTAGTCAAATACTGAAATTAAAAGGTTTCACAAATGTTTGTTAAATTACAACACAGGCTTTTGATACAGTGACGTAGAATTTTTACCAAACCTGAACCATAGGTGTGAAGAGTTGCTTAGGCCTTAAACCACACCTGCCTGCAGGTGATGCAGGTTGGACTACAAAACTGATCTGAAAGTGACACAGCACCCCGTGTGGGGAAAGTTGAGCTCACAGAAAAGTGTGCTCCACATAGGTTGACATATTCCGATTCTACTTTTGCAAAAATGTGCAAAAACTACAAGCGTTTTCATCACGGGTCTCCTTACCACATTGTAATTTATCATGCTGGACATTGTTCATAATGTCAATAATAAATTATAAAATGACAAATCGATTATGATTGTCAAATACTAAAAAAAAAAATCTCCATTTCACAAATAGAGTTTTTGGGTCAAATAATCTATAATCACAGTGATGCACTTTCTAAACATCTGCATTTGTGTACTCAATCAGTACATAAAAAGTTCCTTTCCCTGGCTGGAAAGTTCCTTTCCCTGGCTGGAAAGGAACATCTTGTTTTTTAAATTTTGAAGCAGGTGATTGTGCACAGACTGGAAAATGGAAACAAGCTCAGTGACTTTGGATGTTTCATCACTTATCTGACAGCAAGTAGAGCAGGCCAAGCCCTATCTCTGAGCTAAGAGTTAGTGTCAAACCTGTTAAAAGAAATATGCTTTATTAAGGCAGTAACTTTAAAAAAGGAGTAACAAACATCTAAGTTGGATCTGAATCCAAGAGTAAAGCTATTTCATTTGTCATTTGGAAAACTCAACTAATGTCTACATAAACAATGCTTTCACTACAAACATCAGAACCAACAGACTTGAGGACAAAACGATAAACATATGACACAGTCTCATCTGTTGAACCCTCAGACACCTCCCACCATTTGAATCTTAATTTATAAACTTTGCTTACAGCTGTATCCACTAAAATTAAAATCCATATCTATAGAAGCGTACAGTACATATAAAAAGCTTACTTTGTATTTTGAACCATTTCCACATTAACTGGAAATAAATGGAAATTCTGCACCATAAGTAGAATGAACGCTTTCAAGTTTGTAATGTTAAGACACACTCTAACATAACAAACCAGGTTAGAATAAAACTCCAGACATACTGTTATGACCTAAAAGAAAAAGCCTGTAACAAGAATCTCTTGTACATCTGGAATCTTCGTAACTGTAATTGTACATTATCAATCCTGTAATAATTTCATGAAAAGGCTCCTGATTTACTTTTCACTTTAGTCAAGCTAAAAGACTAGGGAACCAACATTTGCAAGTGCAGTTATCATCGTGTGTGTGTATGTGTGTGTGTGTGTGTGTGTGTATAGTAGGGAGAGCAAGTATTTGATGTACTGCTGATTTTTCACCTGTCCCACTTTCAAAGCATCAAGAGGTCTAATTTTTATCATCGGTACTGTTCAACTGTGAGCGATGGAATCTAAAACAAAAATCCAAATAATCACATTGTATGAATTTTGAATAATTAATTTGCTTTTTATTTCATGAAAAAAAAAAAAAATCACCTACAAAGCAGTAAGAATTGCAACTCTCACAGACCTGTCAGTACTTTAAGAAGCCCTCCTGTTCTCCACTCATTACCTGTATTAACTGCGCCAGTTTGAACTCCTTACCTGCAGAAAAGACACCTGTCCACACAATCAATGAAACTCCAACCTCTCCACAATGGCAAAGACCAAGAAGCTGTGTAAGGACATCAGGGATAAAATTGTAGTCCTGCACAAGGCTGGGATGGGCTACAGGACAATGGGCAGCTGCTTGGTGAGAAGGCAACAAATGTAGGCACAATTATTAGAAAACGGGAAGAAGTTCTAGCCGATGGTCATTCTCCCTCGGTCTGGGGTTCCATGGAAGATCTCACCTCGCAGGGTATCAATGATCATGAGGCAGGTGAGGAATCAGCCCAAAACTACACGACTGGACCTGGTCAGCTGGGACCACAGTCTCAAGGCAAACCATTACTAACACACTACGCCATCATGGATTTAACTCCTGCACCGCACACAAGGCCCCCTGCTCCAGCCAGCACAGGCAAACTGAAGTTTGCCAATTGCCGTGAGAAGCATCTCAAGGTCCCAGAGTGGCCTAGCCACTCTCCAGATCTGAACCCAATGGAAAATCTTTGGAGGGAGCTGAAAGTCCATACTGCCCAGCAACTGCCCCAAAAACCTGAAGGATCTGGAGAAGATGTGTATAAAGGAGTGGGCCAAAATCTCTGCTGCAGTGTGTGCAAACCTGGTAAAGCACCACAGGAAACAGCTGACCTCTGTAATTGCCAACAAAGGTTTCTGTACCAAATATTAAGTTCTATTTTCCTGATGTATCAAATACTTATGTCATGCAATAAAATGCAAATGAATTAATTATACAATGTGATTTTCTGGATTTTTGTTTTCAGTTACTCCAGTGTTCAGTTACTCACAGTTGAAGAGTACTAATGTTAAAAAATAAATTACAGACCTCTGCATGCTTTAAGTGGGAAAAAGCTGAAAAATCAGCGGTGTATCAAATACTTGTTCTGCCCACTATATGTGTGTGTGTGTGTGTATATACACATACACACACACACACACACACACACACACACGTGCTATATATGCTCCCTTGGAGCTCCAATCATTTGAAAGATCATTTCATTTGCCAACATGGACATCGGAGCATGGACATCAGAACAGGAGACCTGTGAACTGGCAGCTCACATGCTGCTGGGTTGTGCCTGTGGCTGCAGAGGCTGCAGTGGGATTGCCTGTGGATCAGGGTCCTGCAGGCTACACTCCTCTCCCTGGCGCATGTACAATAAGAACAGAGTCACGGTGGCAAATGTGGTAGCATTCACTGGGAATGCACGGAGCAGGGTGGATGTGAGTCCACGTGTGAACACCCTCCACCCCTCCTTCTTCAAGCTTTGTCTGACACAGTCCATGATACCATTATACTGGTTGACACCACCAACCCCGTCTGCCTGTAACCGGGACTTGATCACATCTACGGGGTAGGTGGAGATCCAAGACGCAATCCCAGACATGCCTCCAGCGAAGAGCAGCTTGGGGATCATGTAGGGGTCTTCCGGCTCACAGCCCAGTGAACGCGTCAACATGTCATAGGTGAGAAAGTACACACCGAAACCCGGTGTCTCTCGGACGAGTGTGGTCACCATACCTCGATTGATCCCTCGGATTCCCTCCCTCTTGTAAATTCTGACAAGACAGTCTAGGGAATTCTTGTACATCTTTTTCTTGGACTTCTTTTCCCCAGTCCCTTGCATCTGCATGCGTGTCTTGGCCAGCTCCATCGGGCAGCATATGACACATTGGATGGCTCCTGCAGAAGCTCCAGCCAGAAACTGGTTAAGTGGTGTGTCCCGGCCAAGTTTCCTCATTGCGTTGCCCTGCACGCCAAACACTATGGCGTTGATGAAGGTCAGGCCCATCATTGGGGAGCCGATGCCTTTGTAGAGGCCAAGTGCCTGCATGTGCATGGAAATATGAATGAGCTTGTCGGGGAGAGAAAGGTGAGCTGCATCAGTACCTCTGTAGAAAACTGATCAAAGACGTATTTAAAAATTCAAAGCTCTATTTGTTATGCGCACGTATGCATTTTGATCTCTGAGATTGACTCTGAATAGGTTTTAAGTATGAAAGTTTGTCATTTTGTTAAGAATACTTGAAAGAATATTTCATATTGTCTCAGACACCCATGACCCTTGTGCCACTTGAATATTTAAATATTAATATGTGGTTTTCTCAGGGGTTAAGATATTAGGTAATAAAATCTGGCAGTCTGTAAACCAGATTAATTTGATCTTCAGGTTTCACTTTAATCTGAAAGCCCTCCCAGTTGTTATGATCCCCAATTCTACTGTGCCTTCCACCATGTCATCTTGAGCAAGGGTTATTTATTATTAGATGTTCATAGATTTTGCCAGCTGGATTCAGCAGTGTTTGGTCCGTTGCATTTTAGGTATCTGAAATAAACCGGGGAAGACCAGACTGCCAAAGTGATGCTGGGCTAAAGTTGACTACCAGCTAAAAGCTCGCTAAATGTTAACATGAAATGGACATTTTTTTTGTCTGAATCAATGATTGCTTGGTTCAAATAAATTGTACAATGAGTAAACTTTTTTTACCAAATGTCTACGAGCCAAGACCTTATGAGAATATCCAGGCCTGAAAGTGAAAATTTAATTCTTATGGGAAACAGCAGCTCAGTAACTTAAGAGTTTAGCTGACATAGTGGCCTCATAAATCTCTCCACACTAGTTATTAATGCAGATATCGTGAAATGTGTTTCGGGCCCACCCTTAAGGGCTTATTACAGACATTAATAAATACTAAAATGAACCAGCACACTTTGACAAATGTTGGCATAAAGATTTATTACTTGCAGCTAGAAGCTGGGAGTACCGCCTTGTGAGTTCACTACTGCCAACAGAAAGTAGAAAGTACAACATAGGCTAATAGAACTAATGTGACTGGTGTAGATTTAAAAAATGTGAAACCGGGGTTAATCTCAAAATGGACTTTATATAGCATTATCACCAGTTAATGGGATTCATCTGGAGAACCAGTTTCTATATGACCATTGCAACCCACTGGATACTTGGCGCTATTGCTTTTAACACATTCTCAATAAGCACCAAGTCAAAGACAAAACCTAAAACTCATAAGTGAAACAGATCATATCTAAACAGCTCCAGGAACAACGGCATGGACTAACACTAAAGGAAATGTACACTGTTTTGACTGAGAGAACCCAAAATCTTCAAATTATCTTTTGTATCCTTCCCATTCTCTTTTACCCTCACAAAAACTATGTGCCACTCCTTGCAAATCTCGTGAGGGGGAAAAAGAAAAATGTGAGGTCAGTTGTCCTGTTTTTCCTGTAATGTGTAATAATCAGACCACAAGGAGAGAACAATGTGTTATACCTAGAAACAGGTTGAGATCAAGCAACCCCCCCCCCCCCCACCCCCCCCCCCCCAAAAAAAAGAGCTGGGTGATGCCCAAAGCTTAATTTAGCCCACACGGGAATAAGGTCCTCACTGACACTGGGTAATATACACAACATGACCCCCTTAAACTCTTATCACCCCATGTTCAGAACATTCTGGCCGATGTTCTAAGAAGTGGCTGTAACCAGAGACTTAAATTAGCGCACTGAAAATTCTGAGCAAGTTTGTCTGGTAAGCAGCATGTGGCAAGGTTACGAGTGCACTTCACTCATGACATCCACTACAATCTGGAATAAAATGGGTAATTCAGTGAAAGAAAAGATTCACAAAGCTTACCGACTCCTGGCGTACGATGGACTGGAAGCAGTGGAACGTGCCGCGATACAAAGGTTTGTCCACATTTTGAACTTGAAGTCTCACCTGTGAAACAAGAGCTCCAATGTTACAGTCCCGTGGCTAAACAATACCTGCCAACTGCATATTCAACGGGTCTTTTAAATGTTTCTTTTGGGTTGGGGGGGGGGGGAACGAAAAAAAAAATTGTTCAGGGATGGGTGCAACATGTGGGTGAATTATTTAATTGAGAATGATTTTTCTTATGCCTTTTTTTTCAAGATGCCTACTGCTTTACACATGTCTTTAGGTCAAGAGTGGACATTGGGTGAGAGAAAGAAAGACCTTGACTTTACTTACTAGGTCACATATCCGTGGAGAGGTTGTTTATTTCTCTCTCTCATCTACAACACAGTGACACTGTTGCTGTTAAAGAGAGCCTCCACCAGCCCCCATGCAGACACCAGCTCACAGAGAAACAACATGGACAGCAAGGTATAAAAGAGCTACAACCAAATCATTCACCAGCCACTTCACCTCAGATAGGATGCTGGAATTTGAAGGATTTATGACACACTGAATGAAGTAAAGGTCTTCAGTGAAAACCCTCAATATTAACTGCACACAGCAATTCTACAATAAGATGTTGCAAACCATTAAAATGTTAGAGTAGAGGAACTGACAAACAAAATGAAATGAACTGAAACAAGTTCTACAACTAAGTGTACACAAGCTAATTCAATGCAAGAGTCTATGCTGTGATAGGTAAGACATCTTTCGGTGCTAAACTTCTATTCAAATTGGTAAAATTAAACAGAATATTAGCTAGGGCTGAGCGATACACTCATAACATTTCTTTAGATTTCAGGGATTTGTGAAACTCCCAACAACAGACTCCAAATACAATATCAAAAAAGGACACAAACTACACTTCAAATAATTCAAAGTGGAACTGTTTCCCTGTTCCAATTCCTCCTTTATGGACATGTGACAGCAGTTATGGGAATGCTGTCCTGCCAGTTTCAAGTCTTAAGTGTTTCTTTTGCCTTTTCAAATTCTTTCAAGTCCAGGGTCTATGTTTCATCCACTCTTCTCTATACTCTGCAATACTCATTTCTTCTACCTGTCCTGCTGTGATTACCTGTGTCACTGCATCTGGTCTTTCACATACACATTTCTGAATGATGCATGACCACAACACCCAAGACGGTATTGCCATTGGACAGTATTTACATTTGCTTGATCATATTTCATGTCTTCATCTGCTGCTGTTATTGCAGCTAGTCAGTAAAGTTCAGATAAATGAGCACCACCACTGAAACCATGACTTCTTATATTGCACTGTATGAACAGAGCTTATATTCTAGAAATTAAGAAACAGCAAATTGTTTTTTTTTTATATCACTGCAAAAAAGTACCATACCAAATTATACTGATATATCGCCCAGCCCTATATATTGCTAAAACTTCCTGTGATAGTTTAAATGTGTTATGAAAAACAAAACTTGATTGCATATTGACAATGAGGTATCACTGGTGATAATAGTTTGAAAATAAAAGCCTTTATTTATCCTGCTCACGTGTCAGCTTCACATTGTAGGTTGGCTTGTGTACCTTGGTCATCTGGATACACACTGAATATGGCAAGATTTACAGATTACCCAACATGAGTAAACAGTTAGGAAGGTGGAAACGACACCCACCTTCACAGTATCAAATGGATGACCAACCAAAACTCCAGCAGCACCTAAAAATGAGAGGAATCAGTCATGTTAAATATTGACATTAGGTTACCCTATTCAAGAAACCTGTACTCAGAGATCATCCTCCACATTTCACTCCTGCCACAAGTTTTACATTACATATGCACATATCCTATAGGTTAATTATTAACCACCACAATGGGACATCACCAACAGTACGTTTTAGAAGAGTGTAAGACCAAGTGGCACATCTTGCAACAGCCGAGTCCACCCAATGGGAGACCGAGCAAAGTAACCAGGTGGTCACTGCACCGTGCCCATAGACGAAAACAGAATTATCTACTGACCTTGACTTATGCAAATGTGATTTAAAATTCAAATAAATAGGAATATTCAATTTTTGTAAATATTCCGTTCATTTATTCAGTTGACCCATGAGGTAACCTGTCTCACATGAAGTTTACAATTTTGGCAAATATTGAGTTTCAGGCATTTGCATTTATTCTAATTCAAATCCAAAATAGTGAATACTTCAGTTTGGAGTCTTCATGTAGGCTTTTGGTACAATTAATTCATTGTCAAATGCCACTATCTGATATTACTGAAGAACAGTGGAATACCAGAGTCCTTTACAAAAATGATTTATGGGCTCTCTGTGGTTGGACAGCATTTTTATTTACTCATCAGTTAATAATCGGAAACTTAAAAACAGCAAAAAGGGACAAGACTAGGCTCTGACTGATATAGAATCTCAAGCTAATGTTAAAAAGAAACATCACTAAAGAGAACACTCAAAGACAGATGTTTTCTGGTGTTTCCTGTCTTGGAGATGCACAGACCTTGGAGAAAGACTAAACAGCTGACGAGATTCCCACCATACAACTATGAGACTTGGCTCTGGGCTGCAGAATTTCAAAAACCCTGAAAGTCACATGTACAATATCACATCCTCCATCCCAGAATCTGACACGGAAATCCAAATCACCTGCTGAGTTTGCATTAGATCTGAGTAACCTTACCTGAAATTTTGATAATGTTGCTAGTGTTTCACTGACCACTTCCTTTATTTTTGTTTACATGTTTTCCTTCCCGAGTCAAACATCTTTATATAATAACTTGATTTGACACAACACATTAAAATGCATATTTATTTCAGTGTGTGCGTGGCTTTTCGTCGATAACAAATCAGCGACACCCCTCCTGCAGGTGAGTTAACCTTATGGAATGTGGCTGCGGCGCAAATCTAGACAATCTATGTTTTACAGCGTACTTCTGCTGGAACTTTGATTTAAAATCCAGCTTTTCCTCCGTCATTTAATGGCAGCGTAACTCCGAAATTCTAAATACGTGGCACCCGGACACAAGCCAGATATTGAAGCAGACGGAGAAAAAAGGAAAAGAAAAAAAAACTGGCGTGGACAAGTCAAACTGTCTACGTCTGGCTAATGCTAGCTAGCTTGAACTTGTCGACTGGCTAAACGTGGCAGGCTAACATCAACACCGGCTAGCGCGCTTACCTCCCGCACAGCCCGCAGCGAAGTCCAATGCCATTCCCTTAAAAATAAAATAAAACAAAACTAACAATTTCAACCCTCCCCAGGTCACAAGAGTTAAGACTATTTTCCGTTCGTCCAACAACTTTTACAACCGACGGCTTGGTGTGCGGCCAAGCTGGTTAGCTTAGTAAAGGAGTCTCCTTCTGTGGGGTTCCCGGATGCGGAAGCGGTAGAGGAGAAGGTTTGCAGGCTGGCCGAGCTCACATGGACGCGCCAGCTCCGTGCTTAAAGTATGCGGGGTGTTTGTGTCTGCTTGGTGCGCTCTCACCGCCGGCTACCTTCCACCCCCTGAGAACCCGGTCTATTTCAGTACCGAGGCGGGGTTTCGGGGGGCGGGGGAAGTAGGAGCGTGTTTGACCTTTATAAGGCAGTCCAATCATCTAACCGGGAGGAAGACACCTCCCTCCGTGGGCACCACCGGCCCTCTGCGGTCATTGGCTGCTCCCCGGTGCGGCGGCGGACGTCAGGGCGGCGGGGCTCCTGATCAACAGTGCTATCATGGGGGGCGTCGTCGATGCGTGTGTGTGTGTGTGTGTGTGTGTGTGTGTGTGTGTGTGTGTGTGTGTGTGTGTGTGTGTGTGCGCGCGCGCGCGCGTGTGTTTGCCCTTGATGACAGTCCACAACCCCTGGTAGTCTTAATAGAGAAAACCTAACATAAATAACAATTAAATATATCCTGCAAAATTTTGTTTTAGGGGGAAAACACAAAACGCTTAAAATAACATGCACATCCTGTCAAATATATGTGTACAAATATATGCATATGTTAGTTGTCCCTGGAAACTAAGTTCTTGCAAACAGAAGGCTCATGATCTTGTGGAAACTATGTTTTTTGGGGGATTACGCAAACCATCCTCTTTAAATGTCTCACTTTGTGATTGGTTAGGAATCTCAAATATAACAAAAGTGATGTGAATTCTGAATTTCTGGCCAAAAAATAAAGTGGTACAGGTTCCCAATCTTATTTTGTCATTTGACTGTAAATGATATGACAATGTTATGGCATATAACAGAATATTACTAGGGGACACAGCAAAGGTTTAAAAGGGTTAGTCAGTTAAACACACATTAATGTGTGTAAATATTGACTTTCAACTGAAGTCTGAGGATTACCCCCCTCCTTCCCAACATGTTATTCATACAAAAAAAAATTCCCAGATGAAGTTCACAGCTCTTCTGAACATACTCATACTTAGCTAAATAGATACGTAGCTCAATTATCTTCAATGAGAACTTTTAACTTTTCCAATGTATGTAGTGGGAAACTGGATTTAAATGTTTCTATAAAAAGTTTCTTTAAAGAAATCAGTCTACTTTGGAACACTTTTGTCTAAACCTACAAGAGGGAACCAACACTTCAGAATAGAGTTGTGATTTTACTTATTTTCTTTGACTGTAAATATACTATGGGATGTGCTGCTGATATCCCAAAGACATGCTCCAGTCATCTTGCACCAAACAGAACACTTAAATATTACTGTGGTTGTTTAATAACACCATGTGTCTCCAATACAGCTGCATCCATTACATGGGTCATATGATGGCTTTATTGTAAAATAGAGGGTCGTGGCTTGGTTGTCGGATGTGTTTGTAAGATAATAGCAACCAGAACGACTACATTTGGCTGTCCTACATAGCCATGGCAGACCAGCCACTAATTTGAATTATTATTACCCCTTGTTCTCACATTGTTGTTTTTAAATCTGGCAGAATTTTGGCTGACAACATTGTACATCATCAAATGTTGTTCTTAACGTGTTGATATTGTGCATTTTGTGAAAAATTAGCACTCTGTTCACGATCATAAGTTGTAATTATTTGAAATTATGTTTAATGGTACAAACAGTACACTTAGGAATTTTAGGTTCCTTGGGGTTAAACGCGGGAACAACTATATGTGTTCTTCCCACACCATGCTTAGAGAAAGCATGAACTTGTTTCACTTAGTTTTTGCAATTATCGGTCTTGGCTCTCATGAATAAGAAACCCAACTGCAACTTGCTGATATATGCAAATAATGGCAGGCGATGGAGGTCTGTAATATCATATTATGCTTTTTCATCACACCATGATTACATAAGTTGTTGTTCTTTGACTATGTCCAAGTTAATGTTACACTTGAAAAGAACATCCTCCCCCCTGCTTTGAGCGCTTGGAGCTGCAGACACCTGACGGGGGCTGACGTGCCTTTTAGTGCAGCATGAAGCCAACAGGAAGTATGACGATTATCATGAGGTTTCATGAAATTTCATGCTTAATGTGACACAGAGGCATAGTCCTTTGTTCCGGTGATCCAGCGGGATGAAACATTTATATCCAGTTCTGATGCAAACTACTATATTTGTCTTTTTTCTAATTTAGCCCATAACAGAATCAGGGTTTTAATTTGTGGTTTATGGTGTACTGACAGATGGACCAAGACACATCAGCTGCTTCAAGGGGCTAAAAGTTAAAATTAAGAGGCCTCGGGGTCATGAACTTCTTCACTTGCTCGTCCGTAACTTGCTTTCGTCGCTCTTGATGCTCCATGATCATTGGCTGCAGGGCTTCGATCAAAATCTTTTTCAGTTCTCCAGTTAGAAGAGCTCCACTTGTGTAGTCCTATCAAGACAAGTGTTGGCGAAGTGCAAAGCGGTTTGGGGTACAGATAGGTTGTTCAGATGGAAGGTGATGTTGAACAGAGAAATGAAAACAGTGAACATTATCAAAAGTAAAGCAACATAAAATGTATCATCATCAGCAAACAAATACTACAAAAAATGAATGCTTCAAAATGTAAGAGTTTAGAAAAATTAGTTTTTTTTCCATCCTCACCTTTCTGATTGTCTCCAACTGTTCATCATCCTCCAGGAAGAAGGTGAGGTACATGAAGGAGACATCAACATCTGCATTGCCTCCATACTTTCGGTGCTCTTCTACTGTGTCTTTTCCTCCCGAAAATGCATGTTTATTTATCTGTCAGCAAATGTTTGACACATATGATCAGTTGGGACACCCTGAAGTAATGCGTCTAAACATATTGCATTTCATTCATTCATTCATTCATTTATAACAGTTATAAAAGGACAAAATGCAACTAATTTGTTTCTGGTGGCACCTTGTTTTTGATCTGTTTGGGTGTATCTGTGAGAAAGATAGAGGAGTTGGCATCACTCGCGCTCATCTTTGTCTGTGCTCCCTGCAGGGCAGGGAAGAAGGTGGAGTGCAGCAGGGCTGGCTTGGGGTAGCCGATCCTTGGTGCAACATCTCGAGTCATTCTAAAGTACGGGTCCTGGGCAGAAGTTTGAATGCATTAGTAATCATTGGGGTGTGTGGTTTGTTATGTTTTCTCATGATGCTGATCAGACCTGGTCTATAGCACAGGGGATAAGACACTGAATGTCTTTTCTGCTTCCAAAAATATGTGGAAAGGAGTTACTGAAGGATGGGGCAGCTTGAATGGCTGGGAAGCTTATCTTTCCTGTGAAGATGAAAATGAATTTATTTATAACATAGACACTGTTTAAGTGGGAGAGACAAAAAAACATGTAATAATATTCAGTCACCCCCTTTAAAAATAAAAACAATAAAATGTTCCCTTTTCAGAAGTACTGATGGAATGGACAGCCATGATAATGTTCTGTATGTTTGATTAAAATTGCCTTTTTTCCTTAACAGAAAAAAATCATATTACTTAATCATACACATAGAATTTTATCTATCCCTTTGCTTTTCAAAAACAGGAATTTAAAGATCTAGGTTTTGGGAAATCCAATTTTCCTAATTCCTTAAAATAAACAGAGTTCATTCATGGCAGGTAAAGCATATTAATCTTATGTTACTTTTCCCTTTGCTTTTCAAAAACAAGAATTTAAAGAACTAGGTTTTGGGAAATCCAATTTTCCTAATTCCTTAAAATAATCACAGAGTTCATTCATGGCAGAAAAAGCATATTAAACTAATGTCACTTTCATAAATGAGTATCGTGCTAGTGAACACATTTAAATCAGAAGATGAATTAAAAAAAAAAAAACTTTGCAAGAGCCTTCAATTCACTGGCATTTTATTTACTGCCTGCATTCAACGGATGCAAGTTCATTATGGATGTAATGACACTATGTAATATTTTCTCTTTGTGACCAGTTTAAGGAAACTTTTTGCATATTCTTTTGAAATGCAGAATAATTTTCATTTGTCTTACCAATACAGTCACTGTCTGTGAAGCCAAAGATGCCTTTGACCTGGTTGAAAGTCACATGCTTCTGGATCTTCACCACATTCCTATAGAATTCAGCGGAGGCACTGGGGGGAAAACAGCATAAAAATAAAGATTTTAAAAAAGGGCGATCGCTCAAATTTATAAAGGCCCTGCAGGTAAACCACAGTTTAGATAGAGACTGAAATTGTAAAGATTGTCTTCTGTCATATTTTACCCCATGTAGTCAAGGTCAGAAAAGATGAAGGTCTTGTTTACATCAAATCCACACGCAATAATGTCCTTGGCGTTTTCCACGGCAAAGCGATGGCATTCTTCAAGTGTCAGATCCTTCCACAGGTACTTCTCATCATCAGTGAGCTGAATGACAAGTGGGATGTCAAAAACATCCTGCAGCCATCTGCAAGAAGGGGGTGGGCAAATTCAGAGCCATTAAGCCCATGTAATTCTCTGCTGAATGACACATCAGCCAGAGCTTCATTTTACTCTGACAGCGGTGGTGGTTATTCCTGGCAAAGAAAAACTCACTTTGTGAAGATGAAGGGGATGAGGTGGCCAACATGCATGGCCTCAGATGATGGACCTCTGCCTGTATAAAGATAGAAGGACTTGTGCTTCTCATATGCATCCAAAACCTGATGCATATCTCTGCAAAAACACAGCAGGAAATGATTAACTGATGTCTCATTTACCTCCATTTTAGCTTAAACATTCAAAATTATTGTTTTTATCATGTTGCATTATCTGTGAGTTTAGACTTTTGAACTGGCAATAGATTAATTATCATCACACACCTAGTACAAAAATCATATCAAAAGCAAGGAGTTTAAACTTTTGAAACACCATATTGCTTAAATATTTAACTTTGCAAAATGCTCACCTGTGTGAGAAAAAGATTCCTCTTCGAAGAAATCGATGAGGTTTCTGTCCAGAAACCTTTTCTATTCTGTCCACCAACTCTTTGTCAATTTTATTACTGCCAAACCTCACTACAGAATGACACCAGAAAAATGTGGTTATAACAACAACTATTGCCTCAACCTCGTGTTGCAGGTAAAAAAAACAAAGAAATTAAGACCAGAAGTTTTACTTGAAGATCAATGTTGACTTACCAATGAGTTTGTCATAATCTACACCCTTTGCATTGGTGGTGGAGACGTTCCACGGGTCAACTGTGTCTTCATCGTTAGCACCATCTTCTGTTAAATTATTTTGGGAGACAAGACAGTTTTCTGATGGTGGGCACCCTGCTTTGTAATCTTGGCCTGTGACCTGTTTGTAGTCCACTTTCAATTTCAGCAGTGACTGGATGGCAGCATCAATTTCGGCCTGCAAAATTTCAAAATAGATCAGATGAAAACCATGGGCATGGGCATTGAATGGCATTGCAAATACTGCTATCAACATAAATTGTTTATTAATACATGGATTTTTCTCCTCAGCAAACACTAACCCTGCTTTTATGTCCGTTTCAGACATTGTAAGAATACTACATCATAGTCTGACATTAACCAGCACTAACTGTCTGCAGAAATAAACAAGGCAAGGATGCCATGAACAAAACCATGAGGTAAACAGACTGATTTTAAAATGAGTGGGTTGTGCCAAAAACATCTGTTTTAGGGAGTCATGGCTATGTGATTATTTTTCAAGTTAAACTTTGATGCTTGTCTCAACATAACGCAGCCCTTTGCTGACTTAACATCCCGATGTTTTTCCCTGAGGTCAGAGAAATCTTGTAGTGAAAACACTGAGCTCCTCAATCTTGGGCAAAGTCAACCAAAAACGTTTTGAATGACTGAATAATATGGGCAATAGATTCGGGGGAAAAAAAAACAGGATTAAAAGGTTTGCCAACCCACATGTATGCTTTTACATTGTGTTAAAATAAACCATACCTTCTCCGCCTTTGCGGTCTTCAAGGCTCTCACTTTGTCTCCCTGCGCCGTCACTTTCTCAAAGAGCTCCATCGGACTCTTCGCTCCTTCCCCGGCTCCCTGGCAATCTGTCATGTTCCACACTGGCTGAACATGTAAGGTGGGACAAAAAAATTAATCACCTTTAGCAAAATGCATTCCTGAATCCTCCCCAGCTTTTAATTTTCCTCGAAGCATCACTGAACCTCAAATCACAACAAATAAAGAAACCATATGCAACTATACAAAGCCAACCGGTGGAGCTAGCTATTCGGCAACGACGACTGTGACATCTGGTATTATATTAACGTGAAAATGTCAGATTAAATAATTGGTACCTTAACCGCAATTGCGATAAATGAGATAAACATTCCACACAAGAATATTTAATTTAACTGTCAATCGTACCGTTAAAGGCTCTTCGGTAAACTGACAGCTCACTCATTCAACTTGCATCAGCCTGAGAGCGAATTGTTGTTCCGGTAAAAAACCTCCCCGCTGAAAACAGCTTGTGCTAACGTTCCTGGTCTTTTTCCTTAAACCATTCCAACATAAGAAAATGAATCTAATTTAATTTAATAAAAAAAAAATAAATCCCCTATATTCTCATGCTATCTCAGCACTATTTTATTGCAAATATATGTAATATCAAAGTGTCGGAAAAGGCGGACTCTTTTCCCTGTAACACACATCCTTTCAAAAGAAAAGTCCGGCTAGCTTTTGGAGCGGATCGCGTTGTTCTCCGTTTGCTGCGCGGTATGACTTAGAAATGTTTTGGTTTCCCAAAAATTGGACCTATCTGGATGCAGGCTTCTCCGTCTAAATAGGGTACGTAGTTTATCCGTGTGTAAGTTAGAGTTATTAAGCCGCGTCAAAATCTCAAATAACAACTCAATGTCGAGACAACGTGAATGTAAGGAGAACAACTTAACACAGCCTCCAAAGGCAATTTCAGTCTCTACAATAACGTGTTATGTTGGTGAGTTATTCGAGTTAATGCGTAAAAGAAATGACTTCTTTTGTGTAAATGTTAGGTTTGACTGAAATGATCAGATCATATTTATATTCTCCTCTACCTGCGTTAAGGCAACGCTCTCACAGTAAAACAACATTCAGAGTGCCAATATTTTACGTCGCCCACGTAGTTTTCATTGTAGAAGTTTTTTTTTTTTTTTTTTTTTTTTTTTTAAATTGGTCATTCTTTATTTTTTGTTGTCAGGAGTGGGAATCCGAGCGAGCACTAGATGTCACCCTTCAGCTTCTAATAAGCCAGCAGATCGTGATCGCAACATCCCATCTGCTCAGAGACATGAGAGTCACTTGAAGATGTCTTCATTGGTCGCCTACGAGGAATCTGACTCTGAGTCCGAGGATGGCTCTCCGGCTCAAAGCCTCGGAGGAGCGGCAGCTTCTGTTTTGGCCAGATCTTGCCATCAAGCGAAAGAACAAAAAGCAGTCAGGGAAAGTAATTCCCCGGCAGAATTCAGCCAGCGCGGCTCCGGAGTTGGCTTTGAGAGTCACAGAAGCACAAGCACATCAAAAAACTCTTTTGAAATGAAAGTTTGTGACGATAGCGCAGCTCCAGATAAGGACCTTCTCGATACGGCAAGTAATCTGAGCTTTCCGGACGCTCCGGTGAGCCTCCATCCAATACAGACTTTACCTTACATGCCACAAAATGCCTGCGATTGGACAAACACAGCGAAAAGACACAATATCACCCGACCTGGTGTCAGACCGTATATTCCCAAGAGACAGAGACTTTCGTCCTCACTCGAGAAAGCTGACCCAAATCCAGCAGAGCATGTCCAGAACAAGACCATCCAAGTTCTCTCAGACGTGTCTGCGAAAGTGAAGCTGTATCTTACTCAGGAACCAAGTGCTGCCAGGACTCCAAGGAGGTTTTTGATGAGCCTGGGAGGCCATCAGGGCCCGGTCAACACAGTGAGATGGTGTCCAGTGCCTCATCTCAGCCATCTGCTGCTCTCTGCCTCAATGGACCAGACATTCAAGGTAATAAAAAGAACTTAAAGACAAAAACTTGCTTCAGAATGATTGACGAAAAAGAAATAATTTTAAAGCGTTTCAGATAAAATGTGGTCATGTAAATTTGCCTTCTTGGCATTGAAACCTTTTTGTTAAAAGTGTGTGCGTGTGTGCTGACTGTACAAGTAAACAGGAAGAGCTGTAGTTCTCTGAACAGGCAAATTTTGGCATTGCAGTGATGGATGTCAGGTCATCTAATGTTTTGAACCAAATTCAAGCCCATATTCCCTTTGTGTTTTGCTGGTTGGTCTTGGTCAATTGAGCAACTTAAGCCTGCAACCTGACCTATAATGTAAAATCTTCCATTTGTTATATTATCGTTGACTTCATTTGTAGTCGAGTAGCATATAATGTTTGCATTCATGAGCTGTTTTGAACCCGTGATGTTACCGCTGAAACATCTTTAGCAACCAGCTCCACCAGACGTCACCTAGATTCCATATAGACATCAATTCCAAGTTAAAAGGACATAAACCAAACACAAGAGGCCGATCAATTCAACGTCTGTTAGTGGTCGGACAAACATTACAAGCACTTTGAACAACACTCTGGTTGACATTAACATCAAACCCTTGATTTACAACCATCAACCTATCAGCAATAAAAGATCCTGGTGTGTGGACTCGATCATTTCCATGTTTAAAAGATGCATCTTGATTTGTTTACGACAGAGCTTGAGAACAACAAAACCATTTTAATCTCACATGTTGTCAGTCATTTAGATCAAATGGTTAGCGTCCGACATCACCTGAGTAAACATCTTAAATATGTTAATGCACAGTTTGGTGCCTGCTGGGAATATAGATAGTTATTTGTCCCTCATGCTAAAGCCATTAGTAGTCCTAATGTTGTGGCTGATCTATGTACTGTATTTATCAATGCATATTCAGGCAGGTGCCAATTGCAAGAGGGAGTTCTACAGGGATAACACTTATCTGATATCCAATTAAACTGCCATGGAGTTAAAAACACAGATAATAAAAGGCCTGCCTCCTCATTGCACAAACCCTATTCTTCAGAATCATATCTGTCACTGTCGGTTGAATGTATGTCAGGACCCCCGTGTGTGTGTGTGTGTGTGTGTGTGTGTGTGTGTGTGTGTGTGTGTGTGTGTGTGCGTGTGTGCGTGTGTGCGTGCGTGCGCGCGTGCGTGCGTGCGTGCGTGCGTATGTGTGTGCGTATGTGTCACAACAGGAAATCCCTCTATTTCTGTATTCTAAAGGTCAAGAAATGCAGGTTTCTGCCAATGACTATATTTCTACCCGTTGTGAAACCTCACACCCCACCAATATCCTATGTGAGCCCAGAATAATTAATTCTTTAAATATGTATGAGTCTATTTACATAATCATAGAAGTGCAGCAGTATGGCAGCCTCCTCTTCTCGCACCTGGAAGAGGTTGGGAGCAGATGGTTTGAGACAAGAATTAGAGAGCAGTTGAAGGGAGCCCTGGCTACCTTGCCAGAGGTTTTCTGTGAGACTATTAGATCGATTCACTTATTTATTACCATCTTGCGAACTTTTAGCCTCGTCGCAGAAATCAACGGGTTCATCAGTTACATAACGATGTACATATTAGATCTAACAAACAGTTGTTGTATTTCATTATATACTATCATATGGCTGCAGAGTTATATCAGATTTCCTTTGATATGAAACATTTGAATATTAATTATTAGATTAGTACTTATTCTGTCTGTCCAAACATGGCCCATTGATTTGGGTTTTGTTATCAACCAAACCATCAGTTTAGGCAGGAGATTGATTAACTCGTGTGATTTTTAGATTTCAAAAAAAAGACCCAAAACAATGTAAATGGTATCATACTTTGAAGAGTTGAAACATGATTTTACACTTGTGAATTTAGCCTGCTGCTCCTGTACAGTTGTCCTGCTGTCATCTTTCAGTGATTTTAAACCACAGTCTTTTTTTTTTCTCCCAATTATTTGCGGCTGAAGAAACCAAAGGGACTCACTCATTTTCTCCTTACGCTTTTGTTTCTTTCACAAGCTCACTGCTCATCCACCTCCATTCTCTATATCAGTTCCTTAGAGGCAAAAGACAGTCTTATTATTTCTAGACTGTTTGCAGCCATTGTTGCCATGACTACAGCAGGTGTAAGGCCGTAGTTCTAAGTTGATAACACGAATACTAATTTGGTTTTAATTACCGAGAGCCATTTAGAAAGCAGATTACCCAATGAGTCATCAGCAAGGATTCGCTCTGCATGTTTGTTTAAGTGGCCGGTGAAATTAAAGGGGCTGCAAATAAACAAGGACTCATTTTCATCTATGCGAGGATCCAACACTGTATAATTATTGCACCTGTTTTTAACTTTGCAGTGCCTGATGTTGCATTTCATCAATGCTGCCTTTCACAGAGGGAAATCTGGCTTCTCTTTTGTTTCACGCAGGACTATTTTGTTAAATATTTCTGAAAGGTTCCTGGCCACAGAGCCTACAATCACATGCTAGTGACAGACTCTCATATCGCCTCTAGGTGACAGTGTTTCCCCAAGACATGTAGTGCACAAAGACTAGCACAATTGGTGGAAACGGTCCAAATCATAGCACAACTGTGATATTTTAGCTTTTTTGCAATTCAGTGGAACTGCTTTTTGTCAGTTTTGCCTCCCTTTCATAACCCAGAAACCTGACTAGTATTCTTCTTGTTGAATTATTTTGAGATTGATTAATATGTCACTTTTGCCCATCCAATCTTCCTCTGTGCTCCAAAGGAGCTGTGCTACAGTTCTCCCCATGTGTTTTATAACGCTGTATGAAGAGTCATATTCAATAATGAAACAGACGGGAACTCCGGTGCCCCACAGATCTTCAAAGATACTCCGTGGCCTTGGCAGGGCTGCGAGTGCAAAAGACATCTCTCATCATTGGTATACTTGATCACAGCAGGCACCAGACAGGACCACCTGCTGGTTTTCAGGCTAGACCACGGAGCGAAGTCTCATAAGTCACACAACATGACTAATGAGAATTATAGTTGCGTCAAAAGATCATCTAATAGAAAGCTTGTCACAGTATAAACATTCGCTTGTGTCAAGTAATCCGTTTGAAGCGCGGTTGCAAGCAAATCACAGCAATTACAAACATGGAGCCAAATCAACAGTCTTTCACTTTAGCACTTTCTATAAATCACCATCTGTGTTCAGGCAATTGCTGCACTTTATTTGTAGTGTGGTGTTACTTTGCGGACCAGTGAGGGGGTAAATACATGGATGCTTTGCTCTATTTATGGCTAGTGAAACATCTGAGCAGTGTGGAACTACTAAGGCATTTCACCACTGATCGACGCAAAGTTTAGTTTTACATTTTATATTTATTTACAATTATTAAACAACTAGAAAGATCATTTTTCCCTTCTTAATACTGCAAAAACATGATTTTTATTCTTACCTTGTCAATTTTTTCGTTCTCAGAAAAAAATCAGAATTTCAGAAAATGTATTGATTAAATAAATACGTTGGCAAAGAAGCACTGTGTGTACCTCCCCTTAAGAAAGTTAAACACGGAGTGTGTGGATCTTTCTAAATTTCGTTGAAATGACCTAAGCTTTCAACCATCAGTCGTGATTTGTTCAATTAGCTGTTGATTTGTGTGGTTACGTACGCGGGATGTGTTGAGTTTCAGCTGGTTATGACATCAGGATCACAGCACCTCTGCGTGCGTGTGGATCATTTGATTTCAGTTTTTCCGAGCTAGAACTGGTGAGCTTAATATATTTACATTGTCTCCTATGGATTTGACCTCGTGGTCGTATCGTCGGACTTGCGGCTCCATGTCCTGGACACGCAGGGGACGAGAGGGGCGGAACTGTCAACTGATCATGACCTGGTGGTGAGTCGGCTCCGATGGTGGGGGAGGATGCCGGTCAGACTTGGTAGACCCAAACATAATGTGTGGGTCTGCTGGGAACGTGTAGCAGGGTCCCCTGTCAGAAGGAGTTTCAACTCCCACCTCTGGCAGAACTACAATCACGTCCCGAGGGAGGCGGAGGACATTGAATCCGAATGGGCCATGTTCCGTGCTTCCATTGTTGAGGTGGCACTTGGTAGCTGCGGCTGTAAGGCGGTCGGCACCTGTTGGGATGGCAGCCCTCGAACCTGCTGGTGGACTCCAGCGGTGAGGGATGCCACCAAACTGAAGAAGGAGTCCTATCGGGCCTTTCTGGCCTGTGCGGCTCCAGAGGAAGCTGGCAGATACCGGCAGGAGAACGATTTCCAGTGGGCGCTGAGGGAATCCTGGTCCGCCATCTGGCGGCTCAGGAGGGGGAACACTGTGTACAGTGGGGGTGGGGTGCTGCTACCTCGACATGTTGTAGATCAGTGGCAGGAATACATCCGAGACCTCCTCAACTTTGTTGAAACACCTTCCAATGAGGAAGCAGAGCTGCTTCCAATGAGGAAGCAGAGCTGAGGACTCTGGGGATCGGAGGGTGTGCTCCTACTACGGGGGATCACAGTCCTCAGCCTCCCTGGTAAGGTCTATTCAGCGGTGTAGGAGAAGAGGGTCCACTGGGTTGTTGAATCTCGGATCCAGGAAGAGCAGTGTGGTTTTCGTCCTTGTCGTGGAACAGTGGACCAATTCTATACCCTCGGCAGGGTCCTCGATTGGGCATGGGAGTTTGCCGACCAGTTTTCATGTGTTATGTAGATCTGGAGAAGGCATTCAACTGTGTCCCACGTGCAATCCTGTGGGGGGTGCTCCGGGAGTATGGGGTACCGAACCCCGTCATATGGGCTGTTTGGTCCCTGTATGGGTGTTGGATCTTGGTATGCATTGCCGGTTGTAAGTCGGACCCATTTCCGGCAAGAGTTGGACTCTGCCAGGGCTGCCCTTTGTCACTGATTCTGTTCATAACATTTTTGGACAGAATTTCTAGGCACAGCCAGGGCGTCAAGGAGATCCGGTTTGGTGGCCACAGGATCGAGTCTCTGCTTTTTGCAGATGTTGTTCTGTTGGCTTCATCAGGCCATGATCTCCAGTTTGGAACAGTTTGCAGCCAAGTGTGAAGCGGCTGGGATGAGGATCAGCACCTCCAAATCCCAGACCATGGTGCTCAACTGGAAACAGGTGGAATGCCCACTCAAGGTCGGGGAAGAGGTCCTGGAAAAGGCGTTCAAGTGGAGGGGTTCAAGTACTTGGGGTCTTGTTCATGAGTGAGGGAAGGATGGAGGGGGAGATTGACAGACGGATCGGTGCGGCGTCTGCAGTGATGCGGATTCTGTACTGGTCTGTTGTGGTGAAGAGGGAGCTGAGCCAAAAGGCAAAGCTTTCAATTTACCGGTCGATCTATGTTCCCACCCTCACCTATGGTCACGAGCTGTGGGTAGTGGCCGAAAGAACGAGACTGCAGATACAAGAGGACAAAATGAGTTTCCTTCGCAGGGTGCCCGGACTTTCCCTTAGAGACAGGGTGAGAAGTTCGGTGAACCGGGAGGAGCTTGGAGTAGAACCACTGCTCCTCCGCGTAGAGAGGAGCCAGATTGGGTGGCTCGGGCATCTGGTCAGGATGCCTCTTGGACACCTCCCGGGACAAATATTCCGGGGTTGTTCATCTGGGAGGAAACCACAGGGGAGATCCAGGACACGGAGGAGAGACTGTCTCCAGGCTGGCCTGGGAACGCCTTGGGGTCCCCCCAAGGAGCGGGACCATGTGGCGGGGCAGAGGGAGATCTGGGCCTCACAGCTCTGGCTGCTGCCCCGGCAACCCGACTGCGGATGAGCGGGAGAAGATGGATGGACGGATCTGCCTAGCAATTAAAAACAATTAACTGTATTTGCCTCTCCATGTCAGTTCTGTCACACTTTCTTTGTTTTTTATTAATTGTCAATGATGATATATATTTATATATATCCAAAATACATAGCCAGTAGACATGAATTTGCAGCTGTAATCTTGGGATATTTGTAATGCTGAATGCAGCGTACCTTTGTGCGACAGGTGTGGAACGGAGTGGAGAGTGGACACTGCCTCAGGGTTTACACCTGCCACTCCGGAGCTGTGCGCGACGCCTGCTGGACCCCCTGCGGGCGTCGCCTTCTCACTGGCTCATTTGACAACATGGCTCTGATCACAGACGTAGAGACAGGTGAGCAGCAGCACGTCGTCCTGTACCTCGGATGACCCACATAACAAACTGCTGATTTGTTTCACCATGAGATCCTTGCATCCCATCTCAAGTAAACAGGGATATATCTTTGTGTATTTTTTGTGTGTTTTTTTTTTTTTTGTTTTCTGACCCGAATACAAATCAGGAATAATGGAAAAACTAGCGGGGGGATTGAATATAGCTTTGGGCTTTGTTTTAGTTCCATTGTTTCATTTCCAAAGCTGCCTTTCTGTCCCATTTTATCCCCCCGCCCCCCTTATTCCTATGTAGGTTTGACAGACTTGAAAATAAACACTTTTAAAGTACGCACATCGTCTCCAGTCAGACTCATCCTGGCAACTCCTCAAAATGGCAAACAGAAATGCATTCCCTTTTCCCATATTGATACGAAACGACTCAGACTCCGAAATGAACCTCCCACGGTAAATGCAGCTACCTGACACATTTGTTTGAATATGGTCACGCTATTAAAAGAATAAAAAGAGCTTTTTTGGGGTGGGAGTGCAATTTGGTGTTGTTTACAGGCATACTCCATTTGTCCCTTTCTTTTTTTGCACAACACAAAAAACAATAATGATGTTACTCATGTTGATTGATCGATGGCCTTAAATCCGAGGTACTTAACAAACCCACGTTTTTCACAATTTTGTGGACCAACATTTTACCACTAAATAGTCCTTTGAAATGCCATGGTATTGTTATCGCTTCCAGCTGATCTGCTCTGCTGTGTCTGCCTAGTGTTACTGTTCAGCACGCGCGACGTGCATACAGTTTTATAAGGTTTAGGGCTTTTTAATTGCAACTTATACCTCATATAAATTCTGCTGTATATTGGTTTAAAGTTCCTGTCCAATCTACCTCTTCAGGGTCAACACGTTACCGTTGTGACGTGCTGCCGTTTGCCCTTCCTCTCTCAGCATGTTTGTCAATATTGCCAATAAAGCCTACGGATAATAGCATGGCCAGCACATTAAACGCACAGGCAGCTCCAGAAAAGCAATCAATAATGGTACATCGCTGCAGGAGCAGCTGCCATGACCTTACACTGGAAATCCACAAACCACGACCGTAAAACGACGGTTGTTTTGATCTTCTACTTTGGCAGGGCTTGGACCGGCACTGTAGGCTGTCAGAGAAGGTTCAGACTTCCACTTCTTCCACTCCCACCCAAAGAACGCGCACATGTCTCTCCAATGCTTCTCTTTCTCACCCCCACTTTTTGTTTCACTCTTCTTGTCTTAGTTCTTTTTCATTAAAATCCCATCTGGGGGGGAGGGGTTCAGCAAATCATGTTGATGTTCCAGAGGCCGGTTGCCATTATCAGAGGATGCGAGATGAAGCCAATTCAATTCAGTTGCATATTAATATGGGAGTTGGGAATTGCATCTGTTCCTGCACATTTGCTGCAAGAAACAAGCAATGACAGTTCATAATCAATAACAGCCAAACCTAGTCAAAAAGTGAATGTAATATACAGGCCAGATTGAATACATAATCTGGCTCCCAATAATTCAATTTCAGACCAAAGTAATTATTATTTTGTGACATTTTTCTAGAAAATCATTTTTCTGACACGTGTGTCACACGACTAGCATGGGAGATCCAGGGGGTTTGCATACATTTTGAAAGTATTTTTAAATAAATTACATTCTCACACACTGGCAACATGTTTCATAATGGGTTGAACACTTAGAGTGAGGTACATTTCAAACTTGCTTCTATAAATTCTATTGTGGTCTCTCAGTGTAAAGGGTTCTCTGCAATTAATATTCTTCCACAATCTCTCTCTGGTGTGAAGTGATATTTGACTGTAAATCCTCTTTTTTGTACCAAATCCAAGTTCAGACAAATTTAGATTTGAATGAAGTCATCTGAATTTCTTTTCACACTGCACAATGTCCAGTTTTGTGAAACTTACCTGGTAAATTTACAGCCCCATCAATTGCAAAATATGGCAGGGAAATCAGATACTTTGAATTGCTAATTCACTTTTTGACTTCACCTGCCCATGGATCCTGAGGATTAATGGTAAATGGAAACATTTACTGTTCTGTCCAGGTTTTAATTAATCATCAGTTACCATAAACCTTACCCTGTTTTCTGGTTAGCCTGTTTGTGAGTAGCCTGGGGATGAAGTACCATTTTCAAATTATTTTAGCACTCACTTTTTCAAAACATTGTCCTAAAAAGAAGGGAGTGTTTGCACAGAAACCCCAGCTAGTAGAGATACAGGAGGTGGTGACTCCTCTCCCAGTCTGCATAGAAATTATAGTGAATTTTGCAGTTCATGATGTTAATTAAACATAGCTAATAATTTCCCCCTGTATTTGTGCTGACGGATGAGCGTGAATAAATAGGCGCGACGTTTGCTCTCAAGATGAAGCGCCACTTCAAAATGAGAGGTGCGGATGCAATTGCTGAACCTGGTGTGAGCAGGCACAGTTTGATTATAGTTTGACTATAATCAAAATGAAGGTGATCTTTACACTCTTATTATTACAGAGCCTTTGAACTATCACAAGGAAGATAGCGGGGCTTATTCAGCTTAATTTGGCTCTCTTTGTAGAAGTGTTGGTGTTCTTTCTTAATCTCTGAGAGTCTTGTGCTTTCTTTGTAGGATACCTGACCCATTAAATGGAATTATTGAGGAGGCTGTGCATTCAGAATGGTTCATGAGTCCATTTTCCTTGGCAACTTTGCAGTTGTTCCTGTGTCCAATTTAATTTGTAGAATCTTATTTCCAACCCCAGTGGGCCACAGGCCGACTGTCACAGTTGAATAGCAATAGTGGAGAGGGATATAGGAAAGGAGTGCAGGTTAAGAGGCATAATGCTGGAAGAGGATTGCAGAGGAGATGGAGATTGGAGAGGAAGAAATCAAAAGAGGCAGAATAAGTTTCCATGGAAGAGAAAGAGTGAGAAGAAGTGCTCCAGAGTGGAATAAACAAATTTTATCTGGAGGGCATTAGTGTGAAGTGGCAGCTGTTGTCCAGCGCCTTAACGGCTGTCCTTCGATATGCTGATTTGGAGGGTTTGGCAGAGGAAAATGTGCCTATGACTCACAAGTTGCTGCAGGTCGATGTCTCCGGTTGTGCACGTATTTGCACGAGTTTTGTCTTGGCTCTGTGAAAATTGGCATTACCCTCCAAAAGCAGTGATGCAAAAGCATCGCTCCATTACCTGGAATTGGCTGTGAATTTCCTTTCTGGGCTCACTCAGCATCAAAGGTAATGAATGTGAACAAATGAAGACGAAATGGCTTAAATTTATGCAAACGTTCTGCATAACTGCAATATTCGTTAGTTATATTTGTTTTCAGTTTATGTGAATTTCTTTATAACATTGTAGTGCACCTCATAAGCACTATGATATTTTATAAATGTGGAGCCTTTTTTCCCCGGATGCTTCAGTTTTTTGATACCTCATTTGTATGTTGAAGTAGAAACAAATATAATATATCAATGTAATGGCAGCTAACCAGGGAAACCAGGGATCTGCACGCCAAGGAAGAATACAATTAATCCCACTAGCCCGAGGCAAGCTCATCTGCGTTTTGACCCACTTTGAAGACTTCATTTTGCAACAGGGCCTGTAAGGTCACCACAGGTACCAAAAGCCCTATTCTGCAAAAGGCAATCCACATGTTACATTGTGAAAATATGAAAGACAGAGAATGATGAAGTTATTTCTGTGCCAAGTATATACATAATATCAGGACCCAGATAATCATTCCAACCAGGGCTTGTCATGGTTTGTCCGATGGCTGTGGAAATTTCCGTACATCGAGTTTCTCCAAGATGCTATGTATATCTTCCCATAATTCACTTTAAATACAGTTGCACTTGGAGACTGGAGATGGTTTTGATTGGCTATTCACTTTTAGATGAATAGAAGGCTTCTACTTTTATTTTGAGACTAAAAGGCTGCAGTTGCCCTTGGAACTCTGCATAGCAGTTGTGTGAAAACCAAATGTGATATTGGCCGAGGAAGCAGAATTACATCCACTTACAATTATGGTATTTCTTGTTGTTTAATGGGACACAATTTCCACATGGTGCACCTTACAAATAGCATGGAATCACGTTGGTTTATATATCGCTCCCTCAAAAAATCGTATTAGGTAGCACAAGGTCACGTTAATTCGGTTGACTTGTTAAAGGAGGAAGCTTAAAATGAAACTCAAAACTTTTATCGGCGGGCCTAAATACTTTGACCGTATTCCTCTTAAGGGTCCTGCTCCTCATTCTATTCCAGGACCAAATGAACATGTACAGTGAGGAGAACGAGTATTTAATACACTGCTGATTTTCCAGCTTTTCCCACTTACAAGGCATGCAGGGGTCTGAAAAATCTGAAAAGCTGAAAAATCAGCAGTGTATCAAATACTTGTTCCCTCCTCTGTACATAAACGAGAAGTGTTGAACTAATGTTTTCAACAACCTTTTCCAGGATAAGAGTGACCTGCTCATGCTTTTAGAGAAACCCCACGATGCAGACTTAATGTGATGCTGAAATTTTTAAGAGAAAAATACTTTCTTCAGCACATTGTTATTCATTTAGCCCACTTATCAAGGTGAAGATGCTACAAGTTGCAGTAGACAAATAAACTCAGTCATTGATCCTGCCTATAGGATCCACTTTTATTTTTGCATTGACTTTAAGTTGAGACAGTGATTTTTTTTTTTTTTTTTCAGCTTGCAATAGAAACTCATTTGAATATTCATGTTGTGCTGCTTAATCTGTATCTACAAATCTTTTAGTTGTGTTTCACACATGGTCATGGCATATCATGTCCAGTTGTAATCATAAGCAGTCTGAATTTTCCCTGAAATATGTATTTAATAAAAATATGTTTTCCATACTTATCGATACATCAGATGGAATAAATAAAAAATCAATTATTGTCATCCTGCCTCTTGCTGTATCAGAAGAGCAGCAGACGCAGAAGCTTTCCTGTCCTCCGACCCTTCTCTCACCCGCAAAACTGTCCCTGGCCAGGATGAGATTGCTTAATACCTCAGGTGTGTGCGAGGTGTACGAGGCCTTGCTGACCGTTTGAATAGCCTGCAAGATCACCAGCTGTCACCCTTTTGATTTGATGGATGAGCAGCTCTGCTCAGATCAGTTGTTATGAACAGAATCCATGACAAAGGACACCTCTTCATTAAATATATCGCTGTTGTATCAAATCATCGACCATGGATTGCGCGCTCTTTGCTTCGCTATTCTGCTATTATGCTTTTGAGACGTAGTGTGGTACTCGACTACACAATCTTGAGGAAATAATCTTTTTGAATCCATCAATATTCATGCTCTTCACCTTTCCGTTCATCCGGACTCGGGTCCTGTTGAATAGTCAAATCGCTCTTACAGAGAGAACTGTATACAAACATGGCTTATTGGGTTCATTCCCCCCGGCTTTTTTGCATATGGCTCCTTGAAACGGAGTAATATGTTTCCAACGTTTTTGCTTACACACCGTGACAGTGCGCTGCTTTGGTGGAACCAGTAATGAGGCAGAATATCCATTTCATCTCTGCCTCCCACTGCTCTAAGGGGCTCATCCCTGCCATCCCAATCATCTCCGATGTCCGATGTTCCACAGTTATCCACAGTGTGTCAGCCCTGTGATCACAGTTCTTTCAGGACTACAAAGTAAAGTATCGCAAGGGATGGACAGATCGCTACCGTCTTCCGTTATCTAACCTCTCAAGCAAGCCAATTAATCTCGCTTAATTAAAACATGACAAAGCTGGCTGTATTATGAGTGTAGATTTCTCATCGTCTTGCCAAATATGAGCTTTAAAACTAGATGAGAGATCTCCCCCCATCTCCGCGATAAGCCAATTAAGCAGGTAGTGTGAGCGTTACAAAACTGCCTGTTAAAACTTTAGATCAATGCAATCGAATTTTGGACCAAGTCCACCATTAAAAGCTGGGAATTTTCTTTGCAGTTTATTAGCTATGACTCATCCCCCTCTTCTTAAAAGACTCGGCAGAAATGTTCTCCAACAAGTGTGTAATGAAGTGCGTTTTTGTTGTGGGCCGATTGCCCAAAGACTGTTTTGGATGTAGTCTTTGTTGTTTGTTTGATGATTTAATGAGGAGCCATTGAACCCCGAGGTGTAGTGCTTTGCATAGCCTTTGACAGGGGTTGCTGGCTCATGGTTTGGCTGGATTCATCGCGAGGCCTTCGTCGTCATTTCCCACTATATGCATTTTCAGTCGCACACTGTCAGACTTAATTATATTTAAGCCCCTCAGTGTTTTTGTTTTGTTATAAAGTATGCCGCTTTTTTTAATTGATTTAGATAAGGCCGCCTCTAGCCAAAACAGTGTTTTATATTCTAGTTTCTCCTCTCTACATCACTACGTCTTTGTCAGTTTCCATTATTTTTCTGTCCTGGACCAATACCGATGCGTAACGTGAGCTGCTGATTGGTTCTGACAAGCATGCCGCAGCCAGAGCAATAAACAAAATGGGCTACACAGTCTTTGATTTTGTCCAGTTTGAAATATAAATCATTCATAATCACCTGAATTAAACTGTGTTATGTACTTAAAGCTGTCGGACATCTGCCAAGGCCCATGGAATGTTTCCTGAAAATTAAATGATTGTAATTTAGGGTTTTATGAAAGGAAGCCACAGCTGTATTAAGTTCAGTTATACTGTATTTATAAATTATTCAAGCAAAAGCATCTGCAGAAAGACCAAGGAGGAGAAGAGAGACTGGTCTCCAGCTCAGGACTCCAACAAATACTGGAAGAACAATGTGTTCTATAGAATTTCAAAGAATTTTATAGAGACAAATTGTGCACTAGTACTCACTGAAGACCCTTGTTTGTTTGTTGTAATTGCAGAGGATTTCTGTATTTATTCATCACACAGATCAGCCATGTCTGTAATTTGTAACATGAAACTTCCAGGGCAAATTATGCGGCACATCCAGACAGAGATCTTAGTGATTTGAGACAATTTGTTTTCTCTTCATTTGGCAAGATCTTTTTTTTTCAGTACACCTTTTCCACATCTTTCTAGTACATCTGATATGGTAGCTGGGGAAATTATAAAACCGTGTTTTATTTTGCATCCAAATGTCAGAGGGCCGTAGTCATGGCCAGAAAAACAATTTTCAGAAAGGCCAAAATGGAATTTGTCACAGCATGTGTGGGGGCACAGGGTGAGTGTGCTTGCGTGAAATGATAATAATAATATCAATAATAATAATAATGATAATAATAATAATAATAAAGAATTGTTTCAATGTCTGTGAGATGATTTCAGTAAATTCATAGAGATATTGGTGAGGCATCTTCTAAAACTCCAAAGGTCTCCAGTTAAATTCCAGCCCCCGACCAAATATTGCTTTGGAATGCTAGAAATATGGGGGAAAGGGATTTCATAAAGACCAGTGACATTGAGGGAAGCCAACTGATCGGCTGCTCTTCATCACCTGGGAAACTTCTGCTGCTGTCATTTGGTCCCCAAGGTGATGTTATTGGCTGCATTTCTACCAGGCTAGACAAGCTATTAGGCTGTACTCGTGCTCTTGTCTTATCACATTTGGACTGTGGCCCCAGTCTGCATCTGAATATATGGAAGATCTTTACATGTACGGACTTTGATATCATTTCAAATTTCAGACATGAGTAATACAGTAACAGGTATATATTCTTTTCCTGCTTTTATCAAACTTCTCCATCCGGCTTTTCCCTTCAGGGGTCGCCACAGCGAATCAACCTTCTCCATCTGACCCTATTCTCTGTATCCTCCCCTCTCACACCAGCTACCTTCATATCCTTTCTCACTGCATCCATAAATCTTCTCTGTGGTATTCCTCGAGGCCTCTTGCCTGGCAACTCCAATTCCAGCATCTGTCTACCAATACATTCACTATCCCTCTGTACATGACTGAACATTCTCAGCCTGGCTTATCTGACCTTCTCTCCAAAACATCTAACATGTGCTGTTTTTCTGATAGACTCATTCCTGATCCTATCCATTCTGGTCACTCCCAAAGAGAACCTTAGCATCTCCATCACTGCGACCTCTAACTCTGCCTCTTGTCTTTTTGTCTTTTCATTCTGGCTGATAGTCTTCTATCTCATAGTACCCCTGACACTTTTCTCCACCCATCCCAACGTGCTTGAACCTGTCTCCTCACCTCTTTTCCACACTCTCTAGTGCTCTGGACTGTTGACCCCAAGTATCTGAAATCCTCCAACTCTTGATCTCCACTCCCTGTAGCCTCACCCTTCCACCCAGGTTCCTCTCATTCACACAAATTTACTCGATCTTGCTGCAACAAACCTTAATTCTTCTCCTTTCCAGCGCATACCTCCACCTTCTTTAGATTTTCCTCTACCTGTTTTCTGCTCTCACTACAGAGCACAATGTCATCTGCAAACCTCATGGTCCATGGAGATTCCTGTCTACCCTCATCTGTCCATCACCACTGCAAACAAGGAGCTCAGAGCTGATCCTTGATGGAGCCCCACCTCCCCCTTGAACTTCTCTGTTACCGCTACAGCACACCTCACCACTGTCTCACAGCTAGCATACATGTCTTGCAACAGTGTAACATACTTCTCTGCCACTCCAGACTTCCTCATACAATACCAGCGTTCCTCTCTTGGCACACTGTCATATGCTTTTTCTAGGTCTACAAATACACAATGCAGCTCCCTCTGTAGTTCTCAAAGCAAATGCTGCGTCTGTAGTACTCTTTCTAGGCATGAAGCCATACTGCTCTTTGTAAAGGCTGACTTCTGCTCTCAGTCTCGTTTCCACTACTCTCTCACATAACTTCATGTATGGCTCATCAACGTTATCCCTCTATAGTTGCCACAATTCTGCACATCCCCTTTATTCTTAAAAATGGGCACCATCACACTTTATCTCCATTCCTCAGACATTTTCTCACTCTCTAAGGACCTGTTGAATAATCTTGTCAGAAACTGTACCACTGCCTTGCCTAGACGCTTTCTCACCTTTCTCAACTCCTCCCTGAGAACCATACAACACTCCTCCCTTTTCAGCTTCCACCACTTTGTCCTCTGCTCTGCCTTTGTCCTCTTGGTCTTCCTTGTCACCAGAGTCATCCTACAAACCACCATTCTATGCTGTCTGGCTACGCTTTCATTTCCAACTACTTAACAGTCACTGATCTGTTTCAGGTTACGTCGTCTATGCAAGATGTAGCCTGGCTGTGTGCTCCTACCTCCACTCTTATAAGTTACCCTACGTTCCTGTCTTTCTTGGAAAAAGTGTTCACTGCAGCCATGTCCATCATATTTGCAAGGTCTACCACCATCTGTCCCTCTGCATTCCTATCCTGTCTACCAAATCTGATCGTTTGATTCGCATGATTATTATGTCAAAAGTTTTATGCTTGATGCCCTTCCTGACGCAACTCTATGCATTTATCCAAGCTTGGGACCAGCTCAGAGAGACACTGGTCCGTGCCGTCCTGAGGCAGCATTATTATTAAAGATGGGGAAGATGGGAAGATGGGAAATTCCAAAGAACACCTTGTCACTCAGGGAGTCACTGAACAACATTTAAGTATTTTTGATTGGACAGAAGCCAGACAGGTTTTTCTTGGATGGGAGGTGATAAGCCTTCAGGAAATTGAGCACATCTGGTTGTGAAGATGAAATTCATCAGCGAACGCCATGACCTGCACAACTTGGATTCATTAGTCACTCAGGTGTCCCTCAGGGCGAGTGACGTCATCCCACTGCTGCCTCTGATCGTTCTGTCAGCTGCAACAAACACGAATGATGAATGTCTCCTGCTTGTAATCGAAATCTGCTGTGAAATTTGACTTATTTGCGTATTAATTTGAACCAGCAGCTTCAACCCTGCGGGCAGATTTTCTGTTTTCGTGTTAAAAGTTAAAAAGACAAACCGAATAGAAGATAATCATCTTGGTGGAAGTAATTAAAAGTCATGCTGCATATTTATTTATTTATTTTTCTAAGGACTGCAGTGATTTAAAAACACATGTTTCTTTTTATTTCAAGAAACTGACTGTTTTTTTTCCCTTCTTAGTGATGGGCTGACATGTGATCAAACAGAAATCATGGCTTCAGTCTGTAAACAACCTCAAACCCCACTTGAGATTTGATGTGATCACAAAAACGTGTCTTTTTTGTCGTATTTTTGTTCAACCTCGTTTGGGCGGAAACCAAGAGCAAGATATATTCTTCCCTATTCATGAGCTGTATAGATTCTTAAGCTGTGTAGATAATGGATGGATGGATGAATGAATGAATATTCAAATTATTCTCTTTCTTAACAGAGGTTTGTTACCCTACATGCTTACTTCATAAGATTGTTTTCGGTGTTCCAAGGAGGACCGAGTACCTGCATTGTATTCATGTAAAATACGAAGGCCATCTTCCTTTCCTTAAGCATCTAGGAGGAAAATGTGTCCGAAATTTCTGCCTTTTGTTTAATCTTGACAGCTGTGAAAGGAAAAAAAATCAAAAGCCTAATCAACCCTCTGGTGCTTTGGAGACTAGAAATCTAATTCATCTTGTCCAACAAGCATCAAAAATGATGTGAAGATTTATTGTGGTTTTCTACTTTTAACAGCAAAAACAGCCTACAGGCTCATGGGCAATCTTTTGCTTTCCTTAGAAATTGGAGCACAAATACTCACGGAGTAAAGGCTACACTGTGAAGAGATTTGTTTGTTTTAGCTCAGACAGCCATGATGGGAGTGTGAGCAGTCTATGTTGAGCTGAAGATAGCTTCACCAGATCCAAGCAATTGTTGAAACAAACTTTTTCCAACATAATCTTATGTCCGGTCTTTTAGAGTTTGGAGTTTTTCAGTGTTTCAGCCATTGTCTGGCCTCCAGCTTTATTATTCAAGACTTTACCTCCAACAAGACCTCCGAATATGTATTGTTTAAGAAACAACAATAATAATAATTTATCCTTTATTCATCCCTGTGGGGAAATTTGTTCTCTGCAATTAACCCATCATGGGTGAAACAGGAATGTTCGGTTCCAAAGACGATTGCTCTACCTCCTGTGCCATGCAGCCCCAAGTGCTGATATTGTTCTTTTCTCTTTGTTCCATTCTTTCCATGTTGCGTGTATGGCTATAGGACAGCAGATTGGGAAATCTGACAACGAGTTCAAGTTGATGCGTGTGGTCTTCCATCCCAACAGCCCGGAGATATTCCTGTGCGGTGGTTACAGTTCAGTGATCAAGGCCTGGGACTCTCGGAGCGGCAAGGTCAGATTTATAAACTTCCCCCTTGTCCGTCCATCCGTTTTCTTGTTGATTTTGCTTCACTGGCTGCTGTATGACCTTTATTAATCTAAGGCTGGTAGGATTTGGACCAGTTGTCGCCATGTTCTTTCTCCTCCCTCACAGCTGCCCACAAAGGCAAACAAGGGACCCCCGTGTTTCTCACTTAAAGGGTTAAAGTGCTGAGCGCACATTAGTGACACTTCAGGTTATCTCACACATTCCTCTATGCAATCTTAATATCATTTGGGACTTCCAGATTGTTCCTCTAAAGTTGCAACCTAATTTTGCCATTAAGCCTAATGGACTGTTTCATATGATAATGCTCCTCCCTTAGTGAGACTCTGAATCCTCCCCTGTAATAATTTCCCCCTGCAATCAACTGAACCGCTTCCCTGCTGAATTTTAGATTGAAGGGGTGCCATCTGCCAGTAGGTCTTCAGGCACATTGCAGAGACAACAGGTTTCCCATTCAATTGGGTTCCCTTTTTGGGTCAGAGGTTTAGAGAATTTACTTTTCACATTAGATCGAAGACAACATTACCCTTTACAATGATTATGCCCCGAATTATTTTTAACAAAAAATATTTTTTCCTTCAGGCATTACATAATTATTGCTACCTACAAATATGTATTTCAATTGTGAATGTCTTATTTAGCCTATTAATGGCCCAATAAGGCTCCAGCCCCCCCTGCAACCCTGAGAGCAGCATAAGCAATGTAGATAATTAATGGATCCTTGCTGTCTCTCTTTCAAAGCTCAATGATGTATTTCATTCAACGAGTAAAAATATTCACACCCTCAGTCAATTTGAGTGATTAGGACACAATGATGATTTGTTCTGAAATTACAAATGTTGCTCATAAAACTGTAAGATTTATATCAAGGTACATTTGCACATTTGCATTAAATCAGGGAAGCTGAGCTGAGGATCTCTAGTCTCCAAAGAACTCTTAGCTCATTCTTTTTCCTTTTCCTCCTGTTTATTTTTTGTAATTTTCCTTCCCTATCGTTGCACAGTACGCCCCAAAAGCACCCTCCATGGAAATCATTCAGACGCAGCGATATATTACATCTATTAATAAATAATAGCATCTGCAGTAGGGTCCAGTTTAAGGGTGACCTGATTTTAATAATGATTTCAAAATTTTGTACTGATGAAAAGTGAGATTTTGTAGTTGTAGGGTCTAGTTGGCGGTTATTTGGGATCAAAGATCACATCACTGTAATCAAGTAATCAATAACTTCTTCAAAATAGCATAATCAAACTCATAAGAGGCACAGGGAACAAGTATTCAAAGGATGGTTGGACAATTCAACTTTCAGGTCACATGACACACCCAAATGCTAGTCACGAATATGTGTTTTCTTTTTCAGTGAATTTTGAGAGGCTGCATGCTGGTGTGTGTGTGTTTGCAGGTTGTGAAAGTCTACAAAGCAGCGATCCAGCAGACCTTGGACATTCTGTTTCTGAGAGGTGGTGCAGACTTCATAACAAGCTCCGATTGTGTGAGCCGAGACTCCGCAGACCGCACCCTCATTGCCTGGGACTACCGGACTACGGCCAAGGTCTCCAATCAAATCTATCATGTAAGCAAATTTGTATGCTAGTCAGAGTTGATTTGAATTGTTGATTCATTTTTTTTTTATTTTTGCAGCTTAAATACTTGGGATTTTTTCCTTATTTTAATTCCCATTGAAAGTTACAAAACAAGGCCAGTGGAAATGGCATATTTGACAGCCACATTGAGTTTAAAGGGCTAGGACACCACAGGTTGTTACCAGTTCATACACTTTACTGAATATATTTTGAAGTTTGAACCAATTTTTCTAAAGTTAAAACCCCTGAGCATTTACTTTCAAGAGCAATGAAGAGGAAACAGGTTCCATTGTTTTTTCACATGTTTCAATTACAATTCCTCCACAATCTAATCCATTGATCTAACACAGATATAAACATAGAATTATATAGAATCATCATCTATTCTGGGATTCAGAGTCAGCGAATGACAACATTTTAATTATTCAAGCAGCCTTTGTCACTTTCTATCGTTCCACACTCTTAAACTGCTTAGAGAACGTTAAAGGTCCTTCAGCTGTTTTCCTCCTATCTCAAAGATAATTCCGCCTCTTTCAAACTCCAAAATTAAGCCTATTTCTTTATGCCTGTCTCCTTTAGTGTGCCACAAGGCTCCATTCTAAGCTACTTTTCTACAAAAAAAGTTTCCATAAGCAAGCCCACTTTAGGGTCTGGAAAAAAAAAAAAAAAAAAAGAAGGCATATTTATTCCTGACATTGTTATGCTGATGACATCCGGCTCTACATTCCACTGGAATGCTGTGATTTGTGAAGTGCCTGCAGCTGAAAAAAATACAATTGCAAGATCTGTAATTAATTCTAAGAATATTTTTTAACTTTTAAAGGAGCACAGGAGTTAGCATTTGGTTATATCTGATCTTACTTTTATTCTACCCCGAGCCACTGCTCAAGTTTTCACTTATTAATTTCTCCAATATTCATTTATGCATATTTATGTTCTGCATTCACCAGGAGCGCTATACTTGCCCCAGCCTGGCCCTCCATCCACAGGAGGAGTCCTTTGTTGCTCAGACCAATGGGAACTACGTTGCTGTGTTTTCCTGCCAGCGGCCATATAAAATGAACAAAAGACGGCAATACAAAGGACACAAGGTCAGCAAAGATGATGTCCTCTGCAGTGGGGTGGGGGAGTTACACAGGTCTGATCAATACAGAAAAAGCAATGATGTCAACTGTACATACTTGCAATCAAAGAGGAGGATTTAGCATAAGCGAGCACGCACATGAAACAAGCTGCGTTAGATCATACAACACATAGTCGAGACCTTTCATGGCTATGAAGCTATGTTTCAGCTCTATGTTGTGTGTTTTTTGCAACACCTCCCCAAAGAAGCACTCAATCATGTGCGGTATTTACAGAGAGCACTGATTGTAGTTGTGGATTATAAATGTAAAATGAAACAGACTGTGTTTCCTTTATGATTTATGGATTGTTGATTCGGCAAGAATATGCAAAACTGACGGGGAATAAATTGGTGAGTCTGCTGTCTTATCACCTGGAACCAGGGTGGAAATGAGTCATACGCAGGTGTTTAGATTTGGGGCATAAATAAATTGGGGTCACAAGCCAGTTGGCAAGTAAACAATTTTAATTCACAGCATAGGGCAGAATTTACATAACTGTAGTTTTCCTGTGCTGAAAACAGCTGACACTGTTGTGACGCTTTCTGACCACTGCGCCTGTGGTCAGCATTTCCATAAACCAGATCACAGCAGACCAAAACCGTTTCAGATCCTTGACTGATGAATACCAAAAAGATATGCAAATGTAGCAGTTCAGTTTACCTCGTACAGAGCTAGTTTGGATATGTCAGGTTATGTGAGCTGAATTTTGAAGGGTTTAGAGCTGTAACATTTTTGTGTGCAGGATCATTCATTTAATTGTGTATTGAAAATTGTTGAGAATGGAGTTGTAAATCTTGTTTTATTTATTAATAATTTCCAAGGTATTCATAATTTCATTTTATAGATGCGTGTTTATTATAAAATCTTATAGTTCTTATTTTCAGTTTAATGGAATATTCAATCAAATGCAATATCTACCTTATTTTCCAATATGCAGTGTATTGTCACATAAAAAGAATGAAATGACCAATTCATGATACCGGTAATTAATACTCCAACCAACCCATACTCCATCCAGGAAAAAGCCTATTTTGTTTGAATAGGTATCATGTTTTCCATGGCGACTTCTTTTATGTCAAAGTCCTACTCTACTGATGTTTTTCCACAAAGTTTCAGAAACCTAGCAAGCTCTCTACTAAGTGAGTGCTACTGCTGCCCTGTTTATCTTATGTTAAGACCCACCTTATTGTTGTAAATGCATGAGTCTGAACATATTCAGCAGAGAAGTGAGGTATGTGCTACATAATGCATGTGATGAGTTTCAATGTGGGCAGGGATTCAGTACCATATACTAGAACAAGAATAAGCTCTTATCCTTCTGCAGGGATAATGCCAAGTAGTCCCAAACAGTTACTAAAAGTTCTGCAGCTGACCAGCCTGTACAGCAATCTCTGATATTTTGGGACCATTAGCGGAGTCCTGCTGGGGAATGCAGTCAGCAGACAGACACCTAAGGAATCGGTAGTAGCTTTTGGCAGAAGAAGGACCATTCAGGTTCTAAAAATAGTTTACAGCTTTACAATTTCAACACCATTCTAATACTCACAGGGAGCCAGCGAAGGGCAGCGCAGACATATGAATTACAGGGTCCCCATTGTATTGTTAATATCCGAGTAACCACTATTTAGTTTTTTTTTTTTTATATGGTCTAAAATGAATCAGCATTTTATTTTATAACAAACCCATTTTCAAGTTAGTTTTTTTCCCTTTTAAATTCCAACGTCAGCGCATTCTTCAAAACCGGTTTGCTTTACTTTAATAGTATAAAAGATGAAGGTGAATTTCTCTAACTCCCGGAGATAAACACATTGAACAAACAAGGTACTGAATACCAAACTTTATTTACCATGAATAATTTAAGCGGGTGTTTGGTATTCACCATTTTCTTTTTAACCCGTTCCTTATGAGAAGTAGAAGCTTGATTTAGCAGGTGCAGTTTCACATTAATAACATGATAACATAGTAAGTTAAACCCAGAATTGTAAGCTACGATAACATACGCTTTTTTTTCCTTTAAATTGTACTTATTAATCACATGGATGAACCAAGGGGTTTCTTCTGCCTGTATGGAGATTACATCTACAGCAAACTTCCATTTCCTTTACATTAGTGGAATCCAGCAGATTCACATGGGAATTGAGGTTAAAACAAACAAACGAAAAAAAAAAAAAACAAAAAAAAACAAATGAAATTCACAGAATATGGGATAAAATGCAGACCAAATACACAGGGCACCCAAAATAAGTTTTGACTGGCACATCTCTTAAGATCTTTCGGCTGAGTCCACAGAATTAGCAAACTGTATGCAAGTTCTCTCCACTATGAGAGCAATAAACATTATCTAAACATTGTCAAATTAGCTAACCAAGAAGGTTTTCCGGAATGTTTTCCCAGCGAAATCCGATATTTCTGCATGATGTGCTTTTAGGACCTTAGACTTCACCTGCACCAGTTTAAACTTTGCCCATATTTACAACAGTGATTTATTTTTTCCCCTCTCTCTCGAAGTCAAACAACAATAGAATAGTCATTTTGTTAGATAAATGGATCGTTTTACGTTTTTGCCCATTTACAGGTGGAAGGATATGCAGTGCAGTGTGAGTTCTCTCAGGATGGGACTATACTGGCGTCGGGGAGCTCGACTGGAATTGTGCACTTCTATGACTACCATAATGTCCGTATTCTGCGCACTCTCCAGGCCCACAGTCAGCCCTGCTTGTGTGTGTCTCAGCATCCTGTCCTGCCTGCAACCGCAGCCACCTGTGACTGGGGTGGCGAAATCAAGATCTGGCATTGACCAATCCGAGCGGACAAAGGAAACGCCTGCCTAGTTCTAAGAAATTCCTTCCGGCCGAGAAAAAAAAAAACGGGATCTTTTTTCAAGGCTTATTTCAATTCTTAATCTCTTGACATTTAGATCGCAAGAATGGCTGAAAGTCTGCGAATGTTTGAACTTTTGAACATTTTTCACGGTGCACCTTGCAATGGTATGACATTTGAAAATGGATTTGAAAAAGCAAAAACACACTCACTATTCTGCTCAGCTTAATTAAATCATCTCATTGTTATCTGGTTCACGATATTTATTATGTCATTCTGTAATATCATCAGTCAGACACATTCCCTTTATGGTAAGTCTCAGTCTATTTATATACTTCTTATCTAATCAATTTCTTCTTCCATACACGAAAAGGACTTCTGGTTTCTTGTTTATGTTTTTTCTTAAGAGTTCTGATGTGACAGTTACTTTCAGGCCCCCATAAAGAAAGCCATAGATCTTATATAATACGCCGGCATGTATCAAAGAATTGCCAGATATTTCCCAAATCCAGGGACTTCAAAATTTACTTGTGATCGATATTCTGTTGCTTGTACAATAGTCTACAAAGTATGTTTAACTATTTGATACTGATTTGAAGTTCTACACCAACATGCAATGTATTATGGCTGTTAAGATACACTGCAGTTTTCTTAAAAAAAAAAACGCTAAAACTTAAAACTTAATTAAAGCTGAAAAGTGAGGGATTAGTGAGGGATTCCTAAGCTAGAAATCGGGTGATTCCATCTATAAAATCAGAAGCTGAAGCAAGCATCCATGGCAAATTGATGGAAAGCTCACTTTATATACACTGCAAATATGTAACTTCTGAGAATATTTTTCTCATCCTTCAACTGATATTCAGTTTAGAATATTAAAATTAATAAAAGGAGAATAGCAGAGGCAAAAGGCAGGGAATACTTTTCAGCACACTGACAACAATAAGAGCATGACTTTCTACCTGCCCTTAAGGGGGAAATGCTAACATGGGCAATGACAGTTGCAGCATAGAAATTAGCTGGAAGGCTGTACCCATGACTTTTCCAAGTAGACATTGCATGTGCTTCTTTACGTCTGACTAATCATCTAAATCATGCGTATATAAAATATGTTCTGGCGAAAAGTCAGACTGAGATGGTTTGGTTTGGTCAAGAGGAAGACCAGAGAGGAGATTTATGGATGGAGTGAAAGTAAACAGGAAGTTAGTTTGTGTGAGCAGAAGATGCAGAGGAGACGGTTAGATAACAGCAGACGGTTGGTTGGGGTTACTCCCGCAGGGAAACAAAGATGTATGAAATATGTGAAACAATGGCAGGACATCTCTGATTTATTTCCCAACACTCATCTTTATTAAGTAAATAAACATACAGAAAAAAATATATAACCATGCATCAGACAGGCAAGTTGTATGTTCAGACAGCTGGCCTGGTACCGGGTAAGGGCTGGAGGTAGGACACGACAAAAACATTCCTCATTCAGGGTCAAAACATTCAGTAGTATATCAACCCACTGGTTAAAAATAATCATATTGTAATAACAGCTGTGTATATTGCAACTACATCTCCTATTTTACATCCTCAACAAAAATACCATGTATCCTTCATATATCTTTGTACAGTGATTATATTGACGTCCAAGCTTTTTCCATACTTTATATTCCTACATTACATATCATACAAAATAAACATATAATTGAGAATTACCATGGCCTGTGTGGTGCAGCCACTCTTAGAAATATGACAGGTCAAAATCAGAACAGACACAGTTTAAAAACCTTTGAAACACCCTTGAGCCACTTCCCAGCTCTACAAAAATGGTAGAGGTAGAAAAAAAATCGGTCATGACTTCTTGTGCTCCATTTCTTTTGCTTTCCCCTTTCACTGTTCCTCTTACCTTGGACAGCTGTGCAGGCAGAAAGAGATTGGCGATGCCTTGTCTTTCTTTGGAATGATACAACTTCAGAGAAAACTGCTTTATTCAACAGCGGAGTCCTATTCCAATGGAACCCCACCCCCATCTTTTGACTGGTACGATTCCCATTCAAAATTCCTATTAAGGTTTAATAATTAAAAGAAGATGAGGCAATGTCAATGTCAATGACAATTTTAAGGCTTGCGACAGGTGAAAATTGATTCCCCTGGTAACCAAATTGAGAGTTGCACACGCTATAACTGTAATAACACTGTTGAAATTCCAGCCGGAATCAGAATTCTCATTTCTTTCCAAGATACAGTCAAAGAGCATTCAACATGAGGGCTCCCCTCAGAATGGAGATGAAGAATACGTTTGCCTCCGAAAATGGGAAATCATTTGTTACTGTGAGTGTTTTATCTGAAGCAACAATCTGCATCCGTTTGACTAATTCATGGAAACTAAATGAAACCATGAATAAGCATCTTCGATTGTCTGACAATGTCGGTGGGCGTCTTTTTGGCGTGGAATTGTCTATGAAAATGTTTTAAGTTAGCTTACGTCACACTGGGTAAAAGTACAAAGGCTAACATGCATATGTTACCTCTGTAATATAGATTATTTGGCTTGGTATTTGTTTAATATGATAAAAAAATGATTTTTTTTTTTTTCTATACCCCCGCAACTGAAAATGCTGTTTGGGCCATATGTAGGTCTGGAGGACCACTATCCTGTGATCCTCTCCAAAATGGGACACTCCTGCACTCTGGGACTGGACAGAACATTGGGGTAGGGTAAAATGCAAAGGGGCTTGGGAGGGAACAGAGATCATCTCCATCCCTCTTTCACTCTATGTTGTCTGCTGCCAAATAAAGGCAAGGATACCCCCAGAGTCACCTGAGGCAAAGCAAAGCCGTTTGACGGACGCTATTTATCTGTTGGATTTTGAGACAGCAATAAGGCCTTGTCTTTTACAAAAGGAAAGTTTCAGTGAAAATGGTCATCAGGAAATTCAGAAAGGGACATACAAACCTTCTCCAATAAAGCTGACCTGTGTGCAATGCCAAAGTGAAACATTTGCTGTAGTGGTGTTACATATGTTCAGCAACGTAATAGCAAACAGACGGTATGTACACAGGTACCGGGTGCTCCAAAGAATGTGATTAAGGCAATTTCACAAGTTCCCTGGTATGAGAATACCTCCTGTGCAATAGAGCCGGACATTTTATGATGTCATTTTGATATAAAAATAAGAAACAATCAGCTGAGTAAGGTTAAAAATGGAAATGGTTGTTCTGAAGATTACTATTACAATTATATTAAGCTATATAGGATACAGATACCTCAAATGGCCAATTCACGCATCTGTACTTCATTTATAATAGAGTAAATGTGCCCTTTAAGTAATGAATAATTGAATGGCATAGTTTACGGTCTCTTGTGCAGCCAATTTCAAGTTATTATGGAGTTTTTATGTTCTGTTTTTCATGATTTTAAGGATAATGTCCCCATGACAAGTATTTTAGTTGGAATTTGTTTTTCAACATCTGATTTGTGTGCATTTTCACTCTTGGGTCACTCTTGCCTTTGAGAAAGAACTGAGTAGAAGTGCTTCTAGGTCATACAGTTTGTAGTCAGCTGACTCCACAAATGATGATGGATAATATTCCCTATGCTGAGTATTAATGATGAAGTCATCCCATTACATCTACTTTAGTTCATTAATTATAGTGATTATAGAACAGGACTAATTTGTCTTTTGCTGGTTATACTAATAGTACTCCACACTGAAGCTGATGGCACAGTATATTCATGGTCTGTGTTGTGTTTTTTTTTTATACATTTATACGTTGATTTTTAAGGACTGTGGTTTTATGCCATTGGTTTTAATTATAAGTGTGTTATTAAGGTTAAAATGTACTGACAAGCTGGTCTCGGGAGGCTACACCATGATGTATTATAGAAAACGTGTTGCAGACTGCGTGAAACGTGCCTTGGCTAAGATACATAAAACGACATAGTAATACCCATAACACCCAAAACACACGTATGTGTTTGCTGCAGGGAACTTTTAAGACATACAGTACAATAGGTTAGGAATCGTCATTGTCATGCATAAAACGAACAGCTCTTTTGCCCGCTCAGTTCAGAAGTGTTCCATAGAGCTGTGCCTTGGTCAAACTGTCCTTCCTAGTCAGCCCTGTGCTACCAAATTTTTGGTATCTTGGAGAGGTCTTCTTCGGGAGTGCAGGGCCCACGCTTAGAGCAGAGCTGGAGCTTGGCCTCGGCCGGATGCTTGGCTTGGGTTTAGGGTAGTGCTGAAGACTCGAGGCCTCTTGGGAGCTTTGGTGTATGGATTCAGCGGAGCTTCCTGCACTCAGATTTACGTAGTCCTTCTTGGTGCTGCTTCCTGCTTTCGCTCTCCCACCACCCTCCTTCTCTTTGGGGCTCCCTGAGTAGACCAGACTGCACTCTGAGTCCCGACTGTCATCATTGGCCCTGTACAGTATGGACGTTTTTTTCTGTTTGCGAAGCTCCACATCGGGAGGTTTATGACTGTGGCTGGGAGAAGCGGGACCGATGGCAAAGCACTGGTCCAGCATGTGACTATGGAAGACATCATCTCCGTCCTGAAAGCTGCTGTAAAGAGACCCTTTCACCTTTCCAGAGGTGCCCATGGCATAGTGGCACTCGGAGAAACTGTACGGAGACACGCGCCCTGTCATGTTACAATAGGATGATGACAATGTGTTTATGTCTTCCACACTCAGCTGTCGCCAGCGGTTGCTAAGGTCGTCCTCTGGGGCTGGCATGTCAGCTCTGCTATCCAAAGCCCCTCCACGTACCTCACCTAGCATTATTGTGGACCCCATGCTTTGAGAAGAGGCCAGGCGGGGGGAGCTGGAGTGATACGGTTCACTGAAGCACGAAGCCGTCCGTGTGTATGCTGGTGAGATGCCCTTCTGTGGACTTCTTGGGGTCACCATGTGCTGAATACTGCGAGACTTGGAGAAGCTAGAGCTGTCTTTATCATAGGAAGACATGCTTTTGTGATCATACTCTCCGCTGCCAGCATCTCGCCAGTCCATGTACAGACCCTGGTGGGAAGTAGATAAGCTGCTGCTGGCAGGCCGACCACACCCGCCAAAAGCCCCGCCCTTGTCATCGGATGCAAGGCTGAAGCTTGAATAGGAACTACAAGCGGGAAGGCTGCCAGTGACAAACTCATCCTGGTGGTGGAAGGAGGATGGGGGCTCACGGCGGGAGTAGCTACTAGAGTTGTAAGCCTCTTCATCTGGGTTGCTGTCCGTAGAGTTCTGGGCATGAAGCTGGAGTAGCCTGGTGCCGTGAAAGTCGATGCTTTGCCTACGCTCCGTCTCTTGCCAGCGTTCGGGGCAGTAAAGAGCCGTATCGCTGCAGTACAAGTCCGAGGTCTTGTACGAAATGCGGCGATTGAGGTGGTCACCGCTTCCCGTTCCTGTTAAAAAGTCCCCATCCTGTGGCTGCGGACTAGGCGAGCGAGTTACCGGGCAACTGCTTCCTGGTCCAGCCTTTTCAAGGACCTTTGCAATTATGGCTGTGGGCACGGCATCAGAGTAATTGGAGTGGCACACAGCCATGGTGGCTTCATTATTCTGATTGTGTTTCTCGATGTGGGACCGGATGCGTTCCTGGAAATCCAGTGGCAGCTGAAGCAAAGACAAAAGCGGCTTGATGAATATTGGAAACAAGTTTAAACAGATGTCAATTGTGGCGGCAGCTCAGTGGCTCATCTGCTGTGATTGAAACAGCTACAATCGTCAAGAAATGGGTTGCGTAGGAAAATGCACCATGAAATACTTTTCTTAATTATTTGTACACTAGTTGAAATATCCCTCTGAAGTTTGTGGTTCCTTGATTGCTTGTCTTCATTGAAGCTATGTTTTTTATTGCGGTTCCCTCAAGACCTTAATCTCTGGTTATGTCTAGTGAGGCAATTCGTTCTCACCAGCCTCACACAGGCCAGACCTCCAATTCATGTATCTCCAGGGACTTGCACTCCTCTGCCCCACTAATGAACTTGTCAAAAAACTGCTGAACACAACATTAGCTATTTGTTTATTTTTCCTTCCCACCACAGTCCCAATTTCCCTTTTCCCCAGTAATATTAATTTCGTTGTTCACACCTCTCAGACTTTCTGCCAGGAAAAACTCAACCGTCCTCTTTCCAAATTTTCCTTGCCCCATCCTGACCACCTCGAGAATTTCCTGTCAATTAAGAACTGCTTCTTTGTGCCTATTAATGTTGGTCGGGGTCAGTGTCGCCGCCAAACTGAGAGCCCTCTTTTTCGTTTCCTCATTCTTTCATCTTTTTCCTTTTGCGCCGCTGCCTTCTCAACCAAAAAGCCCTCATTCCCTCTCACTCACTGTCTCTTTCTTCTGTCTACCATCAAACACATATCGCTTCCACAGGGAACGTCTTAGATTCAAATTAAACCAGCGCTTCGGGCCTCCAGCTGGGAATAGAAATAAAGATAAAATACTGACTTGGCTTTGTTGAGAAATAGAAGCTAGCCCGGGCATAAAATAACCTGCATCTTTTAAGTCAAGGCTATTTTTAGCAGCAGCTACTTCTCCCTGAAGGAACAGAGACGGAAAGTAGGTGAGGCTGTGGGGAGAACACAATATACAGTGTGTGCTTCAAGTAGCAAGCTCAACGTTCGCCGTTATCTGAGACATATCTTAATTAACAGTCACACTGTTCTGCAGTTTTAATCCACGAAGCATTTACTTCAACAGGTCTCGCTTCATTTATTAAAATAAGTGGTTTAATGTCTTATCAAGGAGCGCAACTTCAGGCACTTCTCTTCCTCGCTGTGCCACTTATTACAACAAATCATTTTCCAATAGTCTGACGTTTAGCACAGAGCTTATGCAAGTACATGTTTTCTAACATTAGTTGATGAACAGTTAGATTAATGCCACAGCAATGAAAATCAAGCTCTTCTCAAAGTGTAAGGTTCCGAAATGGACTCAGGTGAGCAAATTAATATTAGCCGAATGTGGCCAAGCATGAGCTCTGCTCTCAGGGGGGTGCAGGATTAGCGGTGGGTGTTGGGGGATAAACTGCTATGTAGACATACTGTATGTATCGACTGCTCACCTCACTGACGCGCAGGCCTGGTCTGCTCTCCTGCTGGCATTTCATTCTATTTTTAGCTTTAAATTTTATCGCACACTTGACGTGCATGATGTATTTATGTTTTAGTGCTCTCTTGGCCTTTTGTTTATTACTGTGAACTCATAATTTCACGTAGAGAAAGAAGACGTCTTTTCAGAGTTTCTTTACTCTGATTCATTGTCGTGGCAGTTTGTGTAATGTGGAGGATAATGAATATTTCATAATGTAAAAAGGTCAGATTGCCCTTTTACCTGGCAGACCGGCATCAATCTGACAAGGGGCACCACACACACACACACACACACATACACACACACACACGAGCCACAAACCCCCCCCCCCCCAATTTGGGAACCTGATACCTAAGCTCATTTATTATTTCAGTGGTCGATTTTAATTAAGTAAGTCTGAACACGGGGGAATGAAGAAGCCATTGTGAAAAATCTTCCCGATGTGGCCGAGCCGCCTGCTTTTCACCGCGTGGTTTGAAGTAAGCAACCAATAACTCACTGTGGTCTTTCAGCGGCACGGCTTCTAACTAATCAAGCCGAGTATTTATCACAACGCAATCTATTTAAATTGTTTTTTAGAAGAACAAGGCAAATTTTTGCTGCAACACACATTATAAGTAAAACCTGGATTGAGCTGCAGCGCCGGAGTATGGCTGCTCACCTCGGACATTTTGTGCGCTCGGTAATGAGACTTGGAGCACTGCAGCAGCTGGGCTGCCAGGTTGCAGTCTTTCCTGTACAGGTCCTGTAAGAGGCAGAGAGGTTATCCATCACTAGATACACACTTTGAAACCTTGTTCATTTTAGCAGCCTGATTGTTCCCGCGAGCCTCCGACCGCCGGGTGTTCCGAGTTCAAGTGCCTTTCGGGGAAAACACTTATTTAAGATTATACCTTTCTAATTGCGGTTTAATTATTTTATCATTATGACGGCACCTCGGGGTGAAATCATTTCTGGATACGGTGAATTGTAAAAACAGAAGGTGCCAGTTTCATGCTTATGAACTGTTTATTAATTACATGCCACGGAGAAACCTAGACGCCTCATGTGATTGGGACCACAATCCCATAATTGAGTCATTTGGAGATTATTATATTACAGGATATATAATTACTGAGTGTTCAATAGGAAAATTGAATGAAAAGCCTAGTTGACGGGAGGATTCCTGCTGATTGAGCTGGTGATTTGGTTTAATTTATTATCAGTTTTTTTTTCCAAATAGATTGAATTCAGGGTTTTTGATGGATTTCCTCATTGCCATTATATCTACTCTTTGCTTTGCAGTGGTTATTTTTTCTCGGTTTTAATCTGCCAGCTGTGGAAGCTACAGGAGCTGTTTATCTCCTCTCTCTGGGAAGTTCTTTTCATCTTCCTAAAAAATTCAGACCTCGGCAAGGGTGGTCCGCGGCATCAACGCCGCCTCACTTTTCTTGTTTTCTGGGTTTGTCTGCCTGCGTGTGTTTGTGTGGGCAGCTGGTTTTGACTAACCCCCTGTGAAATCCATCCACTCGTAAAGGTCAGTTCTTGCGGCTCTGTAGCCTCTCTGTGTCACAGTAACACCACGACAACACACACACACACACACACACACACACACTAACAATTCTTCCCTTGACATCAAAGCGTTCTATCTGACATTTTCAACTCCCCCGGCAGTCACCAGTGACTGCTTTTAGAATTATTCTATTTCTTTTCATTTTTGTTGCCAAGGGGACGTTCGGGCTCCCTATAGTTTTTGTGGACAGTTAGAACTGATCTGTGAACCTTGGTGATGTTGCACTTGATATTAAATGGTCGACATTTATCTCCCGTGCAATTGCCGAGTTGCCTTTTGGGTTCAGTTAGTGGCGAGGGACTAGACTTTGCAAAGAAGGAATAATGTATATTTTTAAATCAGGGCAAAGTTAATTTTTGACCCCCATTTTGAAAATATGTAGGGTATTCATGCTAATTTCCAATCTGTATTTAAAAAAAAAACAAGGATAAATGGATAAAGAAATGACTCTGCAACATTTACACAGTAAATATCTTGGGAAAGCAATTGACGAAATGGAGAGAAAACACATTTAACTAACAAAAATGAATATTTTGAAGGGATTGAAACATTCACGCTAGCGAAGAGCCGAATCATATTGACTTAATATCTTTGGGATTTAACGGTGAAGTGTGTGACGCCTCTAGAAGTGCTTTATTTCATGTTGTAACAATACATTTACAGCTCGCTTTCTGGCGTGCCCGCCTCGTTGACAGGAAAAAAACCCTCCTGTCAAATTGGACTCGAGCAGCAGAGATTAATCTGAGAGGATCGGCAAAATGCGCCAAAGTTCTTAAAAGTTCCAACTTCACCCAGAGCCCCCTGTTGGATTTTCCAGCAAACTGACTTCAAAGAAGAATTACGAGTTGCCTAATGCCTGCGGGCACAGGTATTCAGAGCTAGCACTCCAGGCCGCCCTCGGGATGCTGATATATTCCAGAATAATCGCTATAGAGCACCCAGTGGCTTAGTCTTAATTCCTCTATCTGCTGTGAGCTCTTCAAGCACAAACACGGAGGGTGAAGAAATGCAGTGTGTGGGAGACGTGAGTGAGGTCGGAGAGGTTTTTCTGCCAAAAGAACCGTTGTTCCAGTCAGAAAACAAATTCTTTTCGATGCCCTCTTGGTCTCTAACTGACTCCGCTGACAAGCCGGGATTATTGACCGGGGCGAGAAGGAGATCTGTTTGCGTGCAGGTAAAATATATTTCATGTTAAATGCCCTGCAGTAAGGTGAATACTCACATTGTCCTCTCTGAGTTTACTGATGGTGAGCTTTGCCTCCATTAGGTGGTTGTTGAGGACAATGATTTCCCTGCTGAGGGCCCTCTTTTCCTCCTCGTGGTGCTGAGACTGTGTTCCAGGAGAACGGAAGGCGGTGGGGCAAATAGAAACAAAACGTAAGCTGACAGTATAGATAGAACAAGAAAAAGGCACAGGAAGCAGAGGATCGAAGGAACGAGTTCATGTAGAGATGAGAAAGAGAAGCACGAGCGGGACAGAGGTTGGAGGACCGATCCGGGAAACATAGAATGACAGAAGAGAGGAAGAGAAATGAGAGCATAGGAGCTGTAAGTCACTATCGGTCTGAAGCCGGTGCCAGCAGCAGGTCTTAATTAAAAGAAGATTACACTTGCCAGAGCTCCTATCATATCAATTACACTGGGAGAGAGAAAGGAGTGAGAGAAAAGTTAAGGAGATGGAAAGAAAGACAAATGATGCACTTGTTCTGTTTTCCGTCGTTGCAGCTGAAAAGAACGTGAAATGAGTTGCGACACTGACGACGGTCATGACGGCCGCCGAGCTGTCATCCCCGAGCTGAGATGTCGGCGAGACGGCCTGACGGCTGATACGCCTCGGAGGCTCATAATGGTTGTGTTTTAGATGAAAAAGAATAGTAACAGGTGTGTTTGAGGAAAATAAGCAGAGTTTACAGAGAGCACTCCTTTCTCCGCCACAGGTACGCGATAGGGTGAAGGATGTTGCACTTGCGAGGTGTGAACAGTCTCATCAGAATATAATGTTGGATTGCAGATCTTTAATTATTAAGTTATATGACCTAATTTATTTTAGGCATTTTTGGATTAGATTTTCAAATCCGCACATGTTCAACCAGGCATGTTAAGCCAATTTGATCATATGACGTTTGGGTGCATAGATGGGTGTACCCGTCACAGCAGCAGGGTTTCTCTTTTTTTTAATGTTCTGAACTCAAAAACCCTCTGCGGCTTTTAAACAACAAACTATGGTCTCTGTAAAATAAGTGTTCTCTGTTACGATTGCTTTCCCTCTTTCTGTCAATCATAGGGTCATGTTGCCAGGTGCATTCGTCACAGCAGTTCCTCAGAGCAGTACAGGTCTTATTGGCTGAGGAATTATGTTTTCTATTTCTCATTCTCTGACACACACACACACACACACACACACACACACGCACAAGAACATAATTGTGAGGTCTGTCACACAACATCAGCTAACAAATGATTCGGCTTCAAGCACTTGCACCCTTCTCCACTCTAATCTCCCAATAGCGATGATTGTTACAAAATGCAGGGTGCCCAAGCTGATCCAATACCTGGCAATTATTGTCAGCTATACAGCCAACATTGACATTCAAATTCAATCCTGTCAAGGTCTTATTAATCAGCTGTGGAGACACAGCACTCTGTAGCACTCTTTCCCCAGCTCATTATTGTTGGTTTCCATTCAGTTTGGTGATGCTGACCATGCAAATGACTCTATAAAGGCATCTCTTTCACTAATGCGACAAGGTTTTTGACCAAAGATATTATCTAATTTCCAACACTAGCTGTGCAAGTGTTAAATACCAAAAGATGTCTTCTTAGGTTTCACAGGTCTGTAATGAAAATATTCGCAAAAAGGGTAATACCAGCGAAGGAATAGCTGTACAAAATTATGGATAGATAGATAGATAGATAGATAGATAGATGCACGTGACAATGGTCAAGACACCGTAAACCTACCTGTGGTATCAATATAGGAATAAAGAATTCACAGAATGAGATGAATGATTTACTTGGAACATACTATGTTGTGACTATGAGGTTATGTGACAGTGATATTTAGATATATGTTTGGATGGAGCACAAGAGACGTTAGTTGGAAGCTCCTCGGAGCCATTCTCTGCTGGCAGATTCAACCCAAAGCGAATGAGTTTTGCAGTCTGCAGAGGACAGGAATCATTTCCTTTATCATCCCTATAGACACAGAAGTTGTTTAAGTGTTCTTGCTGAAGCTGCTCTTGACATTTAAAACAATTGTGTAGCTGTTAATCTGTTACTGTTAGAGGTCCGATATCTACTTTCTCTTTGTATCTGTGTCAGGCAATTAGAACCCCAGAGGGAAATGTCTGGTTCTTTAGTTGCTTGTTATTCCATTGGGAACACCAGCTAGTCACTGACTGTCAGCGATGATGATGATGATGATGATGAGTCCTCGTCCTTTGCACAGTATCACTTTGGATGTGTATGTTTATTAAATGTAGGTGTTCAGCCAATTTGTGTCACAGGATATAAAGTGCCAAACTAGTGTTGTATATGATCAATATTAACTAATTAATTTATTCACCTATTTATATGTTATAATAAAATTTTTACCTTTCATGTAGAGTGTGATAATGGCCTTATTGAATTGTTAATCTGCTGATGTTTCACCACTAAAAATTTGGATGTGTCAATAACGCAAACAGTAAATGAAGGGGGGAAAAAAAAACAACAACCCAGGATTCACAGCAAATTTCAAGAAATAGGTTTAGCAGCAATGGCAGCTGTAACGGTCGGCACAAGAACAAACACGCTCCAAAATGCACGCAAACATCGTCCACTGTATTCCTTCACCTTCATCCAGGTGCGCTCTACTCCTCACATCTTGTTCAGTAATCATCATCAAATCCCCAAAAGGAGAATTAATTTGTTTAAGAGGACATTTTGTAGTGACCGAATGAACGAGATCACGGATACGAGCGGTCGGAATGAGTTTCCCCCACAGGGTGACCGCACTCTCCTTTAGAGATGAGGTGAGAAGTTCGGTCATCCGGGAGGAGCTCTGAGTCAGATAAGTGGATATTTCAACAAATAAACCGCAAATGTCCTTATTCATTCATCTATCCATCTTCTGAGGCTTATCCTGCATTCAGGGTCGCGGGTGATGCTGGAGCTTATCCCAGCTGTCATTGGTTGAGACGCAAGATTCAACCTGGACCATGCAACTTCTTGCTGTGAGACCGAAGCACTAACCACTGCAACCAATGTGATGCCTAATGTTGTTATTATAAGAGATATTTGTTATATTTGTTTCCATGAGAGACAAACTGTGATTCTTTGGAGAAGTTCATGGGACTTTTCAAGAGGCCAGTTGTTCCATCAAGAAATTATTTTTAGGTATGAAATATGAAGTCATCGGGTACAATGATGGGACAAACAACAGCAGCAGAAGAAAAGAATTCCTGGAGGATTCTTATCGGTACCAGTTTTTTTCCCAATTTGCCCGTTCTAGCCAAAATTGACCAACAGTCGACCCCTTTTCTTGCAATGGATGTCACAATTATCCTGTAGTGAACAAATAAGCAGCCAAAATTGTGTAGATCTTTTAGTGTGACCAGTGATGCTTGTCCCCATGTTAGAAAAAAATACACTATACATATACTTTTCTGTTTGTTGCATGCACGGTCCAGTGGGACCAAACACATATCCCATGTATCCAACCATAATCCTGCTATCATTGAAAACAAAGTTTAGACTCTGAGATGTTTTTCTGATGATCTTTATCATTTTTAGGGGCAGGAGAATTGCCTGTTTGGTGGTTTTGTTGCAACAGACTGGTGGTTTATGAGTCAGAGCCTTGTCATGTGCAAGAAAACTTATATCATGTTGGCAAAAGATCCAAAGTTTGAACGTCTCTCTGAAAGCCTAAAATCATACAAGTAACTGTTTGGTCATTGTAACTCGGCCAAGGATGTTGCGCAGTCAGTTGGATTTGTTTTGTGGCTGCTGGCACGACAGGAAAACTGCTGCTCTGACTTACATGGATCCTTAAATCACAGAACATATACTCTTATTTGTTTTCTCTCTTTCTATTGCTGAAACAGATATCCACCAATTTCTCAGTAACCATTCGCCCCTTAGGTTTGATGAAAACCTTCATTTTCCAAACTTGAAGTTTGCTTTTTCTTGCTACCATAGTTTGGCTTTTTGCTTGTTTTGTTTTTTTTTCTCTGTCCCGTCAGTCCTTTTTGAGTGAAAAGATGCCGCAAAGCGTGAAAGCACATCAGCTGGTCTCTTGGGCCGTCTTTCTACTACACGGTGTAAATGACCCAATTCTGAGTTTTCCCTTCCCATGTGGCTTGGATCCGATTTGTATTGCAAACTTGTAAAGCAGTTCACATGGAATCAGTTTTTGGGGCTTTGTTCGTTGAATGGAAATGCATTTTATGTGAATGGCCTGTCGTAGTGAACTTGCATTTAGCTCAGGAGAACAATGGATACAAGGATGGTTCATTTATTCGTCGTCTATACCACTTATCCTGCACTCGGGGCCGCGGCCTATCTCAGCTGTCTTGTGGTGGGAGGTGGGGTTCACTCTGTACCCGTCACCAGTTTCTTGCATGACTACATATAAAGACATACAACCATTCGCGCTCTCATTCAAACATAGACATGCAATCATTCACGTCTGGACAATTTAGGATCTGCAATGAACGTCCTGCATGTTTTTGCACGGTGTGAAGAAACTGGAGAAACTCCACTCAGACAAGTAGAGAACATGGAGACTAGACACAGAAAGGCCCCCCGGAATAATCCAACCAGACTTTCTTGCCCACAGATTACACATTTTTTGCTATATGACTGTTTTGTGATCTATACAATACCGGTGTTTTTATTACAAGTTAGATGTTTACTTCCTACTGATTTATGTTCTTGTAATGTGATATCGTCATATCTTAGCATTATGTATGTAGCTGAGTGGAGGGTAGATGAAAACTGCCTTTCTAGTTAAAATTAGCAGCGTTGCGGACATTGGTAGCCGATGAGTCCATTTGATCTAATTTCAATATGCGGTGTATTCAATTGTCCATCACACCTTTCTAAGGAGAGGAAATGGGCCATTACGTGTTGCAGTTAGCGCTCAAGGGAAACGTCAGTGGATTGCTGCTGTTTTTGTGATCCATTTGAATAAGTCTGACAAAATAATATTAAAAAAGTCTCCCCCATAGTACTGTGAAATCCTCATGCTTACATGTCTTAAAGTTGTCACCAGTTTAAGATTTCTATCTGCAGGAAAATAGGGTTCATCGTGCATTTAGTGGCCTTTTTTTTTTTTTTTTTGATTTGCTGAGATTTACGTACATCGCTGCAGAGAGCGTGAGACACCCGTGATACACCTGGAGACCCCGAGGCACTGCCAGCACAAGGCACACCACAGGAATAATATTCATTCACGTTCATAGCCGTGCACTGCAGAGGAACTGGCAGTTACATTATTTTCTTACTCAGCATGTTGACCCTCTCGCACTCGTGAGGGTTGGGTCAAGAGTTAAATAAGGGTTGAGGTGGATATTGTAAAAGTACAGCAGCTGCGTCGGTAGTAAACAGTGTCAAAGGGGAGCGACGCTTACGAAAGTAGTTAAAGAGGAACCTTCACAAATGTGGTCAACAATGAAATGAAAGCAACAAGAAGCCCGTAAGTAATTGGTGAGGCATCTAATTCCACCGGCTACATGGAGATAATGTGAACAGAAGGCTTTCTTGATACGATGATCATGATCTTGTAATACTTTGTAGTATCAGTGTAATTTTAATTAGTGTTATGGCCAGCGGAGGAATCACAGCTGTGCACGATGAGTTTCACTATCTCCTGGAGTCACACTGTACTGGTTACACAGGCTGTCGCTGAGGCGCACTTATCGGCTGTTGCCGTATATAAAGAAGGCTGCATCAACAAAAATTAATATGCACATTTTTTAGTATCATATTTTATAGAGATCTGACTGTGTGTGTGTGTGGGGGGGGTGGGTGTGTGTGTGTTTTCACAATCCTTATCTGTCATAGAGTGCAAGCCCGATGTGTTAAGAGTGGAGAACATTTGAGGGTCTCTTTTCTTTTCATGGAGTGCAGGTGAGTAATATAACGAAAATATGATGCAACAGAAACCAACATGAGCGGCACTCTTTGCACTTATCGATCCCGGGGAATTGTTGAATAGAGTGTACAAAGCAAAGAAATATAGAAAAGAATGACACCCCAATTTGTTCCACACACCCTTCTGAACATTCTCTCACTTCACTGGACAACAAATAAAGCCCAAATCTCTCGAGGTGCAATTTCTGAAGGCTGCGCTTCACCGGGGAGAGAAGAGAACTCAATTCAGTTCCAACAAATACGATTTCTTTGCTCATTAAGGAGGACCTTGAAATGAAGACGCCAAACATAAGCTCTATCCCTCATTGGGCAGATTCTAAATCAAATGCATAAGAGTTCTCATACACTAGGAGAGGGGTTTTTGCAATGGCGGCGAGGGGAGAATCACTGTGAGATCTAAATTGAAATCCATATTCATTTATATTGTGAATATAAGAAGATTTACTGCAGTATTTTGCGTCTGGCCCCGTGCCCATACCATCAGGATGAATCAAATCGTTCACATCAGCCCTTTGGAATCAGAGATGTCCAGTTCTCAGTTGGAGTCATGTGGGTGTCGACTGATATTGCTGGCTGTTTTAAAACACAAGTGACTATCAGAAATTTCAAACTCCCTAAATAGCTGTTACTATTATCAGAGTCAAATACAAAGTTAAACCAGAGCATTGAAATACTCTTGCTTTGCATAACTGCTTAATCTCAGGAGCCGTTTCACCGGTTGTAGTGTTTCCAGCACCAAAAACACTATGGTATAGCAGTTCTTTTCCATGCAAATGAGAGTAAAGTTTTAAGTCTTGCATGAAGGTTAATGGTACTCACAAAAATGCATTATCTGTTGCTCATCTAACCCACCTCAAACTTCCAAAAACTACATTATTTGCCATTTGGCCATTCTTTAAGGAGCACAGGAACACAACAAGAATATAGATCCCTATGCCAAACACGCTACTCATTGAACTAAATTTAATCCTCGCGTAGAAATGTCACGTCAGCAAATCTTCGATTTCCCCCGTGGGAAAGGGTGGCTCACAAGTGATCACTGGTCTCAGACACAATAAACAATGCTGTTAAAAATGTCAATCTTGGATCAAACTGCATTGATTATCTCAATGGAAGGGAAGGAGGAGGTCCGCACAAACACCCAAGAGATTAGACGAGGCCGTTTGCGCTGTGCAAATGAACACAAATCAAACTGTATGGTTATGACAGGTGTTAGATAGAAAAGAAATAAAAAATCTGGAAGGTCGCGATCAGCTATCATTAATCAATGTTTCTGACAAAACTGATCAAACACTCATCCAAGCAATAACGTTTTTAGGCTTTAAATATGAATAATAAAGACAAAATGTCCATAGCATGTGGCTGAACCCAGAGTGATGTATAGAAATAGCATTTTAATTTAATTAGAAAATATCCCGGTAATAAATTTTAACGTAATTGTCGATACTGCGTGACAGATGTGTGTGTCCGTGTGTGTGTGTGTGAGTGTGTGTGTGTGTGTGTGTGTGTGTGTGTGTGTGTGTGTGTGTGTGTGTGTTTGTTTTCTTTTGTGTCTGCTATCTTGTTATGGTAATGCCTATCATTTTCTATCGCCCCTATTTCCTACTTTACACAGAGAACTTCAACGTAATTAGATTCCAGGAGTGTTAGCAGGCGTCTCCTGGCCCGACAGAGCTCTCTGACTGTTTATCCACACAAAATGGCTGGTGATCTTATTTAACTGGAGAATGGCGGTTGCTGAGAGACGTGGGGATTTTCCGCCTGTTTCAGAGCAGCAATGAGGCACAGCATTCATGCGGGGCTCAGGTAGCGGAGCTGCCATCTCAGAACCCGAGGTTCGCGGTTTGATTCCTGAGCTCCGCTGAGCCCCGTTCCGGAGCGACCCTGAGCCCAGGAGAAGCGGCATATGTAGTATAAAGAATGACTTCAGACGCAACCTTTGCGTCCTTAAATATCGATTTTTTTTGGGGGGGGTGGTGGGGAAAGATAGCTTATGAGTTCATGACTGAGCACCTTGCTGCTCATCTCAAGCTGGTGAATCTAAATTCAGCAGTTGGTTCTGCTCCCTCATGGTCACCGCGCACGTTTGCCATTGCTCCCAGGTGCTAATCTCTCATGTTGGGCTTTATGGGATTGTTTCATTCTCTGGTGGTTTTCAGTTGACCTTGCCATCCGGACCCCTTTAGAACTTTTAATTACGTGTCTGATTTGATTGGCGTTGCTTTTGTCACAGCCCGCCTGCCCGGGCTGTCGTCTACAAAGGAGCATATTTTCCCCCTTGAAACGCCTTTGCATGACTTGACATCAAAAGAAATGAAAACCCCAATGAGGCCTGACGCTACAGAAAAAAAAAAAATTCCCACACCGCCACAAAGACGGATCCGCTATCCCGTAACTCTCAGCTCGACAGACGTGGCCTTTGAAAAGCCAAAAGATTTCAGAATCACTCTCGCTCGACTGGGATGAGATCATTGGTGTGTTCTGCATGTGCCTGCGCTTGCGAACGGAACGATGCTTGACACGGAGACATTTCGGGCTCTTATTCTTCTTGTAAGAGGGCTCACCATCGAACGTGGGGAATATCAGCTGTGATTACTGCAGTGCGGATGCTTTTGAGCGAATGCTTGGATTCATGTCACATTTATAAGCATGTCCACAGCTCCCCGGACTACAAGGCAGCTTGATATTCTGTTCCAGTGTGACATTGCTATCAATTGTCGTCTGAACAATGAACTTCGGGCAAAATCTCCGTTCGACAGAATTCCAGCATGTGGCAGCTGCCGTTAAAAAGGCCGCAGCTTTGTAGACTCGAGAATGAGATGGAAGTTGAGTTTGACTTATTTAATCATTTTCCTTCAAGTCTGACTGTCTGAGACGTTTTGTCATCTTTAACGTCGGTAAAGCGGAGACGTGAGAGTGTTCACATTATTCCCACGGGGGGCTGCCTCCTCGCAGGAGGTCTCTTCGGGTGAAAGCTGCTGACGCTGGGTGCTCATAAATGATCCTCATTACCGGGTGCCTTGAGAATCCATTTATTAATCCATGTTCTATATTAATGTGGAAAATCAATGCCATGAGTGTGTGTTTAACAAGCAGGAAAATCGACATGTACAGTAGGGATGGTGAAGATCTGAGTCGGAGGATGCTGAGGTTGGACCTGCCAGGCAGGAGGTCTGGAGGAAGACCAGAGAGGAGACTTGTAGATGGATGGAAAGATGATATGAAGTTAGTTGGTGTGAGAGAAGAGGATGCAGAGAAGAGGGATTGGACCAACAGGCTTAATACTTTGTCAAAAAGCCTTGACGCGTGCACCACTTTTGAACAAACACGTTTCGAAAAAAAGCCTCCTTAGCTCACAATTCATCCTGTCACCGGCCAATCTTCTTGCACCATGCAGCTGCTCACTAATACTTTCACCCAGTTCTCTTTCATGATTGTCTATGACCGGCAGACAAGTTTCATGGATCACACTCCCAATGAGATTGCTATCCACTTTAATCAGGATACAGCAAGCGGTGATGGTTCCTGGCTGCGGAGTCGCCTCGTCCTGCGCGCTGATCAGCTGTAAAGCGTCGGCTCTGGGGGGGGCGAAACTCTCAGGGAACCTTTAAACCTGATGTGATTGGACAGCTGCCGCTGAGGTGACCGGAGCAGTGGTTAGCCGAAATCGTTTTCTAATGGGGCTGCATGGCAGGTAGAACCAATTACTTTGAACATTCATTGCACCACCTGTCTTTGATCATATAATGGTCTTTGCAGAAAACGAGAACGGTTCAGCGGTTAGGTGCACCGGCCATCGATTATAGCAGATTCTTCATTTCTCAGACCACATAGGGAGCAAGATCTGTCGCACAGGGAGTTAATAACATCAGAACTCCTAAATCAGCTGATTGCATGGGGTCACAGATTAGCACTGTGCCTTCTCTTGCGCTGACCCCATTAAAGGATCTGACCCAGAATGCATGACAGTGTGCAAACGGTTCCTATTGCGAGGCCACTCTGGACTGTTCTATATGCCCACATCACAAGTGAGATGATAACCCAAAATTTAGAGTGATTAAAATGAGCCTACTTTTGCCATTTGTTATGAAATTTATAGTGTATTATTATCATTTAGCAATGCTCTCTTTGTCCTGACCCCAGTATCTGAGGCTCTGAGCTTTGCCAATGCCAATGAACAGCTCCCTGATCCCCTTCCAATAACCATCGTCATTCCAAACCTGCATAGATTTACGCTGAAAAGGTGTGTTGTATTATTGTAACTGTGTCAAAGAATATATCCTTGGGGGGGGTCGATGACTGAACAAAAACATCGGGGGGACGTCGTGATGGTGGTTCTCAACGTACAAAAACATACAAATGAGATTCATTGTATTTTTGTTTTCAAATTCTGTGAGAAATCAATTAAAACATGTATTGCATCAATCATCCATGTTAAGGTGGGTCTGCTATTGATTTTTATCCATCTTTTATTCTGCATGCATCTACCCTTCACAAAAAAGCCCAAGGCTTTGGCGCAACATGACATTCAAACTGCACAGAGCTAGATCTCTAGTTTTCAGAGTCCTTACCGTTCTGTGCATTTTGTCCTCCAGGTCCTGGTTGATCCTCTGCAGAGCTGCGTAGCTGCTCTGAATCCTGCGAATAGCCCAGAACGGCAGCGCTTAGTTGAAATGCCAAACAAAATGCCAAGTCACAGTGTAATGTTTATACATGTAAACAAATACCAAAATGTTCCGACGTCTTTTGGATGTGTAAAACACATACATTTATAATTAAATTGTATTTACGCATTAAATTTGATGTCCAAGACAGTGCCAATGAACTATTAAGTGATTAAACATCACTGGTCAAGACATTTAGGAGGCAAAAACCCAAGAAAGCTCAGAGAAGCTCGAGAGAAGGCGCGTGAATGGGAAAAATAGCAGCAGAGGTAAGAGCTTTACAAATTGATTGAGAGCTGTAATAAAAACTGACATCACGAGCAGCATCACCGGGTGCTGTAATTCATTTGTAAAGAGCCGACTGAGGAGTGCCTGTTTGTTTGTTTTTTTCCCCCCCAGAAGTGAGTCACCCATCAGACAATTTCTGTCTTCAAAAGCCCAATCAATCAATCAGATGGCTAAAACGACGGTAATGGCGGGGCTCGGTCTCCGCTCGTGACATAAAAGGAGGGATTTTTGCTCAGCTCGAGAGGATCGGGCACATCGGATCCCCCAGAACACACACACACACACGCCGCATTTACCCGTTTCAAATGATTAGCTTCAAGGAAAAGTCTCAAGTTTAAGCATTGCAGTATTCGTGTTTAAGGTCCATCGCTATAAAATGTCCGTCTGATCAAAAGGTTTTTTAAAACAAACACTGTGGATGTCGTTGGTTTTTCTCTCTCCTGGTATGTTCATTTTGCTGAAAGGTGAGTAAGAATGTCCTGTAGGTGCTCAGACTCTGAGGTTGGCCATGAGAATGGCCAAAAAAGGCTCTGCTCCTTTTTCTAACCTTGAAAAATCTCTACATTTGGTATTTTCCTTCAGGATTCTGATGAATCTAGTCTGAGGGACCAGCGCTCGCACCAGAAGCCCTGGCCGAGTTTATGCCAGAAAGGAACTTCACTTTTTTTTTTTTTTCATCTCTTTAACCTATAAAACCTGCTTTCCTGTCATGTGTTCTGGGAAGTCCCAGCTATACAGGAAGTTATTTAGTAAGTTTAGTTTCATCGAAATAACGCAATGTGGACCAGAAGGTGAAACATCAGCAGAGTCTGTGTGAGGCAGGGAGGTCCAAGCTGCTGCCTCCTGTGAGTTGTGACAGTTTATGTTTTTTTTATTGTGGATGTGACTAATTAGAAGTGAAAAAAAAAACCAATCGAGCCAAGCTCTTTACGTGAAAGCCTTCAATTGTCGGAAACATTGTCGTTCCATTCGGTTTAATTAACATTCATTATCTCTTTCCCTCACTGTAATGACTGTAAGACTTTGATGCCATTCAGAGGGGGTTCCAACAATGACGCCTATAGGTTTGTGCCGGTAGTTGTTATTTTAAATGCATATCGGCATCACCGGGTCATCTGCACCAGTGCACGCACCTGCGTAGCTTCTCTGTGAACTTCTCCAGCTCCTCCTGAGCCCGTCGCAACTCCGTCTCCAGGTACTGCCGAGTGGAGTCGAACTCCGTCTCCACCATCTCTAGTTTGTGTGTGGTGTAGGACAGGCGCTTGCGGAGATCATCCTTGTGGTCGTGGAAGGAGCTGAACAGGTGGCAGACAGAGATTATGAAACGGGATGAAAAAAAGAAGAGAAAAACTTGCATTGGTGTCAACGTTGGTCTGATGCACGGCGCAAAGCAGGGGGACAGAAATGCAAAGCAGGCGATAGCGCGCAAATGAAATTGTGCGTGTTGGTGAGAGTGTATTTGAGAGGTCCCAGGCAGGGGGCAGGGTGGGGGAGGTGATGGCCAGGAAAGGAATACTAATCATTTCCCATTCACAGGAAGGGAGCAGAGCTGGGAATCAGGCTCCCACATGTGTAATGGTGAGTTGCAATACACAATACTAATATAGATTCTGTGAAGAGTTGGAAAGGATTTTTTGCCCTGAGACACAGACCAAGAGGGTTCTGTGTAGCGAGAGGTGAAATATATAGTTCTGACAAAGGCTTAACAGACGTGCAGGAGACGGAGATGGAGCGGCCAGGAGCCTGAGAAACATTTATTCAGTGGTTGTGTTTAATGAAGGATTGTGCGCAAACGATCAAATTGATGCACCAAACGGCTGAGAGGATGGATGTGGAGTGAAAGGACTGGAGATGGGAAGCAGGCACTCGGAGGAGTCAGGGGGATGAAGGGGGGTGGGGGTGGCAGTAGTCTGGTGTAACAACGACAACTATAAGCTAAGGCTATTTATAGCACCTTAAGAACATAGATTTATAGACTCCTGGATCTACTCTCTATATAGAGACAAACTGCCTCTAATCAAAGTTCTTCTAACTCCAAATGATCTTGAATTTTTGAAAATATAACTTGCAGTTTGAAAACATCTTTTTAGATGTGAAGCAAGGCGTTAAAAGTCGAACAACAGGCGCCTGAACAAATCCACACACACACACACACACACACACACAGACACACACACACTTCAGCAAAAATCACATGGATGTGAATGAGTGAGATTTTCTCTCAGTTGTTTTGGAGCCACTGCTCATCCTTTCTGTGGGCAGGATGATTTCGTCTGTTTGTGATTCTGCAGATTGCGAGAAACTCGACATACCTGTCAAAGGTCATAAACCTGGGGATGCGTTCAATAACCTGAATTTTTACACCAGTTGCGTCGGTAATATATCAATGATTTTGTTTTACGTATTTTGAATACAGTCACGTTTATACACCTGTTCCGTTTTAATCAAGAGTGTCAGAGTCTCCAGTTTGGTCCAAACCATAATAGCAGGTATGAGAGGCCCCTCTAGTCCTGGGCTTCACCACCGGACCAAGGTTTGGGTCTCAAGTCGCGTCTGACTGAATCTCCCTGGGGTCAAAATAAATTGAGAAACAACGCATTGAACAGTCAGTGCAGCCGGTAGGAATCCCATTATATCCATTGAAGCAGCTCAGTCCGAGCACTTCTCAAACACATTACTTTGTCCTGATCAGAGAACGGCATGCTGTATTTTGAGAGCGCACTCACGTGCAGGGCTTCTGCTAACAACACCGTGCATGTTAATGTCACAGCTATGGAGATAGTCTATTCTATTTTTACTTTGGTCGGCTCTCAGGGTGGAATGTAGATCGGGTGTCTTCGTTAGATCATGGATGGGGGGTCGCAGACAGAGACTGATCTTTATTTTGGGGCCAACTGTGTCCTTGAGATGTCTCTGGTTTATGTTTGCTGCCACACAGATCCATGCCACCTCCTTGGACTTGCTTCTTTTCGTCATGCCAAGCCAAACCAAACCATCGACAGCAGCACACTTGAGGAGGAGAATCCAGAGTCGTATTCAACTCCCGATTCTCCCGATCAAGGGTTTGTTTAACTTTACTTTCAGGTTCGAGTCCGGTGAAATCGGTCCGAGGCACGTCACAAAAACAAGGGGCTCCGAGCAACTTAACGGCTTCTCACAGTACGTTGGCTCAGTGGTTTAGTCTCACAGCAAGAAGCTCCTGGGAATGAGTCCAAGCCGTCCCAGGTCTTCTCCATGTGGACTCGGCATGAACGACCCGCGCCCGCGTGGACTTTCTGCGGAAGCTCTCGACTCCCCCGCCAAAGACGTGTCTGTGAGGAAGTCAGAACTCTCCCCTGTGCCCCTGACTGAGGCGCCAGGAGAGAGAACCGGAGGCCTGTAATGACAGGAACGACTTCTCTCTCAGACACAAACAGGAGACAGAAGGACATTGGTGTTCTGGAGTCTTATCTCAGTATGATACATCAAGAGAAAGATGTCAGAGGCATAGGTAGAACACAGTGCAGCCTTGGCGTTGGTGCACGTCAGCTTATACGAGACAAGTGATGAAGATGGATCATGGAGGTGGACCGATGCCGCATCACGTTGTCATGACGTCTGAACATTCGCGACCCCCTGCTTTCCAGATGAGATGAGATGGGAATGAGGCTGATGTTTAAAACACTCCTCAGACTGACTCATCTTACCTTCTTTTTTGATGTTTGCAACCATTTCGCTGGCTTTTGAGGGCGGTTTTACCGATATATATCTTTTTCATATTTTCCTCTCTGTCTGAGCTTTCATTTGTGTGTATTTGTTGCTTCTGCCGCCGCGGCCCCCACCGCCACCGCCACCGCCACCGCCGCCGCTGCTGCTGCTGCTGCTGCCGCCGCTGCCGGTTGGCTGAATGTTGAAGCCAAGTTTGAATTCTAACCACAAACCGACTGTCAGATCTCTAACTCTTGCCTGGGGAGGCAGATAGGAGTTGGCTATCTGTGATGACCCTGGCAAGAGAGCAGAGAAAAACAGCTTTGAAGTCGTACGGATTCAGCGGCACATTTAAGTCTGTCGACTCTTGAGAAAACAGATTGTTTTTGTGTACACTACGGAAATGTGCAAGAGCTGGGCGATCAATGACAGACATTTGGTAAACAGTATTCAAAACTTGCTATTGTTGCACCTCATGCTGAACTTCCCACTGAAGGGTCTATTTTGTCGGTTGACAAAAAACGAATATCATATCGGTCCATTATATGCTGGAAGTGCCCGGTCAAAGAAAATTGAAGGAGAGAGCGATTAATCATTCATTCAAAATCTCTACAGCTGATCCTGCTTCAGGGCCGCAGGGACGCCGGAGCCTATCCCGGCTGTCATTGGGTGAGAGGTGGGGTTCTTCCTGGTCCCGTTGTCCGTCGGCCACATTTAGAGACATACAACCGTTCACTCTCTCATTTACACGTCTCAACAAGTTTTTGGACTTGCTGAAACCAGAAAACTTGGAGGAAACGCGTACAGACACTGGGAGAACGTTGAGACTTCATAAAGAAAAGCCCCTCTGTCGGAATCCAACCAGGGACCTTCTAGTGAGGTGGAAATGTTAAACACTGTGCTGCTGTGCCACCCAGATAGTTTGTTTTATTTTTTAATCTCATCAGCCTGCTTTTTTTTTTTCATCAGCTGAGTGTACAGTAGGTACCACAGATGGTGGAACCCTATGGAAAAGTGAGTTATTGACAAGCTGACAGCAAAGGTTTTTCCTCAATAAATCAGAGTGACGGTGAAAGTGTGTATTTTACTGTTTTTAGCTGTTGTCATTGCTCTGCACCATGTTGACGTATGAAACAATAACCCACTACGCCAGGCAAAAATAACTGTTTTTAGGATGTCTCCCTTCATGAGACTGCATTTGAGGTTTTGGTTAGAGCTGTATGACGTACGTCCCCCTCCGCCCGGTCTATGATATCAGCCAGCTTCATCCCCCGCATGCAGTAATACCGTCTGCTTTATTCACCCATCGTCTCCTCGCTGATCCCGAAACAATCTTAACCCAAATACTTTTAAGCAAAGCATCTTGCACTGGAGGCAATGCTCCGCACATGAACAGACCTCAGCTTTACCAAGCAGTCTGCTGGCGAGTGTTGCTCAAGAATATGATTCACTTTAGGTCGCGTGTGTGAAAAGAGTTTGACGGATAGATGCCTATTTGTGACTCTGGTTCTCAAATCACACCGTTTGCGCAACGAGAGCATGGATTTCTCTGAAATCAAATTTAATGCTGTGTCATTAAGGTGTGTGGCTGCAGGAGTGTGTGTGTGCCCACTGTATTCATGCAGGTCCGCATACGGATGTTTTGAAAGGCAGGTGTTCCCCTCCCTGTGATACCCCGTAGGTGCCCCCTCACTTTCTCTCCCACACCTACTGGTCAAGGCGGATGGCTGCCACCAGGCTGTGCGTGAGCGTATTAAGAGCATAATAGGACTGCATTATGTAAAATCAGCCACTCATGGTATCAACGGCCAGGAATTTGTACTTTATAAGTACATTCGAATTGATATATATGACGTTACAAATCATAAAGGTTAACATTTTTGCTGATATAACTTGGAGATCCATCGAGGGACAAATCATTTACCTTAATAGATTCTTCCACTTATAATTCCCTGCTGCAGCCAGCGCTCACAATTTCACTGAGCCCATATATTAGCCTTTATTAACGCATCTTGTTTTGTCCCCGAAAAGCCTGGGAAGCAGGAGCGCATACACATGAATAGGGGTGGCAAGAGACTTAACTTTTCTCATTCCCCGCTGAGCAAAAAGATTGTTTTGCAGCCTGCCATAGCCTCAACAGCACCGGTACTCTTTGGGGAACTTTGGTAGTTTCTGGAAGCTCCGTTGCCGCAATGATTCGTTGCACGTATGCACGTCTCAGTGGAAGAGTGAAAACGATGAATCAGTAAGCGTGCCGTTATTTACAACCGATCCTTGCACTCCATCTATCACACTCATCTCTGCACATTCCTCGTTTTGCATAGGTAAAGAAAATACACGGCACAGGAGGAACGCAACTAAGTCACCCAATACGGTCATGATCATGTGATCAAGGATCCTAAACTACTACAAGACTTGTAAATCCAGCATACACCCGTATGATTTTCACTCTGAGGACAAGTCTTTATTGTGTGTGCAAACATGAGTAACTGTTGTTTACCTGACACACTTTCCTCCAGTCTTACAACTCGTCGCCATGATCCAACAGAACGTGGGACAGGGATTACTGCAGATGGTTATAACTCCACATGCATTCCCTCTCTGATCCCCAGATCACCAGATGCACCAATCTCGGTGACCAAAGTGAATGTGCACGCCCTAATGGTTACCCTGTTGTCTTTACTGATACCGGCTGTACAGTCAGCAGCTCAGGAAGCTCAGAGAAATCTACCATTTACAATGTACTAAATTTATATTGATCAAAATAAGTAGAGGCAAGTTGATGAGCCAACTCTTTAGTAAAATAGTTAAAACAGTATAATCTAAGATAATCTTGCAATTTATTCTCCACTGTAACCCAGGCAACATTATAATGACACCGGTATGTTGTTGGTCAGTGTGGTTTTAAGATTGAGGGTCTTTTCAAATTAGCATGTTGGAGAACGAGTTTGGGTTCTGGGAAACAAAAAAATGGAATAATCACTGGAGAAGTCAAATGGGAGAACCGATCGGAGAGAAAACATGGATTCATTTAAACTCCACAAATGACCCCCACCGTCCGTCTGAAAGTTGGCCAAAACCATTCATGGTACTCAACTAAAGTAACTACAGAAGAATATTCCAAATCAGAATAAGAAATACCGGTACGTACGCTATGTTTGCATTCATTGCTGGATTCCCAGACCTCAGCATTTAATCGTATGAGAGGAATGCCATCGATTCTGAAATGAACACACCAAGCACACTCACTGTGCAGCCTTTAGGGTTCATCATTCACATAAATAATGTTATGAATGAGACTGCAGCCATATTTCCATACATAGGTGGACCTGTCCCGCCGTGGAGGTGAACACGAGAAGGACTCGAGCTCATCATTCACATACAAAGTGAACACCAAAAGAGCGAATGAATGAATGAATGAATGAAAGTGTCACACATACTTAGCTAAAGGGTGACTGTAACTTCAAACCCAAAGATTTTCAGTCTGTGACAGCAAAACTGCACCTTTCAGCACCGCGGAGAACTCCACAGCCGGCCCTAACCAGGAAAAACGTAGTCTTGCAAAACTGGAAATATAAATACTTTAAATTAATACAAATTTCATCAGGTTTGATGAGTACATCCTTACTGTTTATATAATCAAACATTGCAGGCGAACACATTTTATCACACTGCTCCATCTTCAGATGTCTGTTAATACACAAGGTGTGCAATGAAAACCACATTTTTAGATCGTAAAGTAGGAAGGAATGAGTTTTAGCTACTCAGTGACGATAAGTGAAATAGCGAACGACAACTGTACATTTGATGTGACGAGGCGTGGAAGCTGGCAACATCTTTGCCAGCTGCACTCGTTTTCAGAAATCAGCGGCGAATTCAGGCAAATGACTTGCTAAGATTTTATTACCAGTTAGTTATTATAACTTGGGTAAGGAGAGCTATTCAGTTGTTTATTCGCAAAATTAGTTGTCCATATGAGACGTTGTCTTGGAACCCCCCCCCCCCCCCCTTAAACTGATAGAAGGCTGCACTTTATACCTTTTTATATCACAAGGACCGGTGAAGTAGAGAGCTTGGAAGTTCAGGGTGCTTTGCTCTGTTAATTATATTGTGTCCTTTAAGACAATCTCACTTTTGCCGTTTCAGAAACATTCGAATGTCTTAGACCATCTTCTACCCATCTTCAGCTTTTTCCTGAAAATCATTCATTTCATTTTTTGAGTGGATTTTCAAAAGAAAAAAAAATAAAATTAAAAACAACCTCCTCAATTGACATAATAGTGTTGAAAACCAAACTAAAAAAATGACCAAGACTATTACAAACTAAAACAGCATGTCATCTACTTGAAAACTCAGATTATTGTGTGTATTCTCTGATGCATGGAGATCCACAGTCTCCGGTGAAAGCTCACCGCCGGCAGCTGTGTCGAGGCGAGTGAGAAATGATGATGATTAGTCGACACGTTACACTTCCTGCAGACAAAAATTGCCACAGGTGATCAATAACACCTCTGTTTACATCTACTTTGATCTATATCTAACTATCAAAAGAGAAACAACCTCACATTTATAAGAAGATGACTTGGCCTGCCACGAAAGTCATTGAACCGATGTGGAAAATATCGTATCATAATATCTGCTTTGATCGACTGATGAAAGAATGAAAAAAACGCAGCCATTCGCTCTCGGGCCGAGACGCCGTTTGACAACACATAAAGCCTCCGGGTGTAAATGAACAAGTAATGGACAGTTTCTCATGCTGTGTTATGACTCATCCCAGCTGTGCCAGGTCCTTCCTATGGCTCATATGGCTTCAGGAGGATTTGTGAAGTTTTTGTGGAACCAGTAGAGGACACAGTGCGTGCTCAATCGATTTTGATTTTTTTTTTGTCCTGCAATTTTCACAGAGTTTGCGTTGAGATCAGATCACATCGTAGGTCACAGCAGAAGCCGCCGCAGGGAATCATCCTCCCGTCGATGCTTTGGTGAGTCTGTTTTATTGATATGGCATGATATCTAAAGAACGGATACTATAAGAGGTCCAGAAGTTGAGTTTCAAGGATTTTGAGCAGCCTCTTTGGGGTTTGCCGCTGCTGTCTATGTCAGATAGAGTGGACAGGGTTACCGCTACGTAGATTCAAATGTGTGTTTAACGTGCCTTCTGGGTAAAGCTTCGACGTGAACTTCAAATTAGGTGATCTTTATACGTATCTGGAATCTTTGGATTCTAGAGGTCAGACTGATGTCAAGTTCCTCCTGAAAAACATGAGAGAAACATTGGAAAACGCTTCCATAGGACTGTGCCAATGGAGGTTCTCAGCTACGATATGGCGGACCTCCGGTTTGATTCTGGATTCCTACTGTCCGCATACCGGACTGCCCTTGGGCAGAGATGCTGAAGCCCGAATTGCTCCTGATTGTCCGTTCATTTGCCCCATATGGCAGCTCTACCACCATACATCCACGTGATGCAGCGGAAAGCACTTTGAATCCGCAAAGGTATGGGCACGCTATATAAGTGGAGAACATTCATTCAGCTCATGGTTTAATCTTGTCAAATATTGTCATGGCAACCGGGCTCAGCTTCTCTCCTTGAAGACGCTCCTTCTCTCATCCACGAGGCGTCTTCAGTTCTAATGGACTGTGGGGAGTTTCCTGCATGTACAGTTACTGCTGGGGTCAGTCCAAGTTAAGAGGGTTTTTTATGTCAATAACAACCTGATTCAACCTCGAAAACAACTCACGAGATGATCAACTCAACGATGGCGTGAATTACCTTTTGGTAAATTGTCTTCAGTTGTTGCTCAGAAGATGCACAATAATGGATGTGTGTTTTATTTGCATCATTCTGAGATTTGCTTATTCTTTTAACTTTAATCACATCACTGAAACAGCACTGTTCTTGGAGGACTTTTGCACGTTAATGAAAAACACAAACCGCCTCCAGGTGACAAGTTGGTAATAGATTTATCAGCTCAACAGAAGTTCATGTTTCTTAGGATTTGACATAAATCTTATTTGAGAAAGACAAAAGATAATCCAGTCCGACCAGTCCAATCCAGTTTCATTCCATTGCATTGTTGAAACTGGTTCTATTAAAAAAAGGGAAAAAAAAGAAGCGAGCACCACTCAAACCCCCAAAAGTACTTTGTCACAAAAAGACCAAGAACCTTTTTCTAAAAGACAAGCCCTTTGAATATTTTGAAAGACAAAACAAATGTCAACATGATGACCAAAAGCAACTATTGAGATTCAAAACAAGAGTATGGAGGTGTGGAGATCAGAAACACATGTTGAGTGCCATTTGGGACCGTCAAGTTGCTGGAAAACAAGCTCAGGGGCTCCCACTGATTCTGCATTATGGCGAGTAGATGTTAGTGTGATAGTTATTAATAGTTATTAGTTATTAAAACCACACAATGTAATGTGTAGTGGTAACATTTGCACAAAAAAAGGTTGGGGACCCCGACCCCTCTCTCCCAACCCTCGGCAACCATTGAATGTGCTCCCGAACACCTTGTAACATTGCAACAGCGGCAGGATGGAGACAGGATGGCGGGCAGATCAAGCGGAAAGAGCCTGGAGTTCACTGGCAGCATGATTCAGACAATTTAAGATTGCAGGGTGAGTTAAGAATCCTCACACACTCTATTGTTAAAATTCTCAGAGAGAGAGAGAGAGAGCGAGCGAGAGAGAGAGAGATTGAGTTCAATTTTCACCGAGGTTGCCATGACAACACAGTTGTGACATGCCTGAGTTCCAAGTCTGGCAAAGGACTGAGGAAGGTGATATCTGCTTCACAGATAGTTAAAAATCTATCACGGTTACAGAATTACTGTCTACACACGCGGTCACAGTCTGATATTTGGTGGAATGAGTTAAAGCTGTGTTTTTACACGTTTCCAAACAACGCAGCGCGTGAGTCAAGGGCTTTTGTATGATCTCCGAAATGCCTCTTAGCTGATTTTTTATCGCTCCCCCCTATTGTTTGTTTGACATGCTGTCCGTGTTAGATTGCTTGTTTACACACTTGGTGGACAAAAACAATTATTCAAGGCTCTGGTCACCCTCTGCATCTATAGACTCTGCGTGAGTGGAGCTTCCTGCAGAATTCACTGCATTGTTGTGAGAGAGGAGAGAGAAACAAAGCAAAATACTCTGAAGCCCAAAGACTTAACCTAAATAACTTAAAGTTGCTATAACTTGAAATTGCTAATAGCCATGTGAAGATGATTTGTCTGTGGATTAAGATGAATCTGCTTTCATTCAAGCGAAGACCTAAATGTGCAGCTCAGCTGTGTCATTGACATTAATTCAAGCTGTTAATTTGGACAGAAATATTGTGTAAATATCCAATCATAAATCCAATTATAATAGAAGTCTAAATACTACATAAAAATATCATGTAAACAACATGTCAGACGGACATCAAGAGTCTATTTTCAAATGAAATGCTGACAATATCCAAACATCATGATTGCTATCTTTGTCATCATGAACATATCAACTTCTGGAGCCTTCTAGCTCCTCCCGTTCGCCATTTAGTATTCACAGAGCCACAATGATATCGAGATGACCACCGGGCCTTTCTCTCATCATCGTGGCACAGATTAGATATCTGCAAATCCGTCATGCATCACATTTGCATCCCATTGCAGACTGTACAGACTGTGTGCATCTTTAAGCAAAGGCACAGGTCATTTATTCATCTGTGCTAAAATGATATCCAATCAAAATGTGTGAATGCTGTACATTCATTTCTATCATTGCATAGCATTTTGCACATTCATTCCAGGGATGTGCGTTCCAGCAAAAGGTCCAAGGACCGGTGAGACAGCGAGAGAAGAAATCTTGTGTCTTTTAATGGCTCTGATTCAGAAAATGTCAACATATGTCTAAATTTTGAGATGACGCTGCCCCCTTGGGTTGATCCACAAGGCCATGTCTCTCGGTGCTTCTTCATGCTACAATAGTCAGGCTTCACCACCGGTATCTTTATATTCCTCCCTACTCAACATCTTGGAATTCATTTGACAGTGGAAGGTGAGGACTGCAAGGTTGTAAATTGCTGCAGGCTAACCTAAGGGGAGTATTGCACAGCATCTGCTTTTTGGATGCTACATGGCCAGATTAGGGGATGATGAGGGAAGAGCAAATAAAGCCTCTCTCAGCATATTTCTCAAAGTCTGGGTGAAGCGGAGTGGGCTGGTGATTTCTCCAAAGAGTGATGCCACAGGCAAAGTGGTTCATGGGCAGCCAGGGCTGATGAAGGTGAGCTGACACAGAAATCTAATTAGATGTCAAAGCAAGTGGAGTGATGAAGATGCAACATGTATTTTCCTCCGCTGTTTATCCGTGTCAGTACACTTTCAATTGCTTGGGTTAAAATGGAGCTGTTGTTGATGGTGGCAATTCTTTCCTCTATTAGAGAGAGCTACTTAAGGGACACCTTCTCGTTTTACGCGATCATTTGGAAAAGTTTTCCTTTTCCACCATCACAGTAAATTACAACAGCGATGACAAGGGATGCAAAGGAATAATAGAAATCTACACTGACGTGAGCTTTAAGGTAGAAAGGAAGACATGTGACTTCTGTATTATATCCTTTGTGGATGAACTGCAAGCAGTGGGCAGCCACTAAGCAGCGCCTAGGGAACAGTTAGAGCTTCTGCGTTTTTTCCCAACAGCACTTTAACAGGCTAGGAAGAGCTCGGGAATCAAACCGGGAACCTCTCACAAACAGTTACAATTACAATCACAGTGGCAATTACATAATTACAATTACATTAGGATCTAGGCTGTTTGTACCACAGGGATTTGTAGAGCTGGTTATTGCAATTAAATAAAAAAACTAATTGTGCTTTTTTTTTTCTGCTTACTTTTCTTAAGAATGCAATGGATTGATTTACCATCGTTGATTGCCAAATACATCATTTGTGAACTTCCTGCTTTTTATGATCGATCGCCTGAAATGAAATGTGATCTAGGACTGTTCCCATGAGATCAGCAATGGACGGTATCTTAGGTAACAGCCGAATGGCTCATCTGGTTGAGAGCAGTGGCTTCCAGCTCCAAACAGGACCAACTTTAACTGTTAGTCAATAATCCTCAAGGTAGTTCGGGTCCCAGATACTTCCTGGAAGACGACAAGACTATTGTTCTTGGAATGTTCCTGGAATCGTTACAGCATCTTACAATTTGCACAACGAAATCTCAAGAGACAACACATACAGCCTGCACAATTTTCCTTGCTATCATTAATTCATTTTGCCTTCTTTTACATGTGCACACCTTTGGTTGCCAGTGGCGTTTAATGTGCCTTGCAGTTGGATTAGTAAGGAATTTACATGATGCCAGACAATACATGTCATGCATTTGATTTAGAAACTAATCACGGTCCTGCAAAGAAAATTCTCAACGGTGGGAGGGGTGTAACCTCAAAAAAATCACTTCTTCTTTACTTGTATGAGGTTAACACTAGAGGGTGAAGTAATTAACTTCTTGATGTTACTTACGATGTAATGCTGAGATGCACCTTACAGCAACATATGGAGGAAGACTTAATGATATACTCATTAAGTCTTCCTCCATATTAACACTGTTCTTTTCCTCAGCCGGGAACACTCCTGCGTTTGCGTTATCAGTTGTTAAGCCACTGAAAATAAGGAACATGACTTTCTCTCCTACGATGCGCTTGCTCTGAAATAATTGCCTCACATCGCTTATATTTTGGCCATTGAATGAATATGACAGTAAATCAAGGGCTGTTAACAACATCTCATTCTCACCACAGTAAAATCCAAATGACAGTTGAAGCATTTCAGCAAAAGTACTGATTTACTTTCAGTGAACCAAATAGCCCCACTTCAACTGGTGCAGGTATTGCGCTCAAAATGCATCAGTTTACTCACGAACACACTGCACAATGTTTTCATATTCTTTGCACATACTGCTCTTTAGAATAAACAGCATTCCATCCACAAACCCACCCGACCACTATTCTCAGTCACCATGCAACACATGGCAAGGACTGCACGACTGCAGAAGAACCCACCAAACAATTATAATTTTCTGAGTTGTAGCAAGGCAACTACACACACTTATCTCTAAGCACTTGGAAAAATCACGGGCATGCATTTCCCTTTTTGCCTTACCGTTTATATGCTTTTCGCCTCATTTTTCAGGAGATAAGATCAATATATGCATGTGCCTGTGCATCCCTTCAAAACAGCATGCATTTAGAAAAAAGACTCCTCTAATTCTGACTGGAGACAGGCTGGTAGGCAGAGAGAGAGAGAGAAAGAGAGAGAGGGAGAGAGAGGAAGCTGAGGATTGAATGAAGCAGCAGGAGGAGGTATATGGAAAGAGGAGGGGTTAAAGGAGTGATGGAGTGAAGGGGAAGAGTAAGGGAGGTGTGTTGGTGTCACTGCCGGCTGGAGAGGAGGAACAAGTGAAAGTGACTAACCTGCTGTCATGCTGGATCTCTCCATCAGATTCCTGGCGGGGAGAGAAGAAGAGAGGGTGAAATGATTAGATTTATTTATCAAGCAGATTTATCTGGTGTGGCTGCCGCCGCTGTGCCATGAAACACCTCTTATCTGCTATTTAACAAGCTCTCAGAGTAGCTATGTCTTGTCAAACAAATATATCCATTATTTCTTACAGTCGGTACATATCATAAATATGCATTGAGAGCATGGCGTGAGGATCGGAGGAGGGAGACACTGAGCAAGAAATGACAGATTAACAGTGTAAAACAAAAATGCTGTGTGCTGCAGAATTGGGGGAAAGTGCCCAAGGGTGCGAGGCAGACTTCACTGACTGGATGTTCAAGGGAGAGAGACGGAACACAAAATGTATGACTGGAGGAAAAGAAGCTGTGCAAACACAGTCAGCTTGGAAAAACGTGTATAAAAGTCAATTTGAGGCTCATGTTTTCAAATATAACCGCGAAGGAAGGTTACAGCCTCCTTAGCTGTGCTCGGGTGTTTTCAAGTCTTCGTACGTACAAACACAGATAGGGATGAATGTCAAAAGCATACCCTCGTTTGCACACACAAACATACATTATGCATGACACCGATCCCCCTAGAGTTTTTCTCCCATTTACATTTTTACTTGGACTCGGGCTGGAACCAATTTGTCTGCGCATATTCCAGGCAGAGTTCACATGCAGACACATGTGGCCAGCACAAACGCCACTATCTTATCTTTGATTATAGCCAATGTATCCATGATCGAGATTTTATACAAGTCAGGGAGGTCTCCTCCAATGCAGGGTACGCAGGAGGAAGATGTGTATGCCAGGTTGCTTCTTTTATCTAATTCCATGTAGCCTAAAGATTTATAGAGAATATTCTGTGGATGTCAAAGGTACGCAGCGTCGCACCGGCCTGTTGGAATGCAGTGTGCGGTTCTGAGCTTGTGTTTGCAGTGGCTCGGTGTGTCACGGGGGTGTTACAAACATCATGATGAGTCATACGGCTTCTGAATGAGACAATGCTCAGTAACTCCCTCTGTCCATTCTGGCGTCCCTGCGCTAGGAGGGCAGGCATAGTGAGAGGGAGGAAAGGAGGGGCATTCCTGAAAGGTGTCAGTGAATGATTATGAACAGCCTGAGTCAGTGCAGGTGCAGGTTCATTCAGCAAAATAAAAGATAACTGTCAGCATTCATTTCGTTGAAATGCAAAGAGGTCATTTGCCCTCAAAAAGCTATCTTCACCAACAGAGATCGGCCGGTTTATATCACGGATGGCTGTAAAGCCAACAACAACAAAACGCTTTAAGATACTGTCTGATAATAAATTCTTCAATATATTACTATCACATGACTGTGCTAACAGGGCAAGAGAGTTTTGCCGATGATATGTGCAAAGGAGCCTGCTGAACCTGAATGGTAACCGACTTTTAATTGGCACAAAAATAACAACAAATTTCTGTCCATACAATCTGGAGTCATCTGCATCGCTGAATGTTTTTTTTTAACAATGCTTTATTCATCTTTTACCCCCCTACTCCAGATAAAGGGTGGGACCCAGATATGTCACTTTAGTGTATATGGATCAAATAAGTTGGTTCATGCATAAGAAAATAATCATTTAGTTGTGTTTACCTATATTCCTTTCATTCAATATGCTGCTTACTAAGACACTTTATAGTTTCACTGAAACACTTTATAGTTTATAGTTTATTTTTATTTCTAATTCTGCCTTTCTTTTATTATTTATTACTGTTTTATATTCTGTAACTCTGGCACTGCAATTTCCTTCCTTCCATATTATCAAAGGAATTACAAGCAACGAATGTTTCATTCCAACTAATGCAAGTAATTTGTAAATGGTGACGGCAATGTTTTGTAATTCTCAGCCTGTGTTTGTGCGAGTAAAGGTTGAAAAATTGCTTTGCATTGGTTTAAGTAATGAAAGTGCTTCCCATTTGCAAAATGTCAACTTAAAGCGGCCACACAGTAGTATGCAGGACAACGTGTGGGAGGGAAATTCCCAATATTCCAAGATCCCTTGCCTCCTAATTTGTTTCTGTCTCAGGAAAGAATTACCCATTTAGGCAAACTATTAAATCACAGGCACGTAAAGCTGTAGCACAGCATTTTTCTTGCAATACTTAATGCTTTCCTTGTAAATGAATGAGCGGCAATTCACTCATCTTTCGAGAAGTTGTTGGGAAATATCTCCACGGTCCCCCATTTAGCAGAGAATTACTTCACCATCGAGTGTTATTTCTAAGCTGTGGGCTGAATTGGGAGGACAAAAAAAAAATACTATGGAGAGAATTTGAATTATTAATGTATTAGCTACCTTTTCACAGACAGCCAGGGAAGAAAGTGAAATGTGTTTGAAGCCCAGGTCGTCTTTCTCTCTCCAACTCCGGGGGAATAAGTGGTAAATAAGAGTCGCTATGATTTTATTATTAAATGTGAAATGGACCCATGGTTCCTCTTTGCAATATTTCTGTTGGATACTATTGCATTTAAATGAGGAGAAAAGACCTTTAACACTCCTGAGAGAACACACTCTACATGGAGATGAAGTAACATTGGTTTGACATGATTGGGCTCTGATTTAGAGCCTTGGTTTCATAAAGCTTGGATATATTCAGGGCATGTGACGTGCACTTCTGAACATGTGCAAAATATGAAATGTTTTGCATATATATCATGTTATTTGATGGGACAAACACACCATCTTTGAGGTCAGTGGCATGCTGTCTGAGAAATTAATGAAAAATGCCCAGGAAAGAACGTCAAACGTAATGAATTTTTCCTCGCCGACATTCTACTTTGAATAATTCTTAATATGATATCAGACATGTATCATGCATATGTACATGTGAATCACAATACATATATCATTATGTCCAACATATTATATGTTATGTTATTATACTCTCAACTATTTCTGTGCTGTAAGTAGTTTGTAACTGAGGTTCTCTCCCTTGATGGGTTGTAGACTCAATTTGGGCAAGAAATTAGACAAGTGCCTCAAAATTTGTTCCTTGGTTTGTTCTCTGGTTCACTCATTTGGCCATCTAGTCATTATCTAGAACGCTAATCCCTCAGTCAGGGTTGCGGTGCAACCAGTCACTAATTCAACACGTCATACAGACATCCAACCATTCACTCTCTCATTCAAAAATCATACAGAGACATATAACCAATTACTCCCTCTTTCAATCCAAGGCTCCAATTGCTTCCCGTTATTTGACTTGAGCTCACCAAAAGGAAAACCCCAATTTCCGGCCAAACCCTTTAATGTACCAGAACATTCCTCGGTAAAGAAATTACAACCGAGTAAAAAAGAGAAAAGGACATTTATCGAATGAGAGGAGAAGACAAATCCTCACCGTGAGCGGCTGCATTTGAAATGTACTGTTGGCAGCAGGTTGAGATCAATGTTTGCGGTAACAAGAGCCATCACATTGTTTTCCACTTCAAATGACGTTACCATAGTGGAAAATGTTGCTGAATCTCAAGTTCAAATGCAGCAGACAAGACAAAAATGCTGGAATTCATAAGAAGGCACCTTTGGTTTTGTAGTTCCTTGTAGCTCTGAATTTTGCCGTGTCACATGTGTAGTGGAAAATCAATGTCTTGACTTTGTTCACTCAAACAAACAAAGAGTCCCTGACCTTCTTGAGGAACCTACCGCTCCACACTTAAAGCCCTACGCCCGCGGACTTGTTTCTCTTCAAATTAAACTTTCTTTTGAGAAATGTCGCTGTCAATCTGCACCTTTGGGGGTGAGAGTCTTGTCGTGTCGGTCTGGTGGACTGATCTAAAGTTTGATACTTACGGCAATATTGACCGGTCTGGGTAGTGAGGTGGACCTGTAAGACATTCTGGGGAATCCCTCCGGCCAGCTGAAGACAGGGCAGGGTTTATCCAGAACGCCGGAGGTCAGGTGAGGAGAATGATGCTCATAACTGTTAAGTACCGCTTTCTTGTCCTTTTCCCTGCCCCTTTCTGCTGTTTTGTCCTTCTCCCAGGGCCTCTCCCTCCCTTTATCAATTTCCTTCCCTTTCTCACTCCCTCTTTCTCTATCCAAGGGGCCTTTGTTTCTCATCCCTTTCCCTCTCTCTACACCTAAACCCCCATTTCTCTCCCATGGAATCCTGCTTTCTCTTTCCTTCACGCTCCCAACATCCTTCTCTGGTCCTCTCTCTTTTTTCTCTTTCCCCAAGCCACCATTTGCGACTAGTTCATCAAGTCGCCTCACTCTGTCAATGTCTGTCTCCAGATAAAACCTCCCGGTGGAGGGCTGCGTCTGTATCTTTGTGCATAGCTCTATGTCATGCTGTGGATACGCGTGACTTTCCGCTTTCACTTTCCGCAACACGTCCTCCGGCTCCAAAATCTTACAGCTGGGTAATTTCTTGCTCCATTGGTGGATCGAGCCGGTGACGTCCTTTGAATCATATTCCTTGATTGTCTGGAGGTTTGAACTAGTCGGGCTGAACCACAGGCTTGTCAAGGGTGCCGGCGGTGCAGGCAGGTGTGGTGGAGCCGAATATTTTGGTGGCAACGAGGGGTTGGACGGGGTAGATGACGATGGCGGCGGCGGAGGAGGCGATGGGTAGCAATGTCGTAAGATTGTCTGCTGTTGAGGAGCGCTTCTGTTAGGTTTCAAGACCCTGCCGGTAACTTCGTTAAGAAACTGTGAGAACTTCCGCCTGTCCTCTGTCTTGTTCTCTCGCTGGTGAGATGAGCCTGACGCAACCTTTTTCAGGCAGGATGCAGAAAAACTTTGGCTCCCTGCATCTTGCTTCAGCACGGTAGAAGTGCTGCAGTCCCCTTCCTTTTCAGGTTTAGCAGCAGAGTGTGTGAAGATCAGATTTTGGTAAATGATTTCAGGCTCCACCGCAGTAGTGGAATCTTGGTTAGTGGAACCCAATATTCCATCTGAATTCTCCGATGCCTCCGTGCCATCCTTCTTGGCCGGTGTTCTTAGCAAGCACGTAGCCCCCGAACTCCAGCTATTCGTGTCCCAACTGCCATCGTCGTCACTGGAGCTGCCGTTGCCACTTTGTAGGCTGGGGCTGGCACTCCGTTCGCTGGGGCCCGGGCTGGAATTGTCTAGGCTTCCCAGTGACCGCCGCTTTAAACGAGAGATTGACCCCTTTAAGCTGGGTAGAGAGCATTGAAAGCTGCGAAGTGATCCTTGGAGAGTTGGTAATGATCCTTGGAGGTGGTTAACAGACCCCCTACAAAGGGAACTTTTATAGCTTTGTGCGGTCGCATGGTTTAAACTCGACAGAGAGCCCTTAAGTAAAGGAGATGACTGACGACGAAGCGGGGGATCTTCTTCCTGGTCACTGTACGGTCCGGAGAAAACGGGACAAGATGCAGTGGAAGAACAAGAACCACGGTCCTGCCTTGTAGAGGATGCTCTGGATCTGGGTTGGCGCCGCAAAGTTGCCATCTCCGCCGGCTTCTTTCTTCTGTTTCTCACAGTTCTTTGTGATCCTCGTTGAACAGACTCAAGCCTGAGACCATCCTCTGAAATGGACACACACAAGTGAACCATGTCAGGTTCAGCAGAACAGATTTCCAATGTTTTTTTTTCTGTCCTCTGGCTTTGCCCAATCCTAATTGTCTGCCCCAGTTGTCCGGGCCACCGATAGTGCACCGAGCTGTTGCAGTGTGGCACAGTTCCACTCGTCCAGATGAGAGCTCAATGAGAACCCAAAGAGCTGTGAGTCTGATAATCATTTGGGTGAAACCCAACCTACTTTCATGACCATTCATATACTGACACTGTCAATTCTATTTTTCTCTTACTTTCACAATATAGATTAACAGCGTTGTTTGTAGGCATTGTCTGCAGCGAATTGTGTATTGACACAAATGTTGTTGGGGGGAAAAAAAGCTGGATATCCAGGTCAGGGATATTGATCAAAGCAACCACATGATATCTGCTTTGTGGTCATCAGACTGGCAAAGTGGCCTCAAATCAATGGGTGTGACATGATATTTTTGGTGATTTGATCATATGTTATGTGGTGCGAAAGGGACTTCACGACACTAGTTCAACGTGATCCTATCTTCCGTCGAAGCATGGTAAATATCATTGGTGTATGTGGAAAAATGTGCATATTCATCATCTTATTCATTCATCTTGTAAAGCCAAATGTATCCATCCTCTTTTTGACCCTTCTAATTCACCCCTTGAATAACGCACATGTTCACACATGCTAAAACTTTTCACATCACAACATAAGCAACAGGAAGCGGGAAACAAACCCATCTAAAACACTGGTAAATGTTAAGAATAGCATTTGTTATTTCCCTCTAATGTAACACCCACTTACTCAAACAACTATAGAAGAAAAAGCATAATGGTGCACTGACAGGAAGAACCCCCCCCCCCCCCCACACACACACACACACACAATTGCGATTTCATCAAAAATGACATTGGTGATTTGTAGGATCCTGAATCAACGTGACAAGTGTCGAGCTGAGGGGGATTATTTGGTTTGAAAATGCTGAAATGGGAAGACTAGACTCCACAACAGAGAATCTTTTAAAAATGTAAATACACCTATTTACAGAATGTAATCCACTAAGGAGAAAAATGACAATGATAATCAGCCCTACACACTTAAAGATGGAAATGTAGCTGATTTTCCTTTTTGAAGTCTTTGACTCCTAAAGTATCCCATCTAATTCCAGATTTTCAGAGATGAAATGCACCACAAGTATTCTAGGGCATCATTTATAACTGATATCACCATCAGTCAGGCATTTAATGTTTTGTGCAGCGAACCAAGCTGTTGCAGCAGTGATGGACAGGGTTGTTATTGTTTCCTGTCATGGTTGTTGAAAAAGAACATCACGGCGAGCCCAGGTCTGTTCTGTCTTCTGCTCTCCATTATGTTCATTTCAGAGTCCCTAGGTGTGATTTCCCACAAACTGTGCAAGACTAATTAAAACACAAAGGGGGGGGTGGGGGAGGTTCTTGAACAAAGTAAGAGGAGAACTGTCTCACTACGAGTTAATGGGCAGGGAAATTGAAAAGGCGCACCTTAGTCAACAGTTGTGCGCCCTGTTAACAACCTAAAAGGAAGATTTTTAAGGGAGAGCCTCTTCTGCTGATGATGAACCAGAACCCACCGCAGCCCACAGAACAATTTTTGATAAACATTCTTTGATATGAGCTTACCTTTACCTGTGTGTTAGATCAATTCAATGAAAATATCCAAACGTATCCCAATTCATCAAATAAATTATTTATCATACAAAATTGGAAACTGTCCACTGTGGAGAGGCTTCTCTTGACCCTCCTTACCTGGCTCTACCCGCATTGTAAAAATTTAGACATGGCCATCCTTTTAGTGAAAACCATGTTCTCTAGCCGAACTTAACTGGTCTTTGGATGTCTGTCATACAGTGCAGTGGAAAACGCGTGTCCAGACTGATCGAGCCAGACATTCAAATGGATTACAACTGTAATCCCAACAGATTTTACCTTTGTTGATACCACGAGTGGCACCTGCTGCTGAAAGGCCCTCTTTCTTTTTTCTTTTTTCTTTTCTTCTGTTAATATCCAGGCGCCATAAAATTGACATGCAACTTGGAATAGACCCTCAAAGAACAACAAAAACATTTTTTTTCAAGGGTTGCCCTCAGCTCAAGCCAGGGTTGTTAAACTGATGTTGAAACTATTTTCAAAATGATTGAAGTAATAATTATATCTTGGTTTTCTTCCTACCCAGGTCTATCCACCTGGGTAGATAAGCATGGCAAATATCTATGGGCCGGAAACTGAAGCATGGTCAAAAGGATGCTCCAGGGGCTTCACATTAGTGGACGACAGGGGGTTTGGGTGGATGCAATATCACACAGGAAGCCCGAGTGCTGGTGAAGCAGTGTGGACACCACAGGTGGACAATCCCAGAGTGGTGGTCTGCAGCACTGGAGACTTGGTGATGAATTTTCGGCGAAGAATACGCGTCGCTGATGTGTCACTTCTAGTTTCCCTCTGGTGCTGCGGAGATGTAGTCCGCAGTGCTTACCAATGACAAAGCAGTAAAAACAAAACACATTGTTGCATGTGTTTGTCTGAAATTGAGAAATGCAAAGTAGATTCACGGCCAGGTGCTGGGGAGAATGCTCATTTTTCAACAAATCAACTTGTTTTTCAGAGCAGATCAGATCTGGTGGCGAGTGTGACGGCAATGAATATAATCTTGTATACTTTATAAGCCTAAAGGGGAGCGGCACAACGGCGTAGTGGTTAGCGCTTCCTCCTCACAGCAAGAAGGTCCCTGGTTTGATTCTGATGGGGGACATTTCTCTGTGGAGTCTCCTTGGTCTGCATGGGTTTCCTCCTACAGTCCAAAAATACTGAGGTAGTGCCTAGTTTGTCCAGACATATGAACCGGAGTGAATGATTGTATGACATGTAGTTGAGGTTGTGAATGGGCTGTGTGTCTCGATGACCGACTGGCAACACGGTGTTTCTTCATTCGAAGACGTTTCACCTCTCGTTCAAGAGGCATCTTCAGTTCATAAGGGAATTTCAGCCACACTTTCTTTTACCCCCAATCTGCAATGCAGAGGATCATGAACACCACCCAAAAAGTTAATGGTCATCCTGTCCCATCGCTTGAGAATATCTATAACACACGCTGCCTCAGGAGAGCCCACACCATCCTCAGGGACCCGTCCCACCCTGGTCACCACCTACTTCAACTGCTGCCCTCAGGGAGGTGTTTCAGGACTATCACAGCAAAAACCAACAGATTAAAAAACCCCAGAGCCGTCATTGCGTCAAATTCCCCACAACGCTGAATTCTTGAACATTAAATACAGTACTGTGCAGTAGCCCTGATTCCTCTGGCTTTTTTATTTATCCATTTATTAACTGATATTTGCTGCCATTGTTGTGTTCTGACTTTTTTATTTTGTTTTTGAGACAAAACTGGATCAGAAAGCATCTGTCTCCCAATTTTCTTTCACTTTGTGTAATGACAATAAAAGTGTTTGAGTTTGAAATTGAATTGGAATTTAGGATTTGCTAAGGCACTACTTGACATATATCGCAGTAGCACAGTGATCACGATGCTGATTTTTCTAAAATGCAGTGAAACAACTCTCAAAAAACAAAAAATCAAATAAACCCTGGGCTTAATTGTCAATTTTCTGTATACTCACTTGCAAAACATAAAGGAACCGTTGGCATGTAAGAGCAGTGATGGAGATGACATGGTGTTATGCATTCATTTGATCAGGAACAGCAAACACTGGAACAGAAGTTTATTTTTCATTTAAAATGAAGATGTGTGTTTTGGCGTTACTTCATGGTCTGCATGAGAACCCACTGTGAACACACACACTTAAGCCTGTGTGGATTAATATCAGCGGTCTGGTTATTCAGCCAAGTATTACATTTTCCCACAGATGCTGTTTAACCAAATGCGCCAACAAGGCTTATTTGGCTTTAATGCAATTTCAGTCACTATCCATGCATTGTTTTCCCCACAAACCTGTTAATGGGGAACTTGAAAAAAAAAAGCAGCCTCTTTCCCATGTGTCAATATTGATGTTGTCATGGGAACAGTGATTGGTATTTGTATCTATCCTGTTCCCCTGCCCAGGCATTGGTTTCCCCCCTAAATGCCAAAGCAATAAAACCGACACCTATAGGAAATGTCAGCTGCACTCTCTGACCACTGACATGGAGTCTGACAGGCATGACAAGCAATATTTTTCACGTCAAGGGGAGCCCTGCAGAGGAGCTCCTTCTCATTCCGAGGGAGGGAGGACGCTGACCCAAAATCCAAGGGAAATGGCACTGGTCTGTTCGACAAGCGCTGCCAGGGACTTTACAAGTCAAATCGGAATAATTGAAACTTAAACAACCATAACATCCACTTGAATAGGCTGTCTGACGTGCAGGGCAGAACACACTGATGCGCACCTCTCATTCTTCATCTGCATGTGTGAACTGCATTCATTCTTGGGTGCCATTACAATGGCCCATTGTTTATATGTACTCCAGTGCCCTCAAGTGGCTGCTCTTGGCAAACGTTGAAACCGGATGCCCAATTTCCCCGCAACTGTCACGCTGCACAGTCACCCGTGTATTTGTTTGTGTGCATGTATGCACCCTGCTGGTTGACACAGAGTAAGCCAGGCGAGAGCAAAACACAGTGCTTATGGTGAACAGGTACGGTGAGAAGGGGATTTTATAAGCTCCGAAAAGCCCATCTATTAATATGACCCTTTTTCTCCAAACTGGATGGAGCTTCCAATGTAACTGGGAAACTAAGCCATTGTGAAGGTGTATAAGCTTTACAATGTCAATTTACATCATTACTACCTAATATAAACCTACTTAAACAAACATTTTTAGCCTCCACCCTGAGAATGAGTTATTTAAAGGGACACAGCAGGTTCAAACCAGATTGATGTTTTTCAATGTACTTACTTATGTACAGTTGTTTGACATATTAGTACTTTGCTTGACAAGTTTTCTTTTGCATAGCTGACTGGAAAATGGCTTCCAAATGATATACTGCATCACTGAAAAGTAGATTTTCTGATAGGCCACGCTTTTAAATTGGTATTTCTAAATTGAATGATTGTATTTACTCACGTCAAGTATTCAACCACTATGTCCATCACAGTGTTGGACATTTCAAAATAATGTGTGTGACAAAAATTAGATACTATATCCGGATGTTAAAAAAAAGCAAATGTTTTGATGGGTTTGAGGTGGAGCCTGATGTACCGTCTGTAACTCTCCAGATACTGTAGATGAAGAGCAGGTGTCGTCTGGCTTCCTCTTGTTCGGTGCGGAAACAGCCTTCCTTCAAGGTCGACGGGAGATACGGCTGGTTTTTGCTGAAATGCTTGTCCTCAGTAAAGCAGAGGCAAATGCATCACTGGAAAAATGTTGTGAGCGTATCTATGGATGACACTCACTAAACCCAGAATTTATTGTTATTCCTGCTATGTAAGCAGTGGTATTCAGGTAGACACATATGTTAGATGTAAGATACCTTCTGCTGGTAGATACTGCATTTGTTTATACTGTGTATCGCAGCCGCGAAGAGTTCCATGTGTCTCCCTCCTTTTTTGATAATTCATACAATGAATACATACAATGGGTGTCTGTATATGTAGGAGTCGTGTATACTGTTAATGCGCTACACAGCCAGGCAACAGAACTGAAGAACAGTTCCTAGCCCAGAGCGGTGGCTGCTCTAAATCTGGCCAAGAAACTGTAACTGAAACACACAAACCACGTCAGCGGCTCACTGTACATTAGCCACGCTGCTATGAAAATAACACGCTCACCTTTATATTCCCGCTGTATATGATATCTGTACATGCACAGCACTCTGGAATTTGCACTCCTTCCTTTAGTCTGGATTTTTTTTAATTTCATTTTTAACTTTAAAGTTTTTAGTTTATATTCTGTTTCTGCAGCTCCACAGTTTCTTGTGGAACCGCAAAAGAATTGGGGTGGCTCATGCAAGCACATGCAATGAGCATCAGCACTGGACAGGCCTTGGAAGCTGGTCTGTCCAGTCGAATCGTGGATTCTCTCACATAATCTGGATTTGCTTGGTGTGTGTGTGTGTGTGTGTGTGTGTGCACAGCTAACCTAAGCTACACTTGACACCGGGGCGCACTATGGGAAGAAAGCAAGCTGCCGGAAGCAGTGCGATCTATTTTACAATTCTTTCTGTCCATTTTACTCTGGGAAAGACAATAGTGACCTTCAGGTCTGAAACTGACACCTTCAAAGAGCACCTTGAATGAAAACACTTGACCGATGGGTTGAGTGTTTTCTTCTCGACTTTTGTTTTGTGAAAATGATGGACGCTGTCCTTAACAATGTGTTGCTCATTGAAGTGTTGGGTTTAATTCGCTTTCTTTTCATATGAATGAGCAGAGAGAAGAATGCGGGCAGATGGACACCATGCACGCTTTAAAGGAGGGCCTGCAGATTCACACAGACACAAGGTCTGGGTAGACTTCAGATTTTAATGATGTGTGTTTTCTCAAAACATTGTAGTTTCAATGCAACACTGCGTTTCCATGGCTACAGTAAGGCCTCTCTGTGCATATGGAATACAAGGACTGGTGTTCTACCACAGCGGGACCAATTATGTCTTTATGAATAAGGAGGCACAGCCTGTACCGTCTGTGCATTGATCCAAAGCTGAGTTCATGGGATGTAATTGTGCGTATTATGAGAACTTTTGAGAATGGCCATGACTGGTGAACATATCAGATACCAGAGAGATCAAGAAGCTGTCACTCAATCTCGTTTTTAATTAAATGAACCTCGCATTGACACGGATATGATTAAATCAGTGGAGAGTGACAATGATCAATGCCTTTAAGAGCCAAAATCACTCATCGTGCTTGGCGTTTTCATTCTCGTGGTTCTTCCTAAAAAACTAACTTTGCAGAGCAAATCTGATTAAAAAAAAAATTTAAAAAAAAGAATCATTTATGAATAAGATTTAACAAAGAAAAGATATCATGGTCATTCGGGGTTGCAGTTGGGTGAGGAAGTTGTAAGCACAATCACCAAATTGATGATGCTCAAAAGCCTTGATCTGAAGAACCGTATGATATAGACCAATGGAAATCGGACCGACACCCACGTTGTCTTGGGTTGGCTTTCCAACAGCACCGCTCTTAAGCTTGTGCAATCTTTCGTTGGAGAGTTAGGTTGAGCATGAGGGCTCAGGTTATGACTGGATCTGGGGTTAGCGTTAGGATTAGGGTTCAGGTCAGAGCTTTGGTAAATGTGAGCTTTCCAGTGGTACCGGTACCAAGTTTATGCTCCATTTACTAGATGACGCTTGTTTCAAACAATTCAACAAAAGAATAAAAAGGTTATGGCTAAGGTTACGTAAGGGCACTGTCACACCAATCATCAAAGTGATGATGCTCAAAAGCCTTTATGTGAAGAACTGTATGAAATAGACCAATAGAAATTGGACCTACCCCCATATTGTCTTGGGTGGGCTTTACAATGGCACCGCTACCATGCTTGTCCGACTTTTCATTGGAGAGTTAGGTAAAGCATGAGGGTTAGGGTTACAGCTGGAGCTAGGGTTAGGTTCGGATTAGGGTAAGGGGAACGTTAAATATGAGTTCTCCATTTGCACCGCTACCAAGTTTATGCGCCATTAACCCTCATATTATGTTAAGGGTCAATTTGACCCATTGGGTCAATGGGTGAAATGGGTCAAATTGACCCTTAACATAATATGAGGGTGGGTAAGATGATTGACAATGGTTTTGAAAGATTTAACAAATAAAACAAGGCCATTGGGGTTGGGGTTCGGTGCGGGGATTGGCGAGTGGCAATACTCAAAAACCTTGATCTGAAGAACTGTATGGGATTCACCAATGGAACTATAATCGGACCTACCTCTGCACTGTCTTGGGCGCGCTTTCCCCCGGGCCACTCCCAAGCTTGTTCGTCTTTTGGTTGGAGAGTTAGGCTTAGTGTGAGGGTTTTAGTTTAAGGTTTGAGTTGGGGTTAGGATTAGGGATAGGGTTAGGACTCTGGTAAATGTGAGCTTTGCATTGGTACCAGTACCAAGTCTGTGCCCATTGATTAATGACTGACTGTAGTTATGAAGGATTCAAACAAAAAGGAAAATCATTGTCATCAGGATTTACCATCACAAAGTGGCGATCCTCAGAATGGTTTATGTGAAGAACTGTAAAAACATAATCTATATTTATCTCTGTTACTGAGATGGAAATTGGACCTGCTTCCCGATTGTCACAAGAAGGCTTTCAAACTGCAAGACTTCCAAGCTTGTGCGTCTTTTGGTCGGGGAGTTAGGTTCAGCCTTATGTTTAGGGTTAGGGCTGGTGCAAGGATTAGGATTTGGGTTCGGGTTTAGGTTAATAGACAGTTCAAAGAATGCCTTGGGTATTGGTGGGATCGACAGCAGGCAGAAGATATGCACTGATTTCACATCGACTTATCTTTGTGCCTCTTCATACAAGAATTCACAGCACAAGTTATATTGAGGAGATGCCCTCTGAATAGCACAAATTAAGATAAACTTTTTTTCATATGGAGTTTTTGGCTGGTAATGCGTGTTTCCGCAGCAGCGGCACTGTGAGGGAGAAAGTACTTTTCCTCCAGCTTAAATTATTGAGCATTGGACTCATACTGTGAGTCAGTCAAAAGTCCTCAGGACTATCAGGAGGAGCAGGTATTTTCCAGGCTGAGACTTGGTTGGGTGAGAGCAGAGACAGAGCGGCATTAAATATCTCTCTTAGACCGATGCCGAGCGCGACACAAACACCCGACAGCAAATTAAATGGTGCTTCTCCTGCACACGGGGCCACTGGCAGAGACTTGTTATCACCACTGAATTGACCCGGTAGCACCTAATCGCATTTTAATTGCATATCTTACACCCAGGGGTCGCGGCAGGGGGGGTAGTCTTGACCCTATCCTGTCTGTCAATGGGTGAAAAGTGGGTCAATCACAGGGCCACGTACAGAGACATACAATCATTCATTTACACCGACGAGTAGGTTAAAAGCATTAATGAAATGAATCAGTGCCCACAAACCTGCTCAGATCATGGAAAACAACAAAATATCCACCCGCAGTGACGCAGATGAAAATACAATTGTACGTTAAGAAAGCGCCTCAGCAGGGTCTATATTTATGCCAGGAAGGTGAATTATTCAAATCAAAAACAACAATTGAAAAAACAGCGATGGAAGTGGAATCACACATGATGTATGGTACATCTTGAGAATTTTTCCAGGATCAGAACTCTTTGCATCCTAGCGTGGTTTGGAAACATGTACTCGTGCATTTATTGCCAGCTCGCTCCACATTGTTTTAAAAACTCTCTGTGTTTATTCGTGCCCTTATTATGCAGCCAGAGCTGTCAAATGACAGAGGAGGGACTCTTAACACACACTTTGACAACCCGTTTGTTGCATTCAGTGAAAATATCTGCTGCAACCTTTTGATTTTACCCGACTATAAAATTTGACTTTTGAATTAAAGCGAGCAAATGCTTTTGTTTTCATTTGTTTTGTCTTTTTTTTTTCCTTTTTCCTTTCATCTTACAGCCATTGTCATAAAGCTTGAATGGAAGCAACCCTGAGGAGACAAGTCATTCCTGCATGTTTTACCCAGACAGATAGTTCTAATCAACCGCGTGAAACACTTCCAGCTCTACACTCATTTTAATTAGGTGACTTGTCAATCAAGCCTTTCACTCATTCTGCTCTCGACACGTCTAACTGACAAAGGAAATTACAGTATAGATTATTATCACGTATCTGCCATGGAGGAAAGCACTCAGTAATAGTTTCCCACATAAAGAAAATGAATTTAAATTACTCTGCATTGTCTGAAAAAAAAAAAAGAATCTCATCCGGGCACAACCGAGAAGGTCCACCTGAATGAACCTGCTGCTGTTTCCTCCGTGCCGGTGTCGTTTTAAGCCAAACAAAATTGGTTTTAGAATTTAATCGACAGCTTTAATAAAATAAGCGGCTCATATATTTCCTTTACTTTATCTGATGACATAGATGTGAGTAAATTGTCTTGGAATGAGCTGAAAACATACCTCTTCACCAAAAGCTACCCCACTAATCGCCCCCAGCCCCTCCGAAAAAAAAAAAAAAAAAAAAAAAAAGGATGAAATGAATGTATGTATGCATATGGTTCTGAGATGGCTATTTGGTAGGGTGGTCACTTCTGACTTCCCACTACTGGTACTTCGGATCTTCGATGACCGAATTGCACTTTTTGTAAGTTGCTTTGGATAAAAGCGTCTGCCAAATGTAATGTAATGTAATTCTTTTCCAAATCAACATTTTGAAAGGTGTAGACGACGATCGTGAGAGTTGCCACTTGGTCCGGTTCAGTGACACTGAGGAGACGACAGGAGGCAGAGCAGAAGGTGACAGAGATGAAGATGTGGAGCTTCTCTTTGGGAGTGAGGAGGATGGAGGGGACCAGGAATGAGTCCATCAGAAGGACAGAAAATGTTGGATGTTTTGGAGATAAAGTTAAACTGAGGTGGTTTGGACATAGACAGAGGAGGGATGTTGAAGGTCTGGGTAGAAGCACGCTGATGTTGGGACAGCCAGGCAGGAGGTCTGGAGGAAGACTAGAAAAGAGAATTATGGATGGAGGGAAAGAGGACAGGAAGTTATCTTGTGTGAGAGAAGAGGGTGTCGAGGAGAGGGTTGCTATTGTTTATGTCTATTTATATTTTTTCCAGAGCACGTGCTGCCTCGCCAAAGAAGGAAAACATAATTATTTTCCTTAAAGCTTAACCGCAAGAGAGAAATCGCATTCTTGTTGATGTACATCTGAGTGTGTGTCACTGGTCGGTGTGTCCACTCTGATGGGGGGAATTAGCAGAAAGATACAAAAAACCAAGACCGGCTACAGGCAAGGTCTTTTGGTTTTCCGGACTGTCGAACAGAAACCCAACGCTTTTAGAATTCATCACAGAAGCGAGGCCGACGAGAGACAAGGGAGCATTTCAAATAATGCCATTTCTTGTGAGGCGGATACATGGTTGTGATCGTCACCGGGGGCAACGAAACCAATGAAGGGCAAAGCATACAACAGAAGGGCGGGGAGCGATGAAAAGAAGCCGAGAAATAGTCTGGCAGCAGACAACAGAATCGACAGTGGATCAGGGGCCGCCACTTCAACAATCAGCCTTTCCTTACTATTCTTCTTTTCTTACTATTTTCATTTTTATTTTTTTTACTTTTTTTATTTTCTTTAGAGATGGCGAGGCAAACAAATGAGAATATGAATTGACAAGGCCGGAGAGACAATTCTGGCAGAACACGGGAACAAACATGGCAAATACGACACAGTGAGGAAAAAAACAAGCAGGATGCAGAGAGTTTGTCACAGAGAGACACAAAAGCATGAATGGAATAATCAGAGTTTGTTTCTGAAAGGACAAGGACAAGGACAAGGATAAGGTCGGCCGATGAGTTTGGCTGAATATGCAAACATTTAAAGTCTACAAAAAGCGACAGGGCACGAGAGACAAGTGGAATCTCCACAGAAGAGATTACACAGGAAACCTTTCAGGGTTTGTCTTCCAGACGTGTCAGCTGGATGTTACCACTTTATTTTTCTAATGTTACTTTTTTGTATTCGTACAAACAACATTTCCTGTAGAGAGTGGGATAGCTCATGGTGGTTGGCACTTCAGCCTTGTCTGTGCGGGATTCCTCCTCGGTTCTTCAGGTTCTTTCCACAGTCCAAGACATGCAGGAGGTCTATGGGGGACCCTAAATTGTCGCGGGAAGGAAAGAGTGAATGTTTGTATGTCTCGATACAAACAGGTCCTGGTTAAACCCCGCCTTTTGCTCAGTCGCAGCTGGGATGGGGTCTATACTCCCTGGGACCCTTGGTGTGGGTCAGCAGTGTGGAGAAGGAATGAATAAAAATGCGATTTTAGCGTTTTTTTCTGCTGTTAGTTTCACCCATTTTCATAAAAATTTGCAAAAATAATAAAGGAGGCCAACTCCCTCCCCCCGTAGCCTCTCACCTGGTTCTCTTTCTCCGCATTCATTAAACCCTGCCCCCCTTCAGACTTTTACAAAGAGAAACAATGAGGAGTACCTTGGCTGTTGTGCACATCCCTCCGTTTCTCGCCTGTTTCAGGCGATTCCCTGTGGTTAGTTTTAACAGAGGGTTTGGAATTCATATTTCTGAGCTGCTTCCCCTTTTTCCACAGGGAAAATACTCCCAGCCCATTAATTCCCCTCCAGTTAGAGTGAGGTGATTTTCTTCCTTTTTAAAGAAAGTAGCTTTAATATAACATGTGTGTTTTGTGATTTCTCACTGTTCCTTTTGGATTTTCTACTTTGCCAGAGTAATTCCTGGATGATGTTAAATTTTCCAGAGGTGCGCCTCGATCTTCGATATCACCTTTTGTATCATTTTTTTTCCCCCCGCTAGAATGATAACCCCTGACAGCTTGGCCGCCTTGTTGTATTATGAAAGATGTGAAACGACCGCAGAAAATGGGCCCATTGTGCCGGTTACAGCTGGAGGAGCAGTGACACTTTCATTATCTGCCTCCACAAATTACTGGGACATTTCAGAACAATCCCCAAATACCGTCTCTATCTGAATGATATTCTTTCCGTTCTCACCTCAACGAGAGTATTATTCAGTCATTGTGATTGTGTATTTGAAGGGGGAATTATCCAACAATTTCAAAATACCAATTTGATAATCTAGTTTAGTTTATTGGTTTGTTTCCTGTTGTGGCGAGACTACAGCTTCTCCTTGGAATAACAATGCTGTTTGCTCCATGCAGTCCTGTAATCCTATAACAAAGCATCTGCCGACACCTGGCCACGTGGCCGGTGATCATTTACCATCCGTCTCCCACCGGAGCGCAATACCTCGACCGGTTTCTGAAGAAAAGGAGGACACACGGGCTTGGGTTGCGTCACAACGCAGGGCTGTGCTGGGAGGTTTTCTGCCATAAGGCGAGAGCAGAATCCTACCAGAATTCCTGGTCCTTAATGATGACAGCATGCGCCCTGCCCCTGCACCGCCAGCTGCGTCTCATCAGGCCTTCATCAGCTTCATTGCGAATTTTGAATTCTGATGAGACGCACGAACGTTGGTGTGGCTCGGCGATGGACGGTGAAGACGCCTTGCCACCTTCTGACACAAGACACAAGCTATGCTTGCAGCACAGTTTCAAAAAGTTTTCGCTATTTTGATGAGCGAGTTGGTGCGTACATTTTACACTTGGCGCCTTTCTTAACCCAAGGTCACCTTACAGAAATTTGAGCGAGATGAAAGATAAAAAGATTCACAGCAGACTGAATTGAGGGTCCCAGTTACGATCATGAAATTTGCAGGAGCTGGAGTTTGTGGCGGGAAAAATCGGCGCTGTGGTCGTCTATCTTGGGGGCGACAACGATAGGGATGAGAATACCTGCAACGTTTCCAATCTTGAAGGGGCAGAGTCGATTGATAAAGTTGATAGAAATAGACTAAATGACGTACTGTCTAGGATGACACTCGGGGATGGACGTAGGAGTCGTCAATGTTGATGGAGACACTATGACATTTGTGATTAGTTCAACATTTGTATGCCTCCGCCTACTTTTTGAGATGTTGGCTTGTGTGTGTCACCTTTTTTATGCATTAGCTAAGATACGGCGACAAACAGCTACATTGACAAGGCATTACATTTGTAAATGTACTCCAGGTAGGGTCAATTTGGAAAGGCGGAAAATTCAATCAAAAAGCTTTTACTGGCACTCGGTGATTTCGATCCACGCTATCAGAAGTACCGCAGGGAAAAATGTTTATCTTTGGGATGTTTTATACACAGAGGCTTGATATCAGAGGCCCGGTCGTCCCCCATGCTGGCCCCTTTCCGGCTGCATGTGTGAATAATTCATTGACAGAGACTGCGTGGGCGGTGATGCAATAATACAGGTTTTGTGTTGGAAGCGGTCAGCCACAGGTCCCTTTTAAATGGCAAGTTCCAAATAGGCGATGATGGGAATCTGACGTGATATGTTTTAATTCACCTTGGAGTCAAAGCCTGCAGCGGGATGCTGCTGCTGCTGAGTGGAAGGTTGTGATGGCGGCAGATAATCAATGAGAAACAATGACCACGCTCAATAATATATCACCCTCAAATGCACAATTTTATTTTGTGAATGATTTAACCAGGAGTATTTCATGCGCTTGTGAAAAATATAAAATTTGTATTTTAAATTGGTTTTAGTCCAATGTATGAAAGTCACACCAGATACAAGATCTTTCCAGCTGCTATCATATGATTCAGGAAAAAACTTTTTATGGAGGACTGTGAATTCCACCATCCTGTCCTTCATTCTTTCAGAGGAAATGTTATAAACAATTTCTGCACTTGGCCTGATGTGACTCTGCCAACCAACAGCTGTCATCACAAAAGACGAACTTTGGGATGTCACGGTCTCGGTGATGTGCTGCCACCTGCTTCCCCACCAGAGATGAAGAAAGTTCTAGGACAAGAGGCGGGACATTTATACTGATCTGCCACTAGTTGTCCTGAAGTCCAGCTGTCCTGATTCTATTGGACTGCCATGGCGGCACGGTGGCGCAGTGGTTAGTGACTCCCTCTCACAGCAAGAAATTGAATGATGAATGAATAGGTTCTGTCCCAAATAACATGGAACACACATATATACACATACACACGCACACACACACACACACATATGTATATATATATATATATATATATATATATATATATATATGTATACATATAGTGACTGGGAGACACCCGGTCGCCTTTTCTATGAGGCCTAAAGATCTCTTTCTGATATTTCTGCTCAGAAACCAGAAAGGAATGTGCCCAATGTTTGATTTTGAGCAAAGTGCTATTGCTGGGAGGTGGGGTTAAAGGATTTGTGTAATCAAAATTAAATTCTATTTATTGAACATGCTTGATTCCTTATTAATCTTTGCCTTCTCTCTGTTTATTACCGTATTTGCAGACAGTTTTACCGAGTACATTTGCTTTTCTCAAACGCCTATCCAGAAGTTTCACAAGTTGAGTTTCTTCTTGCCGGGAAATATCCATCACATCTATCTTACAAAACGACAAGCATCCTGGTCCGTTGCCCCTCCCTGTTATCCTTATAACTATCCAAGATTCACACTTCTGTTTCCATGGGGACGGCTGTGGCTCAGTTGGTAAAGCGTCCCTCCTATCGGAAGGTTGGTGGTTTGCTCCTCCTGCCTGCGTGGCGAGGTGTCCTCGAGCGAGACACTGAACACCCAGTTACTCCTGACGGTCTGGTTAGGGCCGTGCTTGGCAGCGCCGCTGCCATTGTTGTGTGTCTGTATGTGTGCATGGGTGAATGCAGTCCATTGTAATCAATTATCAGCATCAATCCTCTCTGCCATTTTTGATTATGGCTTTAACTTATTTGGAAGAGCTTGTCACTTTGGCTATGGTTGTGTTAAAAGTCAATAGGATTTGTCAGGTGTGATTGATGTTTTTTATGCAGACCCATTTACTGCTTGTCTTGTTTTCTAAAGTGAGTTTTAAGAAGACATTAGGTTTGTTTCCTGAAAAGGCTAACATCAATGCCAACTTCTGGCTTTGTCATTGCTTTGTTTATTTTGGAGGTTGTGGGGTCAAATAAGCTGGTTCTGCATCAAACCTTGTGGCATTTAGTCCCATTTCTTCATTTTTCATGTCGTAAGTCTCTTGCCAAATGTCTACGAGAGTTCTTGAAAAGGCTTGCCAGCCTCTTCTAATATCCCAGCACACTTTTGGGCTTCGTAGGGAGGAAAAAAAGAGAAAAGCAGGGATCACACCTTAGCAGATGCAGTCGAACAGCTGGCAAGCGTCGCAGTTCCCCTCAATCTTGTTGTATCCTTCGGTGCTTTTTGAATTTGAATGTGCACCGGTTCCGCCGAAGCACTGGCCGACATTTCTTCAAGACAAATCAACTCCTCAAAGCCATTTCTCTTCACTAAATTTCCTCAGTCGAGTAAAAATATTATTTTTTTCTCATCACAGACCTTCCCTGCTCACTGCTCACACCGACTGACTTGTAAACGCCGTCTGTTTGGCGCCGCCGTTTTGCCGAGGAGTGTTAACTTTCCAAGCATATTTTACCTTCTCGCTCAGTCCTTGCACGGTTTTCCATCTGTAATGATGCACCAGCACGGGCCGTTATCCAAAAATAAATACAGAAAATTGTTAATTCGCTTCTCGGAGAACACATAGTGCATTCTCCTTTCCTCTTTGGTGTGTTTTTTTCTAGATGTTCACCGTGGAACAGCATAGCAAGGGCGTAGCATGTCTTCATTTTCACACATTTGAGTGTGAGCCAGACTGGGATTTGTATTGTTTTCTGCCCTTTCCCGACATTTATCAGATCTGAATTACCTCACCTTTTAGTTGATTCAAAAAATAGCATTATTTGACCCAACTGCATATACATTTCTGACATCACATTCGATTATAACCGGATTAAAACTAACAACCATCCCTGTGCCTGCTTGAGACTCTCGCTGAGCAGTAACTCAGCAACACTCGGGAAATTCTTACACACAACTGATGGTTAATAAGTACTGTAATTTCCAGACTATTAGCCAGCCTTTTTTCCACACGCTTTGAACACTGCGGCTTAAACAATGATGCGGCAAATTTATGGATTTTTACAGGCTAATGAGCTTCATGCAGCCAAAATATTTAGCGTCATCACTTCTAACCAATGAAATTACACATAGGCGGTGCGGAACACACGCATGTGGTTTACACAAGTGACATTAAGAACGACAACGAAAGACAAACTACGGAAGTGTGTGATGGAGGAATTGATGGAGCAATTCTGAGGCTTTGTGATTCCAACACTGAAGAAAATGACTTTAGGGATTTCAGTGCGCAGGATAAAAATGACGATAGCGAGCAGTGACTATTTCCTGGTAGGGGCCTGTATTTTTTTCTTTTTTTAACCAGACGTGTTACAGGCACCGCTAGGAAGAATTACATTTACGGTAAATATTAAATTCAGTTAAAAAAATCTTTCTGTGTAACACCTTTCTGTGTAAATAGCTTGTGTTACAAATGGACATATGCTGCATATATATGTACGTTTTTTCTTTCTTTTCAAATTTAATGGGTGCGACTTACATTGAAGTGCGCCCAATAAATTAGATGATTAAGTGAAATATACAATTTGTTTCTTACTCTTGTGCTACCTCAGTTTTTAATATAAGGAATTGATAAATAATGGATGATAAGAAAACAGACAGGAAAATTCAATAGGTGCCATGTTTATTTATTGCATTGACAATAACAACAGTGACAATGACTTTAAGCCCCAACACCTAAGTTAAAAGGATATTGCAAGGGAATACAAAAAAAAAAAAGGGAAAATAATGCAGTGTAGTGAGCATGTACTTCAAAAACATTTTTTCTGTTAATCTTGCATTCGTGATCACCGAAGGAGCAAGAGCCTATCTCAGCCGTCAGTAGGCGAGACTCATCCTAGACCAGTGACCGGTCGATCGCAGCACCACATATGGAGACAGACATACATATTTTTGGACTGTGGGAGGAAACCATAGAACCCATGAAACCCACGTAAACAAGGGAGACCCCACACAGAAAATGCCACCCTGTCGGAATCCAACCAGGGACCTTCTCGCTGTGAGGCGGAAGCTCTAGCTGCTGTACCGAAGCTCAAAACCAACGTTGACATATGAAAACTGGTATTTGCAGTTTTGATCTTGACAGGTTCTGAGAAGCTGTGTAGCCGGTGTGAGTCCGATGTCTGGTATTTATTGGCTTCACAGAGGGGACAAACTGCGATCTCAAAGCTTTTCCAACTTATCGCCTCACACAGACTGCAGCGCACATTCACCAGCCTCCCTCTGCCTGTCTCTTCAATACCTGCAGGTTCCCTTGTAGCAGAGCCACCTTGAATTCCTGTACACTAAGCCTCCAGTGTGATTAGGTTTTAGAGCAGGGGGACTGTACACTATTGTATCTTTGAATGAATCTGTTTCTGCAGAAAGCTGCAGAAACAGGTTATGAATTTGTCAACAACATTCTTTTTGCAGCAAAGAACTTGCCACATTATTCCTGACGAATCAGCGGTGAAAAAGACGATTCTGTGCCGAAATTCAGGCCTCCCTTTTATTGTTGAGTGAATGTGGGTCATATTCTCCCTTGATGCTGTTATCTTGGGTTCAGCATGGAGACTCTGTGTAATTCAGAGCACAGGCTGCACTATTCTAACAACGGTAATCTCTAATATTTTCACAGTCAAGCTGAGAAGACAAACTGCAGAGCACTTTGAAGGCTTATTAACATGCCTCACAAACCTCAAGTGCATTTTCCCCAGCTGTCTAGACTGAGGCAGATACATGTTTTGGAATATCGAGGGATAACACATGGCATGGACATGTATGTGATCACCAACAAATTAACTGAAAATAACGTGTATCTGTCAGTGAGAAGTGAGGGGTTTAACCAGTACCTGATCCATTCAGCCAACAGGTGGTGAAAATTTCTTACCATCTCCGCCCGTTTTTTTTGTTATCTGTCTGTCTTATTGTCAAGCTCCCTGCTGTGCGATGCTTGTGTTATTTCCTCTCTGGAACCTCCGGAACCTCCAAAGGGACACCAATGCACCCATTAGATACAGTACTCGAGGTATGACTTTAACCTCATGAGGGTATGGTTATTAAAGTCTGGGAAAGAACTTCGTATATTTTATTGTATTACTTTCTTTGATTCAGATTTTTTTCCATGGAAAAAAAAAAAGAGAAATGTGGATAATGTGTTTCGGAAGTGAATCACAAATGACATTGATCTTATAATCCTTATTGTTAGTATTATCAACATTATTATTGTTATCGATATATTCAATATTATTATTATATTCATCATGAAAATAAGGTAATGTTTGTTTATATAAAGACATTCGGTTTCAGTTGGTAAGTATGTAACCTGACATGTCAATTGCTTTTCATCATCAAACATAATTATTATTATTACATAATAAATGCAGATAGGAAGGTGTCGCATATTGAATTACAACTGTTTACTTACGTACCTATCTACTCTCTGTATTTTATATAACAAATAAATATACTTGTTGTTCCTTTGCAATAATTACCCCTTTAGTTATTGGTTGATTAATAACAAAATAGTGGGAGGAGATGGAGGGGAGAAGGGGCCTTATTGCCTTCTTTTGAGCTGTGAAGGATCTAAAGCTCGATCTCTGCGGCGCCACTTATACGGATTATTATGTGATGTTTAATGAATGGATGACTCAATTCATTTATTTAGCTATGCCTTTTCCTAATGTCCTCTCCAGGACTTTATTAACTGATAATTATGGCTGTTTTATGATAGCGCCTAAATGCTTGTTGGCTCTGTCTTTCTACCTGCCCGGTCATTTGTTTTGGGGATTGTCATCGATTTTGAAAGTCAAAAGCGGCTCCAAAGATTGGGACAAAAGACACAAATTATAGCCGTCGCTATTTCAGGGAGGCTGTGAGACACGTGGTTGTTCGTTGAGCTTTTCTAATAAAAGTCAGGATCTCAAACAGATGGACCCATTAACGGCACAGCCAAACACAAGAGTGGAGCCGTGAGAGGCTCTCTGGTTGCAAGAATGCAATCAGATTCTTAACTTGTAGCCAGCGAAGCATTAAATTACTCCTAGCAGAAGATGAGGCTGTGTCGTGATTAATACCCACCACATTTAGTTATAACTCAGGTCCTGTACGGAGACGTGTGGCCGCAGTTCGCCGCCACATTTTGCAAGGTGGATCTCTATATTATGCATTCACTATGAATCTTTGGCGTTCACATCAGCGTTCTATATATCGTGTTTGTATCTTACCAGGTGGGCAGGTGATCCATGTGTGCTATTTTGATGATGCAAGGTGCAATACGCAATAACATCCCCTTTCTGTTCCCATGGTAACAAGCTAGGAATAACTTGGATCATGTGAAGGCATCCTTCCGCAGTCCCTCTCTCTTTCTCTTTGACTGCTACCTTCCGTTCTCAATCTATCAGCCCCCCCCCCCGCATCCACAACCCTGGTCGCAACAATGAGAAGCTGCAGTTGCTATGGAGAATATGACAGCAGCACCCTATCTCCGAAAAAATTTAGTTACCATTCTGACACACTGGCTGGCGCCCGCGCAGATGGCAAATTACAAAAGAGTAATCATTTAGGTTCTGCCTCCTGCAGGTCCCGGTTAGAGCTCATGGCTGTTTTCTATCAGGATGCAAGGCTTTGCTGCCATCAGAACTTGTGGGAAATGAACAGACGCTTTCATCTGCGGACCTGCCAGGTGTGACTGGAGGACATTAGAAGTGAACATAACTTTTCTTTATAAAATGTCAAAATCTTGACTACCATGCAAAAAAGGCTGTTTTAGAGGTGAACATCAGGTATAGATATTAACGCAGAGAAGGGCCAGACACCTCTCCAGTAAACTGTACACAGTCAGTACAAGATTCCAAGGTTAGTTATTCATTCACTCTTGATTCCTCTTATCCCGCATTCAGGATTAATCACAATAATTTGTCTTTCATTCATTCATTCTCTGAAATTAACACATCATGGATGAACCATGAGCAGTAGGCCTCTTTCCACCAGCGCCAGGGGAGCAGTTAGGGGTTCAGTGTCTTGACTTTGGGCCACATACAACCGTTCACATGTCCGGACAGTTTAGGGTCGGCATGTTTTTGGACCGTGGGAGGAAATGGGAGAAGCCGAAGATGGAGACTCCACACAGAACGGCGTTGAACCGGGGACCTTCCAGCTGTGAGGAGGAAATGCTAACCACTGCACCTCCCCACTCTTAGTTAGTTCCTTTAATTTAAAGTGGCATTAAAAGCATGCCAAGTGACTCACCAAACCATCTGGTTACACAATATGTGACATTTGAGGGCAATCTGGACATTTAAAATCCCAAAGATTAAGAAAGGAGGAAGTTTTACACCGAAATAAAACACAGACTATGTTTTATTCAGACTGGAGTTTGATGAGCAGTGCATTCTGAGAGAGGCCCAAGATGAGAAAGCTGGCTACTCAATTAATCAGGATCTCCTCCGCATGACACCACGGAACAGCAGGGAAATATGGACGTAACACAAATACTTGTCCAATGATGTGACTGCTGTCTTTGAATTCTGCAGCCAGAGATGGAGGGTTTTTTTTTTTTTTTTGTTTGTTTTGTTTTTTGTTCTCAGCGGAGAATTTGGCAAAATCAAAAAAAAAAAAAAAAGAAGCGCAAGGGTGGAATGAATGACAGAGCTGAATGAGGTAGACGTGATACGATTTAAGTGACATTTAAGAAAAGTCGGATGCTACAACTACCTCCTCCTCAACCTACTACTTCTACAACTACTATCACGCTTTATCAAGCAGCTGCAATTTCACAGTTTGTCGCCATCAAGATACAAACAATGTGAAAACAATGACGCCGTACATAAGACGAGTCCAAATATCGCTCAAACAGCACACAGACATGATAGGCCCTTCTGTGACCGGCTGATGTTACCATAACACCATTTTAATAATAACTATTTAATTTCAAGTCGAAGAAAGAAGAGAACAGGTTTCAGGCTGTTCGTTTTTGGATTTTTTTCAAGCCCATCAGATGAAATAATTGCTTTCTCTGCGGCTGAGCTGTAATTGTTTTTTTTAATCTCTTGTCTTGTGTTGAAGCACCGTTGGACAGCTTTTGGCATGTTTTAACGTACGAGCCATCAGGCCCGTAATTTCACCACCAACGAGAAAGAGCGGGACAGAAAATGTCCCACCATGTTCGCCTCGTGTCACTCCGGAGGATATTTAGAATGGCACGCAAAGCTCGTGCCCATATTTTTCACCATTGAATAAGACAAGAAAAGGGACCCCAAAATTCAAACCTTTCTCTTTGCTCTAAATGAGATGGGTTCCCCGAGATGTTTTTTATCATCTCCCTTGTTCGAAACTATTCTTAAAGAAAAACTCTGCTTATGCTCGGAGATGACTACAGTTGTGACAGCGTCTCCATTAGATGGAGAATAAAGAGAATGATGAATTATAGGAGCGCACCTGGGTTCAGGTGTGTGTGTGCGTGTGTGTGTGTGTGTGTGTGTGTGTGTGTGTGCGTGCTGGGATTGTCTTGAAGAGCCTTTGTGTTTGACACACATGAGTAATGTAGCATTTGTCAGGCGTCCTGGGGCTCTGACTGGAGGAGACAAGATGGCTCCTGCGGGGCTCCATATAATCATCACCATCTCAGCCGCTGAAGTTACTCAAACTCGCACCAAATGAGTCCTGAATGAAATAATGAAGAACCAAAGCCATTCGGGAAGTGATAGTGCCATTATACCTTTGCCCTTTAACCAGGCTGTACAATTAAATAAGCTTCTTATTCCCAAAGGCAGACGTAAGACTCTCCTTTGTGGCTAATTAGTGCTTGCATTTAGAAGCAGGAAAATAAGAAAATAGAACCATCCAGCAAGTCTCACCGCCCCCAGACTCCGTCTTTACACTGTTCCGCAATCCTTGCGTGCTCTCGATCAAGGAGAGAAATCAAATCATTTATGAATATCAGTGCTACCATATAAATCGTCAGCAATTAGTGCTTTAAATTACATCATCTGCCGTTCGTTCGTAAATTGTAAAATTTTGTGAATTCTATTTTGTTTGTCTCAAAACAATGACGTTGTGCCATGAGCCATAAATCCAGTGTTGCTTAATTAGGGAGTGACTCATTGGCTGGATGCACATTTCTAAGTTACACTGTATTATTGTGTATTAATGTATTTTTATTGATTAAAGATAAGAATTCAATCAATTAGATAGATATATGGATGGACAGATAGATAGCGCTTCATTGATTATGGTCACCTGTTTAATGATCCACTCTGATGATCTGGAAGCGGCCAGTCGTCACACCTTATCATGCATGTCACGGTGTTTAGTATTCAGTGCTCGGGATTAATGTCCTGCGACACCCATGTGAGAGGGAACGGGTTGAATTGTATCTCGAGCCGCCTCTGAGCGTGGTTTCAGCACTCGTCCGAGGATTTCTTTAATGAGACTTTAGTGTGCTGACGGACTTTCCTCCACGTTGCTTCTGCCGCACTTGAATTTAAATGATGCCTTCCTGTGTCTCTACTGGACTAAAAAGAGGAATATATAATGGGATACATTTCTATCTTTGCCATTCCTCTGTGGCGTGTGATATTTCCTCCACAGCAGGAGACGAACGTTCGCTGAGATTAGAAATAAGGGATTGGTGTTGAAACAAAGCGAGGTGTCGATTCCCGGCCCATGCAGATCACTGATCCGGCTGCCTTTTACCCGAATGACAATTTAGCCTCAACCAAAGGTTCATTTATTCATTTTCTCTACCGACTATCCTGTGGTCAGGGTAGGGGGGGGGGGGGGGGGCTTGCCTGGATGTCATTGGGCAAGGCGGGGTTCATAGGGCCACATAAAGAGACATCCAACCATTCATCCTGTCAGAGCACACTGGACTGGAGAGAACCCGAGATCAGATATTAGATTCTGGGGAGAAAGAAAAAGATGAATCAATGGATGACTCCTTCACTGTAATAATGCTCTTACGAAGTCCAGGCGTTTCATTAAAAAGGAGTGAGTGATGTAATCTGTTAGGTCGGTGGGGGAGGCTGTGACTTGCGTCTCTGGAGGTTCGGAAATAAACACAAGAACCAAATTGAACCTGGGAATCTGGGACTGGAAACCTCTTGAAGGATTTCAGTGAATCTGAGGAGGCTCATTCTGTCTGTTTATTACATATGCCTACTGTCTCTCTCTCTCTCTCTGTCTGTCTGTCCCATCTGCTAAATGTAGATTGATCCTATGCGGAGAGAATGAAGGCTTCTCTTCAGAAAAAGAAAGAAATAAATAAAAGATTGATTCGCTGCTGATTTGCATTCACAGGGACCCCTGCGCTCCTGTCGTCTAGACCGCAAACCCACACACCTGTTTGGACGGAGAAACCTCTGCCGGACGTGAATCATCCAGGGCAGTCTTCCGAGGACAGCTGGACAACAGATAACATCTTCAAGCCGCGATGCTTGAAGCATCTGTTCGTAAACAAAATGATCTTATTCCCCCCCACCCCACCCCCCGCCCCCAACTCCCTCTTCCTCCACTTGCACAGACTGCATCTGGGCTTGAAGGGAGATAAAAAGCAAAGGGGACCAGATAACCTCCGATGGGTGGGAAACGGATAACCTTGGTATCGCCCATTTTCAGATCTCAAACCGCTGATCAGCAGACGTCCAATTTAAGATGGAGAGCGAAGAGGAGCAAGTCTAAATGTGATCGACTCGGGTCACAATTAGCCCCTTAATCTGCGTCATTCACTTTTTGAGGGCTGGTAATTACAACCCCCGGCTCCTTGGTAGGATTAGGGGAGACTGTGGACGGCAATAAGTGGACTAAAAATAGAGACGGGCATTATTATGTACGGCAGGCACTGCAGGGGCCGTGGAGGGGAAGCCATTTAATAACCCTCAGGATGGGAATGGGGGGGTATTGAAAGACTCCTCCAGTCTGCCTAAATTAGTATGAAAATATAGCTCAGCTTTTCAACAGTGTGTGTGTGTGTGTGTGTGTGTGTGTGTGTGTGTGTTTGTCAGAGTGTGTGTGTGTGAAATATAGAAAATAAAGTGTTGGTAAAATTGACCAAAAAATGAAAAATAAAAAAAAAGTAGGAAATGCAGTTTTAGATGCTTCATTAACTTTCTGTCCAGAGCGTCTGGGTCAGTTGCGAAAACCCACCCACACACACACTCTGACACACACAAACACACACACACACACATACGCTGGAAATTATTAAATTCAGACACGTAACGTCTCCCGGGGTCAGACATCCGCTCCTGTAAGGAGGAGGTGGAGGAGAAAGAGGAGGAGGAGCGTGTGTGCAGCGGGACGCCGCGCAGACGCAGCGGTCCAGTCAGAAGCCGCAAAACCCCGTCCGCCAAGGATGACCTGGACCATCTGGACGCGGAGCCGCGGTGCCACCTAGGGTAAGACAGATCGTCAGAGAGCTTGTTGTCGAAGTTGCTGATGCTTCTGCTAGGAGACACCTGGAGATCCGAGAAGAACCTGCCTCTCCTTTGTCTACATTCCTGTGCGTAAAGGAGACGCGTCGCTCTCGGAGCGCCGGCTGGAAATCCAGCACCGGGAGACCGAACTGTCTCCTAAAGGTGTCCCATCCTGTAGACCCTCTAACCGAATGATCTCCTCAGGGGTGCTTTTTTTTCTCACAAAATTAACTTTTTGCCTGTTTTTACGCAGAAGATCCCTCCCACCCCACCCCACCCCCACCCCCCACCCCCGGCTCAGAGGCAGACGCCCACTTGGACTTGAGCCGTTTCTTTCCGTCTGTTTGCAGGAGAGAGCGGGATTCTGCCTAAACACGACGATGCGTCTCGCAGTGGCGGTCCTGGTCCTGGTCCCGGTCCTGATCGGAGTCGCCAAAGGTATCGGCTTATTTGAATGTGATGGTCTGAAAGCAACTCCTGTGCCGCTTCGGAGGAGAAGGAGAGAGACGGGATGAATGTTTCATTGTGTTTTGGGGGGGTTATGATGCAAACATGTGACACGCAGCTGTCCCTGTCCTCCTTGCAGGCTGGGGATGCGGTGCAGGATGCAACACGGAAAACGGGTTCTGTGAGAAACCCGGGAAGTGCAGGTAGGGGGAAGCTCGGAGTGCAGTGGGTGACTGTTCAGGTCAAGTGTTTTTTTTTTGTTTTTTTTTTTAAAACCTTGTTTTCATAAATCACTCCAGCTTTAAACGTCTGATTAATCTGATCATCGAAGCCAAGCGGATCCTCCAGTGTTGCCTTTTCTTCTTGTTTGACAATTGTGTTTGTGCTGAGAGCCAGATCAGTCATTTCTCCCAACAGTAAAAGGTATTAAGTTAAAAAATAAACAAAAAAAAAAACCTTTGGGTTGCAAAAACCCAGCCAGTTTTAAATGCTTCTCTGGCTAAAGCCACTCCTGAATCGTAATGGTGGCATTCAGTATCTGGCAGGATTGTGATGATTAAATCCTAATCTATTCCTGCACAATAGAATAGAGGAGACACACATCTTTATGTGTGGTGTATTAATAGAGCACGACTGCGCCTCTTTTTCAGGTGCAAACCAGGGTGGCAAGGAGAAAACTGCGACCGGTGCGTCCCTTTCCCCGGCTGCTTGCACGGCAAGTGCGAGAAAGCCTGGCAATGCCTCTGCGACGAGGGTTGGGTGGGCAGCCTGTGTGACCAAGGTGAGCCTCATTACGCTTCGACCGCCGCTCGCGTTGCAACCCCCCCCCCCCCCGCCCCCCCCCCCCCACACACACACACACGATCCGATGGATATGGTGAGGTTGGGAGGTGAGTCAGAGCCCCAGGGACCCATGGAGTGAAAGAGAGATGATGGATTTCGGAGACAGGCCAGGGAAGTTAGAGAAGGTTGACAAAGGCAGTTAAAGGACATGTATTAAAACCATCTGTAAAGACATGAAAGATGATCCACCGTGGCCTGAAGCTAAAAGTATGTCCATTTAATCAGTCATAATCAGACGTCATTGCATCGGGTTTTAGTTTCTACTCCTCCAGCAAAACAAAAAGCATGGGAAAATGTTAAAGGATTTTTATTTTCCCGCTCCCGTCTCAATTTGACCCCCTTACGAGCACTCATCCCGTATTCTGTTTGAGCATCGGCCGCTGCTTGTCGGTGGTTGTTCTTAGTTTTGTAACAGCGAGAGGACGCCGTGGCGGGGGGTGTGAGTGAGCATACAGACAGAGGATAACGGGGAGAAAACAAGAGAGGCGCTGGAGACGAGCAGAGGTTACAAGATCTAAAAACATTATTCCTTTTTTTTTTTTTTTTTTTTGCTGTTTGTCTTGCAACAGACACCCGGCTCTGCTCATCTCGGCCTTGTTCTGGGAACGCCACCTGCATCGAGACAGGAGAGGGGGGCTTCCTGTGCGTCTGCCCCCATGGCTACGCCGGGGACAACTGCCAGATGAAGAAAGAACTCTGTCACGCAAACGGGTACCAGCCTCGCTTCATTTTCCATTTCCAAGCAAAGAAACGCCCACCAGCTTCTCTTAATTTTGTTAGTAGCAATAATCAATAATCCGACACGGATAAGTGTTGGTTACTCTCTTGAGGTGATTTGAAAGCGTCCCAAAATAGCGTTTGCCGACTGTAGGCAGCGAGCCAGGGAAACATTGATCCATCTTTTGTTTGTTCTGGATTTTAACGAGGAAGAAGTTGTTTGCGTTCCTTTCAGATAACAATTGTCAATGACATTGTAGAAATTAAATATGTAATGTATTTTTTCGATGCTGTAGGGTCGATGGAAACCACACACAGTGGTTGCAATACACACACTAAGATGCTTCGAGAAGGAGTGTGTTTTTTTTACTGCCCCCCTTTGACCAATACAAGACAACCAACGCAAGTTGAGAAAATAGCCGGCTGGGATTCTTTCACTTTTAAAATCACGACGGAGCCTCCATCTAGGGTTGAGCCAAATTTTATTTATACGCAGCTGAATCACAACCCAGTTGTGAGGTCAAGTCTGGATCACACTCTTTGAAATCATCGACAGAAACCCAGCGTCACCCAATGAGCGAGCACTCTGCAACAGCGGGAAACAACCGCCTTTTTCCCAACGTAGAAAACACATGTGGCCTTTTGCTTTGACCAAGAGATTGAAAGCAAAAGTGGTAGATACAGAAGTGGTGTTACGGTTGGGAGGAACAAATGATCCAATACTAATTGTAACGGTAGTGCTACCAATGCTGATAGTTGAATTTGTACAATGGTAGATTTAAGATTCCTAATAGAAATAACAATGGCGGATGCCTGGTGAGACGCTGCCGTGGATCAAGGCACGCCCCTGGGAACCCGAAAAATGAGAACGCCCAGGGACTCGGGAGAAGATACCAGGTTGTTATCGTGCATTCATGATGGGATACAAGAGCAGACGCGAAAGGAAGAGCAGGGGGAATTTAAGATAGGATTATTTTGTAAATTGGACGGTTGTCAAAGCTCCACTTTTGCTTTCATTTTTCCTGGAGAGCAGCATCCTTGGAGACGATCAACGTGTCGTCGCCTCGCTCGATGAAAAGCTCGGTGACGCATGTTGAAATATTTCACTCAAGTAAAGGCATGATCAGCATGATCGGCAGATAAATCACAGCGGTATCGTTATTACATTTTTATGGTGAGTCGAGCGACGGTTTGAAACGGAGGGCATCTACCCCTGTCTCGCTTCTGTGCAGAGAATAATCAGCCTTGGTTTCAGCAATGGGGTGTCCCTTTAGGACCTTGAAGCCTTTGGTTCATTTGCATTTTTCCAGACAGGGCTGATCCCCGGAATCCGTCCCCATCCCCTTCGGTGCATATAAGAGGCTCTCTGGGGGCGTGCGGCTTGCTGACTCTGGACCGCCGTCTCCGTACCCCGTCATGTTTGCTCAGGCGGCCTTGTTACCCACTTGAAAGACACAAATATAATTCAACAGCCTGCAGCTCAGTGCTGTTGAATGTGACAGCTCTCCACCCGAAGCAATTACAGTATACAATTTATGTATAAAAGCCGTCATCGTTCCGTGCATTGCACTCCGGCTTCAATTGCCACGTCAAAGCCCATATTGGGATTTCAAGTTGTGGGAGCACCACAGCTGTCATCCCTCAGACGGGCAGAGACAGAATGTGGGGGATTAGAATATTAACATGATCTGTTGGATATTGATCTCCAGTGCGTTGACTTATAGAAGCCTGTCTGGATTGATTGGCTTTGCTTTATATGTGTATGAAGGGCATTTATTGCAGGGATCCTTTCATATGTGAGTGTGTGTGTGTGTATGGGGGGTATATTTACATATATGACCCAACAAGTTACTTACAAAATCAACACTATAATTATAATTATATGATAGCATTGCATCAAATATTAATCAGCCTGGTTATCTGAGAATGGAGAAATCTGCACTGTAAATCATCCATCCATCCATCCATCCATCCATCCATCCATCCATCCATCCATCCATCCATCCATCCATCTTTATTTCCTAATTTAATTACAGTTCCATAAATAAACAACTAACCCTTGGAAAGTCTGTAAAATTACATATCCTCACCTTCTTAAAATAATTGCCCAAGTCAAAAAACTACTTTTTTTTGTTACCTAATTAAAGTCCTTATTCATCATATGGTTCAGATTTTTGTGTTTTCTGAAGCACTTGAAAAAATGACAAAGGCGATTACTTTACGACAGAGACAAAATATACATGTCACATTTTGTGTGACATTCAACAACAGCTATGTTTGAAGGTACTCCTGCTATCGTTGTCTTATTTTCCCAATGCTGAATAAGACACAAGAATGAACTGAACTGATAATTTATTCTTTCATTAACCTTGGGGAGTTGATTATAGTTCTCCCATGAAAGCTACAGTAAGTATTGTCTGCAGTGGATAAAAATAGGGAAAAAGGGCACTCACCGCAGGCATTCCAGCTATCATGATTTTGCTTTCCTCCCCACAAAATCCACCTTCAAGGGAGATTTAACCCATCTGATAGTTCCACTCGATAAAAAATTCATGGTAAAGCTGTACGACCCCAGATAGTCCAATCTATTTTCACCACGTTGACACTATGCTGTTCTGTCCTCCAGCTCTCCTTGTCATAACGGAGGCACGTGCAGAGACGTGGACGGCCCGGTAGCCTCCTCTTCCTGTTTGTGTCCCCCTGGATTTTCTGGAGACCTGTGTGAGATCGCCGTCGACAGTTGCCATCCCAACCCCTGCATGAACGATGGCAACTGCACGAACCGTGGTCCGGCTTTCCTGTGCGTCTGTCCGAACGGCTTCGCCGGTTCGACTTGTAATGTAAGTCGCAGCCGTTCCGCCTGCGCCAGCGGGCCTTGCGCCAACGGAGGCAACTGTCTCCATCAGCCCGATGGAACTTTCCGGTGCGATTGCCAGAAATGGTTCGCGGGTCCCACGTGCTCGCTGCGCCACAGGCCAAAGCCGGTGTCCAAGATGGTCGGCGCCAGGCCCGTGGACCACAGGGTGTTTGCGCTGACCCCGCAGCACTACTCCCTTCCCGCTCACGCCTTTCACAAGTTGCTCAGACCTCCGGAGAGAGACCTGCTCAAGATCACGCTGAAGGAAACGGTCCATCCACCCGGGGTTCTGGTCACCCACGGCCAGCTGGTGTGTTTCGGCATGCTGGCCCTGCTAACTTGCCTGGTCATCCTCGGCACCACCGGCATCATATTTTTAGGCCGGTGCGAAACGTGGCTGGCCAACGCCAAGTACAGCCAGCTGGTCCGGCAGCAGAGGGAGCACCTGCTGAGAGAGGCCGGCGGCGCCAGCCAAGAGGAGCTGGAGCACTCGGTAAACATCATCCTGCCGGAGAAGATCAGACTTACCAGCTTTGGAAAGCACTACACCTCCATTTGATCATCCCTTCCTGTCTCCTCCCTGGAAGGAATTCGACTCGAGGGTCAAAAGATAGCAGCAAATCTAAAACCGACGAGAGATTATGGACGTCTATGAAATTTATTCGAACGCCCAGTTCACTGGAGTGTGTGTACAGACGGGCCTGTAAGTAAACTGCTGAATGGATTATAGAAAATACGTTATATACAATGGGATGATAATGTCTGGTTTAGCACATAAATAGCGTCTGTAGTAATAAAGTTATATAGCCGCAGCCATCGGTTTAGAGGTAGGAAATGAAAAATGGTAAACGTTAATTACGTGTGCGGTAACGATCATTTTTCAGCATTTTGTTAATCAGTTGGTTTCTTGAAAATTAATTACGGTCATATTTCACAATTATCTCAATTGTAAACAGATAACCCTGCTCTATTCTGAACCTTTCCGTTGCCATCGTCCCTGCGGTTATTGATCAGACTTTTGCACAACCCGGCATCGACCGTCTCCGTAACTGAGGTTTTACAGGATAACCCTGCAAACACGGTCGGCTGAATCTTCTCCAAACACGGCACGTACTTCTGAGGACGGGAATGTGGCATAACGGGTTCTAAATGTCCGGGATGCGTTTGTCTCTTCCGACGTAAAAATGATATAACATGTAAACTGTTGCATGAAAACTATTCCTGGTGAGACGGCAGGGGCCGGAGAGGACGCTCAGCGGTTGAGTGGGTGTTGAACTGGTCGTCTTTTCACGACAACTCTCATTCCGCCAGTGAGACGATGACGTGGTGGGCCGTGTTTATCGTACTTCTATTTTTAGGGTGGCTGTCCCGTTCTCACAGCATCAGGCGGCGTCTTTCCTTCAGTGCTCGTCAAGTAGAATGACTTGTCTTTCCAGCTGAGGGGTTGTCATTGTGAGCTGGAAATCTATTTGCTATCGTGCATTGCTCAGATGATGTTCTGATGTCTATTTATTTGTTTTAATAAAATGTATTTTAAAACAGGGTTTGGGAGTCAATCGCATGGTAACATTGGGTTTGATCGCGAAATCCAACGGCGACTTTGACACCTTGTTCCTCCTTTGTTTTTTTTGTTTGATTTGTTTATTTGTCCTGTTTAGAATCTTGAGATCCATCTGATAAATCCTGGAACCCTGTTATTTCCTCCTCTCCCTCCCTGCTCCCAGGACTACTACGTTACATATCTCAGCCATCGTCTGCCGCTTATCCTGCACTCAGGGTCGCGAAGGATGCTGGAGCCTATCCCAGCTGTCATCGGGCGAGAGGCAGCGTACTGGCGAGCTAGCCAGCCAATCGCAGGGCCAAATATATGGACAAACAACCATTCTTCACGATTTTTTTCCAATCAACCAGCTGCACGTCTTTGGACTGTGGGAGGAAACTGGAGAAAACCCAGCGGAAACCGGGAGTACATGCAAACTCCACACAGAAAGGTCCCCTTTTCGGAATCGAGCGCCGTGAGGCCGAAGCGTTAACCGCTGGGCCATCGTGCCGCCACTTTACATATCTTGTAGTGCGAAATTCAGAGAACACCCATGATATTAGCAGATGCCAGCCACCTTTCCTGGAAACAAGAAGCTGGATTTATTTGCCCCCTACTCATATTCTCTTTCACTTCAGGCCTGGTTTCCCTCTCAGCTAGAAGTATCTGGCTCCACCTGGTGGCCCCAAGGTCTGAATCACCCAGGTGCCTGCTGAGGGAGCAGATCTGGAGTGGAAGATCTGGTTAATATTTGTGTGGAGACGATGCAAATAGATTAGTTATTTCAGCTGCGTCACATCTTCCCCCCTATGTTTGTAATTTTTCTGAACTACAGCTAAAAGTAAATCTCTAAACCAGTCCATATTGCATTGAGTAGCTGTATTTTTGTCTTTAAAAAAATACTGTACACACAAGCGTGCAAAACAAAAAAACACCAGGTGAGACTGCTTAAGGGAGACACCAGATCTCCCCAAGCAGTAACAGCACCAGCTAAAATAGATTTTTTGTTAATTTATTGTGTGTGTTTTCATTCTTACATTCTTGATATGAATATCACTGCAAGACGGGGGTACTGACCTTCATTTTATGTGAAAATATGGAATTGAAGTGATTATATGAAATTCGTATTGGCTTCTTGTGCAACATGTCAACATCTTTTTCACGTATTTCTCTAACAAAGAACTCATCATCTACAGTCCCCTTGCTACTTTCGTATGTCCAGAAAATATTCATTGCAGACAATCAAGAGAGCCAGCGACGCTTTTGTGAGCACTGTATTTTTATTTATTGCAGTTTTAAGAGCAGCCACAGAGCAACTGCAGTATCTTGTAGTCTGGGATGTGACCACAAGATGTCATCCGGTAGAAAGGAGACTGCTGAAGACTGCTGCCCACTGTCAAAGCCGCTGACTCGGTAGGAGATTGGCTTCAGTCAGGGGCCCACCGTCAGTTATATTATCACCCGTTCTTCAAGGCTCTTAATGCATGTGGGATATGAAATATGCACAATTGAAAAAATGCAAATCATGGAAAATGGAACTTGTGTGCACAGCATTCGTCTCTGTGCATTTCCTCTACATGTTGGCCTCAAACTCTCTAACCCTAACACTTCTCTCTTTGCAAGTTAAGTGAGTTATATGATAGAAACGCACAATTTCTTTTATCACCAAAGTGACTTTTAAACAAGAAAATGACTCTTCATCAGAATTACAATTTGTTTATTTGTTTGATATAAATATATTCATACGAACATATATATACACACACACACACACACACACACACACACACACACACACACACACACATATATGTACAGTTGTGTGTGTGTGTGTGTGTGTGTGTGTATATCTATGCATATTAGTATAATGACTGCATGATGAATAAGTAATGCTATGTCTAGTGGATTGATACATGTCTATATAGAGGATTAATTTTGTATAATATTAAATAATGTAACATTTCTGATATAAATATATATATATGGTGGCTGCAGGATGTTCTCAACTACTGCAGCTGTGTGTATGTACTGTATGTGTGTGCATTTTTTTTCTTGCATAGAAATAATTTCTCTGCATTGGACTCATCATGGATAAACTTTGAGCAGTTGGCAGCCACTTTGCGGCAACAGGGGAGCGGTTAGGGGTTCAGCATGTTGCTCAACAACACTTCGACAGGCTCGGAGGAGCGCGGGAATCCAACCAGAAATGTTTGGACGACCACTCTAAACCCCGGAGCCACACCGCCAGTATGTATATTTATACATATTTATTTATATTGGATATATACAGCCACCATATGGTAACGTAACATAATATAAACTGTGTATTATGTTGGACGAGTTTACTTTACAGTACATTACATTATATTATTAATCGATTTCCGCCTCAAACAGGAATTAATTGGGAAATATTTCCTGCTGAGTCACTGTATAACTTCTGCCACAGTTTAATTATCTGAACATAAATGACTTTAACCAGGGGGGATTACAATCTTCCAAGAATGCAACGGTGTGATCCGACCACATTCGAATCATGACATAATCACGCTGTTACCGAGAATAATCGAGGGTTTTTCTGGGGGACGGAGAGGGGATACATTGTAATATTTAACAACCCGATATATTCGGTTCACGGGTTGCTGAAAATTTTCACAAAGTTTATATGGAGCTTTAAAGGGCTTCCCCTGAGGTTTTTAAGCTGCATGGACACCGCATATGTATATCATGTCTGGAGATTATTTAGTGTGTCCGAGTGTTTACTTGTTGAAACTGAGTCACATAGAAACCTTTTTGTGCACTGAGGCCCAGGGTCCCCACCACCAGACATTCATTTATGGCGCTCTGACCCCGGGGAGAGTGAGGAGGAGGGGGGAGGCTCACCTTTGAAGCTCACCAGAGAAGCTAAAAAAACACCTCAGCAGAGCCATTCTGCTTCCTACCAAGTCATAAAACAAAACACAGCTGCACAATTTAAATTTCTGCTACTATCCCCAGACCCTTAACCCCCTGCTCCAACAGATGAGATACAACAGGCGTGGAAAGTCGTGCATGGAAAGAATCCAGATTCGCAAGGTTCAAGTCAACGTTTCTTTTCGGGGTTTGCACACTGGATACACTTACTTTTTATTTGGACAGGTACCCCACTGTCAGCGGTCAGCTCGGAATATATACCGTGCCTGAAATGGCTTCCAGATGAGCAGTACTGTAAGGTCACTGTGGAACTCTGCACAGGCAGGTTTCGGCGTGATGAGCTGAAGATGCAGATACTGTTGCACTGACAGCAGATATTTCTCTCATCTGTCATTGCATCACTTTGGGTTCGGGTTCGAACTTCTCTCTGCATATCAACTTGCGATGGAAAGGAGTCAATAAAGCCATTCCAAGAAGAAAACTGTTGGATTTAGGGATTTTAGATTAAACAGCTGAATCCACTTTATGGAGCCATTATATTCATACATCCATGTTAATCTGCATAAAACTTTAAGGACTAAAAGTTCTTTGGTGCGTTACAGCACCAGACTGCTTTCTGGCAAGTTGTTGTGGGTGTTGGGGACTAAAACACTGCAGCAGCTGCAAAAGTTGAGATTTCCACTTCGGGGACCACACACACATGCACGCTCTCTCACACACGCGCACAAACACAATTTCCTGTCTCATAACCAAAAGTGTTTTGAGCAGCTTTTATTACAATTGCTAATTTCCAAACAAACAGAGAGTTGAAACGACCCACTCCCGGATCCGATGCGTTTCTCTGCATCTGAGGATCCCGAGGCTTGTCGGATGGTTTTCCTCTTTGCTGGAGGTAATTCAAGGTTAGACCGAGAGAAACTGCACCGGAGGAGTGAAGGAGCGGAGAAATAGTTTTTGTCGCTGTGGTTGTCTCCTGCTCCGTGTCATCCGTTATTCCCGCTGAGGGACGCCCATCTGTCCAAACACCTATGAAAGTGCTAATTAAAGTTGACTGCGGTGTTTTGTGAGCTTGTGATTTTGCAGTAAAAATTTCGGTGCAACTGAAAAACATTTGTATGTTTCTTCCCTTATAGGCGGGTATATCGGTCCGCATAGAAGGATTAGGTGCAATTATTCTCATTTCACTGGAAGAGGTCAAAGCATTTGCAGAAAAGCGTTCGGGGCTTTTTTGTCGCAAGATAATTATTGATATAATTTGCTGCTCATCATATACCACATACAGAACTTGTGAATCTAGATGACTATGAACAAGTGGCGCTGTGGAGATAAGTGGACTTTAATGGAATTAAATTAAGCACGCACGTTGCACCTTTGGGATCCAATGATTACTGTATAGAATAATATGATTAAACACTTCAGAAGGTCCTCATTTCTGGCCTGCTTTGCCCCCAGGCTATTCCCACCTCTTCTCGCTGAAAGAGACCACAATATTAATCATATTTAAAGAAAGTAGGCCTGCAAGTAAGTCGAAACATTTTATTGTACGAAAAATATATCCATAAAACGGGGAGATGTTTACAAAACAGTTGCTGGTTTTCCCCGTGATCCTCAGTACGAGATACATCAGTGTCGGTTCTCCGGATCCGAGCCGTTTCAAAACCGAACTTCACGACAATACTGACGAGCACGGAGATGCGCACTTGTCCAGAGCGCGTCCTCGACACACGGAGAGACGTTGGAAAAAAACAAACAAAAAAAAAACAAAAAAAACACAAAAACACTTTGTTCCCAAAAGGAACAACGTCCGGAGAAACTAAAGTGTGGGTGGATCCTGACATTATGTAAAAGTATCCGCTTTTCAGAGGAAGGCTCCAGGACTACATCCTACGGTGGATCAACCCGACGAATGTGTGTGTATATATATATGTATATATGCACACACACACACACACACACACACACACACACACACACACACACACACAGACACACACACACACATACATATATATATATATATATATGTATGTATGTGTGTGTGTGTGTGTGTTAAAAACAACAAACACAAATAGTTACTGACGGAAAACCCACCTGACCGGAGTTTTAATTCTAGGATTGTGCAGCATTTATCTTTTTCTTTTCTTTTCTTTTTTTTTATTGTCATCATAACAGCAGCTCTACAATGCGTCCCCCCCCCCCAAAAAAAAAAAAAAAAAAAAAAAGAAAACAATTCTATACATTAAGAACTACATTACCGCGTTTGAGCAGCCTCTCCCGGTAGCGATCCAGCCAGTCTCTCAGCTCGGAGATCCGGTAGCCCTCGGGTCCCCTGCCTCCCTGGTAAACTATTTTCCCCTCCTGCACCACGTACAGCCGGTCGAAGTAGGCTCCGTACGCGGCGTTGCAGGAGTTCTCCATGCTGTCCACGACCACCGCGCAGCCGGGCGCCTCCAGGCGCATCAGCTGCGCCGCGCTGAGCCGGTCCTCCAGGCACCGGTGCTTGGGGATCTGGTAGGGCGCGTCGGTGCTCATCCAGCCGTCAGAGGGGTGCGCCTCCTCGATATACACCACCACGGAGTCCGCTATGTCTCCGTTCTGCTGGACAACTCCCTGGAAAGCCTTCAGACGCGCCATGAACGGCGGTCAGGTGCAGCTGCCAAAGTTGAGGATGAGCGGCCGCTTGTCCTTCGCGTAATCGAGGATGCGGCTGCGCCGTTTGTCTCCCAGCTGCACAACTTCGGTGTTGGGCGCCCCGTGGCCGAGGTGCGCCGCTTTCAGGAAGTCCAGCTTGTGGCCGTGCCACACCGCCTTCAGGGACTCGAGGCTGAAGAAGCGGTTGGAGTCGGAGATGCACAGCGGGGGGTCGACGGCGTCGCCCTCCTGCTCCTTCAACCTGAAGAACACCCGCTTCCTGATGCACAGAAAGTCCAGCAGCCAGAACATCACCGCCGCCGCCAGGAACCTGGGCAGCAGGACGAGGCACACCAGCGCGTTTTTAAGAGCCTTTATGGTGTTCATGTCCACTGGCAGCCGGAGTGGCTTCGCGATGCGCCACGCTCTTTTTTTGGGTTGAAGTTGGGTGACTTGCAACGTCCCCCCCTGTTTTTTATAGCACCGGCAGATTTGAATGAATCACACCCCGCCTCCAAAGTGGGGCCGAGGCCTCACATGGCGGGGATTACCTTCTGTCAAGTCCTCAGCGAGGAGCCGCGCCAGGAATGCCACAGTGCGCCACCGTTGCGCGTCATTTTGGAGCCGAACGCGCTCATTTTTCTGTTGTTTTTTTTTCTTTTTCTTTTTGTGCTGATAATCCTAGACTAATCGATGGTTGTGCGATGAGTGAAACACTTTACATCTCCGATGTGTGAATCCTGGAGGTCCAAGCTTCCGCAGTCCGCGCGCCCTGATGCCAAGACACAACATCCGGACGCACTCGGAGCAAAAATGAAGGGGAAAAAGAGACACGCACACGAACGGCGCACCTCGAATTCGAACCGTTCATATTATTTATTTCCCTCGTTGCAAAGCTGACGGTGTCATCTGACATGGATTTGAAGAACCCAATGCAAAAGAAGGAGGAGTGAAGAAAGAGACATGAGAGCTCAAAGTCAGAACTTGAGTGAAGGGAAGTGCAACAGTGCAAAAATGAACACCTCTAAAGTCACTTTTGGAGGACAATTGAATGAAATTGTCTCAAAGTTCAGGGATGAATTGAAGTTTTCTACAGGAGGGTGAAGGTCCAAGCAGACCAAGGAAGTTAATCTTCTGCTCCGAAGCCTCCCTTGAGAACGTGAACTCCCTCCTCGTTACCCCCTCAGCCCCAGGTTTGAGGAATCAGTTGGGGAACCTCCTCGGTTTCCTCCAAACCGCAATGCTTTTCCACTCACTTTCTGATTCCTGAAGACTGGTAGAAACCTTCAAGGATGCTGGCAGAGTTTTCCACTCCCATGCAGTTTGAAAACGGCACACTACGAAAATAAGCAGTCGATCAAACTTCACTTTCCCAGGTGATGAAGTGCGGCCTGCAAAGCTGGCGGTTCACTATGTGTGAAGCAGCTACTCACATTTGTCCACCGCCTCGAGGTGGCCCATCACGTCCAGTAGCTACGCTCAAACTTGGTCGGTCGAGTCAACCCAACACAACGGTTTCCATCTGTCCCTTTTTGTTTTTGTTTTAGAGAGGCGCAATTTGCAAGATGCACTTTCCTCCTTTTACAATGTAGCAGGTTCTGTTGCTGAAGGAGAAATATGGAGCAGCCAGGATGGTCACCTGCTGCTTTCTGACAGTTTGCGAAAGGAAAAAAAACAAAAAACAAGCATTCACGTTCACGTCTAAAAGATCTGGGATTAATGCCCGAGTTATGGGCAATTGTTGACCAGAAACCACAATGGTGTCTGGTAGCTATAAATGTCTGATGTGTGAAGCACACCGGGGGGTTGCAAAGCGTGTGACTGAATAATGAAACTTTTCATGAAGGAAGGCTCAGCAGCAGAAGCAAGATGGATGATGCATCAAATCTTCACTGCTTGTTCTGCATCACTGTTCCACATCTCCCCCTCTGGTAGGCGCCACAGAGCCCTGTAAGCCCGGACAAGAACGCAGTTGAACGGTCTCTCTCCGCAGACCATCGTTCTCAGACAATTCTCAGGAAAACTGCATCACAAGCTTACAACATTCCATAATTTACATCAAAACCTGCATATTTATCCCTTACAAATTAATATTTAATCCCAGGAAGGGTTCATTCGGCACAGTTGTGTCACTGCACTATCATCCAACTACTTCTTTCATGCAAACTGTGAAAAATAATATAGATTATTCCCTGCCTATTTAATCCACTACACATTATCTATGTACTCTGCGGCAAAAATGTGAGTGCCCACTCCATTCTACATTTTAACTTCATTACCCTTATTTTAGGTGGCAAGATCCATAGATGTCAGAACTTTTAGCTGGAATGGATGTAGGAGAAAGGAAATGTAAAATGTCCTACTGTTGCCGCTTGCAACATTTTTAAGGCATTGACTTATCATGTGATCTGCTTCACTCTGGTCGTCCTGATGTTTATGTTTATGAAGTCAAAGGTTGAACAAAGTGTTGAGTGGAACAGAGATTGTGATGAGAGATGTGCTTCCTCTCCCCCAAACACCATGCAGCCTGTTTAAGTGCCGTTAAATCAGCATTTACTTACTATGTATCCCATAATTTCCACAAATGGATTTGATTCATTATATCCAGTGGTGGAAGGTCATTCTCGCGAGCATTTGAGAAACTTGACTTGATTCTGTCTCTATATCAACGCATCTTTCTAGTCCGAGACATTTTAGAAATACCAGTCTAGAGAAAATGTTCTTTTTTTTCTATGTGATCACTTTTCTGTTTTCTGCCTGCCTGATCTTGTTTTTACTAAACACAATTATTGCATTGAATTACCGACTGCAGATTAAAATGGAAAGTCAAATTCCCGTCATATTCATGCCAATAACAACAAACACAATAATGTTAATAAACATAATAATAGTTTGGTTGCTGTCACAATCCCTTCACGTGCTCATTATTATTCAGGCTCTTATTAAGTGTGAAATTATGTAACCTTTGTATTTTTATTGCCTTACGTAAGACGGGTCTTTTGTTTTATTGCATTCTTAATGGAATCCATGTGAAGTCCTGTCCTCTCGTGCACAGCAGAGTCCATGTTTACGTCCACTGTTACTAGATAGTTGGATTTGACGTCATGTCGTTTTCAGGGTTTTTGTTTATCGTCCTCAGCTGCCCTCTGAGGCAGTGCCTCGTGTCTCACGTGGGAACTCGATTAGAATAAAGTGAATAATCAACAATAAACCCGAGCAAGGAATGAACACATTCGTGAAAAGGAAATATGATTAATTCCCTGAAACCAGGTTTCAAAATTCTCTTTTGAACTACGGGGAGGGTATTAATTCTCTCCTTTCTAATAAAACTGTAAAAGCTTTTCCTTTTATAACGATTGGAAAAACATAATTACATGAAATCAGGATCAATAGTTTTTAATTTTTGAGTTTATAAAAGTGAGTGACAATCTGCTGCCGTTTTAGAAACCGCATGACTTTTAAAATTACATTCACCATTTGTTTTGTGCATAACCGTTTTCAAATATGATAAAAAAAAAAAACAACTTGATTTTTTTTATCAGGTATTTCATGTGTTCATAAAAATAACAGCTGTTTAATTGTACTTACAAATTCGAGAATCATTTATCTGTCCAACGGATGATTTATTGAGATGAAAACAGAGACGTATCCCATCGTGAGGTTGATACTCTGGGAGTGAACGTATCTCCAGGCCATATGTATTTGTTCTGTTCAGCATCTGTCACTGCACTCCACATCCCGACACACATTAGCCGCCGCTGGCCCGATGCCACCTACTGTTCTGCTGCTCTTATTCACCAAACGCATTCCAAGTCCGGTGAGCACGTGGTTTAATGGTTGAGCGGCTATTTCCGGTTACAGTAAATCCATGTCATATTTGTCTGCAGGGTGTAAAGCATTCATGCGTTATCCCGTCTGACACTCACTGTCACTTCTGTGACTCAGACGACACCTTTGTGAGGGTTGATTAGAATCCTTGGGATTCGAGGATCGAAACCAAAAAAGAAAATAAACGGCGGCGCATTGAATGTTTGGTCTTGTTTCGTGAACTGTTTTGTTTTTGTTTTTTATCTTTCACTTGTTCTTTGTGATGCGGCTCGGACCGGCGGCGGCAGCGGGGTCTAAATCTGCTGACTTCACACCCAAAATCTCCTAAAAGCAAAAAAAAAACCCACACGTTCAACATGAACACCAATGACTCATGACTTCACCTCGCATCACTTGACATGTTGATATAAAAGGGCGATATCCTTTCAAATTCTTTTCACTCCGTCATGAACTTTAACTTTGTTACATCTGTTCCGTCACATATCGCTCCTTTTTACTTAATATCTGTTTATCCACTTTGTTATACAGTGCTTAATACGGTCTCGTGGCCTTTTCACGCTGCCCGTGTCACCTGAGCCACCTGACGGCAATCAATCTATTTACTCTCATTAAGATATTTCATCGTAGACGGGGAGAAAAGACATCTATGAAAACAGACTCACTCATTAGGAGTCTTGCTAATGATGTGTTTGAGTTACGGTCGCTGATATCGCCGGTGCAGACTTTCTTTGAGGAGCACAATGAAGCCTGTTGTGACTGTAATGAGTTCAGCAACCGACAGAGGCATTCCTCTCACTCACATCCTCTTTGTATATACAAAATTCAACGCACAGTGTATGTCGCTCGTTTCGCGTTCTCTCAGAAACGAGGCGATTTTCTCTCCTGCGCCTCCTCGCCTTGCCGCCCTCCCCCACCCCCCTTCCCGCCCGTCACCAGAGCCGGTGTTAACACTCCATTATCTAAAACCCTATTCGCTTTTCTCATAACAAGACGTGTGTTGATGGGAAAAAAAAAAAAAAGTTCCCGACCACGGTGCCTAAATTTGCTTAGAGGAATTACTCTTTTGTTGCCGCGGCTGAAAACCAGAGAGGTATTCTAACCTGCTTACTTTTGCCTCCTATAAACTTCGCTGGAGTCTTGGCAGTGACTCCGGGTTCATTTGGGGACAATGCAGATCTGGGAAAAGAGCCCTTTTTTTCTGCTGCACAGTTATTGAGATGGCAGCGTTCCAAAAAACACAACTGATGGAATATCATAACGACTAACCCACAAAACAGATTTATGACAGGTTTCTATGCTGGCTCCTTTTCTTTCAAGTCACTGATATCTACCTCCTTGCACTGAATGCAATAGAGGATAAAAATCTTTCCCCATCCTCCGCTTCACCTTCCACGACCCTGTCTAAATCAAAGAGCACTAGTGTTCACGCTCAACTTGAATGAACTGCTGTTGCCTGCCCTGTGGGCTGTTTGTATCTCAGCAACTGGCAAGCCAATGAGGGATGGACTAACATATTATAATAATCTGTTTCATCTTGCTAGTCACGTCGCTCACAAGACGATTCAGAGTAGCGTCTCGGCTTGGACATTTCTTTTGCTGACGGACAGAAAAGCAGCCCGTCAGGACCTGCTGACGAATATTAGAGTGTGAGCTGGAAATCCGAACAAACGCAAAGTATATTACCGCTGACGGAAATGCCTGTTTTGATCGCACTGGGCGGTCGATGCTTTAACGGCACGAATACCTTTCGACAGTTCTATCATAGGACTGGAAGTAGGTCAAAGTTAGCCCTCCAGCAAACAACTTTATTCTCCTTTTCTGATGAGTTAATGCATTTGTCACCTCCACAGTGCAAACCTGAGATAGACGGAGGCACTTTTCGGTAATGAAAGATGTCGGATGTGTCGTTCCGGGGCGGGGGGGTTCACCGAAACCCCCCTCTTTGTTTAAAGATTTGAAAATAAGTGACAAATCAAATAAAAGAAGCATTTTTTGACCAAAGAAATCTTATGTAAAAAGTGGAAAATTAAAAAGTGTTCGCTCTATTCCCCTCTGGAAACGTTGACAATATTACTATTGATTTTCTTCAGCCTGTGACTGAGCCTGCGGGTCTACAAAAGAAAAGCCCCCGACGAAAATAAGAAAAAGGTCATTCAAGATGACGGGGATCAATCCCACTGGAACCGCCCTGGAGTTTCATGTTGAATACCTCAGTAGAAGACACGTCGATAAATCTCTTTAACTACAAAATGAGTGAGAAAAGGACAACAGACCCACATTGGCCTGACACATGGCTATTTGAAAAAGGAATAATATTCTAAAGTTTGCATCGGAAATATTGTCAGTCAGTCATAAGAGCAAGACGAGTAAGAGTGCTACTAAAATGATGAAATGTTCTCTGCAGCAGTGATGATACTGCCAATGGTAACTTGGGACTACGGACTATTGTGTTTGCAGTTTGACTTAAAAGTGCCCGGTAGTTTTACAGTTTTACAGCCATTATAAATCTAGATGTTCTGGCATTTAGTCTGGCTGAGGTTAAACAAACGATGCATATAATGCCTTTTTGTTACACTTGAAACGCAGTCAAAATCATTAAAGAGTATTTAACACACTTGTAGATCGGAACTCTCAGCAGTACCGTCAAACTATAGATTTATAATAAACAGCTCGCGTGGCAAATATCGAATTAATAATAAACGTCACATTTAAGTGATAAAGAAAATATAACAGCAACATAACGATGGTTTATGGTTTATTTGGTTATCCAAAGCAAATAAACAAACAAAATTACCCACAAATGTCATGCATGAGGAGTCATTAAATTTTATTGGACAGTAATGGGACACCCTCCCAGCTCCCTCTGCGACTCCCTGCAGTCACTTCCCTGAAATGAAAAGCAAGAGAAGCTGGCTCCGGGTGCTTTGCTGGTGAAGCCATTACCAGTCCTCCAAGGTGCACATATCCCCCTTCTTGATTTGAACCACATGCTCACGGTTTTCACAGACTGATAAATCAAACTCCAGATTACATCTAACTGCAACAGAGCAGACAGATATGCCCTGACCTCTGACCACAGAAAAGAATACCATCTCGTTGTCTCAAACAATGGGCTTCAACCAGTGGTAATCTGGTTACTGCTGCAGTTACCCACACCATTCCCAACTGCTAAGGCGGGACAAACACTGGTCGGTTAAATGCAAGGTTATAAAAAAAAGAGCCCAGAACGCCATTTATTTTCAAACATCCATGTGTCCAATGTGTTAGGGAGGTACTGCTAGCATACTGATACTGATAAGCATTTAAAGCAGGCGATAGCAAAGTTAATGATCGCAACTCTCCATCACGGATCCATAAATAAACAATATAAAATCCTGGCAAAAGTACCACCCAGTGGTGGATCCAACTTTGGACGTGTATACAGGATTTGTGTTTATGCAAAGAAAATGTTGCAGTTGAAGCATGTCTAACATGACTTTGGCATAAATTGATGACAGTGATGAGTATTCAATATGTGGCCATAGAATCAAAACTTTGACATGTATTACCGGTCTGCATGGGCATGTTGTCCAAAAATGGAAGAGCCAAAACTAAAAAAGGCCAGCTTTTGCCCTCAGGTCAAAAACAAACCACTGGAGGAGGAAGCATGTTCAGACGGACTCGACAGGGAGTCCAATGACTTGCTAGCTAACCAATAGCAAGCCTTTAAAGGGATTATTACATTTGTAAACTGGACTGGAAGTCAAAACTAGCGGTGCATCTGCCCCGTCTTCAGACGTGATCGTGAGAATTTCGGTTGCGTATGGAAAAACCCAAGGTTTTTGAAAAGGCGCCGTTGACTCGAGGCTAATCTAATCTGGATGAGACAAATACACGTGTTACCGTCTCTGCAAAATAAACTCACTGTTTGTCTCTCGGAAATTTGTTATCAGTTGTCACAATGTCTTTGACTCACTGTCCAAAGTTTTGTCTCACTGGCAAGTCTTCACACAACTCGGTCTCAAGTTGCATTTGCCCTTATTTGCACTCTGAAAGCAACGGTGCTCATGAGCATGTCGGTGGACGTCCTCGTGTGGCTTCTTCCAATGCTGCTTGTTTGAGCTTATTAGTGAATGCCCGTCTGTACACTCATTGATGCCAGTCCTCGGGACAGATGGTGGCAAGACAGGGTGAGTGAGAATACATCTGATACACACACACACACACACCAACACACACACACACACACACACACACACACACACACACATACACATACACATACACATACACACACACATATGCATGCATAGGTTTGCTGACTACACTTGTGCTGTGTCTATGGCCCAAACTGTCTACTTTGTTGCAAACTACAATGATTTCTAATATTTGTGATCAAAACGCGAAGTGAGCTTTACGTTTGGCGGATTGCGTCTTGGATTCCGTGAGCATCTTCTGCGAGGTTTAATTTGACGGATGCGTCGGCTGGCGGTTTGCAGTGAGCGCGGCATCAATGAAGCTTTTGCGCGTTTATACCCGGATTGCTCGGCTGTAATCTACACCGGGTCAGTGGCCGACGATTCGTTGCGGTTTGTCCGTGTTCACATTAAAAGAGTATAAAAGATTAATTTGAGGTTTACATGTTTACCAAAAACTAAATCCCCAGGAGGAGAATCAAAGCTCCGCTGTCCTCATAAGGTCATTGTGCACTCAACAGTGTTTAATAGGATGTGTTTTGTGCCTTGAGTTGTCTCTGCGGGATACCGCTAAAGCAGTGGGACAAATATCAACTGGCAGCATTTGTGATGCTGGACAGGAAGGTGAAGCAAAACGCTAATGGCTGAGATCTTCCACCACGGGGGTAGGTTGACAAACTGAGACGCAGTGTTAAGAGCCCGTTCCTAGAATCGGAATCCTTTTCATCCAAATGACATATTTAGAAATAATCCAATAACGTCATCGTATCAGAACATGGCTGCAAAACAACGCTGGAGCTCTGCCTCCTTCTTTGCTGTTTATTTTTTTTTTCTGTCAGTAGAATGAAAGAAAATCAGTGCTCAAAAGCAGCACCACTCCGATAAATTGAGGAGAATGTCCGAAATGAGGACCAGATTAACAAATGACGTTTCGGTTTGTCAAAGAGGGAAGGCGCTGTGATATTTTTCAATGACAAATCTTACAATGCAACAGAATAGTCTGGTATTGTAGAATCTTGTGGAGGGGTTTCTGCACAATATCCCATTTTTTTTTAAGCTGATAGAATCTGATTGTTATTATTAGTTTCATAAAACATCATGGGGTTATTGCAATTTTAGAGACATGTGGATTTGTTGCAGTTAAGACACTTGAGAGTCTGTACTTTGTCCTCTGGACACAAGACTTACCAGATGTCAAGTTAGAGCAACTGCCTACAAACAACTAACTAATGACTGTTTTATTCCATACAAATATATGGGATGAGTTTGGATGTTCAGAAAGTTCCTGCAGATGTGACGGTGTGCAGACAAAGGATTGGCGTGAGTTCAGCAGAATCACGTGCTAACACCTAATAACAGGTATTCCTCATAATGCATTTATTAATTTCTTTTTTGCTGACTCATACTTAGTAATGGACGACCATCCCCATGTGCCGGCAGGAGGAAACATCAAATGATAGAGGAAAATAGAAGTACTGACCTACTAGATGAGTTAAATACATGAGTTGCGGGTCAATACGCATCATCAGGATGATCGTCATGATGATTCAACCTCCCTTGTTCAAGCAGGCAGCACAATTTCTGGTAAAGGCTGGTGAGACATGACGCGTTTACTACGGCGACTGCCCGCTGGCAGGTCTTCCCGGGTTCATGCTTAATCCTCTGCAGATAATTCAGAATGCGGTGTCACATCGGGTTCTCTACCGGCCGGAGAGCCGCACATGTCGCGTTGTTGCCCATAAACTCGACAACATTTTTACAGTTGCACACCAACAGGAACAGGTTACCAAATTCAATCCAGTCGACAGAGGGACCCTCTCGGTCTTAATAGGCAGGACTGAAAAGAGTTGAAGGACGTCATTAGTGCATAAAATAAGCTTTCATGCATCTTCTGCCTATTTGAACGTTGTCTAAATGTTCTGTCACTAAATCATTGTTTGCGTTTTCGGACGGCAGCATCCGCTAAACGAAACTAATCTTTTAAGGTTATTTCGTCACAGATTGTAGAGCCCCCAAACCAGTATGTAATTTTTTTCTTTTTTTTTTGCTTATTTTCACTTAAGATTTTGCAGTCTCTTTCAAGAGACATGAACTATAGCGTGAAGCTGAGGAACGCCTCTGAACATGTTATTTCTATCTGGTTATAGAAACCGGATACTTTATGTAATTTATAATGACATTTTTGTTTAATATATCATTAACTAGGACACACAGGCTAAAGATTTAATGTGTGATGGTGAAGTCGTTTCATTCCCTGCGCACTTTTAGTTTCTGGTGAGCTGGAATGCTGTTGACTTTGTTAATTACCCCAATAATTCTTCTATTTTTTTTTCATCTTTCAAAACCTGATTCTGGAAAATGCCGATCTCTAGACAGGATAATGTATGCACAGTCTGGATCGACAGCCAAGTACAATAACTTCAACACGCCATGATTAAATGACTGTATAGGGGACAGATATGGAATTCTCCTAACAGCGAAAGGTAAACGAGAGAGTGCGAGTTTTCAAAGCTGACACTTTTTCTTTGCTTACCGTGATTTGTGTTTCTTCTTATGAAAATGGCCGTTGTTGTTTTTCAGTAACTCGCACTTGACAGCGCCGCTTCTGCTTGATGTCTGCACAAACAATCAGCATCTTAAAATGGGAATTTTTCATTTTTCGCGTTAAGTGGATCAATTTCTGTTACGAGTGCATCCTGTGAGCTCCTAGTCAAGCAGGAAGACGAACCCTTACCGTCTTGCAAGAGATGACCGTCAAAGATCGGGCTCGCTGTTGCCACTTTCAAGCATACCGATCGAAAAAAGCGTGTTTTTATAGTTTTGAGAGGCCGTGGCATTGTGGAGTGATCCACTGCGTGAACCCCTGGGGCTCATCTTTTTGTGCATCTCCATCTCACTCCAATCAGCCTTGTTTATTTTCTTTTTCCTCTCTTTAACCAATCTGCATCTACACCCCCTCTGCCCCCCACACCCCCCATCCTTCCTCACCACCAACCCTTCTGTCCTCTTCATTAATGCCTGGCTTTGTGAGACCCCCCCTGTGAATCCTGGCATCACACTCACATTTCAAAGGAATGAAAATGCAGCACTGGTCTGTGCCATCAGTTTTGTTCTCCCTTTCATCTGCCCGGACATATTAAGACAAGAAAGGCGAAGCTCTGCGGCAGCTCCCACATGAATCAGTTCAAGGCCCCTGGTGGAAACGTGTGCTGGTCATTTCAGGTCCCGTCGCGGGTGAGGGTGAGAAAGCTAAAGATTGAATCAGACCACGTAGGACGCTCAAGCGATAGTAGCCCTTTCAATGCGGCATTACGGAGGAGGACGCATCTCGCCACCCCGTCTGCTCAAGCATGTGGAGACCACAGATTGTTCTCGCGCAAAGCCGCCAGCAAAAGTTGTCACAGGGCTCCGTCGACATTAGCGTAAGAATAAGTTTTGACAGAAAGGCGGAGCGGCTTTCCCAAAAAGACCAACGTTGGGGACGTATGACCACGGTGCTGTTAGGTAACAAAAAAGTAAACAACCAGTAAACAAACAGCTCAGCCAATCAGATTTCAGTGGTCCTCATTTATCAAATCCATCACAAGGCCCTTTCACACATGCTCTGAAAACCGAAAATGTTCTCAGCCTGTGAGCATTCTCAGCTATCCAGACATTTTTGCTTCTCATCTGAGAAACTTCTAGGGCTCTAGCAGTCAGTGAAGAAGTTTCTCTCCCCAGTCAAGCATGAAGTAATGAAGCAAAAATACCAAAAGAGAAAAAAGGGGGGCTAAGAACATTGGCTGTGGTTCCTTTAAGTGGCACGCTACAGAACTATTCTTCATTCTTTATTCATCAGACAGTCTGGTTGTGTGTTGCATGTGTGACCGGGAAACATTGGCATGGTTTTACATGGCGACGTCCAAGAGCTAGTGTAGGTTCTTGTACCGCGACTGTCTGACTCTTTCAAATTATTAGTAAACAGACACTGCATGCGCTAAATGTCTGGTCTGGTAACAGCTTAGCATTGCATTGCACCCCCACCTTGATTCAGATCTGCAAACGTCAGGTTTGACCCGATGGCAGGAATTAGATTTGAACAGAAATAACTGTACTCTATTTTACACTGTCTTTTGCTGTTTCAAATGCTGGCCTCATTGCTTCTCGGGTGTGTTCACACCTGTCCTCAGGGCCGGCCATTTGTGATAGGATTACCGAGGATGCATGTTGGTGCCAGGTCTGGATTGGGCCCCGCGTGGCCCAAAGGGGATCAATCTATTAGATGTTTGAAATCCACGTACTGTCTGAGCAAAGGTAGGATTTCCAAGAATTATATACAATTATTACAACAACTGTGACTTGGAATGGATTTATGAATGATATATTGCCAGATCCAGGTGTAAAGACTGATCTGTGCGATAGTTATTGCTTAACAATTTATTTATTTGGTATTCAAAATAAATAAGTTGACAATGTCAACTTGCTTGGAGTCAAGGGTTAGAACGCCGTCACTGTCCATGTGTTTCATAAACCAAAATGATAAAATGAAATAAAATAAAATAAAATAAAATAAAATGGAATAAAATAAAATAAAATAAAGAAATAGAGATATTAAGTGTTAGTTCCATTGCTTAAATTTGCTTTTGATAAAGTTTCTGACATTAAATAAAGCTGACAGTTCCTGTTACAGCTCTGTGCATATAGTATCTGAAAAAATCCAACCATATAATCATCCGGCAAGAGAAACAAAAAAGTTGTGATTGAATGGAATAGAAGGAGTGATTGCAGAGAAAGCAGCTAAGTAGCTGCAGGTAACTGGGGAAAAGTCTGCAACCTACCTTGTGTCCTGGTGCATCTCATTCTTGGATATTCTGATTTCTTGGGGATACCTGATTTCCCCATGGGAAAATGCTGGAGAAGCTTAAATGCTTCAATGAACATCATATATTGCTCTGCTTAGTTGCAGTCACTTTCACTCAAGCATCCCGGGGAAAAAAGAGCCCAAAGCTGCAAATGATTCAAAAGAAAAACAGGGATTGGAACAACATGGTCAAAGGCCGAGGGCAAAAGTTTTGTGCATACCGTGTATTACTGGTAAGCAAAGGGCTAGGTGTTTTGGCTACAGGCTTTGGACCAATAAAAAGGAGGTTAAGAGGACCCATGCTTAGTCAAGTCTCTGGAAGGAAAGACAACTGGGAAAGGAATGAAAAATCTACAAATAGATGCTTGCAGGCGAGAGCGAAGGTGGTCAATCGCACTCACAAAACCTGGAGATAATTAGCACGAGTCTCTCAAGCAGAAACAAACCGGCTAACAGGGCGACGCATAACTAAAAATGGAGACTTGAAAACGAATCTAGAAGGACTGACTTACAGTGGAAGAAAAAGGAAAAGGCACTCTGAGGAGACGTCTGAGGCAGGATATGGTCTGCAGATGTCGTAGGTTTAAAGCCTGCAATACACCAAAGGAAAAGAAACAATCTTATGTGAATGAGACAAGAGGCAAAGAGTTTTACTATTTGTGGCCGCACTGATCGAATATTGCAACAAATCCGTTGTCTAGCGAGATAATTATTAATGCAGGGATAACAGTGAACTTTCAGAGCACGTGTTATCCTTGTATAACTGTTAAAAAACTGTTCGCGTGAAGGATTAAAAAAAAAAGGGTATTGGAAATTTAGATCCTCTCCCAGTGACCAACCAATCACGATATGAATTGGTCATGCATGTGTCTCACGTCCCTCATCACATCCATTACTTTCTCATGGCTCAATTTACCCCTTTTATTTGTTTTCCTCCTCTTTAGATCACCATATAATGATTAAATGATGAAGTTTCACCTTCAAACCCCGGAGATGTTGAAGCCACTGGGAACAGAACTGCCTCGAAAAGCCAAACCGAAACATACAGCCGCTGTGATGCCCGCCATGTTGGTGTTGGCAAGTGAGAGCCAGATTGATCGGACCCACATTTTCAAATGACTGTTGTCAAAAATTAACAAGAAATTGCAATTCACTATTCTATATTTCTCCATCCATGAATTCCCTCATTATCGATACCACTTATCCTGTACTCCGGTGACACGGGGTCTGGAGTCTATCCCAGCTGTCACTGGGCGAAAGGAGGGGTACTTTCTGAACCAGTTGCCAGTTGATAACAGGGCACATGACCATTCACCCTTTCATTCGCATGTCTAGGACAGTCATGGTCTCCGATGAACCTCCTGCATGTTTTTGGACTGCGGGAGGAAACCGGAGAACCCAAAGGAGAACATGGGAGGACACGGAGACTCCACACAAAAAGGCTCCCCGTCAGTATCCAACCGTGGACGTTCTTGCTGTGAGCCAGAAGCGATAACCCCTGTGCCACTGTGCCTGCAACACGCAACTAGCAAGAGATAATATCTCCGTGTTGGAGATTTGACTTGCGCTCATTTGTCACAATCCAAGGAGCTCGTATCAGCAGAGCAGAAATCCTATGCGTAGTCTGAAAGCGGATGTGATCTTGAACCCATTTCATATCAAATGCTTCTTATCTTCATAATTGTGACGAAAACTTGAATCCATTATCCATTCCAACGACATCCTTTTGCCTCAATTGACCAAGAAGTCTTGGCTGAGAAATACTCTGATAACACCTGGAGCTCATCGCCCAATCCTTCAGCCCATCTGAGATAACATAATCTACGATGTTGTAAGAACAAAAACTACCTCGGTTCCATCTGATAAACGGCTCGAAATTCCATGCTCGGGTTTCTGAGGGAGTAGAGATGTTATTCACAAGCTCAATAAAAGAAGCCTGTCAGGACAATACAGAAATCTCAAAATTGAAAGGCAATATCATATGCTGGGTAAGACTAAAAGTATGGAGAAGTTGAATACATGTTAAAGATGCAGTCTGCTAAATGCCATTATCACCGTCCTCTGACTCCTACACATCGGACAGAATTTTTTTTTTTTTTTTTTTATTCAAATCATCACATCCCGACAGTCTGGTTACATAAGGAGGTAACACAAGTCCACTCTCAATTTGTGATTCCATATTTATGTATTTGTGGAGGAGTTGAGAGTTTTTTTTATTTTTTTATGGAGTAAACACCTACCTACGTACCAGCCAATGTGTTAGAGCTATCTAAAGGGGGGGGGGGGGGGGGCAGAGAGCTGAAGGAGAGATGCAAAAGCAAAACTCTGAACTGCAGATGACTGAGAAAGCAGCGTTGATAAATTCAGTTTGGTCCTAAAATGACCAGTTTGAAGGAAAACCTTCGGGGGGGGATTAAGTTTGCAACCACCAAAGTACAGCAAATGGTGTCATACAAAGATAAAGAACATTGAATGCGCGACCACTTCTTGGACCAGATGCTGCTTGGAATGCATCGGGGGTTTTGGCCTGTTTGCTGGGTTAGTGGTGGGAAGACTGAAGTTTTCTCTGTGTCAAAGTACTTAATCCAATCAATATTTACCTTGGAGTCATTACTCAATAAATGGATATATTTATCCGTACTATTTAATTCTGCGGTGCATCGCTGTTCGCCAAGCTTGTTCTGGAACTGTCAGACCTCGAGCATATCAGGTATATATTTTTATCATTTCCGTATTTACGAAAAGGAGCTTAAGTAGCACATTGACAGAGGGAGAAAACCCCAAGGGGAGAAATATAAAGAAGAATCTGGCTCGACCATATTAACACCTGGTTTAAAGTGCTATTAGACATTCTTAATCTTCAGTGTGATCAGAATGTGATGGGTCTGCCAGACATTCAGAGGTGGTCTGGCTCAGATGGCTCAGATCTCAGCCAGAGTCCACCAGGTGTAATTTAATGCAAACCACACAGTCTGTTTCTTACATTACCAAACTTATTCTCAGAGTTTAGAGTTCTTGCTCCATAGCGAAGGAGCTCCAGCTGCAAGCACTGTTGTGGCAACAAATGACTTTTCATCATTTCCGCTGCCTCCATCAATAGAAGGAAAAAAAAAATCGTGCCTTCTGCCTGAAATGGAAAACAAACGACAGGCTATACCGTGTCCTGTCAAATGACCCCCGCTTCTCAACTTTGCCAGCTGAATTGAATCGGTTGTGCCTGCGTGTCAACGCGATGCACTCTGACAGGGGAGGAAAAATGTGAGCCTGCTCCGGCCATTACGTCTGCCAGGTTCCCCATATTTCAGTTAACCAAATGAATACATGATGCATCAATATTCATTGAAAGTGCAGGCCCTGTGGCAGATGTGATCGTGTATGTTTCTACGCATGGAGGGCGGCCTAGTGAAGTGGGGATTGGCTCTGGCAAGCCTACCTCCGAGTAACCGGGAGATTATTTCTAACAAGAACACGAGAATTAAATTTTGGATTTGAGAGCGGCTATCAGACATCGAAGTTACATGGCACTTACTCTGAACTTTTTTGCTGGTTTGCTCTGGGATATCCTTTTTCTTTGTTTCATTCATTCATTCATTCATTCATTCATTCATTCATTCATTCATTCTCTGTACCGCTTATCCGACACACAGGGTAACAATGGTGTGTCTTGGCTGTTATTGGGCAATTGGCGGGGTTCACCTTGGACCAGTTCCAGTCGATCACAGGGCCACATATGGAGACATACAACCATTCACACGCCATATAGAAACATGAAACTATTCCTGTTGCTGTGTGAGAAGGACTAACCCCTGTTCCACTTTGTCACCCTTCTTTTCTTCATACTCCGATCCCAATGTCACAGGACTCGGTTTTTATCATTATAAATTTAAGCACTTTTATGCTTCAATTACATTTACAAAGATCAGTCTCACTCAATATTGGCAATCTGTGAGACACCGGAAGCTGATATTAAACACAGATGTGTTTATAAGGGAATCAGTCAATGTGACTGTCAAAGCTTTTCCTGGCCACAGTGGATGCTGTCGATGTGCAGCCGGCGTGCAGAATACACCTGGATGCAGAAGGCTGTCAGGTTACCAAATCCAACAGCAAATGAGCTGGAGCGTTCTGTGTCCAACATACTGTTGACATTCAGTAACTGAGTGTAGTTAGAGTGATACAGTAGAGTATTACTTGATTTAATTTTTATTTGATAACATGGTCTCATTGTGATTGTGATTTCTTGTCCACTGGGGACATGTATCCATCTCCCACAGACATCTGGATCACAATCCTGTGCTCCCTCAGAATTACACAACAAATGCCACGAATCAGAGAAAGAGATGACTAAACATCCTGCATGCTGTGATGGGTGAATTTGGCCTTTGGCACTTGAGGGGGTGTATTTTAAATTATTTGAGGCTTATGAAGGTCAAGGGCAAAAAACTTTTGAGGATCATCAGCATCATCATCCTTTTTTGTACTCAGCATTCGTGTAAAAAAAAAAAAAAAAAAAAAAGCTGCAGCCATAGCCTCGCATACAAGTCACTGGGATTTAATACTGTGACGCAATGCAGTATATTTGTTTTTGCCGCTCCTTCCGTTACCCCGTTTTACCCGGAAATAGAGCACCTTTTTAGCCCGACTCATCAGCTCATTTCCCGTTGACAGAGAACCGACTGGACTCCGTATATCGACAGACGCGGTTATCCCCCGTGCTGGCTGACTATCTTTTTCCACCGTGAAACCCTAATTGCATTCTGCTCACACGTATAACCCGGATATGAGGCCGCCTTGACAGTTCTGTCTCAGGTCTTACTTGTTGGCATGCTGCGGGCAAGCAAGGAGGCGACTGAGAGAAAGGGAGCTAAAGCCGAGCGGGGAGAAAGAGAGGCCACGCAGCGGCAGGACTCAGCTGCGTGTTTGCCGTTTCATCCAGCTGAAGTTCACATGAGGACACGCTCACACACTCGCTGCCTTGAGATTAGCCACAGTTTTTTTTTGTTTTTTGTGAGGAGGCAGACAAGAGAGGGGGGTTAATTTCTTAATCGGTTCTGACTATTTTGGCTTTCCAGACGTATTCGGCGTACACAAAGAATATGTAGGCACCATAGGGGGACCTTTAAGGCTCGCCGGGGATCGGGGAAGGAGCCCCGTATAGAGTTACACGTCTGAGAAGAAGAAAGGGCCGCAGAGGGAAAAACGTTCATCTGAGACATGGGAACTTCTCCGTGGTAATTCTGTTGACACATAAATGGCTAGAAGGCTATAGGCCCGAGGGAAAGATGGCCGGAAGATAATGGGAGGCATGTAAGGGGCCATAATGAGAAGCAGAACGTATGTGGTGGGCCCCTACGTGCTTTGCATAGCCGAGGCCCGGCATATTTGTTGTCTAACTAACCCCTCTCCGCTCCAACGTATCGGCGTATGAAAAACAAATAATATATGCTAATATGTTTTCGAGTGACGTGATCGTAAAATAGAGCAATGGTTTTAAGCAATGTACGAGGAATTTTTGAAGCAACCTAAACCCTCATTCCTCTTATGTTCTCTCTAAAATGTGTGTGCACATTGGTGTCTTCCATGAGGTTTTGATAAAGTACCCAGTGAGGCCCTGGTTCTATTGCCTACAGTATCAACCTCTCCAAGGAACCAAGGGGGGTTGTTAACCTAGAACAGCTTTGCTTTGCCAAAAGAGGAACTTTTGAATATCAGCCCAACAGCTTGCCCCTGAAATAACCAGAATAGACCTTTTGTGAATGAGAATGCACGGTCGATTTCCACATTAGCCTGTCGCACAAAAATCTTGAGGTTTTCACGTGTGAGGTGTGTTCAGAATGCAACGGGGGTTGCCAATTGTGTGCCGCCGCGATTGCTCGTGTGAAAGTGTTTTGAAAGGTTTTTAGCCAGAGTTAGATGCTGTCAAATGAGAGGAAGGAGAAATAAAGAACTATGCAAATGAATTTACAACAGCTAAGGTGAGCCAAGTAACCACTAACCTACTTGACAGAAATGTTTACAGAGACATTTGGTCCCCATCTGTCATTTGTTCGCTTCAAGGCTAAAAGGATATCTTCTTTTAATGTTCAAATAAGATGTGACATTGGTGTTTTTCTTCCATTTCGTGAAATCACTTACAGTAAGTTCAGTAAAGGGCCAAATCATGACTATTCATTTTATTGTCTGGGGAAAAAAAAGAGACTTCTGGAACAGAGCGAGGTTTTGTTGAGGAGGGCCATGTTTTTGTGATTTTCTATTTGATTAGCCAGCTCTCCCCCGACATTGTGCAAAGCCATGGTGCATTTCCAGTACAGGCTTGGGACTAGTCAGGACACTTTTACTGGAAGAATGCTAGACAGCAGGGTGACTCACTCAAGTTCAACTCAAGTAACCCAGGTTTGAATATGTTCTTTAAGCCAGTTTTAAAGATAGAAAGCATGAATCAGACTATTTGATCTGCCACAAGATGCTTCAATGACATTTATTCTCCCATATTCCTGTTTCATGTTATCATTTAAGGAAGCGTATATAGTGCATATCTTCTCAACAAACACAACCTGATGGTAAATCAAGACACAAACTCTCCCCAGCGGGAACAGCTGATCAAGAACATGTATGCTTTTTTTTAGGGATGGGATTTACATTCCTGCTATATTTACGGTGGGTGCCAACATTTGCTTGTTATTTTTCGTGCCGATCCATGCCCGTGGCTCGATCCCGATCCCGATAACCAGGCAGAGGGCAAATGATAAGATGACACAAGCACAAAAGGGCACTATCTTCTTGTGCGGATGACGTACATGCGAGAATTGGTGCTCGCAGACACTATCTGCATGTGGTCCTCTGGTCCTGGGTGCACAGCATCCCAGCTACAGCTGGAAGCACAGATTACGGGATATTATTTTGGGATTTTGACAGAATAGGTTTTTCAAATTCAAGTGGGAAAAAAACCCAGCTAATTATGATATGGTGACAGTAAACATTACTGGTTTCTGACTTTTTGTTACCATAAAAACTTGATAAGGACCTGAACTAGATACAAAACTGACACACTCATCAGATACGGTAAGTGGAATAAATGAAAAACAGATTTCTTGAATTCATTTGGTTTCCATGTGCTCAGTGTTGAATTTGCAGACTAAGGCTGAATGAAAACAAGTCAAAGGCTATCAACTGTGAATGCTCTGGGCAAAAACTACCCAGCGCCATCATAACAAACATGTAATACAAATTGAAACGGTAAATAAATGGCCGATTAAAGATGCTAAAAATCACTCAATCATTGTGGCGCTTGCAGAAATAACTGCTGTTAAGATATGCTAATACTAATACTTATAATACTAATGATGAACGATACTACTACTGATAACGATAATAATAATAATGATAGTAATAATAATAATAATAATTTAAAAACATTTTGTGTTATAGAGGGGTGGATGGCTGAACGGTTAGATGGATAGACTTCATAAATCCTTAAGGAAAATTGATGACCACTATATATCTATATGTGTGTGTGTGTACAAACACACACCACACACTTATATCCAAAGGGGTCTCAGCATAGGATTAAATATGTTTACAGAATGAGATGGATGTCATTTTTACAGAATGAAATGGATATATAAATATACATATGCAAGAATGCACATGTTCTTCTGTGCCCATATGCTGTTTATACATGTCTGGGACATTTGTAGAATGACTTAAGAGATTTGGCCATTTAGGTTGTGAGTCATTACAGAGAATTATACACACTTGGCTCTGGCTTCTTACGGAGTTTGCGTTTTCGTGACTAGTCAGTGGCATTAAACACTGACCTGACAAAGCTGCCTTAATGTCATCAAAAACTCCAAAAGCTCCTGAAAAATTAGGTGTGGTTGGTCAATTAATGGGAGTCCAGTTCCAGTGAGACATGAGAGATTACGGTGTGTTGTCGTCATCGTATCAAAACACGAACTCATTGCTAACTCGTAGTGAAAGATGAAAAATATGTCAAAACCACTCCAGTCCATGTGCTTACTGGGGCCTGCTTTCAAAGCAAAGGCTTAATGTAATTCTCTAGCACAACAGGATTTGTGTTAGTCCCAGGAGGGTCAGTGAGGTTAAGAGTCGCTAAGTAGTAGTGTTTAAATCCTTCCTAAGCTCAGCCACCACAATGCAGGGCCCCCCACACTCCACTGGACTCATTTCACCTCAGGGTATGGTTTGGGTAACCGAAGGCAGGGGGGAAGGTTACACCATCCATCGGAGACGGTTGATTCGGGCACAGGCATCTATGGATACGCTGACGGATGTATCACACGGGTTCCATCGAATTTGAAGGCAATGTGTTTGGGGGTTTTGACTTAATTGTTTGGTCAAGCTTGTTTACAAGATCTCCAGTTTCAAGGATCACACCAGGTTACACAGACTCACAGGGCTTAACTATCTTTGGCCAATGTACATCGCTCTCTACAGGCCTCCTACTGTCATCTTTCCCTTGAGGTAGTTTGCAATAAAACTGCAATATGGTAGTGATCTGAACGTGTTGCTACAAATTTAACCCACCAATTACAGTTTTTAATAATGCTCTTGGTGTTTTGACAGTGGAGGTGGGAGTGCATCAGGGATCAGCATCAAGCCCCTTTTTGTTTGCTAGTTTTGATGGACAAACTGACAGATGGACTTAGGCAGGAATCATTACGACCTACAGAGTTTGCGGACGACATTGTTGTCTGTACTGAGAGCAGGGAGCGAGCGGAGGACGGTTGAGAGAGTTGGAGATATGCCCTGGAAAGGAGAGGAATGAGAAATGCCAGCATGTTTGTCATCCTAAGCATTAGCGCTCGGTCGCTTTGGATATGATAAGGGAGCTTCGGCTTGCAATAGAAATCACAAGCTGTAGAATTGTCCTTTCCTCACCATTTTTTACTTTAATTGTCATTCGTGAAAATATCAGGACCTCTGCATGTCCCAGACCTAAGTGCCTCCTTAGTCTGGCAAGAACTTATTAATACTCCAAAATGATTGAACTGATGGTAGCTATAGCAACCAGCATCTGCCATCACTCCAAACTGGAGAGACTCTCATTGTGTTGAAGTCATTAAAGGTGAATGAGCTTTCTGCTGAAGCACCATGTAATGCCCAGGAAGCGAGGCTCCGGGGCCACTGGAACGGGCACTCGATAAGTCAATGCCCACACTGTCCTGTTCAACACCTAGACCAATGCTCACTATCTGTGATTTATGAGATACACATTGGGGATTAAAAGCATAAACTTCGTCTTCAAATTCACCCTGAAAATGTAGGCGGAACTATGCTGGTAGATTTGATCTCAGCCACAATAACCGTAGGCTTAAAAGAAACCGGAGAGCAGCGCACATAATCATTCTGCTATTATCACAGAATAATTCAAGGTAAGGTTGATATGAAGAAGAACTTCTCAATTTAGCAAGTGATTTGCTGTCCGGGCTCTGTTTTGGTGGCACTACTTTCATCTGCACATCTTTTAAACGGCGTCTTTGTCATCAGTCATCAGACGATAGAGACAATTGTACAGGACTGGATGGGGATTGAAGTCGATGGGTTCACACAAACACACACATGAGGACATAACGCACACACACCCTCAACTCAACGCCGTCTTAACTCCCACCTCTCTCCTTCCCCTCGTTGCAGAGCAGCATACGGAAGTCAGTGCGGCGCGCCTCTGTTTGGGCAGCATACATGGCCTCCGCTGTCTGTGCTGGGACACCTTCACACCCCGACACCCTCTCCCCTCCCACATGTGCAAGTCTTTGAGTACTGTTGTAATGTCTTTTTATTTGTAATTTCTTATCACGTTGCTTATATGCTGAGGTGTTTTGTTTTTCCCAATTCCACTCTGTGCCCCCCAAAAGGAGCCTAGTTTGGAAGCGGCTTTTTTTTTCCCTCTTCTCCCCCATTGTTTTCCTTGTTCTCCTTTTTTGGTGAAATCTTCTTGTCGTAGCAACTGGACTTGAATTTCTTCACTTGACATTTCACCCCTCATCTGAGATGCTTCCTCGGTTCCAATGGGCCTCGGCTGAGGGGTGAAACATCTTCAAGTGAAGAAATTCAAGTCCAGTTGCCACGAAAAGAAGATTTTGACAAGAATTCACCATGACCTGGATGACTGAGAACCTCTACAGACTTGTTCTCCTTTTACTAATTTCTTGATATTTCCCCCTCTGTAGGAGGATTAAAGGAAATATTCATTCTTACATATGTTCATTGACGGGGTTCAAATGGGGCCGTTGTGGTCGAATGCAGGACTGCGACCCAATTCCCGGGGAGGAGGCAGACAGTACTCAGGTGTGTGCAATAAACTGGATGTGAGTACTTTGTAATATAAGTCCCTTGGTTAACACTCAGGGCTCTATTTTCTGTCTGGGGCATGTGGCAAAACAGGTAGTGCTTGTTTTGAACTGGCGCTATGGTCATTTTTCAGCCGTTCTATGCCCTCTCCAAATTAGCAAATCCACCTGTGACATGTTTGTTTAAAAATGACGTGTGTGTTCATGCAGCTGTGTGAATGGGGATTTTTGGCGGGAGGGCGGGGAGGGGGCGTGTTCAGGGGCTAAAAGGGGTCGCAACCCCTTTGATTCAGGATTGTTTGGGTTCGGCCTCTGATTTTTTTTCCAACATTCCATTCACTTTAATATGAGATGATAAAATCTTTTTTAAAGAAGACACAGGACGGAGTCATCACTTTGCAGCCGTCTTGAACTTCAGCTCAGTCGGGATTTACTGCAGCTGAGGAGGACGTGTAGGTGGGGTTGTGAAGTAAAAGAGCGGAGCGAGTTAAGTCCGCCTTTTGCCAGAGACTGATTATGTTTGTGTTGTTTACCGATGTGTGGTAACCAGCGCTTATTTCAAGCATTTTATGATCATAAAATTAGCCAACATTGTAATTTATCCATTGTGTTTGTGTGTGTGTGTGTGTGTGTTGAGAGATATTTATGAGCATTTAGTTTAATTTTGTGTTATTCAGTTTGTTTCTGTTTTTAATTGAGACTTTGCTGGAGCGTTAGTGTGCATCTTTTTTTATCTGGTTTATATTTAATTTTTTAAAAACAGAAAAGAGGTCCACAGCGGAGCCCAGTGGAGTCAGACCACTGTCATTGTATCTGTGTGGCAAACAGTTTCGCCATTTGCCTCATAAAGAGCACGAGAGCTGAATTTCAGATCGGTTTATCAGTGTCTTGCCCAAAAATTCGCCTGTGAATCAATGGAGGGACTTAAAGCAATCCCTTTGAACTGGGCACCAGGTACAGTGGTGCTGTGCTGTGCTTTCAAAACAGTGGAAGGTGACTTTGCTGCCCTAAACTTAATGAAAATCCAATGTGCGCTGTTCTTTAGATCATCAAGACAGAACCCTCGGTTCTCTAAACAGAGCTCCCTCTTTGTTCTTTTCTTTTCTATTTTTTTTTTTTTTTTGATCCGATTGCCAGCCCTGCCTGCCTCACATGTAGAACTCAGCATCACCAGCAATTAAAATTAATTACAAAACTCAACTAAAACGGGAAACGGATAAACAGATTAGTCAAATGTGTGTGAAGACATGGATTTCATTGCAAAGCGGACCTCACGGTACATGCGAGAGGTCCAAGTTTGCTTGGATTAGAGGAGATTATTGATCATCTTGTTTCAGTTGTGATTCAGAGTGATTACTTCTCTAGCAGGAGGCACAGTTCTTTGGATATTTAGTTGGAAACCTTTTACAGCATAACATACTAAATTTCAAGAAGCACAGGATTAATATCCAAGATTCACTTGACACATCAGCCAAGCCTTGTGGCACATAAACATACTAAAACGCACGGCTGATGTAGGATGTAATGGAACACGAGTTGCTCGGGAGTCTCCGGCAGTGGCCATGACAGCCGTGATAAATGAAGAGCGGCGACCTAGATCTGTTTAGGATCAGAGGACAAGGTGTCACAACCCCAATGAATGCAACACAGTTTCCTAGAAAGTCTTCTACTGCAGAGGATGGACTGTTGAGTGGAGAGAGGTAAAGCTCTATAGATGTCTGCAACACGTACAGGTTATGAACCGCGTTATTCTGAGCATATCTCAGTAATGAACCATATTTTATGGATCAGAGGATAGGATTATTTAATGCTTTTTACCAGTTTGCATATTTTCAATGTGATTACTACGTCATTAGATTAGCAATAAGCTAGCGATTTCGCTCACCATGCTCCGTAAAATAAAAAGTCTTTGTCGAGAGGCGAAAAATACTCCAAAAAACTCAAATATTCTGGTTCCTGTAACAAGACTTTACCATTGCAACCTAAACATTGACCATCAAGGACCTTTGAAGCTAACAAATGCCATCTTGTCGTACCTCGACAATGTAACAAAAAATTAAATCGCGATGGCATCAAAAAGGATTTTAAAAACTGAGGATTGTTGCGTTGATTAATGCCTCTCTCGCTAGCCCTTTCATATTGTGTTAGTGTTAGGTGTTCTGTCAGCTCCGAGATCCTCCTCTGACAGCATCCAGCCCACCTCCAGCTGCAGCGTTCGCTTTCAATCCAAACGCAACGTGTTTCGTTTGCCGTCCTATTAGGCCCTGCTTAAAGGTTGCTTACGTTTTCCCCTGAAGCAAAACAAAGAGTGACTCATCTGACAAAGTCTTGACGTCCCCCAAGGAGCACTGTTTGGTCCGATGGCGGTCTGGACTTGCGGTCTTTAGGGATGGGGAGCTTCCACATCAATTTGTTTGGACCAGATGTAACTGAAAGGTCGATGACAAGGAGACAAGCGGGAAACAGGGTCTTAATTATTCTCTGCATATCAGGTTTTCTGAAATAACATTTGCATGTGTGGGGGAATTGAGCGCAGAATCAATGCAAGAGCATCAGGACGGTTCATTAGGTCTGCAGTGAGTCTTCCCTTTGCCATTTCTGGCAAATATAACAATAATAATATATATTCCACCTTGGCTGCTGACTGTTTCGGTACAGTACATATTATGTTTTTTTTTTACTTGTGAAGCGTCTTTGAGTGTCATGAAAAGCGCTATAAAAATCCCATGTATTATTATTATTTATTATTATTATAGCACTAGGACCGTCCCTCGGGATTCCGGGTAACCACGCTCAATGCTTAGTGCATATGAAAAAGAAAATTCAAAGGATTAACAAATGTTATTTTCTTAAAATAATTTTAGTTCTAAGGAGTGATGGATAAATTGTGCCTGCTCAAACAGGAGAACACTTGTGCGTTTCAAAGAACTTTTCAGAATCTTGGTCTAAACTGCATTCCCTATGGTGATGATTATTTACCCAGTGCAGATTTACCTTGGATGAACCAAAGTATTTGGCTGTGGGTAGACGTGGGTGAGCACGAGAGCGAGAGAGCAAGAGGGGGGGGGGAGGGGGTGCAGACAGACAGAGGGAGAGAGGGATCGGCGCAGTCTGAGCGGCAAGAGGTTGATTTATAATTAGAGTGAATGTCTGTTCAATACCCCTGCTGTTCTTCTGATAGCTCCATTGCATGGGGAGGCAGCTCTGCCGCTGAGAACTTCATTTGAATTCTGCGGCAAAACAAATCTTCTGATACATTACGTATAGATGATTTCAGCATCTCAAATAATGAAGTCTTTTAAGTTTGTGCCATATCTTGGTGGTGGCACTCACACTTGAAGTCTTGTGACACTTTCAATAAAATGACCAAATATCAGCTCATGAAATATTTCAGATGGTTACCATGGTTTTTTCATGAAAACGTTGTTTAAATCATAATCAACACCCTGGTTAAAAATAGGATATGTAAATAAACAGAAGGAGCCAAAATAGTCTTGCATGTATTTTTGTTGCAGGGATTTTTGCTACAGGGATTTACGTCCAGCACATAACAATCAGAGTGAACGGGACAGGACTTACAAAATCCTACAGGATATTTATGTTGCTGCATTTTAGGTAAAACCAAAGGCTTTTTAAAACAAAACTTAGCGTGTCAGCGGTGTCACTGACAGCAAGAGATCCCGTATGTACTGCAGGTTGAAACTAATTACCTGACTGAAATGTAGAATCGAAAATTTGTTTGCGAGCTGCTTCCATTTTGATGGTTTAAACAAATTGCGATATCTACCTGGCAGTACGGCGGAGCAATATTTGCCGCTTCCACCTCACAGCAAGAAGGTCCCTGGTTGAATTCCAACCGGGGGGCCTTTCTGTGCGGAGTCTCTGCGTGGGTTTCCTCCTGGTTCTCTGATTTCCTGCTGCAGTCCAAAAACATGCAGGAGGCTCACTTGAGACCCAGAATATATATTTATCTATAAGTGGCTCTGGGATGACAGGTGACCCCAACTGCAGGATAAGCGATACATAAGTTGAATGAATATATTAACGTATTCTACTTTTTCAACACTGCTGTATCACCTAGCAGCACAAGGATATGTGCTGGGATTCAAATGTTAGCTGTTCTGCATGTTTTTGTTTTGAATATTAACATAAAGCAGAATGACTTTGCATTTAACCCCCTCCCTATGTTACTCCCTCCCTATTTTATCCAACGTTGAGCACTGATGACAGGCTCCCTTTCAAACTTGGACTGCGAGTACTTGTGAGACAGTGGGAATCCAGCTTTGGTGTGGATGCATGTGTGCAAACAATTAAATACCCCCAAAGGAAAAGGCCAATGTAAGGCCAATGTAAAAGGCAACATGTTCCAGATCTGAATTCCAACATATCTCCGAATATATATAAACACAAATATAACTTTCTGCAGGCCTATCCTGGGAATGGTTTGATAGGTGGGTCTGAGTGTTTTTATTTCTGCTGCTTCCTGGGGGGGTTGAGCTTCCAGCATGCAAATCCTTTGTCCTCCTTCGGCCTCATATGAACGCTTTGTTACTTTCTCCGCAAAATGTGAACTCTGTGCGAGGGATACTTTTTGTTGGGTGCGCATTTAAAGCGGCTCCGGAATTGAATGTATGATGTTCACATTCATAAAATACGAATGTTGATGGAATCAGACAGCAATGTAGTAAAAGGACTTCTGGTTGTTTGACCTTTTCCGCCATGTGTTGTGATCTCATAAAGAGTGTGTCCTGCCTCTTGCTGCCAAACCATGAGCTCATCCACGGGTGTAAGTCGACATTTGTCAAATTCTAGGAAATCCATTCTGGTGTTTGTGAGCTATCTGGACAGATGAAGTACCTGAAGTCCCAATGAGTCTGTGAGGGTTCATAAATGGAACCCATTACATGCTTCTCTTTGATACTTTAATGCAAAAGAGCACATTCTTTTGTACGAACCACATTAAGGGAAATGATGGCGATATCGTTTAGCCAGGGATTCAGAAACATTCGAGCGAAATAAATCTGCAACGTGTTTCACGTCTTTTGGAGTTTTGGAAAGATGCTTGCATTAATTGCAACACGATAGCTCTTTGCTCACAAGGGTTGGGTGTGAATCTGTGTTGGATCACCGTGCACCAGATATTATAATAACTTGCATATCATGCATTATCAAAGCTATTTTCCTTATTGCACTCTTCCTGTTTAGATGTGATAATTGTTTCCCATTTGCAAATGTTCCGGGATCAAATGTATTTGACAGCTTTCTCCGAATTCGATAGTTTCCTCTTAGCGGCTGCAACACGTGCAGATGTCATGGTTTGGCCTGTTTGCAGAAAAGTAGCCTGCATCGCACCGTCCACATGGCACAATTCACGTTTCCCACACTATCCCCTTTGCTAATTTATACATAAGGCATCGATTATGATAATGAAAATGGTGTGGATGAGCACTGCTGGAAACATACAAACTCCAGGTATGTGCTTTAATGTCATATTCAACAGCTGCCGAAAAATATGCAGACTATTTTTGTGGCCAAATATGTTTGTTTCTTGGTTCTTACCCCGCTGACTACCACATGTTAGGCTGCAGGAGGAATGCGCTGATGAATTATGACGGTCCTCAAAGCCACCCACAATGATGATTTGTTACATGCAATATTTGCTTTTGGAGCGGGTTTCAAGTAGATGAAGACAGTTTGTAAAAACAAAAGCGGTGCATGCTCTGAAGATGGACTTCAGCTCGTAAACACTGGAGGTCAGTAGAAATGTATACAGCGTACGTAAAATGTTTCTATGTGTATTGCAGTCAGATATGGCGGTAAAGACTGATTTTGTCTCCGGGCACATCTGTGCTTTTATAACCTTTGGCTCAAATACCTTTTCAAACATTCAATAATTGCAGCGCTCACAACTCAGATGAAGCCTAACCCTAAGTTGTAACAACCTTTTTTTAATAACCAAGTTAGACATGAACAAGTCCACCACTTCATACATTTTAACATCTGCCACCCTCACTAGCCCGGGCTCCATCGTAAACAACATTGGAATCTGGCAAAACTTTGATGCCTTTGCTTTTATTGTTGCGATCAGCGGCCTTGACCGGTGACCGTGAGCAACGTCAACAGCCAACGTAGGGCTCCGCCTTACATTGGGAGTCTGTGAAAACGTGCGGGATAAGTGATGGGCCCCGTGCGGACCGCGTCCAGGAACTCAAACATACAAACCATATGGCGAGATCAGTGAGAGGCATGAATCAAAGAAAAGGGCCGATGTCAGAAAAACAGTAAGGATGTGGGAGGCTGGCGTGCCAGATAATTAGTCAGAACACTGAACCTGAATTCATCTGCAGAGAATGTAAAAGAAGATAACACACAATATCACATACTGTACCGGTGGTTTGGAATTTCAGTCTCTTACAGTAATGGCATAAATATATCAATATCAGAATATTTACTAATTAATGCAAATGTGGTACTTTTCAGAGGATCTATGTCAACGATCTCAAACTAGAGATGCAGTGAACTTTTTCTCAGGTGCGATATCAATTCACGCGGCTCATTTCCTCAACTTAAAAAATCATTACCAAGGCCTCACAGCACGCTACTTAACAAACTGAATCTGAATTATGCACGGTTACAAGATGGCAGAATTTACTGCAACCTTTACGACCCAATGCTGCTGCCCGTTGGAGTTGCAATCCAGAGCGCGGATATCGAATTTTGCCCGAAGTCTTCCACATTAATTTATCCCCATGTAGCGGTAACACGTCTCACCGGTCCCACTTAACTGATATCATAACAAAGCCCAAACAAAGGCAATATGTTTGTTTGTGCATTTGTGCATTAACAAGCCTCAAACAATCACAACTGCACTTCGGCCACACAAAGACAAGGAACCACCATCTTTGTAGTCCTCTATGTTTATCTCTTACTTATCGTATGCACGAACAGTAGTTCCAAACCTCTGCAAATCTCTTTTCTATTTCAATCGTCAGAGATTTACAGTTAATGTGCACAGGATGCTTGTGCTTGTTTGAATATTAGACCAGATAAAGCTCTGCTATGCACAATATCGGAGAAAGAGTTTTATCGTGATACATGTTTGCCTCCCTGGAATTGTAGAGCTGCCCGACAAATGAAAAAAAATGCAAGACTGCCATGTAAATAACTAAAATAGCAGACAGATTTTGTTACAGCCAGAGAAATTAACTTTTCAGAGATGTGTTTTATATCGAAGCTGACGGTTTGTGTTCAGCACACTCACAAAGGGAAGCCACTGCAGCCTACGTGAAACCCCATGCTCAAAACCCACTGACTTCGCTCTTGTTTACTCCTGCGTTCAGTTCGTCTTTACCCCAGTTCACACAGAACTTACTGAATAAATGGCGGCGTCATGACTCGCGGGGCCCTGCGTTTGTGCAACAGAAAACACTCTTCTGCAGTGTGAGCAGAATGCAGTATCTCTGATGCCAGGAGATTTGCCAGCTCCTGGAGCTCTTAACTTTATACAACCTTTTGTAGCATAGCATACACCGGCTGGATATCTAAGAACTAGGAAGCCTTTACATTAACCCACCAGCTAACGGAAAGTCCGTGTTGAATTGTCAACGCATCACAATGATGCTTTATTAATTGATTGCTAACAATTAGTGGGCCAGAACCCTGTGAATGGAATTGCGAAACCTCAGTCACGTGTCAATTTAAAACCAACATTTCCTGGCTGTCGACTAATTACCACGTTTAATTGCCCGAGTGACCCTTTGCCCGACGGGCGACATGCCAGACCAGCCCTGTGCTGTGCTTCTGGACGTCCCCTTCTGTGGGGTGACCACAGAATCATCATTAATCTGGTTCATTAAACTCCATGAGTCCTTGATGTTGAGATGTTGAGCTCAAATATGAATTTATCACACGTCCTCCGAGTGTCCATGGAAGTTTGCACTACTTAAGCCCGCTGTTTTACTGGACATTCTCCGGCTGGCTGAGGCACGGGGATATTGGCAGCCCTGTATCAGAGGCGGTTGCTCCGAGAGGGACTCACTGTCCTGGACTGAACTTGGTTATTCTGGAAATGTGGTCAAGTTGTTGGAACATCTCCAGATGAAGGAAGGTTGAACAGGCATGTGTAGACACACTGGTTTGGTGAGTTTCATTGCACTGGATGTCCTGTCCTGCTGGCATTGACAGTATCATGGCCTTGCTGGACTTCTGACAAATAAAATACCCTTTTCTACCCTTGCTTTTGTTATGAGGTATTGCTTTGGTACAAAATAAACAGTAGGATTGTTGCATTTGGGGGGTAAAGTATGGCTGAAAGCCTAGCTCTCCTGGGATTGCACCAACTGCATAACACAGGTTTGGGGTTCCCAAGCAGATACCCCTGTCCCACACTGGAGATTGTAAGGAATGCATCAAGCACACACACAACACTCTCACACACACACACACACACACACACACACACACACACACACACACACACACACACACACACACACACACACACGCACACACACATACCAACAGATGTTTCCAGCATCTCTGTGCTGACCCGAGTGCAGCCTTTATAGATAGTGACTTTAACACAGTCAAGCGGTGTCAGTCTTCTCGTGTGACAGTTCAGGGTCCCACCTGGTCACAGCTGGCATCAGATGTATATAGGGAACATCTGGCCACTGTGAACCTGTTGCTTACTATGTTGTTAAAAACAGTGCAAGCTTGACTCTGTCAGGTCAATGTTACCTATCACACAACTGGTTTCCAACCTTGTTTCACACTGTAGAATACCTAAATCTTAAAGACACACCTGTAACATGTCACAAACTTAAACTTTTAGAATCACAATGTATTAACAAACATTAACAATAGTAGTAAAGAAAGAAAACAAAAACAAAAACAGATTGTTCAGATCAGAATCCATTTCCATTGTTTGTTTATGGATGACAGAATATACGCTTGTGCATTTAACCATGCTCCATCTATTGAATTCACTGAATTATAATATCCCTATTCATTTCTTACTCATAAATCATAAATCTGTAAACTTTCAAGACCGTGTCTCTTCCAAGACTGCAACTTTAGGGTGGAAAGGAATACTTTCTCTCAACAGACATTAGGAAAAGAGAAAAAAAAGTACCTCAGTGGAAGTTGCCAGTATTGCCTGTGTCTCAGGACCACATTATGCCTTGATAACAAACACACACACACACACACACACACACACACACACGCACACACACACAGGCTTACAAGGTGAAGATGATACCACCCACATTCTGCGGCAGCCAGTAAAAATGTTTAATCTCATGTTGCTTGGGAAGCCAGCATTGAGAGCCCTCAGCAGAAGTTGGTGACAGGATATTTATTATTCTGAGGACGTGATACTATGGCTGCTAACCACCCATGTGATAAAATACAACTGAGAGGGCTGTGTATTTTATGGTAGCTTTGAGCTTTGCATTCGATCCCAGAAGTTTCCCCTCATGCCGCTAAGAAAAGCAGAGGCCTTCAAGCCCACATAGACACACACACACACACACACACACACACACACACACACACACACACACACACACACACACACACACACAATGATGATCATGGTGTTCATGCCAAATCCCTGCTGAATGTTTTAATGAGAGGGCCAAACTATCTATTCTAAATACTTTGATACAGTGACTTTTATCATGAAATTCTTCCCCGCAAGTTTTACAATTTGTAAAATGTGAAAAGCACCATTTTCTTGGAGCCCCCTGCAGTAAAACAGCCCACCTGTACTTTGCAACGTTCCGTGCAGCAATGAAAGGGGCGACTTTTAAAAGAGGATGAAAAGCCTGCGTGTAACTTTGCGAAGTTCAGTCAGCGTTTTATGAAACATTGGAAAGTTTCTATGATCTATGAAAATGAAATGAAAATGATCTATGACTTTGGCCTGGGCACATGCAAGTACACACACACACACACACACACACACACACACACACACACACACACACACACACACACACACACATACACACATACACATACACACAAACACACACACACACTTGCGCAAACATTAGAGCGATCCATAGTAAATCTTTATTGGCATTGCACATCTGCTGTAACTGTCAACGTCTACAAGTTTTACAAATCCATTCACTCAATCCATTCTACATCCAAGAGCAGCACCAAAAATGCCTCCATAGGAGTGTTGAGATCAGATCTCGGCAGCGTCGTTGGTGATAGAGCTTCACACTCTGTGCGTCATTTCCAGGCCTTGGACTGGGAACGAGTTGTTTAGACTGGAAAATTATAATAGATGTCCTTAGTTGTTTTAAAGGACCTGAATACTGAATATGGATGTGTGCAGTGCCACTGCTAAAGCCATTAGTTTACAGTTCCCGGGTCATATTGGATTTGACTGTCTAAGACAAACGTCCAGAAACCATTTTGTAAAAAATACAGAAGATCTCATGATGATTGCAGCCCGTCTTACTCCGAGCTAAAGGGCGTGGAATCCGAGATCTAATTCACGATAGACGTGACAAGGAGGAAACGCATTGACGTTGTGTCGGCCATCAACAGCTGGCAGCAAACCACAGGGTGGATTCACTGACAGATCAGCGATCTGTGGATTATTCAGGATCTCTGTCGAGATGAGCAGCATGTAAGTGCATTTTACGAAATAAAACAAAAAATACATTCAGCTCTCTTGAGCTCTTCAGTTCATGCTATGAATGGTTGAAAAAAAGGGGTCATGTGATAAAAAATGTTCTTTCATTATCCTACACTCAAGGTCACCGGGGTGTTGGAGCTCATCCCAGCTGACATTGGTTCATTCATTCACACATCTGGACAATTGAGGGTCTCCAATGAACCTCCTTATGTTTTTGGACTGTGGGAGGAACCCAGAGGAACCCCATGCAAAGACTCTATAGGGAAAGACCTGTCATCACTTGCTTGTCCATTTACTTCCGTCTCTCAGCAAACAGTGTTTTTTCCTCATAATTTAACCCAATAGATTGAAGGTACTGAACAGCGTCTTCAATCTATTTTGAAATGGGACTCCGACGTGAACAATGGATGATCTAGTTGCTGCCGAGGACTTGCCGTGGGCCTGTTTGCTATCAGGTTTTGAAAAGTTCACGCATGCATGTTACAGATTTATTCGTTATTGCACCAACCAAAGCAGAGGTCATTTAAAGTCAGCTCGTATCTTTGGTATAGAGCAGTTTTAGAGCAGTTTGCCTGGCGTGTCCACGGTGATCCCAGGCTAGAATCTGTTAGGCAGAAATTCACAGGCTTCACATATCGTTTAGACATCAAAATGTCGAGAGAGAAGAGCCTCTATATCCATCGATCTGAAGGTAAAGGTGCCACTAGCCTCCGTGTTCCACCCTCCGGCAGCGCGTGTCTGTTAAGCTGCACAAAAGGTAACGGCCGATGAGAAGTTCGGCCATTCGCCGTCCTTGTGATTACCTAATTTATTGCGCAAGTGCAAAATGCATTTCAGCCAACACCTGTCTGAGATTCATTAAATATGTGCTTTTCCACTAATTAGGTTTTGTTTTCTAAAATTCCAATGGGACGTTTATTCACATGTGAAGAGCCAGAATTGTTTACTCCAGGGTTTTTGCTTTTTGTCTGAGCATGAAGAAACTGTCCCTTTTTTCCATTCTCTTTTATTTCTGCGTTACTCTGACAAGAAAGGGTCTTCTTCTGAAAATCCTGAACTCCTTTCAGCCGCTTCCTTGAGCTCTCCTCTTTGTATCTGGGGATTTTCTATTGACAAATCTTTTTTTCTCTTTCTAAATTACTTTCATGCTGACTATAAATGAAAGACTTGTTATGTGAAAACAGGTCTCTGATAGCAAAGGTGTTTTCTAGAATTCATAACAGTGCCCTTGTTCTCGCTAACATCAGCATCCATACTTTGTTTTACACCTTAAGGTCTAGTTTTTGAATTGCAGGGGAGGAAACTTTAAACAGAATACAAAATGGTTCACACTGTTCATAATCGAGGAGACCTTCTCCCTCCTTGAAAATCCCCACTCCAATCGGAATCCTCATCTGCAAGCAAGCAGAAATTAAAATCCACCACACACAGAGTGCATGGGAGGGAATGAGCCGTACCTTAAAACAAAGAAAGAAGTACCTTAAAACAAGAAAGAAAATTCCACATACCTGATTTGAGTTAATGAGATGAGTCTACCGGGTTGAAAACGAGGAGTGACCTCTTCTCTGCTCGCACACACACACACACGCACACACACACACACATACACACACACACACACACACACACAGACGCATGCACACGCGCACACGCACACACGCACGCACACCGATCAGAGCCTCTGAAACAGATGATTAGATTACCCTGCTGAAGCAGCGCTGAGGTTTCAGGCTGTCGTTGCCACTCCGCCACTCACCTCAGGTGCCCTTTCCTTCCTCTCTCATCCGCCCTCCATCCCCGAGCTGGCAGACCGACGCCTGCAGAGTAACACTTCCCCCTGTAGGACCGAGGCAGGACTTCAGCGTGGAAGTCCTCGCCACCTGCATTGTGAGAGTGATTCAGACAGGGGTAGAAAAAAAAATGACTGCAGCAGAGGGTTCTTCATGGGAATAGTAGGAAAGGGGCGAGAAGCCTAGAGGTGAGAATTTAGGATTCCGCAGGACTCCGACCCGCAGGAGACGTCCTCTCACCAAAAGGTGAGCAAAGACGTCAAGCCTTGACGTCAAGCCTCGCATGGCAGCTCCGTCACCAGCCGTGTGTGTACAGGTGAACGCAATCCAGTGTAAAGCACTTCGAAAGCACAAGATGATGAAAGCACTCGATAAGTGGAGACCATTAATCATTTTACTGTAAACACTACGACTAATTACAACAACTACGACTACAAATGACAAAAATTACAACAATAACAACCGCTACTGGTAGTAGCAGTAGTTCGAATCCTTGCTTTTCTTGTCTGCATGCCGAAGTGACCACAGGCAATACATTGAATCCTAAGAACTACTTCTACTATTAATGTTGCTACCACTATTAACAACAACAAATAATTATTACAAACAAAATTAATATAAACAAAAACAAATATGACACTTGCTGCTAACAACACAAACAGTAATAATTGAAAGATAATAATAGCAAGAATAACATGTGGACACGAGTGTAGCTGCACTGTAGCTCTCACCTTGTATAGCACGGATTTCAAATTATATCTCGGAATCAGGCAGATTGCCGAACATCTACCACCGTGTGTGGTAGATATTCGGAAATCTGTGGTGGAAGACTCCTCACCGGAGGTAGAGCTGAGCCGGGGCAACTTCCAAAACTTCATATGTACAGTGGGCAGACATTAGTTATGTCACAAAGCCAGATGTTGTCGAGTCAGGTGAAGCAGCAAAGGCGGTTCTTACACAGAGTTCATTGCTCCTCATGTGAGAAAGGAGAAAGCATGCAAATATTCAATAAAATCAAGGAAAAATCAAGGAAATTGTACATATTTGTTCATACGCGGTTTAAATATTTTGAAATAGCCAGATTCCTGAGAGTCGCCTCTTTGTGTAGAAATGTCGGTTTTGCAAAATGTGATTATTTTAATTCAGATACTTTGGTCCACATATTATGCATAGCTTCCATTCTCTTCAGTTACAGGTAGAGATGCCTTACAGGTTCCTTGAAAATTCGAGTAAACCAAGCAGAAGGCGTTATTACAGAATCACGTCCCCTTTCTAGAGACCATGCCAACTCCAGACAAACATAGTGCTCCGACTTTTGTATGTTTGGATGTCGCAACGGAATGATGTTGAACGCTTCGTAAATGAACTCAACTGAAGAATCATTTAACAGGTCCTGAAGAATCATCTAACAGGTCCTGTTTTGCGCTGGCCCGTTAATCTGCACCTGGAGACGTCCGAAGATGGCAAACCCACAGGCGGGTGCAGGGGAGCGACGTCTTGTGTGCAGGACGGCAGTGCCGGCCGTTGCTGGGAGGCTTTAATATTCCAGATGGTACGCCGGTATCCCTCCTGGCAGTCTGTCGACCTTGGCTCGGGGCCTCCTCTGAGTCAGGTGGGGCAGGTGAGGGCAACTTGGCAGCAGCACGACACGCACACGCTACTACACATGGGGATGATCCCTGGAGATGCCCCGAGATTTGAGAGAGCAGGCTGCTCTCTGACCTGGAACAGCATGAAAATTCAATTTGCCAGCACTTTTTTTTTAAAACACATTAACACCTTCCCTCCCATCTTCTATTAACCTTTTGTACGCTTCATTGCTGTCATTAAAACACTTGTAGAGTCCATCTGACCGAATAACTGCAGCCATGATTTTTGGAAGGTAAAGCTACACTTGGTAGCAGATTTCTTCGCCATTGGTGACATGAACAACGCAACTAACTACAACAGCAATATAAGAGTAATATCATCCAAACTGAACATATCTGTGATATTAACATGACAAACAGCTGTAAAAGGACAATCAATGGTTGAAACACACACAAACACACACACACACACACACACACACACACACACACACACACAAAAGCCCTGCAGCATCGCCCAAAGGAAAGCCTGGGTTAATAGAAGACACTTGTGAAGATTCATGTGATCGTATGGGCTTTATGGTTAAAGTTTTTCTTTAAGAGTGATTATGACTTTTACAGTATTGCAAACAAACAACATATTTATTTATGAATAATAAATACCCATATTTTCTCTATTTCCTTTTACTTTCCAAAACCCACTACGAACCTGAACTTTTCTCTGCGCCACTGCGCCCGACCACATCCTCTCCTCCAGTCAGTGCATTAGGATTAATGAAATTCGCTATTTCTACAGGGTCAAAGCATAGTTCATCGAAAACCTGCATAACCGGTGCTGCCACGTGCCATGGTGCACTTCAATTCTTCAATTAAAATAAAGTAATGTTTCCTTTCTTGCCCTCTCATCCTCATTTCATGGAATTGAGGTTAAGTGATTTTCCGGGATTGACATTTCACACAACATGTGTATTTTAGGATTACCGAGTGTTAACTCAGGACAAAGCAAGATCCCACGGCAATATCTTTCGGGGGGATAAACAATTGTTTCCTGAAATCAGTCTACTCTTAAAAAAAAAAAAAAAAACAGCACGTGCTCACAGTTATGCTTCCGATCTCCAGGGACTCAGGTCTCCCCTTCACCTTGTGTAACATTAAGATATCAAGATTTAATACTCTGTGGTGGGAGATAAGCCAGCACAGCCAACTGTTACACCAATTCCACAATAACACAAACAGCTGACTCCAATCACTGCGACAGGAGAGAATCCATGAAGCACGTGTTGCAATCTGACAATGAATAAATAAACAGAAAGCATGTGCAAGGCTCCCTTCACTTCACGTTTTTGTGGTATTTGTCGCAAAAAACCCCAACGTGGCCTTAAAATGCATCATCCAACCATCATTACATTGCTGAATTCCATCTGACTGTGGGTTGTTATCTTTATCAATGTCATTGGTGGTTGCGCGCCCAGTGCAAATAATTTCAGTAATAGCATTTCTCAAAGTCAGGGGGGTTCTGTGCCATCACATGTAAAGTAAAGAGTTTCCCATTAGTTTCTGTGTTGTTGAAAATGGTCCCTGCAAACCTGACTGTATGGCACACAATAACACACTATAGATACCTAAATGGATTTCACATCAGCGTTTTGTTTCTAAGGCAAAGTTTTTTTCTTCCAACCAACGCCCGCAACACCTGCTTTTCACGGTTTTAAATAAAGAGAACATTTATTGCAGGTAATAGCGGGTAAGAAGCAGAGTCACAGCTGTTGCCCTTTTCTAAGTCTTCTGGCTCCCCCTTGTGGTCAAAAAGGAGCACTGCTAGACTGGCTGGTGCACATTTTCAGTTATCTCATCCACCAAATACTCTTTGTGAAGAAATTCATCCTGATGTTTTGGGGGTGGGTCCCCAAAACATCAGGAATCTAGATCCAAATGCAGGAGAGCAACAGCTGAAGCCTCGACCTTTTAAACAACCATCTCACACACCAAACATGTGGCATCACACAATGCGCCATCTTTGAATACTCCTCTCCTCTTTGAATATGTCCTCTCAAATGAGTAAAGCCAATATGGATGCATGATTGAAAATATATATTCAAATAATCTCTTTATTCATTCTATATAGTTGAACACCATTAAAGACAGTGATAGGGGGCACACAACGGGCATGGACATTTCTCAGTTATTGAAGGGAGGAAACTGCGGGTCGACAGTTAAAAATAAAAGCATTTCCTAAATGTTCTTGTTGCTGAGAGGGATAAAGACAGTATGTGCCAGATTGACATCTTTCAGTCGGTAATGATGTTTTATTCTGTACAGAGGGACGATTTGTACAAAATTAATCTAGATATATAGCACTACATGAAACAAGGAAAATCATATATACAATATTAAATGAATCATATAGTACAGGTCACATACAAAAGGACACTTTTAAGTTATGTTTTTGGAAAATAGTGTTAAAAGAAAAAAAAAAATAGATCTGAAGATCCCGCAGAAAGAGAACAAGCCATTGAATTACTGAATTGTCTCTGTCAGGATGAGTTATTTTTCAGCACTAAAACCTCCAATAGATCTTACCGAAACTAAGAAAATCCATAAAACATCATCTCTCCCAGCAAGCAGGACATACATATATATATATACACACACATACACAAATATATATATATGTATATAGATATATATCTATATATATATATAGATAAAGTGTATATATAAATATGACTGAAAATGAAATCAGTTTGGTGAATGGCATTCCTCCAGGGTAAAAAGGTACATGTTTAACATGGTAGTTTCAATTTACATTTGTATTTTTTTGTGTTGTTTTGATATTTTTTTTGCATTCAAGCAAATACAGTATTAATACAATGAACAAGCCAAGTCACAATGTCAGTTCAGATATTCAGCATCTGGCGTATTTTGTGGCCATTCGGCACCAGTCTCTGGATGGCCTGGAACAAAAAAAAACCTCCAAAACCTGATATCCCAACAGCTTTCCTCCAGGGACAAGACAAAGAACACAACACGTCAAAAATGAAGAACTCTAGTAGAACCCCGTTGGTGTAAATAATGGTACTGAATCAGAAACAGACGCAAAAGCTCCTCCAGAGAAGATACAATATGCATTATCTGCTAAACCAGACAACTAGATGGCAGAAACGCAAACATGCCACAGATTTCTTTTGGTATTACCGAAAACCATAAAATGTATCAATTACTTTAAATCATTTTTTTTCCCCAATAACTACTAAAGATACTACTTCTTATATTCAAATATCAAATTATTCATGATTACTTTATTACGGGGGACTTCAAATAAAACGATAGCAGTAAGCGGTCACGCTAAAAATGAGACGGAAGTACTGAATCACTCATCTCAAACTTTCAAAAGCCACGCTGTCCCTGTTAAGAGGATATTACTATCGTGACTCCTGATGTTGCGTAGCTTTCATTCAGGATTGCCCCCATCGAAAAAGGTCAGACAAATAAGTACCGTTTGAGCTGTTCAGGCATCACTATGGTCTGGTTTTCAAGAAAAAAACAAAACGCACAACTGTCAGTGGACATAGAGCGAGCATATAAAAGAGTGGCAAATGGCACAAAAACATAGATTGAAAGGGGCAGATGTCCACAGGACAACTCCCTCTTTCCCTGCTGTCTACCTGGACACTGCAAGGCTACGGACAGGCGTCGGTTTGGTCTTAAGTGTGCTACGCTATAAAACAAACAAAACTTTCAAACCACCGGTGACCAAATACAAAGGCAAGTGTCCCTAGTTAAGGTCACAGATTAAAAAACAAAACAACAACAAAAAAAAAAAACAACACAATCTTGGCACTGAGATATCCGAGATCAATCCCAAAAATAACATGATGGATGATGGGAAAGTCTTTCGATTTACCAATTTTGTTCCCTTTAACAGAAAAAAAAAGAAAAGATGACACAGACGCCAAGAAGATCCTTAAGCAGCGAGTCAGTCATTTCCTATGTGTTAATGTCCGAATTATCTGTGAACACGTAAGACGGAATTAATGAAACCGGCGCGGTGGCGTCATCCCAGGCTCCACGGATACAGTGAACACACAGGGATGGAGGGGAAGGAGGAAGAGGTGACATCACAAACTAGAATTTTTATCGGGAAAAAAAAAAAAAAAAAAAAGGATACACACTGCCGCCCCTTTTGAAACAAAAATGAAATTAACCTGAGAAAGCAGAAATCTGAGGGACGTGAATACGTAGCTTCTGCACAAGTGTGCTGTGCTGATAGGAATGGACAAGAACGAAGGATTCTGGGTGAACTGATGGTATGAGGAGGGACAGGGACGGGGCCCAACACTGGTTGACAGTTTAACTGTGGCAGGTGGGCGAAACGGATGTCCATGGCTGTTCAGGGTAAGAGGGGCAGTTGAACCAGATGCTGGCAGTTCATGGGACCTAGAGTCCGTCATTAGTGGTCAACATGTCTTCAGCTCTGCGGTGGGACTCCAAGGCTTTTGTGGTGTAGATGTCCTGAGGCAACTCAGATTTGCGTCGCACCATAGGCCGCTCTTTCCACTGCTCGTGTTGCAACTGTCAGGCAGAGAGGGCACAAAAGACGGCTTCAAGTTATCTTCTTCTTGCCCACTTAGTGATCTTTGTGAGAGGACAATCTTAAATTATAACATCTGGAAAACAAGAGTGGCTCAATTGAAATATGGCATCAAATAATAAAAATAAATAAATAAAAATGGAGCAAGACAACACTTAAGTCAGATACAGAGCATCCTGCACTACTTCTAGAACATGTACAGGAGAGCAGGCAAACACACAAACACATAGAAAAAAAATAAAAATAAATAAAAAAATTAAAAAAAAAAAACACTTGATTCCAGTGTTCAGTCCACTATCAGATTTGTTCCTGTGATTTCTTTATGGACTACATGGTTATCTATACAAGACAAAAAAAATACATTTAAAAAACAACGGCGAGTACCAGTGGTGGAGAGCATTAAGGTGAGTTTAGTCCAGTATTCATGCACATGACTTATTTATTTTTTTCTAAATTCACTATTTCAGTGTGATGCTACCTTGTCCATCCACTCGCATATGTTTCATAGTTACAACTTAGATTCCAGATCAAGATTTTCCTCATGCAGCATGACAAATGTTTCTGTTAGCGGTTACTTAAAAATATTCTAAATAAATGATTTTGAAGCTCAGATCAGCTTGATATAGCCGTGAGGGTCTCTGGGAGAGGTCTGCACTGATCTCACATTCAAATAGCTTAAAATGATAAAAAGGCTTGTAACTAATAATACCAGTCCAAACACATCTTACATAATGCTTAAGTGCTCACTGGAACTCCTCTGCTGCAGAATTGACTTTTGAACTCAAGCTTAAGCTCTTTCCTGGTATAAATATTTATTTAACTTTCAATGAAGAAAAGAATCTCAATACTCTTTCCACCACTGTACAGCATTTACTGTAAATTTCTGTTTTGGTAACTTGCAGGATTTTGAATTGCTTCAGTTTTGCTAAAAAAATAGACTTAGTACAGGATTTTAAGGGGGAAAGATGGATAGAGACACAGAGAAGTCAGGTTTACCTGAGTCGCGCCCTCCTCAACTGTCTTTTTTAACCTCTGAACATCTTCTATCAAAGGAACATCCGTCTCCATTGCTACAGGACTATTGAGGTCAGAGGAATCAACATACATAGTGAACTATGTTGAAAAGAAAGGGATACAAAAACAAAAAACACAAAAGGATGGAGAGAAGACTTTGAATTGCATGCAAAGAAGAATGAGTCAAGATCAAGAGGCTCTTAAACAATTCACAATCAGACACTCCCGACCAGCGGCAGCTCCCAGATCACATCTCGAAAGGATTTGGCATTTCAAAACAAACGCTACGTATGAAACAGCCACTTGTAGGATCAATAACAGTTCTGGAAGAATACACCCATTAAGGTATTGACAATCATACTGCTTAAAGCTAATCTACATGATTTCTTGAGGGTCAGCGTACAAGTCCTGCATATGTCTTCTGGTTGTCTGGATGAAAAACTGAAATTAATTTCTCAGTCCATGATAAAGCTGTAATACCCTGTTACTGTGATATATTAAAACCCAATTCCCCTGAAAGATCCTTAAGCATTAATCCTGTCAGTGTGACGGCTGACACCAGCCCACATGGAGCCGGGGGGGGGGGGGGGGGCTGACGTTTCATGCTTGGAAATATTCAAATCAAGATTTATGGATGGTTTTCATTTCACGCCAAGCAGGTGACGCTTGAGGGAAAGTGAATGGGCTTTAATTGTGGCCGGCCGCTGCTCTGACAAGTTTATTTGTAAAGACACGATGAAGGGCAGTGTTAACATTCAGCAGAGGATTATTTGAATCAGGAAGTGGACGTGGTTACTTGGGAGAATCACAAACTAAAAAACACCAGCCCAGATGACTTCTCTATTGCGGTCATATCTGATAACTTGTGGCAGTTAATGCATTACAGGCATTTTTTGGCTCAGTGCTGAGCGCTGGGAACAATTGCGTTCAGATACACCTGACAATCCACTGCCAATACAGGTATGCATAGTTGAATAATGTGATGCACTGCAGTTTGAAGATTGGTGATTGGTGTTTTATCTACACAACTCCCTGCAACATGAATGTCAATTTTGAATCTTGACTGTTTTGTGCAGAATCTGTTTCAAATGTAATTCAGGAGGAGAGATAGTGCCAGGAAACACAACACCTGGAAAGAAAATCCTATGGAGGAGATTTAGAGTGAGATGTAACGTGTAAGTCATCATATTCAACAGCTCCAATCCGTTTCCTTAGAAATGAGTATTGAATTATGTAACACTGAACTACCTCTACCATCCCATTGGAAGCTCTTGTCATGTGAGGACACGGGTCTCTAGTCCAAGTTGTATGATATATATACCCTCATGTCAACGGCAGTACAATACGTGCATTAGGAAATCTGGATAGCGGATACAAAATACTTTGCTACACCTCAGCTACAATACAACCATTCAAGGGAGGCATTTACTCTTGCGTCAGGAAATTCCATGCAGGCATGCACTCTCACACACAAGGATTTGAATGAATGCCTGTGCTGCTCACCTGTGGATTTGATTTGGCAAGGTTCTCGATTTTGATCCAAGCCTCTTCGCGCTCTTTTGACTTTGCTTTTTCCCTGTTGATCCAAAGCGACACAAGAAGCCAATTGTTATTAATCTACCCTGTGCTCCCGCTGATTTACAAAGTAGATGTTGCCCGGTCATAATTTTCTTTAAAGATCAGCTGAGTGGGAGAGGAGACTCTCGGCCCTACTTGTTTTTCTCGGCCCTGAACTGCTGGGTGCAGTCATCGAAAAGCTTCTGATTCATCTCCATGAAAAGCTTCAGAGCATTGTAAATGAGGCCATGGATGGTCCTGGGAAAACACACACACGCCACAAAATATGACATTTCAAGTTAATAATAAAAATTGACCCGTTTTAATGCCTTCAACATTCTTGTGCCACTAAAACACATATCCGCTAAAGTGTCTTTTTCCATGTATTTGTTTAATTGCACTCACACCGTATATGGTGCGTCTTGATACAGAAAAGGTTACATTGTTCTAAAATGTCCTTTTGGAGATAAATGTTCAATATATTTGGTGTGAAACGGACGGCTCACGAGGAGCACAGAGAGCGTCCGATCAAATCTACACAGTTCAGATAAACGCGTGACCTGCAGTATTTGTTCAGGCATTGTTTCAGACCGCTGTTGCAGAACACAAGAGTGTTGAGGGCGGCCGGCGGAGTTTGTGTGGGAACGCTTCGCTGAGGGTAGTAACAGAGTAGCTCACTTGTTCCAGTGGGTCTTGGAGTTGCGGTATAGAGCAGGAAACATAATCGGAAGAATCTTCGCTGCATTGTCACTTATCAGACTCATGATGTACTCGTTGTTCCAGTAGTACAGAGCTCTCTCTGCCACCTACATAAAGCACACTGCAGATCAGTGCGTGATTCGCTTATTCCTCGGGCAGCAACACTGCGATCAGCTGTCGGTTACCTGGAAGTGTGGGCTGGACACACACTTGGCTAGCTGTCTGAACAGCGGCTCCTGCACCTTCACAAACTCAGACGGCTCGATGACGTCGAGAATTTCCTCCAGCTCGTTGAGAAACATCACTTCCTTGGGACTGTGTGTCTTTGGCCAGTACTTTAGAAGAGCCATTACGACCTGTTGTATAAAAACAGGTCAAAATTGTGGTTGAAGGGAACATTCAGAGTGGCTCCCACTCTTCTGTTAAGATAATTTTCCAGGAAATTTGCAGTGAGTAGCTGGTGTTGCAGATGAGATGCCGCTAATATCTCTTCAATGGCTTAACTTTGCTTTGCTTTAAAATCTGCACTGTTGATATAGAAAAGACAACAAAAGGAGCATAAAAGGAGTTGGTGTTAATTTTATCAGGTGATCCTGACCACTCTGCCACGCTAACTGATTTTGCTGGGGGGACTGCCTAATCTTTCATTTAACAGGATATTTTGTGTCCTTCAGTTCTGTTTATCACAATTGGAGAGCTGGTCAATCATTTTCAAGGACCAACGAGGACCTCTATTAACTATATCAAATGGTGATTTTCAGCAAGTCTTATCTTGGTCAGAAAAATATAAGTGGCATTTTTCTTCCATACCGGCTCAGTAAGAGTGCTGTCCTTTTCCAAGAACTGCACCACACAGTAAGCCAGCTGTAAAACACAAACAGGTGCAGAGAGAAAAGACAAATGTCAAAGGTCTCAATTTAAGTGCAAGTGAAGTCAATGTGTGATGCCTGACAGACTGGCTGGAATGTGCAACACCAGTTTTAACAAAATCTGCAGAGTGACCAACTGATCCCAGGAGACATACAAGTCTCCATTTAAACAAAGTTTGGACAAACGCACTTATGTATGCATTCTAGTTGGACTAGTTATAACATATTTGGCATATTTTGATTGCCAAGATACAACTTCCTTTTGAAAAGCATGCATCATTTAAATATTCTATGAGGGACGCGGATGCGCACGCACACACACGCACACACACGCACACACACGCACACACATAGTACCTGTGGATGATAGACACTAAGTGATTTGACTTTGTGCAGAGGTAATAGAACCTTCAACAGGAAAATCTTGTGCTCTTCTTTCAGTGGTAAGGCAAATCCATTGATAATGCTGTGAACACATTATGGGACCCATGCATTTTGAATGTCAAATTGTTCAAGTCCGTAAATGAAATGCTGCTTTGTATAAGTAAGCACTTTACCTTCCAAGTATTTCCAGTAGTTCAGCTATACCATTATGGTGCTCTGTCTCGTAGATAAACCTGTAAGAGGGGAAATTTTGAAATATCTAAAGGTTATCCTGTATTGTGTGTAGTAAAGTTCATGTTAATCCACATGTATACCGATACATGCTGGTATAAAAGATACAGCGTTTTAAATCGGACTTATCTGTTTTTCAAAGTAAGGCACACTTGAATGCTCATTACAGGAATCGGACAAAAAAAAACAAAAAAAAAAAACAGATGAAGAGGTTTCAATAGCAGTTGAGGAAGAGAACTGACCTATAGAAAATGTTATTGATTTGTTTTCTGATGTAAGCTCTCAGTCCCAAGAACTTTCCATAGATCCTGTGGAGGGTAGTTTTGAGGAAGTCTCTCTCTCGTGGATCTTCACTGTCAAATAGTTCGAGAAGCTTTGATGAAGGAAGGAAGGAAGGAAGGAAATGTTACAAATATTACTTCACGCTAATCTTAGAATACCAAACATCAAGTGACATTGAAAATAACAACTTGAATTTAGTTTGTTAAATGTTCTGAAAGGCTTCTCCATCCTTACCTGCATGACAAATTTCTGGTCGATGTATTTCTTTGCTATGTTTGGCTGAAAGTCAGGTGATTCTAAAAACCTAAGAAAAAATTCATAGACAAGCTGCAATGGAGAGCAAAACAGTGGAGAGATTAAATTCAAAACTTGGTTTGACATGATGCTAAATGATGAAAGCATGCCGTGTTAACTTGTCAACTGAGTTGCTGGTTTTGATCTTGTTATGCCAAGAGGACTAATGCAACAAAATATATAAATCGAACTGCAAAGGCCTTGTGGGCTCTTCGGTAGGAAACGGTTTCACGGATAACCAAACTACTAAATCAGTAACCTGGAGGTGCGGCCATGCTGCTTCAAGGGTTGGCTCATCCTCTTCTGGATCAAACTCCGCACCAGTGGGATTAGATGATGGAGGCAATGTTCTGAACATATTCACTGCAAACTGGAAGAAGATTCTTATTAATTATTTAATTATTTATTTTCTATTAATTATTAAAAGCATCTGACCTCTGCTTATTCCTCTGGGCAGGATAACAAGAGGCTAAATTTACTTCACATTCTATCCACAAAACCTTTTATAGGACCAAAAGCTATTTAAAAGAAAATGCATAGTACATAATAGCTGTACAGCTTTACTTGCAGATTGTTCTATATACTGGCATGTTATGCTGAACACTATTATATTTTCAGCCCATTTACAATAACTGTCATATCTATGTTGTTTGTTTTTTTTTTTTAACTATTTCTTAGGTTTTCTTAAGTTTTTAGAGTATTGCTAACTTTGTTCATGGCCCTCTGAGGGTTTGGCTCACAATAATCCAAGTGTGTTGTGTTTCTGGTCTTGCACTGTGTCAACTGACTCCCCTGTGGGCTACTGGTTCTGCCAGGCGGATCATGGGACAGTGCAGGTGGCCTACTAAAACACAGGGGTCCTTGTCTGAAGAGTCTGGCTACAAGGTGGCCGGCCCATCCACCCTGTGCTGCACTTCAACCAGGAGCAGATGAAGATGACTGTGCACTAACTCAAAGCATACTGTAAATAGACACATCACGATCGCAGCAATTCAGCTGCTGGCGATGATGACCGATGGTGATAGATGATGGCGAAGATGATAGATAGATAGCTAGATAGATAGCTAGATGGATGGATAGATGGATAATAACTGAGCACAGGAGGGGAAAGCACCAAAGAAAGAGCCGTCTTCGTTATAACTCAATTCTAGTATTCATAATCATTTCAGATTAAATGCTATGGGCCTCTTATCATTACAGTCATGTGCCGCCTCAGTTCATTATTAATCATGTCTATAGCTCTCATGTATAATCAAGTCGAAGCCAACGTTTCCACAAAAATGACATGTCAAATTTAGCATACTATTTTCAAAAAGAGGAAGTGTGCTCCTGAAAAATAAGAGTAACAAATACGATGTTGATATGCAACGCTTATGCTGAATCTACTGTCAGTGAGGCCTGCAGCTACACCACTGTCTCTGTGGGGGAGAAATTGGACACAGTGGTGTTTTTGAGCTAAATGTCACCATAAGTCAATTAGCAATAGACACGGCACAAGGCCGAGACTCATCGGACTGCTGCTGGCAGAGCAAGCGGGTTGGAAGTGTTTAAAAGTTCCATAGCTGTCGGCTACAGATGAAAATTAAAGTGAATCTTAACAAATTCTCAAGGCATCTAATTACTATCAAGACAAAAACCTTAACCATGCAAAGGGGAATTGTCACATTATTTACAGCTGTGAAGAAAAAAAAAATCTATATTCCAAGACATTCTGGTCTTTGAGGGGCAGTTTTTTTTAGTTGTACTTAAATCATCCAGTGCAACTGAATAGCCAAAAAAGGTTACTCCAAGGGAGAGATGAAATATTAGAACATTTCATTTCATAATGATAGTACCAGATAATTAAGTTTATAATTATTCCAAACATGAAATATTCAAACGCCCAGATATAAGAATGGACATGATTTCAAAACTTGTATAGAAAGTTACCCCCTGCAGTTTCATGAACATAAAAACCATCTAACATCTAACATCTTACATCTAATTTGAAAGCTAGTTTGTTTCAACATGTTTTCCAGAAAGGTTTCCTGTGGTGTTCAGCGCTCGTAAAGTGCCACTCAATGTTCTTTAAATTCTTTGTGTTCAGGGATGAGGGATAGCAGCATGTTGCTGCTCATGCATTTAAGTGATTCATGGAAAGTCAAAGTATTGCAAATCCATGACCACAATCTACCGACAGCACTGACTGTAAATCTGTACAGCTGAGGCCGGCTCTTCGAGGAGGCCCAGACAAGGGATAAGCAACCCAAACCCACTTTGAAAAGTCTTGTTTTCAGGCACAAGGGGAATCTTTTGGAGTGATTTTGAAAATCATGCTAGGAAATTGAGTCAGTCACTTGATGAGGCCAGCCAACACGAATCGAATTTTAAAGCAGCCTTCTTGATTGATGTCATGACTTAACCCGACTCATACAACTATTCATGCAAACTACACAAATCAGAGCCAGAAAGCCAACAATACCCGGGACAACAAATCAAATAGTAGTAATTCATCCCTCATTTGTCGGCCCACCATCTCTGAATTGTTCCTGCAGCCTGTGCATACTCTCTGCCCAATTTTGTTTTACTGTAAACTTGACCCCCGTCCCCCCCGCCCTCCAAAACCCCACAATCCGATCCACTGACCATGTGCACCACCTCTGGGTAGATGGGCTCCGTGATAACATTCCGGTTGTGGGTGATGTACTCCACCATTTCGCTGAGTGCCGCCCGCTTCACCTCCTTCCATTTCAAGTCACTGAGCGGGTCTGACAGGAAGTCGAAAAGAACACAGCACTGCCGTAGCTTTTGAATAAAGAGCTTCTCCTGCTCTGCGGGGGCCACATCTGAAGAGAAAGACAAAATAGGCTGTAAGGTGGATGAAGGAAGAAACCAGTCCAAGGTATCATTTTGACTCAAATATGGCTGAGGTCACAAGCTGCACAGTGGTTGGAGAGGAAAAAGAAAAAAAAATAAGAGAGTCAAGCCATGTTCAAAGAGCGAGGGGTCACAAGCTAAGCGAGGGGACAGCTCAAGTGTCAAGGATGACGGTTACAACAGTGATGCTGCAGGGAAAAACATGAGGCGGGAAGAAAATGTTTAGGACCAGCAAAACAGTCATAAAGCCTTAAGTGCATTGGGAGACAAGCTGAGATCGGCAGAGACCAGAGAGATGATGTCAAAGAGAAGCAGAAAAAAAATGGAGGACGGTTTGGATAAGGGATTTGGCAAGTAGGCGATGGGTCACAGTCGGGATGTTTGGCAGACATCAATCGGGAAGGAAAAAAAAACATGTTTGTGAAAGAAAAGTAGCTATTTCAGTTGGGCATTGCATCCATCCATGCAACTTGGAGGACTTCCTGTTTCATTCCCATCCAAAGGAACACCAACCCGTGTTTCGAAACATTCGGCAACATGACACACAGACTATTTGGGATACATCTTATTAACAGGAATTAGCATAACGGTCATGTATTGAAATAATTCATCATGCGGGATTTACTTGTCTACACACTTAGATTTTAACTTGGCACAAGGGAAATGTTAATAACCAAGTCAGCCTTAAAATCTTTATATCAGGATATAAACCAAATGGTTGAAAAAATTTGATACATTTTGGCTCCATGAGTGTTTCATTTTTTTTTATGAGCAGTCATTTCTACGGATGGCACGACATGGGGATTTTCGCTGATCAGATTTATTTCTGCTATAAAATGTGACAACTACAATTACACAGTAGTTGCCTCTTTCCTGTAGATACTTCCAAACAGAATAAAATACGTTTCCAGCATCTATACTGTTCCAAACAAACATTCGATGACCTTTGGGTTGGAGTTGCTGCCGCCTGCCTGATCTCAATTTGACTCTCCTTTGGAACTTAAATATTTTAGGTGAATTCATGTAGCGCTGTCAAATCAGGTGCAGCTGAATCAACTGTCAAAAGCAGTTTTTAAAAAGATATATACAACTATCACAGAGAAGAAGCATGTCTGAGTACTGGCCTTTCATCTGGTTTACAAAATGACATTTTTTCACCCATTACTGCCTTTACAGGGGCATTCGGATTACAGGAAACCTTAAGCATATTATGTATAAAACCAGCAAAAACTTTTGATAAAATTTACTTTAGTACTTTAAAAAGGTGGCTTGAAAGGTTATACAGTCTGCTAACCAGTTATGCATACTAGAGTAACGATCAATCCAAACAAATCACAGCAGCACTTGTAAAGCTATGCTTCTTATAACCCGTCGTTGATCAGTAAAGATGCGGCAACAATGATGGGCGAAGACATGAGATCAGCCCCATGGATCATTAGCTCAGCTGCCACTTAAGTACATCTTGAGTGTGTTTCTAATATTCTCGCTCCCTTGTGTGCGTATCGGTGAGATCTCGAAAATCTCCCCATATTATGCAATCAAGTTCATTTTCTCTGCAAATTAGCACTGATTCTGCAATTAGTAGTTTATTACCTAGAATAGACAATATTAGACTTTAGACACACAACAAATTTAACTGAAACTGAAAACCCCACCTGAAAATCACACACTGTTTGAATATATCATTTGATATAAAACCACCCAGATTATAGCTAAATGTTTTTCGGATGTTTGTATTTTGAGACTGGGGAGTTGGCGGGATTTGGTGTTAAAAGACGCAGCTTGAACAGACCAAAACATCAGCCATTTTCTTTTTTTCTAAATCAAGCGGTTGGTAATGTAATGGTTGGCATTGTTAAATTCTGGTCCCCTAACTTCATAACAATGTCAGAAAAACATTAACAGGCTTCTCTGTGGAGGAGAGAGGAGGTCATGTGGGGTTATTATTATTTAATTGGGGGAAAAGCTTACATAAAATTACATTTGGGACTGAGAAATCTAAATCTTACTAAGAAAATAAATGAATGCATTATGTCTGGCATCAATGATCCTCAAGATTTTGTTCAGAGGAACTTTTCAAAGATATTAGGTATGGTTTGAATAATTTCCCAGGGCAAGATTATTTTAATAAATACAGTTCTTTGTTCTTTCTCTGAATAGATATGAGCCAATGAAACTGGCCGATAGGTATATTGGTCAGATTAACTCACGCAACAACAAAACTCAATCTTGATTTTAAACCTCAGATAAAGTGTCAACCATAAACTTAATTTGTTTGCAAAAGCGGGATTGTCAGTGGAGCAGTAGAGATTATACTAATGAAGGTCAAACTTAAATTGTTTCAATTAATTTATCAGCATTTACAAAATTGATATGTTATAAACATGGAAATGGCAGAAATGATAGCAGCAATCACAGCACTGCTATAGGAATACAAAATTGTGATTGATTACCTTTTTATAAGGATTTTAACAAAAAGTTTAGCATGTATATAGGGTGCCAGAATGAACATAAAGAGAAAATAAAGTGGCTTTAAGTGCATCCATCAAATTACAAACAGGTGTCCACAGACTGATAGGGGGAGATAGGCCGCTGGACCATGTTTGCTCTTGTCCCAATTTCTGCAAATGTACACAAAAACATGACAAAGAAAAGAGTAGAGCAGGATGGGTGGACAGACACACGCATCCGCTGCGAAATGTAAGAATCTTGGTAAGCAGAGCTATATCCTGTACAAATAGATTTTAAGTTTTGGCTCGGAGAACACATGAATGAGTGAATGAATGAACGCTCTCTCTATGTCAGAATTCAGAAGATAGAATACTAATCTGTTATTATCATCACCAATTTCCATAATTTAGCAGCTAACAGCAATGTCACTGACATAATGTGCAAATACTATTAATACCTGCGATTTTTAATAAGAACGCACAAGAGAAACATCCAGATGCCAGCCATCATACAGTCAAAATTGCTGAGAACTGTTTTCCAAAGTAAAAGCAGGAAAGCCCACAATGAGTTTTGCCACCCTGTGAACCTTTTCGGGTCAAACAAGGGGCACCGGTGGAATCCCGAGAAGAGCCACTGGAATAGATGCCATCAAATAAACAAGTTATGTTTAGTATTTTACACATGACTCTTGTAACCACCTTCCAGGTTGGCCTCAGGTTGGCTGGGGTCACGTTTTCTTGTTTGGGGCAATAGCACTGGAACATGATGCTGAACTGGAATGCGCTGCTACACCTTGCACCCCTGACTGTGTCATACATGTGTTGCTCCTATTACATAAGTCTGTCTGTCTGTGTTACAAGGTTTTTGTACAGTCTTAAAAATAACCAATGAGTTGTTGTGCAACAGATAAAGACTAGTTTTGTGATCTCAAAATTGATGTCAACTACAATGTGACTTCTATTAATGTAACTCATAAAGGCCTTAGGATGGGAACAAACAAGCACATGCACACATTACTGTCATTGTGTCTCACAAAAAACAAAGATTCATTTACTGCCTCCTTTTAAAAGCAAAGATAAATTATTGGGGTCACATTGAAACCACAATCTTTGTCTGTGTAAAAGTAGTCTGCAGTAAAAAGTGCTTTAGTCTGCTTTATTTACATAGTGCAATCAATGTTAACCCACACTGATACTTTAATAGTTATGCAACGGGAAAATATGTTGCAGTTTGTGCAGAAATCATAACTACCGTAACTAGTTAGACCACATAAATTTCTGTAAAGCAATTCCTGAAATAGCTTAACTGTTAATTAAGTGTGTTTGTGTGTGTGCATAAACATCACAACAAATGCAGCTTTCTCAAACATGATTTGTAAAAAGTATTAAATATCACCACACACAAACATGATGTTTAAGGGGAATGATGAGGTCTATATTCACATTTGAGGTCACTCCAACGGAACACCTCCCAAGTCTTCAAAGATCTACGAGGCCATCATGAGACAAATGTGGATTTCAAGTCTCTTTCACGGGTGGTCAAGATTTAAAAAACCTCCTACATTGGCGATGTCAAGAAGACACTTTTCCTCAAAACTATGAGGACCACATTATTATTTAGTCTACACTGAGCTAAAAGGAAATCTAAAGCAATCTGTCAGCCAAAATCTAGCGGAGGATATTTGATACGCGCGTGGTTGTGATGGAAAATACACATTGAGAAGCTGGAGAGAAGGCCAGCGGAAGAGAAACTTGTCTCAATGATGAGTGTTAATTCATGGTTTTGTGAGGCTCAGGAAAGTAGAATCAATAATTGCCTGTGGCTACGTCCCTGCTGAGCTGCACCAGAGTGCACCGCTAACAGCCTGAGCCTCTCAAATAGGACTTGACTACATTGTGCACACATAAACAAAAGATGCCGGGGTCAATTTTTACCACTAGCAGGAGTGAAGTGTGGCATGCCCCCCTCTCAAGGTGCCTTAAGATGTCGTCCACAGGTTAATGAGAACATGGGTGGATGGATGGATGGATGAATGGAGGGAGGGAGGGAGGACGCTGCAGATCAGTGGCTGCTCCTGGCTTCCACACTGGAGTCCAAATGAACGGGAGTGTGACATTAAACTACAACACCCCCCCCCCCCAACCCCCACCCCCAAAAACCCTATGCCGGAGAAGAATTGAACATAAAGCGGAGCGATGACTGCGTTTGACTCATTTTAGACATATTTTTCACGAGAAGCATTCACAAAAATTGGCACAATTTTAGAGGAGCAACTGAGAAGACCTTAGCCGAAGCTTTGACCTCACTTCCTTTGACATCACTAGCTTGGCGGGGGGATGGGCGAAGAGGGAAGCTAGCTATCGCAGCCAGGATATTATCCAGCCTCGGTGTTTCCACGCTAAGTCGCACAAACAAAAACGTCCTCTTTTTCAGGTCCTTTTAAGAGCTTGCTTTTGGATGGCGAAGGAACCGTCGTGACGCCGGGGCCGTGTGAATGCTGACTAACCGGGCAGGAACCAGCGGAGGGGAACCGGAGCACAGCAGCACTCAGCGCTCCCTTAATTCCCCTGGACAATGTAGGAAGAAGAAATAGTCCGTTACGTACCTCTGAAGTGCATTAGAGCCACCGGCTGGAAAGGGCCATTGGAATTGGGTGCATCCACAACCATCCTGTCTACAGATTTATTGCATGTCAACATTTAAAACCTCAAACCAGGAAGGCGATCCACTCAGGGCGAGAGGCCAGCCTCCATTTTAGCACAAAAGCAGATCAGAAAATGAAGCTCTCGGCTGCTGGAGGGAACAGGCTAGTTAGTGACGTAAGTCGCGAATGGGGCCAGACGATTGGTTGCACGCCGGGGGCTCTGCTCCAATAGCAGCGCGAGCTACCGCGAGAGCGCAAATTCTATTGGCCGAGTGGACGGGGGCGGGATCTGGAATGGAATGGAATTTTCGGTGCGCTCCTCCCTGTCACTCACCGGGCTGCTGTTACGCTCAGACGCCGCGGCTGATCTCAGATCAGAATTTTAGGAGAATTCGCTGCGGTCACTTCCATCAGTTGGATCCTCAAAATAATAAGATTTTGGGAAGAGCAGGTGGAAATAACTTACTCCCAGCGAGTTGACAGACCTCAAAAAGCGAGCATGAAGATGTTGAGGTTCTCTTTGGAAAGCAGGAATGAGCGCATCAAACGGACAGAAACATTTTGGATGTTTTGGAGATAAGGTCAGACAGGCCAGATTGAGATGGAATATTGGTAGAAGGTTGGCAGGGATGGAATTGAAGAAAGGAAGAATCAGAATAAGAAAAACTTGTTTGTACCCGACGGTCGATTGGGGGACCAAAGAGAAGATTTATTGATGTAGTGCAGGCCTGGCCAACCTGTAGCTCCTGAGCCGCATGCGGTTCTTAAGTTCGTGTTGAATTTTTTGTTTTTGTGTGTTTTTTAACTTTTGCAATCACGTGCCGCTCCTGCGTTCACCACACACAGCAAAAAAAAAACCCACAGACACAAAAATTGAAATGAAAGCAACAGCCACATGTGGCCTGAAGTAGTGAAAGTAGACAGAAAGTTAGTTGGTGTGAGAGAAGAGGTGACGGAGAATAGGGTTAGATGGAGGAGGTTGATTCACTGTGGCGACCCCTGAAGGGAGTGGCCGAAAGTAGAAGAAGAAGAAAAAGAGGAGGCAATTAAAGGTATTAGGGACAGAGACTCCAACACAGCCCTAAAATAAAACCCAACAAAATAGCTGGTTCCAAAATAATCACATCCACATACATATTTAAGAGATGAGTTACCCTGAACGACGTGTATGCACTCTTCAAAAAATTCCCTTCAATCAGTGAAATGGAAGTGAAAGCACAGGCCTCACAAAACTACTGCAGCTCCCAGAGATCCTGACCTTTTCTAAAGTTTGTTTTATCATTTAAAAAAAAATGAGGCTTACCAAAATGCTGCCCACAGTTTTTTTTCAAGTCAGGCCTAATTGTGTCTCCTCCCACGCTGAGCGATGTATTTATAGATTCCCCGGCATCACATAAATATTCCACATTGGCAAACTTAATGTCCATGTTTCATCTTAATACATTATGAAACGCTATTCCCTTGCTTGCACCGCAAAAATCGCACTCTCAGAAACAAGGTCAACCACATCTTTGAACCATTTTCAGGATCACGCACAGACGCTGGATATAAACGTGCCTCCTAAACAACTCAGACAGGAGCCTGTGCGCATCTTTGATTTCCAGTAACCGTGATAACGTTACACAGGGACGCAACAAGTAGAGCTCACGATGAAGTCAGCACACCACGGAGGCTCGACTTAGATTGGAAACAATGGGATAAGGAAGAGGAGGCCAAGTGTATCACTTAACAGTTCCTCTGTCTCCTCTCTCCCTGATGGGTCTGAGCCTCTCCAAGAGGTACCATTACATTCCACAGCCATGACAACGGACGACAGTATTTTGTACGAGCCGCCACTCACTGCCAACTGGCTGGAGGGCCGACTCCAGAAATTCTCCTGGAGCTGCTGTCGTACATGAAAATAAAGTGTTGGAAAAAGACAGATAACCGTTGCCGCCTTGTCGACAAATCCAGTGTTCCCTGAGAGACGGTGATAAAGACGCAACGCTTTATAAATGCCTTTTGTACGACAGAAGCTCCATTTCATTAACATCTCTCAAAGTTGCCTGGACCGGCCAGAAGGACAGTTGTTTTTCCATTCACACCAGAGGGTGGCAGCAAAGGCCTGAGAGTCCCGTTTGCCTGAGAGACGTCCGTAACATAAGCCCCGTCGCTAAATGTTTTACTGACACTAGAAACAACACACTGCTTACCCAGCGACAACCCAGCAACATGCAGTGTGGAGTTACTGACACATTTGGCATTGATGGATAAAAAACAACCTTTCAAATAGTTTTACTTAATTGTGTTAACTGGGCCTTAGTTGATTTAAACATTACAAACTGCGAGGGCATTGGTACATCTAAAGGCATGTTGAGCATTCACAAAAGCTGTGCAAATGCCTAATATAATATAATATAATATAATATAATATAATATAATATACAGAGACGTACAACCAGTCAATCTCTCAGTCATACTTCATATAGACAACCATTCATCCTCTCATTTTCACATCTGAACAATGTAGGGTTTCCAGTGAGCCTCCTGCATGCTTTTGGACTACGGGAGGAACCTGGAGAACCTGGAGGAACCCCACACAGACACTGGGAGAACATGGAGACCCTAAATAGGAAGGCTCCCCGGTCGGAATCCAACCAGGGACAGGGAGATTCTTTTCTTTATTCTTAAATATCTCAAAACAGATAGAGGAAATCATTTGAAAACGCAACCTAAATCTGGGACATTTCAGCTACAGTTGATAGTAATAGTGAGGAGAGCGGATGGACAGCAGAGGGACCAGGTTGCTCTGCTAACCACCCACATACATCATCATAGAATTCCAACACATGCAAATTGGAATTCCTATTGGGTCAGACAATCTTATTATAAAATAAAATAACAATGAATACTTTCAACTTTGTTCCAGAGTCTGACAATCACTGGTATTTTTGCACCTGATGTAAATCATGGCTTCCTTGAGGTAAAAAGGATTAATATTTGAGATGTATGCATTTTATCAGACTAAAAGTCAAATTTGATGCCACAGTTTGAATTTAGCATATGCTGGTATCCAATCGGAGAGAGACATAAATTGTGGTGGCATAACTATACTGACATTGTACCACTTTTTTTTGTGTGTGTTTGTTTTGGACATTTGGGAGAATTTAGGCTGTGTTCGCTTGACAGCGAGCTTAAAAGCAACACAATACCATCATCAGCTGCAGTCAGTGCTCTAAATCAAATGGTTCACATCAGACGTCCGGGCATTGATCCTACAACCTGCACTCAACTGAATATTAATGGCCGAACATCACCAATGCCCAACTGAGTGAGTGGGGATGAATATACACCAAACTAATGCAATGTTTTTTCATATAAAGGGATGATTCATCAAATCATCATTCACCAAAAAAACACACATTGCCAACGTGAGACAGATTCTCTGCAACACTATTGCTCTCCTCTCATTATTACAGGTGATGTGATGTGGAAGCTGATAATCCTGCCTGTGGACACCAAGTAAAGGCATGATTAATAAGAAAACACACACACACACACACACACACACACACAAGCTTGGCACACACTGCTGAATCTGTCTGTGAGTCTCTCAAACCCTTTTTCCCCAGGTGTTCATTTCAGTTGTGGGAGCATGGGAGCAAGCAACAGCTAACCACAAACACTTGGGCCGAATAATAATAATAATAATAATAATAATAATAACAATAACAACAACAACAACAACAACAACAACAACAATAATAATAATAATAATAATTTTAAAAAGCACCGTCTATCAAATTGGGTCAAGAGAATGATGCACATGAACAAACATTCAATTACTTAATTCATTCAGACATTCAGTTCAGTTATTCCCCTAGAGACTCGGGGGGTAGTGGATCCTGCATGTTTAGCCCGGTATGTAAACAAATAAGCTCGAGTGAATTATATCAAGATTCAAACCTGGATGTCACTAGCTTTTCCTATAATTTAAACTGCCTTGCATTATTAGTTACTTAATTATAATAAGCCATTGACAGCACACTTTCTAAATACAAATCTCTCAGGAATAGTTATTAATTCATGATCAGTACATTAATCTTGGGCTCAGACACTCAGTTTGGGGTGTTTCAAAAAAACAACTCATTCCTGCAGTCCCACCACTGTCATCTGCTTCCTTGAGTTAACACACATGGGCAGCGATATCCCTTTCTTCTAGGTAAGGCTAGAGATGCGTCTGATTGCACATCATTTGCATTACGGATAAAGCTGCTCGGCACTCTGCGCAGCTATGAATTATGTAGTGAGACCTCAAGGTTAAAAGGTGGTTATGAGGATACACCGGGGCTATGAATTGTTAATATGATTCCCTTCATCCAGGCCAAAGACTCAATCCAAGTTAAAGGTCATCCAGGATTTTCTGGGTCGGACATGAAGTGAAGTCTGTTTACACCGCTGAAAAAGACGTACCTGTTATGGCGGGTAGTTTGTGTAACTCCCTGTTGGTACTGAGGGGGAAAGACGAAGTGCTTAGCCTTTTTTCCCGTTTCGCTGCAGAGTGTGACCCCGGCTGCTTCGTCCTCATCAGCTGAGTCGCAGGAGGTACTTTCTTAGCCGAGCCCTGCAAAAACAACCGCGGCGGAAGGGCTTTTGTTATGAAACCGGGGTTGTCCTTAGCATGAGGGAAATGGCACAGAATCACTTTACTCAAGTATTACTTCACGGCGGTGAGGAGGAGAGCGGCAGATGGGAGAGGACAGATGAGAGGAGAGGATGTTGTGCTTAAGGGTCAAGTTCCTTTCCGAATCAGATCAGGTGATTCGAGGAAATTGATCAGGAACAGTGGCATACTGTGTTTCATCTGCTGACAGAGTTTGTGACAGGCCTGAGTGGACAGAATAATTTGGCACAGGCGGAGCTGTCAAAAGAAGCAAACAGGTCATCCGGTTCACTAATCAGATCCTACACAATCGGTAAAACTCGCCTGCGCCGGCATATCTCACAGGCCATTTGGGTGGAAAATGCAGATGCGATATTTTGTCTCGCTATCAAAGAGTCAAAGAGCAGACGAGGCTCCTTTGGGCCTTTGGGAAGGAACGGGTTTTTAACAGAAGCATTTTGAGTGAAATTCAAGTCATAAGATCCTGATGTGAGGCCACATGAGGAGCTGTTTCTGCATTTTTTCCAGTATAAGAGGTGGTTGAATTCGTGGATAAAATAATGTACAAAATGAACCGGTCAGTCTTCTTTTTTTTTTACCTTTTCGGAATCAGAGACATTTCCTAAACATGACAATTTCAAGGTGTTTGAGTTGCACCGAGAAGGGTTGCGACTCGGTCGGTTCAGGGGCTGACAAAGGCCACTCGAGTTTGAGTTCGAAACACAAACTAATATCAAAATCAGCCCGTGATGAAATAAACAGAGCTGCTGCAGCATATTGGCAGTAATCAAACGTGAAATCTACTTCGACCTAAAGGGCAAATATTTTTGCGATGCACGTTTCGGTGTGTTCAATGTGGAATCCTAGTAGGCAGTCGAGGGGTTAGAAAGTTTAAAAAATACTCACATCAAGGTCACTTGCAGGCCCGTTTCTACTTCCAGATTTCTTGGATCTTCCTGGCTTGGTTGGTTCCTGGAGATGTTTTTTTTTTTTTTTTTTTTTTTTTTTTTTGGCAGATAAACAAATAAATCAAATGAGTGATTTTGATGTCAAAATAAAACTAGCCAGTAACTTCAGAGTAAGTCACTCCACCTTCTCCTTCTTGCTCTTATGAGGCATGGTGGGTGCGGGTCTCTGCTGTGCACGCCTGGATCACCGATCTGCGGGCTCCGGAGGAGGCTTTCACGGCTGTCCGTCCGCAAACCATGTGGCCGCGCAGCGGAGAGACGCCGGTTGCGGGCAGCAACTACTCCCTTCGCCGGCCAGATACTGCTCATCACCGGAGACACGGAAGACCATGCCGCACGTCACGCAGGGAGTGTTTTTTTTTTTTTCCCTGCAGCCCGCGATATCCTCCTTCAGCTGGCAGCCAGGTACTCCACGACGAGAGAGGTGTCCTTTCCCGACCGCAGTACCGGCGATGGCCAGATGGGGGCGCTGTTGCACGTATAATCTGCAGAGGTCGCGTTGGAGCAGCGAGCTGAAGGGTCGACCCGGGGCGCAGGCCTCGGACCGGAATCGATACGGGTATCGAGCGCACTGACAGAAAGTCCCACATCCACTGTACTGATGTGCGCGGCGAATGTTTCCGATGAGTAGGAAACAGACATATATAGCCTCGGAGAAGCTGGCATGCAAAAACATTGATTTATGTCTGTTATTGTAAGTCGCTTTGGATAAAAGCGCCTGCCGAATGAATGTAATAAAAATGTAAATGTAACGTTATTGCTACAATAAATGTCATGTTAAATGGATCGCGTACGTCTGCGGAAGTTCTCAGTCGTCCATGTCATTGTTAATTCTTATCAAAATTATCATCTAAAGACAACTAGATCTGATTTTCTTCCCTTGAAGGCGTTTCATTTCTTCTTCATTTCAGAACTGAAAGGGAAAAAATGAAGTCCCGTTGCCATCAGAAGAAGATTTTAACAAATGGAACACTGAAGAGAAAAAGTGTATGTTTGTGTGTCGGTGTTTAAAACTTTGTCCGTTTGCTTCTGGTGATCCCAAAATGGCAGAAGGACTTCAGTCCAGGGAGGTTACAGGCCGTCACCGTGTTTCACTAAAAGCAAAAGCTCACTTTTATGAGGCTCCATTTTGTAGTCATAAAGATGTCAGTGGTCATGCTGATCCCTCTGTATGACCAAATACCTCATTATTGCGTCCAAGCGACTGCAATTGCAGATGAATTAACAATCATTCATTGATTTGACCGTTTCCTGTCCATCTTAATTTAACATCAGGATTCCAGATAATTCAGAATTCTGTCTCTCTCTGAAAGAGCCCGAGTGACTCCTTGTACTCTGAGCTAGAGCCCAGAAGATGGCAGTGTTGTATGACGTTGGCAATTGGGAAATTGTTTGCACATTTGCAAAGGTTCGCCGAAAGGAATCGATTCAATATAAATTATACATTTCCGAAGGGGAACGTGTCCTCCGTCTTATGTATGTGATGAAGAGAGGGTGGGAAATGGTGTAACCATGAAATAACAATAATCCAAAGTTAGATTTCATTTTTTAATTACTTGCTTGTTCTAATAGAAATCGATGCATTCGAGCATATTTGGCATCAACGTTTTCCACAGACGTGAACAACAAACCAAATTTACATTTACTCCACGCCCCCCCCCCCGTGGAGACAGACGAAGAACCCCCAGGATGCTTGTCTGGAGATTCACCTCGAGCACACGTTATCCACCGCGACTGATGGGAGAAGAAAGTAAGCAATGAGAGCATGTGTGGGCTGCAAAGAGGGCAGGATCGTTTCCCATCCTGGCTGTTGGTGCGCTGCACTGTTGTGTATTGATTAGGTTGAGAGATCGTTCTGTTCCCTGGATCACTGTGTTTCCACCGCTCCCTCCGTCCATGGCCAGAGCTTCATCATCAACATGACGTTATTGCCCGGCGATACGGTGCCTTTCATTTCCTGTCCCGGCAACAGCGGTGAATGCAGTGGTGGAGGGGTGGGGTTGGGGTTGAGGGGGTGATCTTTTCTGTGTGTGTGTGCATGCATGTGTGTGTGGGTGCCGGCGGACTGCGCGAAAAGACAAAATGTGTGTTTTCTTCATAGAGAAAGGCAATAAATGAACTGTAATGACTGATATTGGTGATGCGAAGGGAGATTTGCTTTTCCACCATCCTGGAGTAAATGATTCAAATATTATTCCACATAAGTCTGACAAAATGCCCCATTTTTATTTATTTATGATAAACACTTGATGGTTTTCTTTTCAGATATTTGTTCCCTCATATATTTGCTTCTAGCTTTGTTGGAGCGCTACCTGGTGCGAACACCCGAAACCTTTTGCCGCTCCCCGCAAACGTCTTTCATTTGACACCGCCGATGTGCAGCCCGGCCGGCCGAGGGTGGGCTGCCATTAGGCCGGCCTGTTTCGTGAGCGCGCCGTCCACTCCGAGGGGGATAATAAATGGGATTGTTGAACACGAGGTTGTCAGTTTTTCCAGAGAAAAAAGAATAGAAAGGGGGGTGAAGAGAAAGAGCCAGAGAAATGGATGGCTTATTACAATGGAGGAAAATTGCTTGTGAGAACAAAAAGTGCGGCCGGAGGAAAGCTGGGGTGAGATCAACCGGCCAACCCAGGGCAGGTGCACTATTCCCTCGGCGGATAGAGATACAGCTTGTCCAACTTCAGACATGGTCTCGTTCAGCCCTTCTCAGTTTTCTTCCACAAATCTATTTGAATTTGGTGAATATTTTGTTTGCTTCAACACCATTTTTTTCAATTCAATTTATGACACTTTTTACCCTATCTAAATAGATACAGTGTCATTCTATATAAGTCTTTCATCACCTTGGGGTTTCAAAGCACGCATTTGCCCGTTCACACACTGATGGAGGCAGAGCCGCCATGCAAGGCGCTAACCAGACCCTCGGGAGTGACTTGGAGTTCAGGGCACCGCAGCAGGCAGACAGGGGGAGCCGGGGATCGACCTTCTGGAGCAACGCCTATAATACCAACTGAGCCACAGCTGCCCCATAACATATGTACAGTATATATACATAGAGTAGATCACGGTTGTTTCCTCCTGTTATCAGAATCAATCAAAATCATAAGACTTTTTTCAGTAAGTTAGCCCTAAATATGGCTCCCAAAAAGTTGAAGTGCCAGTGATAGTGTTGTTAAGAAGATGTACAAAATTACAGCCGAACTGAAGAAGGACATAATAGCTAAATGTGAGAGCGGTGTGGGTGTTACAGATCTCGCCGAGCACGACGGCATGGCTGAGCCAACTACCTGTACGATCCTGAAGAACAAAGATGCGCTGAAGATGGTTGATATGGCTACAGGGGTGACTACTTTAATGAAGCAAAGGTCTCAAGTCTTGGAAAAAGAAGAAAAGTGATTGTTAGTTTGGATGAAAACGACAGCTTGCTGGAGATAACGTTAGCGAGGGTTTCATATGCGAGTAGACTTTTGCTGATTTAGTGAAGGACGTGTCAAGTACAAGTGCTGGCAGGACGAGAGAAAACACCAGAAAAACAGTAATAAGCTATGTTATCTTTAATTCCTTTCTGTATTTTTGCCACAAATAAACCCATACAAAAGTTTCAAAAGAAGGCAGTGTGGTTTTTGGGTCTAGAGAATAGATCAATGGGACTTACATTGATATCAATGGGAAAAATGGATTCGGTTCGCGAATGGAGTCAAAGAACGAATAAAATTCATAAGCTGAGGTTGCACTGTATTTCTATTTCTACATGCACATATATGAGTTAGTGGATGGTTGTTTGCATCTACATTATATGACCGTCGAATGAGAGAGTGAATGGTTGCATTTCTCTGTGAGTGTAATCGACTGATCCAGGGCGAACCCCGCCTCGCATATTTACAACTGTGAATGGCTGCAGCCCTCCTGCGACCCCGACAGCGCTATAGATGAGAAATGAATGAGTGAATGATAATTCATTGCTTCATATTTGCTATTCAAAATTTCAAAATCAAACCCAATCTGTTCCTTTTATCACCTTTCCCTGAACATTTCTTACAATGCAGACATCACTGCTTCTGTGGAGCTCTGCCTGCTGGAGTTCACACCCTCTTATTATCACGGCGGCGAGCAGCCACTCTTTTAATCAGAGACTGATGCTTATTTCTAAACATATTCTGATTAAGACACAGCGTTTACTGAAGATTAGAATTTCTTTTTCACCAGCTTTGAACATTTACTCACTTGAATGCTCAGCCAAGGCTCCCACGGCTTCGACGGTGGGTGCTCTGAGGCAATCACTGTTCTCTATCCAACACCAACTGCAACTACGGACAGCCCGTTTCTTTCAGATAAAAAGTAGAAGAAGCAGCTCTGGGACTGGATCAGAAAACACGGCAGTGGTGCAAGTCATTGGCTTTTCTCCTCCGGTGTGAAAGGTATGTGTTTTCAGGGACTGAAAAGCGACGGCGCCCGAAGGGACAGCGTTTTTCTCGGGGAACGAGAACCCGCTGGGTAGGCCTGATCTGCGTCCCCTTCACGTTCCACCAGCGTCCGAATAGTGGAGGAGGTGGTTTGGACTTGGTTGGACCTTGAGCATGTGTGCAATCCAGGCAATTGCGCCCCAGGAGACAGTTTAACCGGTGTACACACAAATCAGCTGCTTTGAGATTAATGGGTTGGATCTTTCTGGTCTGAGAAGCTTGAGAAGGAGTCCTCTCTCCTTACAGGACTGCATTGCCATCCCACTTGGAATCAGACCCCAAAATGCACACTGTTGACTTATAAACAGTTTACAAGGTGAGCAGCTGTAAAATGGAAGGACAACTTGACATTTCAGTTTTAAGTCTGCAAATGTGAAAACTGTAAGATGTAAGCCCAGCATTTGCAAACTTTTGCTCAGAAGAGCTACCCGGTATTATGTGTATCCAGCAAGGCATCCTTACAACAATTTTCTATTTCTTATTTTTGGGGGCAAAATAATCTATGCTCAAAGAGGAAAGTTAAATTGAGACGTTTTGGTCCAGCCATGTCTCTGAACACGAGTGGGCTCTTGAACTGACCGTGCTCTCGCCTTGCTGCGATCCTCATCTCAGTTACTAATGCTGATTTGTTTGAAACAACCGGCCTCTGAGGAAGACAAGGAGTTATAAGAGGCCAGCGTTTAATTAGCTTTCAAAAGCCTTTAAAATTCCCCAATTTTGTCTCTGTGATCAAACCCGAGCCTCAAAGGCTTTGCTGGATATCTGATGAGTCTCCTAGATAAGCAGACGCCTCAATTGGAGGTTTATTTCCGATGAGACAAAGAAACCTGACTTCTGTTTGTGGTATTATTTCTCCTGTTTGGACTGAGGTAAAGACTCTGCTAATAACTAAATGCTGGTGAGAAACCATAAAATCCTTTTTTATTACGAAAGTTCAGGGGAAGTCTGTGAGCCAGAGCCAGTTGTCTTTGGATTTGGACAGGAAACGGCTGCATGAGCACTTTGCCAGACTGAAGGTGAGAGCAAGATAGACTACGATTTCTAGGCTGCCTTTACAAAACAGGGATGCTAGCCCGGGAGGAAGACGGCGAGGAAACAGGAGCGAGGTGTGCACAGATGAACGCTGCAGCTTTCAGGCTGATCAAACTCTAAAAGCACCATTGTTACGGACTTACAACCAGGGGTCTTATTTGCCAAAGTGCTTTGAAAAGTGCATGAAACTCCTTGTGTAAAACAAATACCAAAAAGGGAAGACTACGGATATGGAATACTATGGATGTCGGCGAAACACAACGGTGCTTTAACTGCACATCCAAAATAGCAGGACCGTACCCTCCCTGCACCCCGGCAGAGGGTCCCGTCTGATTGGTTTGAAGGATCATCGCAAGTTTTCTGTTTCAGGTCCACCGTCCTCCGGGATTAGTCTTCCCAGTTTCGTAAAGGTGACCTTCTACTCTTGTCGCCTGTAGCTTCTTTTCCAAGTGACCTTGCTATTTCATGCCAGCTCTACTGGCGCTGACCCCTCATCCAGCAGCCTGCAGCTCATGCTGCACCGGCATCAACCTCTTTTTTTCCACCCCCAGGGTGTCGGTGAACTCCCAAGATATCTCTTCTCTGGACCACTCATCACACACAGATTTCCTCTCTTTCATGGAGATGCTGTACTCTGTACTTGGTTATAGCCAAGGTTTTCTGTTTTATATAAGTAAAAATATTGTCTCCTCCTATCTGCCGAACATCATGGTTGATGTCATGGCAGATAATTACTCCCTTTATTAAATTCTCAAGCCGACATAATGATTTGAGACTGTCTGACTGGTTGCCACTGTGTTCACCCTGTGTAGCAATTAGGGTGAGGGTTTCTATGTGGAGTTCATTTAAAAAAAACAGATAAATGTGAAAAATGAAAAATGAAAAAATCCTTTTTTCAAACAATACACACACATACACACACACACACAGGAACACACACAAGCAACTCCTATTTAATGCAAATAAGAATGAATATAACATACAAACCTCTCATTCATCTGTCAGGCCAACTTAAAGTCGACTGTTAGGGGGAAACTTTAGAACCCAGACGAACCCCACCCAGACACGGGGAGAACATGGAGACCCCGGACAGAAAGGCAACTGGAATTCAACCAGGACCTTCATGCTGCTTGGCAGAAGCCCTCACACTGCACCACCACACCGGCCCAGATTCATTAAATGCCAAACACTTCCAGTGTTGTGCAGGGAGGATTCCATGGTGAGCTGAGATTCTTCTGCACCAGGTTATCTGTATCTATTTCAGTGGGCCAGTGACAGTGTGAGCGTGCGTTGTTGAGAAGTTGCTGAATTTGCTCCTGCCATGCAGTGCTGACATAAAACCCATAGGGGCACATCGGCAGAGTTTTCAGAGTTACATTGCATATAGGTTTGTAGTACTTCTGTGGATGAGTGGATATGTGATGCAGCATACAGTATGTGTATGAAGTGATAGTATGTTACAAATTGTAATTGATTAATTTGAAGCACAAAAATAATTTTCAAATGTCCATTGAAGACGTTGTGACAACAGAAGCACAACTGTTTCCTGTACTATTAGGTAATTAACTATTTTACGCCTGATGTGTAGACAGCGTTTGAGAACCCCTTCAACCCCATTCTTAAATTTTGATTTAATTACCATATTCATTACAAAGTGTGGAAAATGATTCATTTTTTTATAGTTGAGCTGCAAATGAGTAGCGGTTCAGCAAATTGCCATGATTTGATTGTTGACACATAAATGCGCCGGAAGCACAAATAGAAGCCAAACAAACTGAGCTAAAATTCTTATTTTGAATAAAATGACTCTAAAGGTGAACAGCGAGGGTTGAGTTCAGAGCGACTGACGTCAATGCACCGCCAGTTTAATCCTCAATACTGGCTGTGGAACAAAATATCAAAATTGAGTGAGACTGGTTCCAAAACTACCGCTTCCAATATCTCGCCTCAGAATGACACTCCTCATTTTATTCTGGTTGTAAATAACGCTCCCACCGAATGTTTGCATCTAACTGGCTGACTCACCTTTTTTTCAAAGACTGGTGTACATCTCGGTGTGGCGTGCTGAGATTCCAGGCTCTCCCCAGAGTCCCGTTCTCGCAGCGAAGTGATAATAAATTCACTGCAGATATCTCCCCGCATTTTGTCTGAGAGAGTTCTAGACAAAAGCCCGTTGCTGCAGGAGAGAAGGAGTGCCTGGAAGGGAGCTATTATCTTTCAGGTGGTTATGAAACATTGAAAAGGAACATCACGCGTGTCTTTCCCGCTTGCGTGCTCCGAGTCCTTTGGCTTTCACAATTTAAAAATAAAAGTGCAGTAAGTGATTTAAAAAAGGAAAAGCAATGCTGAGAAATAGTTCATCACTTTGTTCTTGTTATTTCACTTGTGCACGAAGAGGGTAAAACTAGCTTGGCGCATTCAATACACTGCCACGAGGGTCATTTTGTAGTTGTGTAGCACATACACACACACACACACACACACACACACACACGTGTGTGCGCACTGACACCAAGGACCCAATTATTCTTGTCCGTATGGTCCATCTTCCTCTCTATTTCTCATGGAATGAAAAATTCTGTCCATTCCTTTTTTTTTTGGAAAATGTTGTGATTTTTAAACACAGTGCGATACTTTGGCTCCATCAGTCAGGGTTCCAGCTCATGTTACACTGCAAATGCTGGTAAAAAAAAAATGAAAATGGAAAACAAAAAAATCTTCTTAAAAAGGATCAAAATGTTGTTGCTAACAAAAAAACAACAACACATTTTCACACTTTTTTGTTTAAAGGAGGGATTTTTAAAGCTTTGTTGTTGGTATGGATGTATTCCGCTCTGAGATATCAACAGAAATGAAAGTTCTGTGGGCGTTTAAAGATCTGTCGCTTCTTAAAACTCATGCAGCGAGAGAGTCTAATAAATGAGGTCTACAGAGCTGCTGTGTGTGTGTGTGTGTGTGTGTGTGTGTGTGTGTGTGTGTGTGTGTGTGTGTGTGTGTGTGTGTCTGTGCACACGACAGGAGAATTATTTAGTTGCATTTGAACATAACCATCTATCTGCAACATTTTCCAGCCTTTGTTTTGAGCTAACTAAGTATTTACCCTCAAAAAGTTCTCAGTCTGCGCAAAGCCATGCCTGAGTGAGGAGTTTGTAGGTTCTGCCATGGGACCGCATTCTCCAGAGGCGCGCATTCGAAGAGCTCTAAAATACACAACTGTTGCGGTTTTCTTGGAACCCAGGTGGGAATGCGTGACGCTCCTTATAAGCATTGGGTGCCATGCGTCGATCACACGTTAGCCAGTCAATGTAACTTTGACAGCTACAGGACAGAAAGCAGGCCTTTTGGTTTTATAATAGCATCTGCACGCCCACACATCCATGCGAGGATAGATCAACGGATAAAACCCAGCAACATCATCTAAAACAGAAAACACACACACACGCAACAATTTCTCTGTGGACATATCCCAGTGTCCTCTGTTTTATTCCAGAGCTTCGGTTAAATCAGTGCCTTCGACGCGCACTGTGGTTTATCTCTGGGTTAATACAGCAGCAGCCGTCATCTGTTTGTCACCAGTGTGCTCACCCTTGTTTCTGTGATGGACACGGACAGGGAAGGGACCACACTTAACCAAGGAAAGACTAAATGTCTAAATGTGAGCGGGAACGTTTCAATAATGTGGCTGAACTCCATCCCTGCAGTTGTAAGACCCTTCTCTTTTTCGGTCTTTTACATCTCTTTATTGTAAAGCACAGAAAAGAAGAAGAGGGTTGAAGTCGGCTTGTCAAAGCTACTATTGTCAGTATTACCGTAAAAGGATGGGAAAAGATACCTCTCTGCTTTGCAGAGAGAGGAAGGGAAGGGCTCAGCCTCATACCCACACTGCATTAATAATCATATTCCGTTGCCATAAATACACTTCTATTTTGATATGTTTGGGTTGTGGTCGGGATGCATCAAACGAAAAGCTGAAGTGTGACTTTAAAGCTCACCGTAGATATTATTAGTGTTTAATCAGACACAAGATCAACTCCAGTGTCTGCACATAAGGATATTGGAAAAGATGGATAAAGAGATGCATAAATCAACGAATCGATTGAGAGAGAGTGAGAAAGAGAGAGAGATGTTTGCACCTGTGTTTGTTTGTGCTCACGCTGACATAAAACCTCTCCGACTGGGGTTGCTCTTAAATTTGCATGGAAAGATACATTAGAAAGAAATGTTGATTTGCATGAATTCCCTTCAACCTTCTGAGTGTTTTTCCCTTCAGATACCTGGAAATGTGTTCCATTTTTCTCCCTCAAAGCTTTGTGAAAAGGAGGCCAAAGAGTTTATGTGGGTTGAAAAAGGATGAGATGAAACTTTACCCCGTCTGTCGAAAACGATGAAAACCCCCTGGACAAACTGTCTCAGACTTTTAGAAAGAATGGGTTCGACTTTCAATCAGTGAACAAAATCAGTTCAATCAGTTCGTATTGCGACGTACAACCATTCACCCTCTCATCCACATGTCTGGACAATTGAAGGGTCTCCGGTGAACCTCCTGCATGTAGTAGGTCTGTGGGAGGAACCTGGAGAGCCTGGAGGAACCCCAAGCAGACACAGGGAGAACATGGAGTCTCCACACAGAGAGGCCTCCTGGCAAAATCCAACCAGGGACCTTTTTGGTGTGAGGTGGAAGCGCTGACCGCTGTGCCACTAAATATAAATTGCAACCGCTGCAAGATGGTTGGACGCCGTCTTGTTATACTGAGCTTAATAGGTCACCCCCTTATACTTATGACTATATGGAAGAATACTGGAGATATCACGAGAAGATATAGAATCATACTTGTCCTAAAAATAACAGTCTTGAGCATCCGAGAAAGAACATTAGCAACATAAATCCCACATATTAATTTTTTCAGATTTGCGATCAGCCATGGAAGAATGATGAAAACTCTACTGGGTAATTGCATGGGCAAAAAAAGAGACAAAAGTCCAGTTGTTTTAATGAACTTATTCATTCGTTCTTTTATCTTTCCTCAAAATATCAGTTACTTATGTTTTTACTTTTTCGAGATAAAGTCCTCAAAAAAAAACAAAATGAAAGAACAGTGTTTCCCTTTCAGCCAGGTCCTCTCCCAATCCCTCTCTCTCTTTCTATTTGACCCATCCACATTTCATCATTATATTTCCCTCTCCCTCCCGCCTTGTCTCCTGCTTCCGGACTCAGTTCAGTTGCTCTCTGCTTGTGAGTTACTCAGGTCGGAGAATGAGCCGGCTGTCTGGTCTAATCAGGGGAATACAGGCGGCTGCAGGCCAAGACAGAGGTTGACAGAAAGGCCAGCTTTTCTAAATTGATAAAAGGCTATGCGGGTGACTCAAATCAGATACCATCCAACTTGACCTATAAATGTACTGGAGCGCTAAAGAGAATGAAATGCAACTTTGCGTCTGAAAAGCTGAGAAGTATACCTCCTAGAGATAAAGATGAGGCACTGAACCGGGAAAGCCGGTCAACTCACAATACGATTCAGCGTCATACAAATGATTTTTGCCAAAAAACATCATCGGACGGGTAATTGCACGAAAAACTCCAGACACATACATTTAAAATGCAATTCCTGCGTGGCACACACACACACACACACACACACACACACCCATAATTAGCCACTAATTGAGCAATTGGAGACTTTTCATTCACTAGTTCTCCATTAATTAGCCCATGACTTATTTTGCGAGCAGGTAGCAAATATGGAAATTACTTTGTCATTTCTATTTCCCCCCACAGACTGACTTAATTGGCTTTTTCACAGAATTACACAAGAAACAAACTGTTATTCATGTCTCTGTGTGCACATATGAAGCCGCTTGCATTCCCAGGTGTTTCCTCTGTCATCGGAACACATCTTCACCCGTGTTCTCGAACGGCAAGCCCCGGCGTTGTATTGATTGCAATATTTATGAAACATGTACAATAGTCTGCATACAAGCCAAAATTTTATGAGGAAATATCAGGGGGAAATGTCTGATGACTGCATATTTAATGTGGAGTTATGTAACTGTGCCAGAGAGCATATCTATTTGGTTTAACAGCTGAAGGCAAAAAAAAAAAAAAAAAAAAAAAAAAACACAAGACACCAATGAGCTTTCTGTCGGAGTGTGGGACATGAAGTATTTATTTGAGCTGTCACCGGAGAGGGATCGCTGGCTGGGTTGCGCACTTATCAGCGAGGGCGTATCGAAACACTGACAGCTCAAGTCATGTTGTTACTCAGTTCGACTTGTGAGGGAAGAAGGTTTTGCCCTTGTCCATAAAATATCGTTCACAGAAGAAACTAGAACAGTGACAAAGCTCTGTTCAGACCGGTCCTTTTACACGGAGAGCATCGCATTTTAGCCAGGACTTGTGGCCATCCAGTGGCTTTGGATTTATCAGGAAAGGGTGGTCTTCGTCTACACCTTTGTTTGTATTGCAGGAAGAATGCAGGATGCATCTCATAATAGAAACAACCACAAGTATTATTCATGCATTTATTCATTTTTGAGGATGCTTAGTTAAAGCAAAGGCAGTCATGTTTGGTTTACCCACTGCCTCCATATTAAATGCAATGGAAGGCTGGACACTAGAGACTCTCTATTTACTGTTGATTCAAATTGGAATTGCAGGACAAACAGGCAGCTGACAGCAAAGTAGCTTCAGCCATAAGCAATGCAGGATATACGTGGATATGTATGTGCTTTTATAGGTTTTTGCAGTGTCATAAATCAGAATTTTTTATCTTTGTGTCACATTTTAAAACAATCTCTTGTAGCCTCTTCAGAGTGACTCTAGCCTTCGGTCAAACAACATTTGAATAATTCAAACGACATAGTTGCACATTCAGGTGGTGGTGCACCTGGCTAGCAAAAGTGCAGCATGGCTTAGGTAAGAGCTGGCGGAGGAACCCCACACTCAAACAGCCGTGAAAATCTCTCTTCACGAAGAAGATGAACCAAACTTGAACCCAAATTGAATGAACAGCGGCATCATTATTTCATGAGAAAGTCATTGTGCAAGTGAAAGGGGGGTTTGGAAGACTGTGGGTGAGATGTGGAGGGAGAACAATCTGAAAACAAAACAAAGAAAAACAAGACAGAAAAACAGAATCCATAACTGTTTGTAACTCATACGTTGAGGATGAAGGTTAAGTTAACATAATTAACACTATTAGCAGCACGCTCGGTTACTGTGGAGGCGTCGTGTAAACAAGCTTCTTATACTTGTGCAGCTGTGTGTCTGTGTCTAAGTTGTCTTTCCTTCTCACATTCACTGATCAGGACAGACCCGCTCATTCTCACCCACCTGTCAGTCGTCATTAACCCCTTGTTTTGCTTTTGCTGTTCTCTCTCTTAAAAGATGCATGAACATACTGTATGTGTGCAAGGTTAAACTGTGGAATAGGAAAAGAAAAAGAGGAAAAAGGAAAGGGGGACAAAGGGCTCTCTCCTGGAGTGCCGGCTGTATGTTTACTTGAATCAGAGCTTTTATAGAAGCCATCTTAAAGGACAACAGGTTCAAATCGATTTCATGTTGGGTCCAGAAAGGATTTCAGCGTTTGTTTCCAAGAGTAACCATTGCAAATGTTTATTTCGGTCAGCGGCGTCCTATAAATGCCCCGAAAATGATTTTATATATGAGCTGGGATGACTGCGCTGGGCTGAAGGTGAGAGACCCGTTTTCATTAAACGCTAGATAACACACCGTAAAGCACAAGTCATATTTGGCTAATAATAGAGGGAGCATTATTATTGAGGTGGCGACAGTGTGGCTGCGTGTGTGTTTGTATGTGTGTGCGTATCAGAGCCAATAAAATTATGGACGGGGGAACAAAATGTGCCAATTTGGACACTTCATCCACACCCACTCCAGTATTTTCTAAACACCATCCCTATGCTCTAATTCCAGTATGGACAAATTCAAATAAGCTGCTGGCCATTAGCATTGTTGTGACACAGATGGTACCTCTATCCATTTCCAAATCATTGCTGTGAATCAAAAGTAGTCCAATTTCCCCTTCATTCACCTCCCCAGCACCACAAACATGCACACACACACACACACACACACACACACACACACACACACACACACACACACCACAACTGAGTCCAAGGGCACATGCAGGATGGATGCTGCTCGAAGAGCTGATAGAACACAGCACGGGAGCAGCAGAGAATTTGGTCCGAGACAAAGTACATATAATAAACCACAATAGCATGAAAGGAGCTAAAATTCATTACTTGTCATATTCATCACACTTTTCTTTCCTACTTCCTTCTGTTCCTTCCAATCAAACAGAATGTCTTCTGAGTTAAATCTGTAAATTAGCCACTTTAGATGTAGTGGAAATGCAGAGAAGATGCAAAGCGTGGTCGGCACGCCTCGGCGCCAAGTGACCACCCCACGCCTTCAGCCCTCAAGCCACATGAGGTTAATGGTCTTATATCTCCGAATGATTTGAAGGGTGCATTTGACAATAGATACCAGATCCGTCTGCACCCTGAAAACCATCTGGAGAGACTTACAACCCAAACCAGGCCTATTCTAATTCAGGTAAGTACCTGGAATTAGTACCTTTGTGCCCCAAATGACACAAAAACAAACACACGCACACACACACACACACACACACATACACAATGATGCACACATGAACATTACAACCCTGTTTAAACTAGCTTCGGCAAAACAACTCACCCATTCACATCTCACTTTGGACCATCACCAATTCCCAGCAATTCCATTCCAAGATTTGACCAAAGGTAACCAGGACCTCGATGACTGAGGAGCTTCACAAACACAACTCACAAGGTTGTCTTGACAAGTCATAGCAAGGATTCCTCGTAGGGCAGATGATAAAGGGGTTGTCACCTCATCCTCAGATGATAGTAGAGGAGTGTCTCACACTCCCACGTCACAGCATGGAGTTCCCGGGCTCCTTTTTGTACCTCCGTAGGTGTGAATAAAAGTGCGAATAGCTGTATTGGCCTGCGATTGACTGGTGGGCGGGCCGGGGTGAACTCCATCTCTTGCCCTTTGTTCTGGCCAGTAGAAGCACTATAGGGAATGAATGAATGAGTGAATGAATGAATGAATGAATGAATGAATGAATGAATGAATGAATGAATCTTGTGATTTTGCAGGGGACTCTTTATGGCAATGAATATTTAAAGTTGCTCCAACTACACTTTGATTGAAAACATACAATAACACTAAAGTGAAGTCCGTCCAATCCCCAAACAGATGTAAATGATCCTCCCTTTAATGGTACATCATTCTGAATATCTGCCAATCTTGATAATTAACGCAGCTTTTGTCACATAACTAACAACAGCAACTGACATGTTTCCAAAAAGTTCCCGCGAATGAAAAACCCTATAAATTAGAAAGTCTCTCTTTTGTATCCATGAGCAGGGATTGGGAATTCACCCAACGGATCTCTGTTGTTGTAGTCGACTGGAATTGTTATATCATGGCTTTGACTGCTTACCATCTCACAAAAAAAGGAAAGCCAAGAGTTTATCTAAAAAGCACTGCTGAGAATTAAATTTAATCCTGAGAATGACTTGTGACTTTGTCAACTTTATATTGAGGGCTGTTTTAAACAGACTTACTGGAAATCATGTAAAAAGCTGAACTACTGTCAACACTGTATATCGGATTTCAAAACTTCATATCCTTTATGGAGATGGTAGATGAGGTGAGGTGTTTTCAATGAAAGTCCTTAAGGGTCACTTTTTATGGCGTTGCAGATGTATTTTTTATTTATGCAGTCAAGTGAATGTGCCAAAACATTCTCGTCTACCTCTCGCCTCAGATTTACTGGTATTTCAGCTGAGCGGGCTGGTTTGTTTTACCTTAGTAGAATATGTGCTGCATGTTCTGCACATCTGTTTCACAACACCAGCGGAAAAATACACATGAAATGTGTTGTCGACGTGCTGCGACAACCAGTTTATTGTAAGAGGTCTATTCAAGGATCTCCACACCCTTAACTTTAGTTGAATCTGCCTCAGTCCGTTATTCCCCTCGTCTGCTGCTAGTCGTGATAATATTAGTAACCATATTTCTTGCTGAGACTGACTGAGCAAATCAAAAACTACTATCACTAAATATCAGCAAATGAGGAAAGGAAGAAAGAGACAAAGAACTGATGCTTCATTCATTCATTCATTCATTCATTCATTCATTCATTCATTCATTCACAAGTTGTGTGGAGACATGCAACCACTCACACTCACTCTCCCATTCTCCTCTGTAGAGGCACACAACCATCCATCCATCCATCCATCCATTATCTATCACTTATCCTGCAGCCAGGGTTCTGGGAATGCTGGAGCTCATACCAGCTTGCACTGGGAAAAAGGCAGGGTTCCCCTTGAACTGGTCACCAGTAGATAGCAGGGCCACATACTGAGACAAAGAACTGATCACCCTCCAATTTACACATGTTAGGCAAATGTCTCCAATGTACCTCCTGCATGTTTTTGGACCACAAGAGGAACCCAGAGAGCCCGGAGAAACCCCACACAGACACGGGGAGAACCTGGAGACTCCAAACAGAAAGGCTGTGCGGTGGAAGCACCACCGTGCAGCCTCGGACTACTTCTTTCTCCTTTTTATTTGCTGGCTGATAACTAACCAAGGAAAAAACGACTATGTGCTTTGAGCCCTAAACTCCTCGAGGTCAACATGTAATAGTGACATAAGTGAGACAGTTTGTAGTTTTCCTGCTGATTCCACCTCAGAGTTGGTGCTTTTCCCTCATGTTTTTATCCTTTAACCTGATAACCCGGTTCTTTGCGCTGCCCATGCCGGCTTCTAAATCCATTTTCTCGCTTGGTTAAACTCAAGTCCAATCTCTACGCTTCTTGTAGATTCAGCAAGTATACTCAGCTTTCTTCTCACTCCCCGCTCCCTATTTCTTACAATATCCCGCAGTCGTTCCTTTGCAATCCTGGTCGAGATTGTAAATTCCATATCTGGCATGTGTTGAAAAGGCTCCAATTCATGTGACACTTTGTAAATGTTGAGATAAACCCGAACAGCCAGAAAATAAAGCCTCACGTCACAAGGACAGGAGCCTACAAACAGTAGCTCATACATGTTTAAAGAAGTGTTTTTTTCCTTTTATTTTTTATGGAATCGCTCCTCTAAGACTTTATATATTAAATATGAAGTACCGGCTGAAATGTAAAAACAGTGTTGACTCAATGTAGGATCTGCTTTTATTGGAGAGAAGAAGGGACAAAGTCGTTTTTGAAAGGAACACCATCACTGATCCATTTGCATAAGAGATGCATGTACAAACAAACTATAATCATTAAAAAATACCAGTACGTGCATGAAGTACTGATACTGGAAGTACTGAAGTACATTTTCTGAAAGACACATTAGTTTAATTAATGTTTATGCCGCCACAGCGGAGCAGGTCAGAGTTCACGGGACGATTGTTGGAAGGGTGACGATGAGCAGGACGAAGAATCTACAACGACAAAAAAATGTTTTACCGTTTTTTAAAAGACAAAGCACTAAGCCTTTTGAATAATTTACATTCTACATGTACAGCTCTATACTTACTCACACGTGTGTGTGTGTTTGACATTATGTAGTTGTGTATACATAGAAAGCATAAAGATGTCGCTGTATGTGCATGTTTTTTCTGGGATGTGTGGAAAAAGAGCAGTCTAAGTGACTGCTCTTGTGTGTAGGTGGAGAGAAGCTTGTCAGAATGCATACACGGCTGTTTATCACAGCGTGAGCCAGCGGTGGACAGACAACACTCGCTCGCTGGAGCCAGTTTTATTATTCATATCCTATACTCCTATACTTATACAGGTTTCTTTTCTCAAACTACAAAAAGTAATACAGCGTATATCTTAAAGTTTAAGAACTGCCCCCTGCGGTGGTTCGAGTGATCGAATATTGCTGATCTGTGTGACGTGTGTGAATGCAGGCAATTGTTAAACGATGCCTCCGGTTGGTTTCCATATCTTGTATTGCTGGATATAAATTTTAATAGAAATATAAATGAAGACCATTAGTTACTTGCAGTGATCTTTCTTTTTAAAAAAAAAAAAAACTGGTTCGCTCAGTCCAAAGCATTTTGCTCAGTTTTTATTTTATGGGGTGAGTGTGCTCATCAGTTCTGCCTCGGCTAAAGGGGGTGGTCAGATCGAATTCTCTGGTTCTCCTTATCTGGACGGACTGTCTACATCATCATCCAAAAAATGCAAATTTCAGGTTGTTTGACACTATAGTGCAGAAATATCTGCCATGCAACCGCCACTTTTTGTATTAAATATTGACACCATCCACTTTTTTACACCCCAACTTCTGCATGCACTCATGAATAAACATCAGTTTTAAATATAAAACTGATATATAAAGGCTACATTGAGGCCGACAGGAACACATCCATCGTTTGCTCTCAACCTGTAATAATAACTGAATCTCCGAGGAAACATTCAACTTTGAACAAGTAAAGCACGAATACTTGTATTGATTTTATATGTCAACTGACTCAAAAACAAACCTAATGCCTTTTAACTCAATGAACACACAAAAACATCCCAAATAACCGAATAATAAGCTGAGAAGTTATATTAGCAAATAAGTAAGATGGTGCTGGAAGATGGCAGCCTGTTGCAGCAGCTCATCTGCTACTGTAACACACAAATTTCCCCCGGGGATCAATAACGTATTCGTTCATTTATTTATTCAATACTTGGTTAGGTGATGCCCAAAATAGGTAACCATAGAAACACACCTATGGCAAGTGTTTTGCCCAAATGGCATCCTAACTGTCTTCAGATTACAATTAATGGTTTTGTTTCAAGTTTTTCTTCGCCGTCTTTTGTTTTTTTTAGCTCTTTACCTACAAAGTCAGTCTTCAGCCCCTTTCTCATGCAAACTTTGGTCGATGCGTACATACACGTTTTAAGGGGACAAAGGATATTCTGAACTTGTAAACTTCCGCTACAGGCAGGTAGGGGTGCTAAAAATGAACTGCTCACAGGAGTTCCCTAAATGTATAATACTAGGGAAATCAATATCTGCTATTTGTTAATGGTCCATCAGAATTGCTTGCAGGAAGTTAGGTGCTTAAAAGTTATTGACTATGAATTCCCAATCATCCAGATCGTCATATTAACTGATATATCTCATTGTGGCAAGATGTGAGGAATTTCAAGTATTTGATCCTGAGTGGGGGGGCGAGGGGGCATGGGTGACTCAAACAAAAACATGACTCCTTGACCCATCCAGTACTTTTGTGAGAGGAGTAGTTGACGCCTCGAGGAGAAGGTGGGGTCAACTGGGGGGCTCTTTCATCGTGACTCGTCAGGGTCAACAAACCCGTATGCTCATCATGTGAGTCCTTTGCATCATATGAGTCCACGGGGAAGTAGATGTGTTTATACGTTTCTCCTACACTCGTGACCTGATGGTACGAAGTGATGGCTCAGCTCAGACTAAACGTGCTGTGATTTCTGGGTTGCTCCATCCATTTGTGCTGCGGTTGGTAGAGATGGTTCTGCCAATGCAAAGATCCGTGCCTTCATCACTACAGATGTTCTGTATTTAAGCTGCACAATCTATTGCCTCAGGATGTTCCCACCCCATTCTATTTTAACCCAGAGTAAAGGGTGAGTCAAGGTGTCACCTGCTTTTAGTCGTGGTCAACCGCCACAGGGCTAAACTATCTGCACCTCCCGATGGTGAGTTAGAAATAAAGTAGCCTCTTGGAAGAGAGGTGAAACGACTTCAAGAAATTAAACATGTCCCATTGCCATGACCAGATTCAAGTACCAAGACTACATCAGAAAATGTTATATGAAGCCCCAAGAATTGATTGCAATGAATTTGTACAAAAAGACGAAATCAAGCTCCTGTGTAGGTTAGAGCTCCGATAGAAAATCGGCCCCTGAAAGTGAACCGCAGCCAGAATGCAGATGGAGGAAAGTGAAGTCACACTGCTAAACCACTTAAGCCACCCCATGCCATAACCCCCGCTTTTCTTGCCATAATGAACGAACTATCAATTAAACCTCCTGCCTCGATACAAGAGGTTATTCTTGGCAAACTGTTGGGAAAAGATGGCGTCGGAGGAAAGACTCCTTGATTCAGTCCGATAAAAGTTTTCCCTGCTGTTCCATCATTATTCCGGTCCGAAACAGCAGCGTGTCTGGATATTTGAAACCGCCGTTTATTGCCCACAGAGAACCAACTGCTCTGTCTAAAGTGGGCAATACAAAGCTTACCCACTGGCCAAATACTGGCAGATAATTATGAAAACTGCATGACAATCGGTGCAAGACAAATACCGTATTTTCACGATTATAAGGCACACATAAAAGTCTTAGATTTTCTTCAAAATGTGCTGTGCGCCCTATAGTGCAGCGCACCGTGTGTGTTGTTGTTGTAAGGCGGACGTAATAGAGAACACCATGAGAACGGTAAAGGGAGAAGTGTGGGCGTTGCTTGTATATAAAAGAACGGGTATGTGCGTTATGCAGAACATCGTTGTTTTAACAACCCTGAAAATGGCAAAGAGACACGCTTATGAAGCAGGGTTTAAACTGAAGGCCATCAGCTACGCGGAGGAACATAGAAATCGAGCAGCCGTGTGAGAATTTAAGATTAATGAATCAATGGTTCGCAAGTGGAGGAAGCTGGAAAATGAGCTCCGACAGATCAAGAAGACGCAGCTGAGTTTCCGTGGACATGAGAGGAGGTGGCCCGAGTTGGAGGAAAGACTCGAGCAGTGGCTCATCGAGCAAGACAGAGTGGGAGAAGCGTTTCAAAAGTCACTATTCGACTAAAAGTAGTAACGCTAGCAGAAGAAATGAAAATTGAACATTTCCAAGGAGGTCCGTCTTGGTGCTTTCGTTTCATGAAACAGTGCCATTTTTCCACCTAGACCAGGACCACGGTAGCGCAGCAACTTCCAGTTGATTATAATGAAAAGCTGGCCATCATCCGCTCCTACCGCAGTAAACACATGGCCACAAACACATCCAGCTCAGCCATATCACTAACATGGACAACTACCATGAGAACGTTAAAGTGTGGGGAAGTGTGGGCGTGGACTGTATATAAAACCTGTGCCCCATAATCAGGTGCGCCTTATGTATGTGTTAAATACAGTAATGGCACACATAACTGAGATTGCGCCTTTTAGTACGGTGCGCCTTATGGTTGTGAAAATACTTCGTCTCCCTCCTTCATGTACTGCAGCAGATGTAAAGCAGGGTAAAGGGGATTAAGAAAAAATACCAGAATATGCTTTTTGAGCTATGAATCATATGCTGTCTAATTGTCTCTTTGCTAACACCCCATATTTATTTATGAGAGAGAGAGAGAGAGAAAGTAAAAGAAATACATTCAACATTCATTCCCTCATTATCTATACCGCTTCTCCTGCACTCAGGGCAGAGCCTATCCAAGCTGTCATTGGGCGAGATGTGAGGTTCAGCCTTGATCACAGGGCCACAGATAGAGACGTACAATTCACTCTCTCCTTCACATGTCATTTAGAGACACACAACCACTTACACATTCATTCTAATGTAAGGTGTAAGCGCTAGCCGCTGCTTTACCGTGCAACATTACATTATATATGAAATACAGACATTATAAAGTTATAAAGGATTTCGGAACTGCAACGAAACCTTTCGGTAGATTCCAAAAAACCCGGCAGTTCAGTCTCCTCGACTCGCAGGAGCATGAAATCATGTCGAGTGAAGAAAGAGCAACTTTTCCCTTGAAAATTAAGGTCAACGCTGTCTTGAGAGATGCAGGTAAAAAGGCAGGTTGAAGAATCAACAGTTGGGCCAGAAGCCACTGGAAAACAGTCTACGATGATGATGCAACGCTTGGACTGGATTTTTAAAGGTGGGTTTTATGTTTAACAGACACCTCACTAACCTTTGCCATGACTTGATTTATTGGGTGTGTGGGCCCGCAGGGACCAGACTTTGTTTGTTTGCCATTAATTTGTCATCCTGCCGGTTTCCCCTATGCTCCCTCTCAGCTCAGAAGAGAGAGCTTACTCAAGCCACAAAGTGACAGTCCCCATCCAACGAGGTTAAGTGCATCCTGACCTTTTGGTTTTCCTGCTCAAGACAGCATAACATTATCTGAAGTCATCTGCTCTGCACTCTAATCCAGACTGACAGAACCTGTTCTGGTTCCTTCGCTTTTCTCGGCGGATCATTTCTGGTCTTTTAGGCTTTACCTGATGGCTAACGGTGCCGGAGTCGATGGCAGAGTCAGAAAGAACCGGACTCAGACCCCAGATGTTGTTATTCTATTGAGTTTGCTGAAGCAAAATCATAATTCTGTGACTTCAGACAAATGTTCCGTTGTTAGAAATTGCTGGTCTTGTTAAATTTGTTGAGACAATATGGGATGCATTTGTTTTCCTTTGAGATTCCCAGAGGCACAAATGCATAGCTGGATGTCCTGAATAATTCGGTTTTATTTGTGCATCATTGTGAGTCACCATAAATCCGATGGGATTTCTACATGGAAATTTGACACAGGATAGAAACATTAACTGTGAAGTTACAAGGTTGTGGTGTAACAATAAAGTATTTGATCATTCGGCACATGTATTCGCTTTGCATGGGAAAACAGCGAAGACAAATTAGAAACCAATCATGTTAAAAAAAAAACTGCATAAGACGTCTTTAAAAAATAAGGAAATGACCAAAATTCACCCCAAAAGTCATCAGAGAACCAAAACCGCATCTTTTCGAATAAAATGTTGAACTATATTAATTGTGCGAATATGAGACATAAGGCACCGTATCCAATTTAAGGGGAATGTTGTACTCACAGGTCTCTCCCTATTATTATCCCCTAGACTAGAAGACTAAATTTTGCACATATTTTAGCATATATTGTGTTATACTTATTATTGGGGAGGGGCAAAAACATGCACATAAGTCGATTTTATAAATATACTATGCACATATAGCTTGTGCAGGACTATGATGGAAAGTAATTTATAAATATTCTCATAATTATTATTGTTATTATTATTGAGATCTATCAATTATCTGTGTCTTTGATCAATTAAAATTATATGTCCAGTGATTATTCAAAACCTAAATGCTGTTGAGCACCTGTGTTGTTCAAGATACGAGATAATGTATCTCTAATTATTCTGCTGTGAGAATTAGGGATTGTCTGGTCCAGACAAACATAGCTTGGGCTGAATGTGGTTCCCACTCCCACTCTGCATGCAAATATTAACATCGAAAAAAAAAAAACTATTTTATATTCTATTCCATATGAAGTTTTCTTGGTGGTGCCCAGTTCCGCCCATTTTTCCCAAGATGAAAGACAGAACTTATTAATTCATTCTTAATACCGCTAATCCTGCCCTCAGGGCTGGGACGAGGGTTGGGGCCCATCAGGGCTGCCATTGGCCGAGAGACAGGGTTCAACCTGGACCGATCATCGGTCGATCACAGAGCCGCATATAGTGGCACACAACCATTCACTCTTGTGCTGTAAGCCTGTACCTTCACCCAGCCCTGTTTTCTTCGGCATACACAGACATTTGATATTTCTCTGATTTTTTGTCAGTATGTACTTGTTGCCATGACAGTGGGTGTTGCTTATTATTCAGTTACAGTAGAAGCGTTCTTCCCATTTCAGCCCCGATAATGACGAGATGAGCCGCAGAGGGGAGGAGAGCTTGCGTGTATGAACATCCAACACTTGACATACCTCCCTACCTTAAACAAGCATCTCTTGCCATAAAGTCAATGCCACACACACACACACACACACACACACACACACACACACACACACACACACACACACAGAAACCAATTTTAAGTATGACCGATATAGACAATTCTGAGTTTGCTGTCTAAGTACTTTACTGTACCACAGAGACATGGGAGCAGTACCATACATTAGGACACAGAGACAGACATAATACATGTCATGGCTTTTCATTTCCTTTGGAATACATCCAGTTGCTCTGAGTCAGCTCCTTATTTACAATCACACCAGCTGTTTTTTCATTTGTATTAAATATTTGATTTTGTACATGAAGTAATACCGAAGTACATCTTACACAGCGTGGACTTCAATTCCTGTATCTTGGTGGGTATTTTTTATGCTATGACCTATAATCCTTAAGCTAATGACTTTTTTCTCAGCATGCATTTGTGAGTCCTTATGGTGGATATTGAAAACGGCTGATGAGCTGTCCGGTTAAAAAAAAAAAAAAAAGAAAAGACTTTCTATAACCTACTACAATTAGCGTGTGTTCACAAGATCAAACATGTAAGTGAACATCAACACATTTTTCTTCTTATTTTTCACTTGCCATGAGGAGGGTGAGTTTGGACGCGCCGCGAGGATTTCAGGAGAACCGTCTAAATTTGATTAACTTCTGGAAAGCCTGCTTGAACTCATCGTTGAAGGCGGTGTATATGACAGGGTTGATGAGGGAGTTCAGATATCCTAGCCAGGTGAAGATATCAAAAAGCACCGGATCAAACCAGCACTCTTTACATATGACCATGACGAGCGTGCCGACAAAGAAGGGAAGCCAGCAGATTATAAATGCACCGAGGATGATACCCAATGTCTTGGTTGCTTTCCTTTCCCGGGCTGCGCACAGACGTTTCCTCTCCAGCACGCTGTCTGCCAGCTTCACTTTCACACTATTCATGAACAGGGGTGAACCTCCCCCTCCTCCTCCGCCTCCCGCATTGCCAGCTCCAGAGTGTAGGTGTGCTTCCTGGTTGGAGGCAGAATTAAGAGAACAGAGAGACGAGCCTGCAGAGGTTTGGATGAGCTGCGCCGTGGTGAAACGTTTCCCGGACGACGACGGCATCTTAAAGATGCGGGAGCGAGCGGCGACATAGATCCGTCCGTAGAGGATGATGAGAAGCACTGTGGGGACGTAAAAGGCGCCAAAGGTGGAGTAGAGAGTATAAGAAATCTGATCGGTATTTACCATGCACTCTGTTAGCTCCTCGTGGGCTTTGGCCTGTCGCCAGAACAGGGGTGGCATGGAAATCGATATGGAGATCACCCACACCACCCCGACCATGACACCCGCTCGCCGCATGGTGCGGCGCTTTGAGTACTCCAGGGCGTCCGTGATGGCCCAGTAGCGGTCCAACGCAATCACACACAGGTGCAAAATGGAGGCCGTGCAGAAAGTGATGTCGGATGACAGCCAGATGTCGCAGACAATCTGACCTAGTGACCAAGTCTTGCTCACAGTGTACACTATGCTAATTGGCATGACTAGAATAGATACCAATAGGTCTGTGACGGCCAGTGAGCCTATTAGGAAGTTGGCAGGGGTGTGAAGCTTCCTGGTCAGAAAGATGGTGGCAATTACAAAGGCATTCGACAAAACAGTTGCCAGGGTGACGACCGCCAGGATAGAAGACAGCGAGATCTGGAAGCCCAGCAGGGTGGCGTCACTCCAGAGCGAAGTTGTAGTGGTGCCAGGAATCTCAGTGACGTTGCCGGTGAAGTAGTCCAGGGAATTATTGTTCAGTTCCATCTTGCTTCAGCTTCTTTCAAGCCACTCTGGAAACAAGGTTTCGGACCTGTGTCGTCAGGGTCCTGTGAAACGGCACGCTCATCGGTTCACGCGTGGCATGGCGTGCCCTGTGGCATTGGCACTGTTGGCTTTGCATGCACAAAAACCAAAAGATGGTACTTCAGCCACCCTTTTTAGCCGTTTGAAAAATGTTCTGCTTAAATTCCATGATGCGTGCTGATTAAAGCATTTATAAAAACATCTAATTCCAGTAACTCATCAAATCCAATTTGCAAATCGTATTTTCCTTATGCCGATTCACTTCACCGGTATAGCTTGAGGAGAGAGGAATTCTAATTCATATTCAGCTCAGAACACACAGGCACTTTGTTTTCCTCTTCCCTCTTTCCTTATCTCATCTCCAACCGGCAGCGAGCCGGCAACAACACCTTCAGACCAAACCCTCCTATCAAATGTTTTAATGGGCCCCTCCTTTTCAATAAAGCTCAGAACAGAGCTGCATGTGGGAAGATGATGATGATGACGACAGATAGGCAGGTCTGTGTGCGCTTCAGTCTGGACTTCCAAACTGAGGGTGAAACTTGTGGCGTTGGCGATACTGGCAAGCCGGTCCGCTAAAGTCGCATGATCCACCGAAAAGACCCTGATAACGTGCTTCGAGAAAATGTCAATAGCCATCAATTTTTTTCTTTCGTAGTTTTTGGCTTAACCTCATGATCCTTTCTTGAACGCTCTGCTGTTCTTTGTTTCCCTCCTAGCAACTCCGCCTCTCAGATCAACACTGACTTGTCGTGTCCGTGTATGTCGCTCGAGTCAACTGGGGAGAGCAGGACCGTCATGACGCCTCTCTGCAGATCAGATGACTAGGAGAGAAAAAAAAAACAAGGAAATTAGTCAATAGCAAATGAAGTATTGGTTCAACATCTACAGCGTAGTTGCTAAATGTTACATATGACAACTATTTTAGCTTTAAAATACATGTGACAGCTGATGCAGTTTATCTTAGCAGGGATTAAATATAAATATTTAATACTTCCTAACCACCCGTCACCGTTTGTTTGGCATAAATTAAAAGATGTCGCTTTCCTGGCCAATAAAGCATCAGATATCGAAAATCTTGTAATCGTTATAGCATTGATTTCTGTTGTTTTTAATTCAGTGTGCAACTGCACATTATAAAGAACATTTTCCTAAATATCGGGCAGGAAGTATTGACAGTTGTTTGTGACCTGGCGTCGCAAGCAACATCCGAGCAAACATTGCTGCAAACATCATCCATAGACGAGGACAAAGACAGAAGGAGAGATACACCATTCATTTCAGGATACGGTACACAAATGGTGTTTGTGCGTCTGTGAGCTCAAAGCTGTTAGAAAAGGGACGGCGGCGGGCAGTGCCGGCGAAGGGGTGGCAGCTGATCGGAACACGGGATGTGACTGCGGAGAATCTGTTGCTTTCAACCCGCTTGTTAGCTGCGATGGTGGACGCGTTGGTTTTCAATGGTGTCGGCGCTGCGGTTAGTCTGAGCAGCAACAAATCAGAGATTCTCGGTGCTAAGTGGCGTTGTCTCTGTGTCATGCACATAGAGGACGTGCATATTTATCAGAAGAGCAATTAGGTTGTACTACTCTTCATGATATGTCCTAATGCTGAGGCTACACATCATTCAAGACACAAGACCAGATGTTTTCATAACCATTAAAAAGTTCCTTTTTTCTGTGCTTCTGTGGCTCACTGTTGCAGTACTGCTGTGGCTCCCATGGATAATCAAGGCCTCAGTGAACTTTTCCACGCCCTCCTCCTGAAATTCTGGTTTTGTAAGACACTCATTACCAAGTCCGGAACAACAGCAGATAGCAAGCTGCGACGGAGAGAGGAGAGAGAAGGTGAGGAGCCGAGCAGGTTGGGGCGGGTGGAGAAAAGTGTCAGGTGTGATAGAAGAGTATCAGCCGGAAAGGAAAGGTGGGGAAGACAGAAGTGAGAGAAGCAATGTTGTCTGATTTAGAGACACTGAGTAGAAGATAGGAGGCAGAGGCTGCTGAGATGAAGATGTGTAGGTTCTCTTCAAGAGTGAGGAGGACGGAGAGGATCAGGGATGAGTCCGTCAGAGTTACAGCACATGTGAGATGTTCCGGAGATAAAGATGGATTGGACATGGACAGAGGATGGAGGATGAAGATCTGGGGAGAAGGATGCTGAGGTTGGAGCTACCAGGAAGGAGGCCCAAAGGAAGGCCAGAGAGGAGGTTTATGGATGGAGGGAAAGAGGACAAGAAGAGAGTTGGTGTGAGAGGAGAGGGTTAGATAGAGGCAGGTGATTGGCTGCGGCCCCTGAAGAGAGCAGCCCAAAGGAAAAGAGTTGTATTTTTCAGATCCAGTTAATATTATCTCATTTCTGGATAAACTGCCCCCTGACTGCAAACACAGCGACTCTGGCCCCAGCCAGACAGATAGATAATTCAATGAAGCTCTACTTGCTGTGGGTTTCTGTTCCCGGGACTCGCGAGAGAGCAATAGAATATTATTAGGGAACATGATGCCAATGCTGAAAGACACATCAGCTGAAAAGCAGAGATGTAGAATTATCATCCGGCGGGACGAGGATTTAAATTGGATGTTAATCACTGCCAGGAGTGTTCCCTGATGCACCGCTCCACCTTTTTATTAGGATTCATCAAGGGCTAATCGCTCCGTTTAACGAAACGCTTTGTCATGTACTTGACTCCTGTCAAATCTCAAGTCTTCATTTCCAAGAAGCCCAAGTGGCTGAGGTTTGCACACACGGTAGACGGTATGTAATTAATATGGATGAGGCTTTTCCAGTTAATTGTCATTGGATGACTTTCAATTGTCATACATCAACAAGACAGGTGCAGATTGGAGCGAGTGGACCAGGTAAAGCTGAGGGACTCATTTTTTGTGAAATGGGGAATGCTTCCTTTGCATATTCTTTGGGAATGTTGTAAGTGTTTAATATAATTCAACATATCAACTCCTTCAGCCACTTTCAGTGGGTTTTTTTTGGAAGCTTGACTACAATCGTTCTTTTGGCTGTACAAGTTATTGGCATGTGATTTTGAGATGGAAACAGCCCTGTCAACTGAGCATTTCTAGACACAAGAACACAAAATGTTTGCTCTCAGTGATGCCATTTTCAACCATCCATCCACCCATCCAACTATCCATCCATCGTCTGCCGCTCATCCTACTCAGGGTCGTGGGGATGCTGGAGGCTATTCTAGCTGGCATCGTGCCAGAGGCGGGGTACACCCTGGACTGGTCGCCAGCCAATCACAGGGCCACATACACAGATAGACAAACATTCACCCTCATTTGGGGCAATTTTCACCAATTTTTCCAATTAACATGCTGCATGTTTTTGGACTGTGGGAGGAAACTGGAGAAACCAGAGGAAACCCAGAAGACACGCAGAGAACATGGAAACTCCACACGGAAAGGTCCCTTGTCAGAATCGAACCGTTAGGCCAAAGCACTAACCACTGTGCCAACGTGCCGCCTACCGTTTTGAACCACTCTCCAAAATCCTGTGCTCACTGTGTACCAAGAAAAAAAAGTGGCTTGTCGATTCACTTACGCTTGTTTTTTTTTGTCAGAGCAACTAATAACCAATAAGAGACATGTCATGTGAGGGTGCTATCGTTCAAATTAACCCAAAATACAACTTCATGCTTTGAACTACAAACCGCAAGTGACTATTTATAACCAGAAAGTATTGTTTACAAAACTGCTCAGATTCTATAATGCTTTATTTTAGACTCAAAGACATACTCGGAGTTTAGAATTATCACCGTGTTTTTGATTTGCATTCACGCCTTTCATTGGATCAGACACTGTAGGGACCAAAAAGGCAAAAAGAACAACCAGGCAGAGAAAGCAGGGCCACGAGCTACCGCTGCCGACCAGCCGCGCTGAAATAGAAGGTTGTCCTGCAATCTGATTATGACTCATATATAAGTGAATCCCAAACTCTCACATCCTAATCTGGTTTTGCTAAACCTTATCTGTGGCAGTAGGAGACTGATTTATTTCATGATTGTGTTACGTTCTGTTGTCTTACATCGTCGTACAAGGAGAAGGATCTACAACGTCTTCCTGCAGGGCCTTGAGAAATGTCCCCTAATATTTACCTGTGAAAAATGGCAGAAAAAGTCAAACTTATTGCAACTGTTTTTTTCCAAAATATGCTGAAATTTTAAAATTCTATTTTAGCTAAAAACATAGGAGTTCATGCCTTTGCATGACGAATCATTTCCCGGTACAGTACCTGTAACTAAGACAGAGCTGCAAAGATGAAGGGTTGGTCATCACATCACACTGATAGTTCAACTAAATGAAAATAGACTTTTGTGTTTACTTTATGGTCAAAAGATGAAAAAAAAAACCTTGGCTACATGGAAGATGTGTTGGGATCTGTGGCTTGGGCTGTAGGTGCGGCCCCCAGCACCAGTTAGCCTGATTGACCAGGTAAATGATTCCAACTAGGTGTGTTGGCCTCGTCAAGCGGAGGATGAGGGGATCCTGCTGCCAGTCCTTTGGTGACAGATTGTTGTTTCTTCCTTGCTAGTTTATCCCCCTTGAAAAGATAAACTTCATCGATCCCCATAGGGTAAATTCCTTCGTCACAGCAGTGTAACAGTTATAATGTTTAAAAATTAATAGAGAGACAGAAGATAGCAAGACATCCACAAATAAATACACAGCAGCAACAACATCAGGGATAATACTGGACAACATAAAGGAAAAGTAAGGGTGAAAAACATACAACCAGAACTTAATGACAATATAAACAGAGTGACAATAGTAATGACCAGAATGAAATAAATAAACAAAAATAGACAGGATGTGTTCAGGCTGGGACCAACAAGGATAAGAAAGACAGCAGAGTTAGGGCATGACATGTGAATGGGTGAGGTAGTGAATGGGGTAAGATAGTGAGATTGTGGAAGTAGTATAGATGCACTTCAGGACGGTCAGAGTTGTGTGCCGTCCGGACTGCTGTTGTACAGTCTGATGGCCGTGGGCACAAAGGAGTGTCTGAAGCGTTCAGTTCTGCACCAGGGTGGGATGAACCGTTGGCTGAAGGAGCTGCCCATCAGCCGCAGCTCGTGGTACAGGGATGGGAAGGATTGTCCAGGATAGCTCCCAGTTTGCCCTTCACCCTCCCCACTGCCACCAATTGAAGAAGGTCCAAGCTCAGTCCCACCGTCGAGGAGGATTTTGCCATGATCTTGTTGAGCCTATTGACCTTATTGACCTTGTCCTGGCACTGCCTAACCAGTACACTATACTGAAGGAGAGTGCGCTGGGTACTATATACTGGTAGAAGGTCTTGAGGAGCCCACTACAGACGCCACACGACCGACTTGTACGAGTCCACTATCTCCACCTCTTCACCCTGGATGGTGATCGGTACCTGTCTTCTTTGGTTCTTCTGTAAGTCCACAACCACCTCCTTGGTCTAGGAGATGTTGAGTGGTTCTGGTTACTCTACTCAACAAAACTCACGATCAGATCTCCTCACTCTTCCTCATTGTCATCGTTGATGCATCCACTGATGGAAGAGTCATCAAGAACTTCTGGATGTTGCAGGAACCAGAGTTGTACCGGAAGTCGTAGGTTAAGACAGCACAGTACCTTGGGGCACTCCTGTGCTGCACTCCACTGCCTCGGAAACACAGCCATCCACCCTGACATACTGCGGCTGTCCTGTGAGGTGGTCCAGGATCCAGGCAGTGATGTCAGGGTGAAGTTGCGTACTCAGCAGCTTATCATTGGGGAGGTTGGGTTGGACGCTCTTGAAGACACTGGAGAAGTCAAAGAAGGTGACTCTCACAGTGCTTCCAGCACACACCTTGAGGACCCTGGGGCAGAAGTTGTCCGGCCAACTGGCTTTGCTCTGCCTCGACCTGGAGAACTCCCTCTGCACCTGACTGGAGGTGAGGGTGAGGCCATGGTTGGGGAGAGGTTGCAGGGGAATGTCTGTATTAGTATTCAATGCGGATCAGGGGACGGGGGGTTGGGAGGATACTGACCGAGGGAACTGCTGATGGGGGGGGGGGGGGGGGGTAGCAGTTGTGTGTTTTGTTGATGTCCCCATGGATGTAGTAGGGGGCTGTCCGTGGAAGCTGATGGTGACCATGTCTGTGCTCAGTGGGATCGGATGGTGTGGTGGAGGGGGGTTGTCTGTGGTTGTGTTTGTGTCCAGGTTTGAGGAAATGATGAGGCGGATGGTGGGGGCTGACCTTGGAACCTGCTGCTGGTGGGCAGGAGGAGGGGGGTGGGGGAGGTAAGGTGTTGATGGGGGGAGCAGAGCATACATCAGAGGTGTGAGGAGGAGGGGGATGGGAGCCCAGAGCTCACTGGGGTGTCAAATCTATTGAAGAAAACGTTAAGCTCCACAGCGAAATCAGGGCCACCTTTGGCTCCCGACGTGGTTTTCCCACAGCCTGTCATTTTCCTCATCCTCCCTCCTAACCTTTCTTGTTTTACTCTTCTCCATCTTGGACTCAACTTTCCTTATAGTTGAGTTTTTCCTCCTTCAGTTTCCTCCTCAGCTCCATCTGGACAGCCCTGAGGGTCTGGTGGTCCTTAGCCATGAAGGCTCTCTTCTTCCTCTTAAGAAGGCCTTTGATGTCCTTGTTGATCTATGGCTCGTTCTCATTGAAACAACAGACCTTTTCTGAAGGGACTATGTTGTCCTCACATAATTTGATGTGGTCTGTTTTGCAACAGGAGAGGCCCTCGATGTCCTTTTCAAAAAGGCTTCAGTCGGTAACATTGAAGCCCCCCTTCAATGCCTCCTCGGTGGCTTTGGACCAGATCTTCACCTGGTGCTGGCTGCCTGGCTGCCGTGTCCAGGAGTACCAGGTTATGTCTGAGTTTCCAAGAAAGGGAAGAATGGAAGAGTTGTATGCATCCCTCAAGTTGGCATACAGGAGGTACAGCGCTTTATTCCCTCTAATTGCACAGTCAACGTATTGAGTGAAAGTGGAGGGAACGGGGGTGAGGGGGACATGGTTGAAGTCCCAGCAGATCAGGATGAGTGCTTGTTTGGCACATCAGCAGGTCTGTGATCACAGAGTGGATGACGTCACAGGCGCTGGCTGCAGACGGAGGTACGTAGACAAGCACCAGGCTAGAGTGTGAAAACCCGGGAGGTAGTAGGGGTGAAGTGCTACCACCATGAGCTCCACATTGGGGTGCACACAGAGACCTTCACAGTGATTTGACCGGGTTTACACAATTTCTTGTTAACATAAACAGCGAGCCTTCTTCTCTTCTTGCCGCTCAGCCTCCAACGGTCTGCACATATCAGCGTGAATCCGGGCAGGTAAGTGGTGCTGTCCGGTATGTTCACCCTTAGTTAGGTCTCTGTGAAGCACAGTATGCTACATTCCCTGAAGACATGCTGGCCGTCGATGAGGGCTGCAAGTTCGTTGTACTTGTTGGCAAGCAACCTCATGTTCCCCATGATTGCCAAGGACAGGAAGGGCTTGGATCTCCTGTCTCTCTCGATCCACTCCCTCACCTTCTCACCGGCTTTCCTCTCCTGGCGGGTTCTCTGCCGTAACTCCTCTGGGATGGCCACTGCGGGGAGTCTGGCTCTTTTTCTCATTTGGAGAAGTTCCTCACAGGTGTATTTTATCATTTTCCTCAGTATTGGCAGGGGAAGACTGTGGCAAAAAAACACAGTGCACTGGAGAAATGGTATATAGTCCCACCCGCGAAAGAAGAGTTGACAGGTAAATAAATAGCTCAAGAAAATAAGGAGTAGAGTTAAAGATAATAGGAGCTGCTGCGGCAGGTGGCTGTCTTCCAGTGCCATCTTGGAAAAAAAAAAAAGCAAGAAAAGGCAGACGACAGGGCATGCGTAGCACTAACCACCCATCCTCTGTCAACTCTTTCCCCCATCCAAGGCACACATCCACTACCCCAGATCCAGAACCACTGCAGATCGGTCGGACAGGCCTATCCCCTATAGGAATACGTTCCAACCAATGCCTCTACTGCAGATTATCTTTTTGTAGCCTCCTGTCTTGTTCGGCCAAGAAGAGGGTCTACCCGAAGATGCCGGGAGGTTGGAGGGCCACCTTTGAACAGGTACCTCTTCTCGGCTCATGCTCCCTGCTACTCTTGTTTTTAACGGCAACACTCACCGCCTCACTGCATTCATTGACTCAGGTTGCGAGCAGAATCTTATACATCACTCTCTGGTCCTGCAGGCCAACATCAAAACCATACCTCTGTCCACACAATTGAATGATTCTGCTCTATATGGGAGAGCCTTACCATGGATCACTCACAAGACCAAGCACTTAGAGTTAATTTCTGGAAACCCCCGTGAGCAAGTATTCTTCTACGTCTTCCCCACATCGCACTTACCCATCTTCTTTGGCTTCAGTTGGCTACAACACCACAACCCACACCTTAACTGGTCTAAGCACAGAGTCAAACAATGATCCTCTAACTGCCTATCCTGCTGCCTGCAGAGTTCCATCCTGCCAAGTCTGTCTCCCGCCAAACCCTACGAGGCTGACCCAGTTGACTTGTCCCTTGTTCCCAAAGAATATCATAAGCTCTGGCAAGTCTTTAGCAAACGCAAGGCTCTCTCTCTCTCTCTCCTCACCACCCCTACGATTGCACTATAAATCTTCTCCCTGGGGCACCGCTAACTTCCAGTCAACTTTTTAATATTTCCTGTCGGGAAAGAGAAGACACACAGAGATACATCCACGAATCACTTGCTGCTGGTATTATCTGCCACTCGTTATCTCCCCCGGGGGCAGGTTTTTTCTTTATCCGTAAGAAGGACGACTGTGTATTGACTAGAGGACTGAACCCCTCCTGTCGGCAACCTTCGAACCCGCTCAGGGTGCAACCATTTTCTCTACGCACGACCTTCGCAACGCATACCATCTCTTTCGGATCCGTCAGAGGGACGAATGAAAGACTGCCTTAAAGACCCCCACTGGGCACTTCGAATAAATGGTCATGCCCTTCCCCCTTTACATTGCCCCAGCTGTGTTTCAAGCCCTGATTAAAGATGTACTCCATGTGACTTTCTGAAAATCTTCGTGTTTGTCTATCTGGATGACACTCTTATCTTTTCAAAGTCCCTCTCAGACCGAATGGTCTTGCAGTGACTGTTAGAGAATCGTCTCTGTGTCAAGTTCCACAAGCCATCTGTCTTTTATCAGCCACATCCTAGAGGGTGGACAGCTTCGCACAGATCCGGAGAAGATGAAAGCAGTCCTGGAGTGGCCAGTCCCACAGATCCGCAAACAGCTCCAGAGGTTCCTAGGAATCACAAACTTCACTGCAGTTTCATAAGGGAATACAGCCAGACTGCTTCCCCGCTGACTGCTCTCACCAAGACCACCTTCTCTTGGTACTTCACCCTTGGGCCTTTTTCTCCCGCACGTTATCCCCTGCCGAAAGGAATCATGATGTGGGGGATCAGGAACTCCTAGCAATCAAACTTGCTTTGGAGGTGTGGCAACATTGGTTGGAGAGCACTGAACACCCCATGCTGGTCTGGACCAGTTATAAGAACCTGTCTTACCTACAATCAGCCAAATGTCTCAACTCGCGTTGGTCTTTTTTTCCCAATTCAACCTCTCGACTTCTTATCATCCAGATGCCCAGAACACTAAGCCAGACGCCCTTGCCTGCCAGTTCTCTGCAAACGACACTTACCAGACCTCGGCTCCCATCCTGCCCCCTAACTGCACTATTGAGGGTCTTTCCTGGGACACTGGGTAGGTCATTAACCAGGCACTACAGATGGAACCAGACCCTGGCTTTTGACCACCCGGCAAAATATACATCCCCACCTCAGTCCACTCTCGTCTTGTCCACTGGGCCTACTCTTCAAAGTTTTCTGCCCATCCAGGTATCAGCACTTCTTGCACTTTCTCACCAGTTCTTGTGACCCCTGACACCTCTCCTCGGCAGCTCTCAGTTCCTGAGACCCTCGTGACATTCCCCAGGAGTCTACCCTGTCCCTGCACAGCTCTCCATTTACCTTCCTCGTCAAAAAAACCCTTAAGACGCCCTACCTCCTAAGTGTCCTTGCGTTTGGGTCAGGCACACTTTCCTCAACTATGAAGATGAAACTTATTCGAACAGTCAGCTGAGCAGCTGCTGCAACACTACTCTTCCAACATGCTGGGGAGGATGTGTCATTATCTGTTTGTCTAGTGGCACCAGATGGGGAAAATTTAAAAGATGATACCAGAGGCTTAGAATTATCATATTTGGAGGACAATTTGCATGCATGGGTCATAACCAAGAGAGCAGAGAGGCATGAATATGCAATTAAAAAAAAAAAACACACAAAATGCGAATAAGACAGTGTGACATATCTGGACACATTTCTTTTTTTTGTTTTTAAAAAAAAGGATATATTGCTATACAAATAAAACTACAGGACTTGGGTGGATTTCTGTGAGCACCAGAGGTTGACAACAAGCGCAACAAATGCCATGAGCCAGTTGAACATCCTTGTTGTGATGAGGGTGCGGCTGCATTGATTGGCTGTTAAGATGTCACATGACCAGAAATGACGGGCAGACAGGGAAAGACATGCGAAGATGAGCAAAGAGCCTTAACGCTTCTGGGCTGTGTGTCAGGGATGATCTACTGATGGCAGTTTAATGGCAATTCTTGACAAATTTGATTACTAATTAAAACAAAAATGAAACACACGGATACACTACAGTTATTGGGCAATACACTATTGGAATGCATGCATGCACGTGTGTGGACAACACATGTTTTTAATAACACATTAATTCAGGGTCCTGAGAGGACTAGAGGCCATCCAAGCCATGATTGGGCGAGAGGGCTGGGACTCCCTGGACAATTGGATCACAGGTCCACATTTAGAGACATCAGTCCAAGCATTCACGTTATAAAAAGGAGCTCTTGTCAAAATCTTTTCGCGGCAAATGGATTTGAAGAATTTAAACGGAAGAAGCCTCTCATATGAGAGGTGAAATATCTTCGAGGGAAGAAATTCAAGATCAGTTATCTGAAAGCATTTTTCAAAAAGAGTTAAGCATGACTTGGATAACTAAGAAACCTCTGTAGACAGGTTTTATCGGGGCATAGAACCATTCACTCTGTCATCCACACAGCACATACATGTCGAGATAATTGATGGTCTCCAACGACCTTCCAACATGTTTTTGTCCAAGGGGAAGGAAACTGGAAAACCTGAAGGAGAACATGGGGAGAACATGAAGACTCCACACAGAAAGGTCAGGATTCTAACCAGGGACCTTCTTGCTGCGTGACGGAAGCGCTGACCATTGCAGCACTGTGCTGCCCAAGAATACAAATGTCAGTTCTGAATTGTTGTATGTTTGCGACTTATATCGATTTGCCATGTGTTTACAAGATGACAGCCGGGGACTTAGTGCTCTGCGTTGCATCATCTTGTTCTATGCTGATGGCTACAAAACTACAGCCCTCCTTTCAAAGACATGCACAGGAATGCGCACAATGCAACACACGTGCAGCTTGCAGAGAGTCACATTGTCAGACTAAACATATCTGGTCAGAACTGAATGGAAAGGGTTCACATTTTAGAAACATCTCACAAAGGCTAAGATGGAAAATCTGAGTCTGTTGACAACAGCCAAGCACACAGTGCACCCCCATCATGCTGCTGAAAGGTGCAGTATTGTTCGGTTAGTTTCCACTTTTCCATTAAAATTGACTCATCGGGTGAGGAAACTCTTGTTTTTGTTTGTTTGTTTGTTTGTTTGTTTTTTCTAAGGTAGGAGTCACCCCTTCCCACAGAAATACGGGTCATGATTTATAACCCGTTTGGTTCAGCACGGATGTTGGGACGACATTACTCTGGCTCGTAAGCACTTCATTCTGTGAGCGTCTATGATTTATTGATACCCGTCACCTTTGACAGACTGGAACAGCAGCCTTAATGATGGAGTGTATTCAAAAGTGAGACTTGGAGATACACCTAGATCTCACACAGCATAATGAACGGATGTCTCACTCCTCAACCCTCGCCATTAATTCCGCGGCTCCACTGCCCAATTTACATACACTTCATGTAACAAGGGTCCATCGAGGCTCAAAGTAACTAGATCCCAGTGAACCTGCTCAGCTGACAAGATTAATCCTTGCACTTCGGAACAAAGTGGTAGCCGAAAATATGCCACTCTTCCTCCATCTTTCCTCCATGGCTGAGAGCGGAGGATCCCTCCGTTATTGCCAATTACAAGCCAGTCACCGCATTAACTGTTAATTTATGATGCCCGCAATTTCCTGACACACCAGCCGCCGCTCTTATTGGTTTATTGTTAGCTTTAATACAATTTACTGAGCCTCAATCTCTCCTCTTCCATTATTTAAAATGTGCATACAACCAACAGCAGTGACGCCGCTGTTGGTTCCAAACAAAGTTAATAATCTGGGTGGAAATTTATCAGGGGCTGCAGTCAATATAAAAGAAAAATATCACCGCATCTATTGACCTCCCCAAATGTATAAAATAGCCAGCCAGCTAAGCTTGAATAAGATGCCACTTAACCTTTTCCCTAAACCTGACATTACACTGGAGAATTCTGTACTTCACATTGTGATTGCAGGATCTCAGTGTTAAGTCAGTAATCCTTTTTTTGTCCCCATGATCTACCTGTGTAGATATATCAAGAACTACGACTGACAGTTTCATGGCGTGTTAGAATTGAATTCGAAAAATGCTTTTGAATATACAGACCGTCATTGTTACGAGCTCATTACTTTGAGCCAATGTTGTGCGAGCAAAGGAAAACGGCGAGCGTCGTCAAAGGTGTAGCAGCTGACATGGTTTGGATTACCATTACTGTTGTTTTTTTATTGACGTTGTATTTCCTCAACTGAGTACGGCGCACTCGTGTGTGACAGCTGTGTTTGTCGCTCGTGTGTGTGTGTCTATTGCTACTGCCGTGTTTCCAGGGATCCTGTGACAAGGTCACTATCTTGAGAAGTCAATAAGTATTTTACTTCTACAGCGTATTTAATGTATGGCTGCAGCAGTAAAACCCTGAGCTCGAGTACTAGTATGGATATATTAGAGCCTATTAGCCACTATTGCAATTGAGAATTGATATATTTTGTGAGGCAAATGAGTGTTTTAAATGGAACATGTGGTGAAGAACTTCAGGTTGTAGCAAACACAAACTCATTATGTTTTTTTCAATTGCCTCTCTTCAAGCTGCTGCACCATGATACATGTAATTTTCCACCTGCACTTACAGTAGCTTGTTTGATCAATGACCGAATGTTTTATCTGTTTACACATCAAACAAGTCAAGGGCAAGGCTTATCTCAGGGGTCTGGCTTACAGCACAATGAGATAATGAGGTTCATTATGAAGGGATGACAGGAGAAGATTTGTAGTCAAAATACAGGCCTTGGTGAAATTGGTTTACATGCTGTTTATGTAAAATATATTATCTCCTCTCTGGGTTTAAAGTGGAAAATGCGAGGTAGGGCAGTGAGGCCATCGGTTGATGTCAAACGAAGACGGAGACACACCACCTAATATCACACGCCAAATCTGTTATAATGTGTCTCTGACATTGATCAACACCGGAACCCTCAGCCGTAAGCGCAGCGGCCAGCTCCGCCATCTTACATCGTATCCAAATCAGGACAAATCCCATTCTTTCTTTTCAGGCTCGGGACGAAGCCCGCACAGCATTTTGGAGCAAGCAGTTGTTCTGTTCTGTGAAAAAAAGCAATAACCTCTGAACCCGGCAGGCCGGCAGCCTCCTCATGGCCCCACTGGAGATGCGCTGATTGATTTAGCTCATGGGAGGTAGAGCCCTCTTTGCCTCCACTGTCAGCGCACGTCTGGTGTTTACTCAACCCTGCTCTGACCGGTAGGTGAGCAAGGATGTACTATATGTGCGGAGGTGTCGATAAAAGTGGTTTGGTAATTACAAAGGCTTGGACGCCTCACAACGAAGTGAGGGGGTTAATTGAACCCCTGAAGGTGGACAATGGGAGCAGCCAGGGAAGACGGCAAAAATGTCATCACTTTAATAATGATAATACAAACGTAATGTCTATCAAAGCATCTGGGAAATCACACATCTGATAATGGAATTGTTCCATTTTACGCTGTGCGATACGATCACCTGAAGCTAGTGTGGAGGTCATTTTTCGGGGAAAGTTCTAGCTTGCTCCCGACTTCTGCAGCCTTCAAGTTAAACAAGTTGCTATATTCTTTTTCCAGTTTTGTTTTCATGATATGACACACACAGACTAACTTTGAACAGAACAGTTTGATTTCAGGACAAACACGGTGGTTTAATCTGATCCGACGGTGTCTGTTTGGCACTGCAGAATAATAGAAGCGGTGTATTAATTCCAGGCTCATGCGGGCTTGCAAAGTGACAAACCGGCTTTCAGGTAAAAGCTAATGATATGACGATGTTTCTGAAAGGCCGGAGGGTTTATCGCGTCCCTGCTGTTTGCAGGTGCCCGGGAAAACGGAGAGTGGGTGTTTTTTTTTTTTCTCGAGGCTGTGTGGGCTTGCGCATGTATGAGGATCCACGATCATAACCACCCACACCACCCGCCAACCGTCCACCTACACACACACACACACACACACACACACACACACACACACGTGCAAGTGCAAACAAGAAAGCTGGGGCTTCGCAGGTTGTGTTGACTTTACAGTGACTGATTTGACAGAGGCGGTGTGAAGACGTGCGGTCGTGTCTGCGAACCGCTGAGCACAAACCAGGACTCATTACGGGGCTGAAAAGGATAATATCTGCTTACTGTAAGCCGCTAGCAGAAGGAACAGATTGTTGACAAACAGCGCATTTAAACTCTTACCTCTTGTTTTTTCTACTAATGAGAGCCACCGAATTGTCCCGCAGAGCGTTAACACCAACATCGTCAACACTATTAGCACGCCGAAAGTTCTGACATCCTTTCATTCTTGGCTAAAAATAATCTTTAACAGCATGAAAGCCTCCCACTGCAGAGACACGTTCCACCACAAATGTTTTATAGCACTCTACAGTAATACCCTCCCTACCATATGTACCTGACCCCGAGAAAGTAGAGCAAGTCCAGTGCAGATCTAGGACACCTGAGAGGCCCTTCATTTAGAGAGCGGGCCCAGGATGATGCAGAGATTATCTGTCAAAGCCTGCTGTGTGCAAATGCACGGTACGGGCAAGGCTGCGGAGAGGTGGGGGGACAAATGAGGATCTATCAAATCAGAAAGGGTAAATATTTAGGCGCTTCCTCCAGAAAATTATAATCCTGCACGACATAACAGGCGCGAAAACAAATAAACCTCGAGATAAACCGTCTGTCCTGGAAAAGGGTCGACAACGTGGATGCGTGGCTTAAGCCGTCAAACACACCACCGACTCTGTAAGTAAATGAACGCTGGAAAATTCTCGGGGTGAACAACATCAGAGAGTGTTTATCTTTTAATTTCGGGCCAGTTGTATCAACGGGACCTGGATGAACCCCGTGGAAAGAAAGCAGACCCCCATGCTATACGGTCCCTTTGCCAACGAAGCACTTTGCCCCAAAGAATGAAGATTCAGATGTTTTGTTTGGTTTGTTTGATGCTGTGGAAAAGCACTGCCGCCGCAGCCCACTCCCTTCGGTGGACGTTCAAATGAAACCTAGGAAATGAAAACACACATCACATGTGCGATACTGGAATGCGTACAAAACAACAAAAGGACTGATGGATGTGCTTGGGGCAGCGATAAAACCTCCCGTGTTAACGCAGATTAATAAAAGATTTGATAGCAACCCGACAAACGGACCCCGGGATCACACATCCTGCATGTTTTTTTTTCTCAGATTTTCATTCAGATTTCTCTAACGGGTCCAGGCTTGGATGAGGACCACGTCACCTGGAGAACCTGAGTCCTGTTTGCTACCAAGCAATTAAAAATAGAAATGGTTCTGGATATTGTCCTATACAAAGCCTTTGGACTGCAGAGCTGAAAACATTACATAAACACTTACTAATTGCAGATTTTTGGACCTTCCGGTATTTCTTAATGGTGAAAGAATCAGTACATTACATTTGCCATTTAGTTACAGATATATGGTCTCTCTGATGGCCATTATCAAAGGCAAACTTCATATGAAAAATATCGGGTTATTGTAAATGATCTCAGAGTGCTGATACTCGAGGTATCAAGTATCAAGTGTAAACACATTGAAATAGGAACAAACATGGAGGCGGACAGCGGTTATCCAATGCGTACACTTGTACTTTGCTCTTTTTGCATTAAAAAACAAAGACGGTGAGGATGCCGAGAAACAAAATCCCAATTGTCTGGTGGTCCTCTTCTGTCTGGTGGCCCACCTCCTTGCCCAGCTGCCACTGGGCGAGGAGGTGGGGTTTCAGGACCGGTCAGGATACTGTCACAGGGGCCAAATATAGCAACATTCACATGTCTAGGAAATGTAGGATCTCCAGTGAACCTGTTTTGAGGAACTCAGTGGAGCCCCACGCAGACATGGAGAGAAGATGGAAACTACACACAGAAAGATGCCCCAGTGAGAATCCAACCAGGGACCTTCTCGCTGTGTGACCAATGCACCACTTTGCAGCCGTTATTATTATTATAACTATCATTGATATGAGTCTGATATTGTAGAACAGACTATCACTACTGGTTTTGTACAGTAATACACATATAATAATAGCGTGGTCATTGCTTTGGGCTGAATAGAGGATCAAAAGCTGTTATATTATTTCATGTTTCAGCTGCAGTAGGTATCGAATGCTTTATTGAACAGAAATGTGGCTTCAGTAACAACACCTAAAACAAGTCACAGGACATGGACTGAGTTCTTAAACTCAACTCAAAACAACAATTAAAGACTTGGAGTCAGACACCAGTGACTCAAGACCCCGTACACAGTCCGAGCCAAAATGAAAGAATATTTTGCGACAACGAGGATGACCACACTTGATTGTATTGGGAGCAGAAGACAAGGCGAGGCATATTTCATTATTCACAATTGTTGTTGTCAGTGAATTAATCTACTGGCATTCTAATGTTTCCACAGCATTAAACTTGCAGAGATCAAATCATTTGGTCTTGACACAGAACTTCATTACACGGGGCCATATTACTTTTGATCGACGATCATCTTTGACTATTTCCCCATTGACGGCTGCTCTTCGAAATCAGGTCGGCAAATTGTTCCACATTATGTTATTAGAGCCCTTTATTTCTGCTACATATTCACGTGTTCACAGCGCTTTTGGTTTCCAGGTCACCTGCGGTAAGATAAAGCTCTTTTCAGAGCTGATTGGAGTTTCTGGAGATTTTCTGCTCCAACAATAAAACTAATTATAAATATCAACCATCAGAAAATCCCTGTAGATCTGCGCCGTTCGCCCGCAGTCCTCCGTGATCACCGGGAGCTCGGGAGATTGTTTTATGAGGAGTGAGCTGCAGTCCTGACCTGCGGCTATGGACTAACCCTGCTGGCGCGCTGCACCTTCCCTCTGTCTCCCTCCAAGAGGAGTCAACTTTCAACAAGCTCCATGAGGCGAAGCCCGCCTCCTCTGCAAACAAAGGCACTGCCGGCGAGCAGCTGCTCCCGCGACCGCGAGTGAGTCTCGAAAGCGGGTCGAAGGTGGTAAAGGAAGTTTATTAATGTTTCCAGGGGGTCATTCACGGTCTTACAGCCGAGGTACAGCCGTGCAACAGTCTCCGGCGGAAGCGGTTAAGGAATTTCAGTTGCATCCATTTAAAGCAGCGTGCAATTCTATGCAGCCAAGTGCACTGGAAACTGAGGGCTTTAATTAAATAAGTAGGAAATACGTCTGACCAATTAGCCATATTTCTCACATTGACAGAACACCAAACAGCCACTTTGGTCCTATTTATGTATTCATCAGTTTATATGTTGGGTTTCATCACTCTGGCATTTATCACGGAAAGCATGAGGGGGAAGAAATGACCGAGATGGAGCAGCTGCCTCTCAGTTGGGAGAGCGGACGGTTGGTGGTTCGATTCCCGGCTCCCCCTGTCTGCATACTGAAGTAGAACACCACTAGCTATCCACTGTAAAGTGCTTTGAAACCGCGACGTGTGAAATCGCTCCATCAGCGGAAACCATTTGCCATTTTATAGGACGGCTCACCACCAACAGCAGTGCAAACAGATATCTGCTAACATTGAAATATTGACTTCTAATGGCTTTGGGGGAGAAGGTACCGTCGGAGGAGGAGGAGTGCCGGTGCGAAGATGACCCTCCATGTCATTTTCATTTAAAGTAACATCAATTCATAATACAATTATGATTTTCATCTGGAGGGCCCAATCTCAGGTTTTGGCCCTAATTATATCGGAAGCCGGAATGGAGATAAGTGAAAGATGGAGGGTTGTGACAATGAAAATTTTGAAACCACGAGATAAATGAAGGGAAAGAAATAAAAAAAAAGTAATGAAAGAAAAATGTGAAGCAGACCGTAAAGAAACAAAAGAATGGCGTATGGATGAGTGCAGCCGACAGCTGATAAAAACAAAGACAGAGGAGCGCTTTAAGCTCACTTAGGTTAAAATCAACATGAATAAAAACATGATTAACATTTCCCACAGTGCAATGGGGTTGACTCGTACTCTGCACATATTTATGTAGAAGACGGAAGGTAGAGAGGAACAGGCGGAGGCTTGTTATTTTGTGAGAGAAGAAGTGATTTCTCACACTGAGTCCAATCCCCTGTGTGTAATCCTGACAGTAAATCCAATGGGATTATCTGCGATACAGTCTCAATTTTCTGGATTGCTTTAATTCCAGTGTAAAGAGGAAACTCAGCGGCGGCGGGCGGAGTGACAGTAGGATTGGAAGAGAGAGGCAAAGCGTTACAAGCCGGGATCTTCTCAATGTAGAAAACAATCAGCATATGCATTTGTGCAAGGAGGAGTTTATCTGGGGGACCCTAAATTGTACAGGCATGTGAATGACAGAGTGAGGAGCGAGTGAATGTCTGCATTAGGATCCTGCTCATATACCTGGACGTTGACCCGGTCGTGTACCAGGGCATCACTTGCTCAATGACAGTGTTTCAGAAATAGGCATTTGTGTTTTGCATCATCAGCACGGCAACCCCCTCTGCTGTGAAGCCACCAGTAAAAGCCAGGATGCACACAATAATATCCCAGTTTATTAACCCAATGCCATAACAAAGTCTCTGGCAAAGGGCCGACCAATAGAATAAGTCATAATAAAAGGACATTCCAGGTTTTCTACTAATACATTGAGAAAAAAAAAACAAAAAAAAAAACTTTTCTTTAGGTTTCCTCAACTTTGTTCTCATCTAGGGGATATAGCAAAGTTGACACAAAAAAAAACTAAAAAGTAAAAGTTCACAAACTGACTTCTTATCGCACCTATTTAAGGGGGGAAAATATCTTCAATAAAATATTGATATGACAAACAACTAAGAATTCCTCTAATCCTAATTAGCTTTGTCGGCCTCAAATTGTTCTGGTTTCATTACCCAGTTTTTTTTGTGGCTCAGCCAGTTCATGCCAGCACCATCCCGCAGACTGCCTCGCCATGATCACACTTGTTTGCACGGAGCAGAACAACACAGCTGCGGTGCATGTAAATATAACACCGGCTACACAGGCATGATCTGCAAACCTCATGGCATCTGTTTTGAGCACCCCCCTCTTACACAAACATACATTTGTTGCTGTGACTCCTACTGAACAACGAGTTCCTACCTGCATCCTGTATCATCATCCCTGTGGCTGTCTATCAGTAGTGAGTGGCGATGGATTTATGATACGTTAACAATATGCATAACGTGCAGGTTTTTCGAATACTGCTGAGGCTCCAAGGAAGTGATTTTGATGTTTGTTTTATCCCAGTTCCTTTTTCTTCCAGTACATTTGTAATTTCATCTACCAACCTCTCCGGCGTGTTTACTCTATCTCAGTATAATTCGAACAATTTCTCTGCTTGCTAGGATTTCTGCCACGACATGTTGACAAACCGCTTTTTGGGTCCAAGATATGATGCATAGGGACATTTTACTACACTATCTAATCATCTGTCTTTGAGTAAAGGATATCTAGCTAGCTAGCGCTGACATGTATCTGCTCCCTAAACAGGCATTTTCAGATCAAGATGGAGATATGACAAATATACATGCATGTACAATACATGTGTTAATATACAGACTATACAGCATATACTAAAAATATACAAGAGTTATGAAAATAATGATGGCTGTATGCATACATGTAACATACAATTATACCGTACATTTATATATATATATATATATATATATATATATATATATACACAGTATATGTGTGTTTAGTGTTTTATGGATGAATGGTGATCTCTGAGACGATCCTGCACCACCCGTTCCGCCACCATTCTGGAGCACCTTCTGCGAGGACTGAAAAAGGTTGTAAGTCCACAAGGCCAGAAGTATCATTTGTGAGTGAGAAATGACTGACAACATGTTATTTTACCTCATTAGAATGCCATAAAAATGCATTTTTTTAGAAGATAAATGTTTACAGAAAGCACTGGGGAATGTTTAAGTTGTGGGATACCACCGAAACTCAACAAAATACATCTTGCTCTTGTCAGCTCAGGTCCATATCAGCCACATAAAACACCTGTCAGGCGTCGCCACTACCCCGGGAAACACGCAATGAGGGGCATGTTGACATGCTGTTGGCAAAGCGATATGTGATTTACAGTGACACCGTGGAGCATGTTTCGCAGGAGGTCTTCTTGAGCCGACCAGAAGAACTGGGTCCCAGATGCACACGATGCTCCCTTGAAAGCATCAGACATTAATTGCCTGTTCCCACATTAATTATTAACCCTGAGTTTCATACTTTGCCTAATGAGATACAATGAATCATCTTTGTGATCCTCTCTTGTGTGAAGATGAGGCTAGTTATCAAAAAAAAAAAGAAAATCACAATTTTGAATCAGATTTATAATTTCACTCAATTGCATCTTATACAGTACACAGGAATGCCACGTCCGACGATGCGGTTCGGTCTCGTGCAGCTCGGAGGCAGAGACCGAGTGTGTGAGAATCTCCACCCAGGTCTCCCCATCGAGACCGCGGGACATTGTGTGCTCGGAAATACTTTTCATCAGAGTGCTATGATGTATCTCTCACATCAGTGAGCTCCTTGAAGCAAAAAACGCATCACTCTGCCAGCAAAGGGGGCTCTGAAAAGCTTGAGAGCATCGAAGACAGGTCTGTCTGTCTTTCATTTATCTTTGTTTTTTTTTCGCCTTTGCCGAGAAATGGACAAAGGTGAATCGTCGAGCTGCGGTGGAGCTTGCGCCGCTCAGCACCGGCAACTCATGGCTAGAGATCTATCTTCTGATAGTATTCAACTCAAATACTCCAAGTCAAGTCGGAGAGGGCCCGCCGCGAGCTCATCCAGCCGCGGGGAAAAGAAAACACATTGATTTGATTAACCACATAAAAGTTTTCAGCCATAAACAGCGACGCTCCGACGAGCTTCCCTGTTTCTCCTAATCTAAATGTAACGTTTCCCTCCCAGGCCAGGCGTTGTAGAATTGCACAACCCACTTTCCAAAACAGGTATCAAGCTTCAGTTGATGAAGTAATCTGGAGCACACTATGAAGCCATCAATGCCCTTTAACAGGCAAACACTCCCTCATCTGCAGAGCTGATCCTTATCACAGAAAGGATTACATGGAAAATGTATGGAGCATATTGTTTGTGCATGTGTAAGCACACGCACACTGACACACGCACACACATATGTATTGAATTATGTTTCTCTCCAGTCGTACACACCCTGCACACCATGGCTTCATGCGTTAGTTGTCTCCCACTTCTAAACACTCTTAAAAACCATCTGACGTCCCGGTTTTCTCCTGCCCGGTGGCGGTGACCTTTATCACAACCCACTTAGTGCCACCTTCATCTTCCAACGTGCCATTAAAACAGACTCGCACGGCGATCATCACAAGTGACCTTATCCGTTCACGTTGCGTGTCGTGCGTGTGGCGTTATCGCGGGGTTGTCTTGGAATACCAGCCTGCGCCCTCGGAGCCGTGCGTAATGGCAACAAAAACGCAAAGGTACGGAGGAGAAGTTATTGGAAATACACGCCGGTACTCACCCGCGCCCGCCGTGCTCCTGTGCGTGTCAGAGGCAGATCCGTCACTGAACGTCCGGAAACCCCCAATCGCGCCGCAGCCCGCAGGCGCCGACGGGCTTCCGGCGTCACAGCCGCGGTTCCTGCTCCCGGTGCGGGCGTTTAGAGGCGCAGTGCGCGGGTCCAAAACCGGTGGACAAAGTTAAGAAAAAATTGAAACACACAACGTCGCTGCGGAGGACTTGACGGCAGTTTATTTCCCGTCACATTTCCAGAGCCAGGATGTCGTAAAAGTGTGAGGAAATAAATAAATATATAAATAAACTGTCCCGTCGGAGCGCCATGTGCGGTGCGGAGCGGCAGTGCGTGGCGCGCCGCGACGTTTGGACCCCCGGGGAAGAGACGGGGGTGGAAGGGGCGGAGGAGGGGTGTCCCCGGCGCCGGTGCGACCCTTTCTGGAAAATGAGGGGGGAAAAAAAACGTCAACAAGTTGCTTCCAAATCCGTTTTTTATCGCGATCTCCCGACGAGCCTCTCCGTGCGTCTTCGGCCGGCGGAGGCATCTCACGCACTGCAGCTGCCGTGCGCACTGAACACGCCTCGGTTCTTGGACAACCGTGACATTACGGACATCTCCGTGACCCCCCAGCCGCACAGACCCACGGCCACGGAGTCAGGCGACACGGGACGCTTCGAAGCAGTGTGGATGTGGAGCCTCGGACGTGAAGTGTGAGGCGTTTTCATGAGAAGTGAGAAAAACACAAGAGAGGCAAAGATACCATCATATCATGCCAGTAATAAGAGGAAACACGTTCAGAAGGCTGGCATAACAACTATGCGTGTGTGTGTGTGTGTGTGTGTGTGTGTGTGTGTGTGTGTCCTATTACCGCGGCTGTGCTTCATGTGAAAATAGCCCAAGCAATAATAGACATGCGCACATCACTGCAACATTAATACAAGCTCATAAATACAAGCGTGTACATAAGCGTGAACAAACACACACACACACACACACACACACACACACACACACACACACACACGCCCCTCATGACTGGATCATTTCTCACGTTGACCCCCGAAGAACCATGTTTGCAGCGGGTGCTTGTCTTTACCTCCCGAACAAATTGCAATTATTGAATGAAATCGCAAACATCGGCGTCACCGGAGCATGTTTAGGGTCCCAGTGTACCGAGGTTATGTGAAGGCTGATGGATATTTGTTTATTAGCTCCAAGATGTCACACGATGCACTACCTAAGTTGGCGAGTGATAGTGGCCGCCGAGTCCAAGGACTTGATACACCACATAAGTGTAGACCCTCCATATTTTCTTGCAGGAAACAGGGGGAAGAGAATTTCTACTGCGCCGTTTAAGGAGTTGCTTACCCAACACTGCTGCGCTTGGCTTGGCTGAGTTTATTAATGTTATGTTACAGATTTGGTGCAACTGGGAAATCTGGAACTCTCCACTGAAGTCCTTGCTCCGCCGGCCTCCTCTCGCTCTCAGGAGCCCCTCGGGCTGTTCATTGATGCGAGTTTAAAAAAAAAAAACTTCTTCTCTGTGGCTGTTTCCTCATCCTAAACTGATACCTGTCCATTCAGTGGTGCCAGAGCATTTTAGGATGGCAAAGCTGTTGAAAAGCATTGGCTTGTTGGGTCGCTCCAATTGAGGGGTTTGCGGTTCAACCTCAGCTCCTCCGGTCTGCCTGCCAAAGTGCTTGTGAGCAAGACACTAACCCCCCGCCAGTCCATAGAGTTAAATCCAAAAGTCAATTTTGTTTTTAGTGTCCTGATCCCACTGTAATTCAGCACCTAACAGTCTATTTTGCACATTATTTTGTTGTATATACATTCATATCTATATTTGATACAGGTCTGTCCTTTTTACAAACTTACTTGACATAAAGCTTTTATATGTATTTTCTTAAGTGTTGCTGTTAATAAAACCCTCGGAATTTCCCAGATTTGGGATAAATGAAGTACATTTTATTCTATCCTATTCTACTGCCACCTGAAATACATCTCTAGAAATCTCTCTCTGGAAAATGCGCCCCTGTTACTGAAGATAATCCTGACTTTGTTTTGAATCCTTCCATGTTTAAGCAGCAGAGCGGAGAAAAAGTCACGATTTCTGGATAGAGATGTCATCGCTCGGGTTGTGACTGCAGTTGGGGAGCCGCAAGGGGGAAGTTACAAGACCAGGCAAACATCTCGCAGGCGGCGCCTGGAATTCAGCCATTCAAAACAAAACAACTGAGATGGATAAACAGTGCCGTAGTTGAGACGTGGTTACTATCACCGCTTCATTCTCACAATGAGGTTGACAATGCCGAGTATAGATCAGCATCAGAAATTCTCAAAGTCCATGAAATAGTCATTTACTAAAGGAATTCAAATTAAGCGTCTAATTACACAACTGTCCCCAAATGCTATTTAATTAATGTAGTAGTGTGTGCGTGTGTGTGTGTGTGTGTGTGTGTGTGTGTGTATGTGTGTGTGTGTGTGTGTGTGCGTGTGTGTGCGTGCGTGTGTGTGTGTCAGCAGTCATTCCATCTGTCTTGAAATATTGTGTTTTCCTGCGGCTAAACCGTTGCTATTTATATAAATTGATCCCAAGAAACGTTTCCGGCAAGCTCTGTGTTTAGATGAAAAAATGTATTAACACTATTATTTCATGATCTGTAATCACGCAGAGAAAGAGAGATGCGGTTGGTCCATTAAACACTTCCATTGGGCCGTCGTTTCTCTCCTCTGCTCAGCGCATTTTATCTTGAACCGAATCAACAGCAACCCCTTGAAAACCAATTAAGAGCCCATTCATGTATGAAAACGTTAATAAGGAAGCAGAGCGTTGGACTCACTCTTACAAAGGATCTGGTTTTGCCGGCTTTGGGGTACATTTAAGGAGGATGAACTGCAGCTTTAGGTGGAAAGCTATCTCTGCAAACGAAGGGGATATGTGGGAAATATTGCACCGAATGCCACACGAGTTGAGATTTACCAGATTTTCAGCTCCAAGGCCACGTTTTGCGACTCCTCAGCGGTGATTACTAATGAAGAAGAGACATTTCTTGACAGCTAAGCTGAGCATATCACTTTTGTCATACAGATGTGTGTTTAAGGAGCGCAGATGGGATGGCACACTATCTGTCGCCATTCATCAGACGGCAAGAATGTTTCTCGATGTCGATGAACCTCTCTTGAGGAATCTCACTTTAAATCACACGCAACTGAAACCGCCGTGTGCGGATTCGTCATCCTCAAAGCGCTATTGCCACTTAGTTTATCCCTTCATAAACTGAAGATCATTTGTCATGCTGAACCCGGTCCTCGCTGGGGTCTGTGAGGGCAATTTGTATTTTGTGCCGGACCAGAGCATATAAAATCACAGGAGCTCGATTTTCATGCGTACTGTGACTGACAATCCATTTTACATAGGCGTCGGCGTTGCCATTGGGGAAAAGGGCAAGTCTGTTGTAATCAACAGCCATTGTGAAGGCCACATTAACAGCAGCCAAAATTCCTATTTAACCTCGGGGGGCATCATTACATGCCTCATAAAGAAGAAATTAATGGCGCCACAACAGAGAATATCCACCCTGGGCTCACGCAGATGCCACTATGGGAAAGTTTGGTGTCATAAAACATATGATCTACCAAGTGAGTCACTGAGGCAAAGAGGACGTGTCCCATGGATTCAGATAAATAAAGAAAGAAGTAGCTTGAGGGGTGGCGGGGGCAAGATACTGCAGAGCAAATGTCTGCTACTACCACTCCCCTGATGAGAGCCATTGATGAAGGTTTGTGGAGTGCACTCCTACACCAAGAGGCTTGGCCCAGTTGCACTACAAGCTGTAAAGTGGCTGAGCTCCGATCCACTCCAGTACAGAGAGAGGAATCTTGCTTTTTTTTTTTTTTTTTTTTTTGGCGGTGTCAGCACCGCAAGAAACACTAAATTTTGACGGACCCTCTTAGGGGAACTCAGGTGGAGGTGAACTATCGCCGGTGGTGCTAAACCCAGTGGTGTGAAGCCTGGCAGTGCCGGAGAAAAACGAGGTAAAGACTGATATGGGGCCTGACATGCATCATTTCCTGGTCCATTTCCTGATTTATACCAAGAGGTGTCCATCTTCATCTCCCTGGCTTCTTTGGTGGTACACAAGAGCAATGCAGATTAAAAGGAGCAGTCCGAGTAATCGAACGGTGGGACAGGCTACCCTTCGATTGCTGTCCGATCAGAGGCAGAAGCTTTGTCATACAATGTTAAGAGGAACACCGACTCATCCTCTGCCTCCGCACAGAAAACCGTGTACGCCACCATCGTGGTGCTGATGTTCTGTCGCCGTCACGATACAAGGCGGTCAAGGATGAGCTCCTCAGAGGTGGTTCTTTGGCCAACAGGATGTTTTAGGGAAGGAGAAAGCAGCTGCGGTGGTCGTAGTTCAGATAGAAGAACAGGGCTCTGGTATCTCCATGTCTTCCATTGAAGGGGGAGAACCATTGAAAGACTTATCCCATGGCTCAGGAGGTTTGATGGTGGAGAGATCCACCATCCTGTCTGCTCTGCCACCGTTACTGCTGCCCTTTCCATCAAGCAGACGATCGGCTTAGACATCAGCTATGCCAGAGAAGCTCAGGCGTGAGCACACACAACGCTGGAAGGCAGTCTTTGGGGTGAGCGGGCTGAAGCCTGTCAAGAAGCAAGTGGACCTGTGAGTTTCTCCATCCTCTGTTTTTACTTGTTGCCCGCTGTAGTCGAGGTGAGGTGGGAGCAGAACTCAGGTCATGAACCCCGTCTCTATTTGTGTTTTATTAGACTCATGTCCAGGACAACGCCAGCCTGTGGGGAATCCCGGAGCAAGAGCTATGTTGTTGTGAGAAACCGAGGATGGATTTTCTGTTCAAACAGGAAGCATGGTGTGTCCTGCGGTCCCTCTGGTGGATGAAAATTACATATTTATATTTTCTGCAGTTGAGTGGGTGGGTGGCATTTTCAGGATTTGAATAGGGGAAATTAAATTTTCTTTCTGCTAAAAAAACAAAACAAAAACATGCAGACACACAACACAGCATTTTATGAGAGTATTTGTGTGTGTGTGTGTGTGTGTGTGTGTGTGTGTGTGTGTGTGTGTGTGTGTGTGTGTGTGTAGGAGATCATCACGTTCTGAGGCGGCAAGGAATCTGTAGTTTAAAATTATGCATAGATTATTCAAAGCCAAGTCAAAGCCAGCCAATTAAGGATAGAATAGGCAAAGAAAGTCTCGTGAATAAGAATTTCATTATTGGTTTTGGCCTAACAGACACGCTGGATAACACCCGAATACATTTTAAACATCAACTAATACAAGAGCAGATGTTTGTTGGCAGGCTGCCCGAGTCCATTCAAGCCGAGGGGAAAAACATGCCCTTTGAAGCAGCCACAACAACGTGCACTGATAGCAGCGCAGCAGACGCTTTCTCCTCAGCACCAGTTTGATGAGCTGGCAGAGAGAGGGCCCTGCCAGATTCCTCGTGAAATGCTAATCTCGCCATGTGTCTGCAACGACCAAGCGTCGTTGAATGGCTGAACAGCGACCTATCCATCACTTCGCATTAACGTCTCTCTTACGCGGAACGTAAAACAGCTTACTGTGTTATGTGTGGTAATTGAAAGGGGGCATCGACACCCTTTCACGTGCTACATTAGCAGACTGCATTTATATAGAAATTGCTGCTCCTGTAATAACTCCTCTTTTACACTAGGTAAAGCCAGGAAAAACATATTCTGAAGGCTGTGGAGTAAAATGTCTCAGGATATTTAATGTTGACTCACCATGTGATTACATTCATTCCGACTACTCATCATGACCTGATAATTATGAAAAAAATCATCGGAGGCTTGACAACAGATTTAAATTCAGTCGCAAATATTAAGACTGCAAGTTATGTCAAAAGCATGATGTGGCAGGATCGAGAAGGCTAAGAAAGTCTGAGATTTTTAAGCTATTAAATGGATGATTCGATTCAAAGTCAAAGTTAACTTTATTGTCAATTCTGCAATTCGTTCGCACAGAGCATTGAAATAGTGTTACTCCAAGACCCACGATGTAAAAGTACAAAAAAATTATACATAATTTGTCACAGAGAACAACGACAAGTGATGCTGAGGTAGATATGGTTAGATTGCAATTTTCTTCGACTTGTTTTCAAAGTGACTAAGTATTAAGTACTATGGTGCAGTTGTAAAAAAAAACTGAAAGTGATAGCCGTATGAAAGTGCAATTGCATCAACAGTTTTTACAGTGCAATTTTTGCATGTAAATTAAAATTAGCAGGGAAAGGTGTGTTTATTTGTGCAAGATGTGTAAATTCATCCACTCAGCTGGTCAGAGACCTCTTCAGTATTCGCCCAAGGATCCCAAAAGGAAGCTCTCTGACAGAAACACTGGTATTAATGTAATGTACGAGTAAACACCACAGGGACACTCTTTGCTGTTTGACTAGATGTTGAGATGTCTCCTCAGTCTGTGCGCCTGACAAAAAACTTGTCATGTGTACAAAAGGTTTTGATGGGATTGTGTTTAGTTGAACACCTGACGCCTCTTCTCACACCCAAACAAACACACACACGCCTTAAAATGCATTAAGGCACCCGTGCGAGCATTGCATAACTCTGACTCGGTTGTCAAAGATCCTGAAAAGCAAGAGGGGCAATTGAGTGAGAATTGGCTCCTTCTCCAGCCACATTCTGCTATTGATCAAAGCTACGGCGGAGAGACGGCTGCACAAACAACAGTGCGTTCTGTTTCTCACTCTGATGGGAAATTTTTCATTTCTTTGCCGTTAATGATCGCATAATACACAGCTGTTTGCTGAGGTCAAATGGCGCTCACAACTCCTCGCGCATACAGTCCGTGCACACCCTGGGTGTGCCTCTGAGCGCCAAGATCCCAGAAGCTGGCATATCAAAGATTGGAGTGAATGACAATCCTCCAGTGTCTTTTCACACCATCTTACCTCTTCATACGCTTGATGTATCTATAGCTAGCTGAGCCACTGGATTTCTGTGTAACTGACAGTAATGAGTACCCTTGATACACTCCTGCGTGGACATAAAATATTAAAACACTGCTATATGTCTAACAATGTGTTCTCAATGTAACAATTATCCCAGAACTATCTGAGTCAGTGTAATTTTTTATTACATGCATGCGTTTGTTTGATCATTTTCATGTATGTTCCCTTGCAGGAAATGAATTAATTGTTTAGATGTTGAACCATCAAGGGTGACCGGGAAAGTGAAGGGCGGCTGATGAATGTGCTCACATTGCTGCTTCGTGTTGGTCTTCAGTTTTACCACCAGCTATAATAAAAGTCATCAATGATGAAAATGTATTTAAGGTGTTTGAAAAGTAAATTATCACGGATTCCTGTTCTGTCAAGTAATGTATTACTCTTGCGTCAATATGTACACAACCTGCTATTAACTCTTATACATGTTTGATCATTCCTGAGAGTCTATATATTTTCATTTTGAGATGTTTTGAGATGTTTTAAACATTTTTTAAAGAAAAGTAAAATTAGCATTGCTGTTGCAACTCTACACCAATGTACTGGGGTCAAGAACAATTATTATCTCCACCCTCGGGAAGATTGCTTCCTCTTATTTATTTATTTTTTTATCTTATTTTTAAGAAAAAACAACCAAATGCAGTGAAAATATGAGAAGCGGTTTTTCCAAAACAAAAAGTGAAAAATTAGCACAGCGATTTCCAATTCATCTGAATGTAATTGGTTGATTTCACAATGCATAGAGGAGGACACTTTTAGGAATGTTAACTCCTCACTTGTATATAACAGGATATGAGGATGACATTTAGACCGCTTGAAACCCCTAGGTTGGTTCATTATAACCAGTGAGCACATACTCTCATTTTAGCCAAGAGCAAGTACATTCGTGTAATGAATGTACTTCAGGCAAAAATAATTTGGGGACCAAATGAGTGCATTACCATATTTGGACATGTTTGGTCCAGACACTATCCACAGGAGAATATTCACGGTAGAGGCACTGTAGAACCAACCTCCGAGTTCCTCTGCAGCCATTATGGTTTTCTGCTCCGCAGCAAAACAAAGATCCAAATTGAAGAAACCTATCACAGGTGTGAGAAGCACCAGAGAGGGCGAGCAGCATGCAGCTGAAAAGTATCACTTACTCTGAATGTTCCGAACAAACTCATAAACACGGACGCTTTTATCGGGGCACACGCTTTTGCTTATTAAATATGAAGCCCCAAGGAGCCACAAAGAACCGGGTGTGGCAAATAGGTGTGGTATGACCGAGTCATTTCATCATGATTAACGAGAGCCTGAAATTCATTTCAGTTGATTGCAGATGATGATTTTCCGCACCCTTAGCGGTTCACACAATTATATAATTTTAGCGGCTCAGTGTAAGGAGCTCCCACTGGTATTTACTCTGACTTTGACACCAAATGTGAAAAGCCCTGCACATCCACAACCCATGCACATAAACCCTTCCACTTATTTGCCTGATTAGGACTTGTCACAGGACAGCAGATGATTGATGACTTGCTCCCTTCTCTCTGTTGCTACTGCAACGCAAAATGATATGCAGCGTTGTCGCTCGTGTGCGATGGGGGCGGGGTTTCTCAAAACAGCCCCGCAGCCTCGGCCCAGACGTAAAGCAATGGCAGTGAATAATTTTGATCTCGTAGTTTTGTTCTGCAAAACAACTTATTTGGTTGAAAAGGTCTGAAATCGGCCAACACATTTCATATATCTCATAACAGAGGTCAAACCAAGCAGACCTGCTTTGGGCGACATTCGCCCAAGACAAGCACGTGTTTCCCTAATGCACAAATGAAAGTGCTTGACACTAGATTTTTTTGCCGTCCTCCAAAATGCCAGATTCTTTGTTTTTTTTTTTTAACGTATAGTAATTGCGGAGAGCACCAAGTCCCTTCTGCTTAGTCAAATAACATTATTATCAGCAGTCGCAGGCATAAAACACAATGCTTTTCAAAATGAACTTAATCACAGTGGGGGCCTTTGTTGGGCAACAATGAAACATTGTGGAAAGTTTAAAATGTGTTTTTTTATTGTTTTAAAGATGATGTCATCTGTGTGCATGCCACGGTAGCCCGTCAGGTTCGTGACCTCTCCTTTATACTGTCCGTCTTAAAAATTATAAATTTGAATTGCTTTGGTTCATCTCGAGGAACATATAAATGGTGCATAATACAATAAATGGCTGGGACAGTGCGGTGGTGGTTCACGCTTCAGCCTCACAGAAGGTCCCTGGTTCAATTCCCCCACAGTCCAAAAACATGGAAGAGGTTCATTGTAGACCCTAAGTTGTCCAGACGTATGAATGAGGGTGGGATTGGTTGTATTTCTATATGACATGTCTGTGAGAGGTTGAATGTGTCTTTATATGACAGAAGAATTGCTGTATGTCTCTATATGCGGCCCCGTGAGCGTCCAGAGTGAACGCCGCCTGCCGCCCAATGACAGTTGGGATAGGCTCCAGCGCCTCTCGTGGTGAGATAATGAATGAATGAATGCATACGATAAACCAAATTAAGTGTAGGCGCCGGTCCATAAAGTAGGTATTAACTTACTTATTTATAGAGTTAATAGATAAAAATGAAGATGTCCTGAATCTTATGAGAAAATATATCTATTCTCTTACTTATTCTTCAGTGCTTCAATGCCGAAGCGTTGAAGCACTCATGCAGGATCTCAAGCAGTGAATTGTTTTTCTTTTTTCTCTCTCTCTCCTCTCTTTTTAAGTTTTAGCAAAAAAAATATCCGGTTTGATCCCCGATTAAAGAGTTTGACCCTGAAGAATGCAATCGCAGTGGACAGAGGCAAACGGTGGAGTGTTTCCACATCAATACTTTCAGCGGAGTTGGGGCTTTCTCTCACCCCCGGCGATCATTGTTTCAAATGAAAAGCTACTAATGAGTTTTCTCTCACCAAATAGATTACAAATAACTGTAACAGTGTCCCATTGCTTACGAAGCCCCCCTAAAGTAATATATTTTTAAAGACCTTGCTCAGGGCTTATACTAATCTACTTTAGTTCCTATTTGGCCTGCGCATTATATGTGCATTGTGTCTTGCACATTAATTGAAAACTGCACACTCACGACCCCAACATTTTAATTTGCACTCTAGGTTCAATGCAAAGAAAAACAAAATCAATAATCTTATTACTGTTCATAATTGAGATAAATGTTGGAAACGCTAGAACGGTAGTAGAACTGAGATGAGTGAGCTGGCGGGGCAGGATCATCTGAAGCCCAACTTCTTTTCTCCCCAACTTGTGCTTTACTTCAAATCCTAGCTGGGGACTCTCTTTTCCTCATTTCATCCCAGGATAATGTTTCCACATGAATCACCTGTCCGATGCAGTTAGAGTCAGCCTGCCTTCTCAGTCACATACCCACGGCTTTGCATGCCTAGCCTTGCAGAACGCTACATTTTGGTAAAGAACTGGACTATGGCCTTTGTCCTGGTGCAGTTGGCTTCAGTGGTATAAATGAGGCAATGGCGGTAAAAATTGTATAAATGATGCATTAATTCTTTCACCGAGTTGTACGGAAATCTCTGAGATGTTGCTCTTCAGCCGAGACCCGTCACTTCAAATCCTGCCAAATGGACTGACCTTTAGATGCTGACGAGATAAGAAGAGGAGCTTCAGCACAGCCTTCTCACCAGGATCCATTCTGGAGGAGTTGCGGAGCTTCGCCGCGTGAAAAACAATTGACCTCATGACAGATCAGGACTGAAGACTTCACCGTTTTTTACATTTCCAATAACATATTTCAGTATAAAAGCCTCATATGTTTCTGAAACTTTCGGTTTGTCACTGACTTGCAAAAAATGTTGGTTCTCAGATCACGTAAAGAATCGGAAAAGTTTTGATAGAATTCAATGAAAATTGTTCTTTCCCTCTTCACGCAGGTAGTGCGTTCCCTCCACCGCTTTGTGCTTTTAGACAAGGTGTAATTGTTCTGGGGGCTAATCTGCCATTCACTTTCTCCTGCAAAGCTGGGGGAAACTTTGTCATTCAGCTACACTTCTTTGGCAAACATCAGACTAAACTACGCAGCCAGACTTGCACTAACTCCAAATTGTGATTCTTTTTTTGCTGATTTTGCTAATCCCCCCCCCCCCCCTCCAGACCCACCAAGGACAGTTCATGTTTCTCTCCATTCTGATCTGTTTGAAACCCTGCACCATCTCTCTGGATTTCGTGGGCTCCCTGTGCCTGGCATCCTTGGATGTTTTCACGGCCCACCGTTCGAGTCCCATTGCTTACTCCCCGCTAAGTGCTGGGCCCTTTGCTGCCAAAATATGTAATGAGTTTCCCTGCTGTTCAGATCACTGATTCAGATGGAAGCCTCTCCATTTGGTGACGAACAGCTACTTTGCATTACACTGGGGTTTGAAGTGACAGGCTGCTCCCAAACTGAAGACGCTGAAACTGCCCATAGCCACAACGCCGCACAACTGGTCTGAAAGGGAAATCACCGTAGAACCCCCCTTGAATTTGAATCTAACATTAGACCAGCCAGCTAAATATGCCATATTGATACATTTACCTAGCTGTATGATACCTTTGCTGAAAGGTCAAAGCTCTGCGTGTGTGTGTGTACGTGTGCAGGGAGGCTGAAGAAAACGATCTTGAAAAATCGCAACTAAAAAACCTCTTTGCTCCCCGATCACAAAACAAGGTGGACCCCAATGCATGATCTGGCAAGCATTCATCAACAATACAACGCGATTAAATTTCAATAAAAACAAAAGCAGATTCGGCCCCGAGGCGAGCATCAAAATACAATACAACTGTGTATATGGAAAAAACTCGAACAGAAGTTAGACTACAATCTCTGCTAATTCCACAACACAGACACCAGGATGGGCGGAGGAGCCGACAGAACGGATATGCCAGTAACAGTCAAGCCTGACAGTGACTAATTAATCAACAGTTAAAAACAATGTACAGCCAGGAGAGGACGGGATCAGAAAAATGGAAGAAAGGAATAACTAGCACTGAACCAAAGAGAGTGCCCGCAATGCCCGAGAGCTAGCAATGCACAGAGACATTGGACAAACTGGATAAAGTTGAAAATTATTTCCATATTGGTAGAAGTTGTACAGAAACACACCAATTAAAATTAGACTGACCTAGGTAAAGTCAAATGGGAGCATAACTGAAATTATCCGTCCATCCTTTTATCTTCTGCCGCTTATGGGTCGCGGGGGACGCTGGGTCCTATCCCAGCTGTCATCGGGCGAGAGGCAAGACACCCTAGACTGGTCACCAATCGATCACAGGGCCACATACAAAAACGGGCAACATTCACTGATTCACTGCAATTTTCCACATTGTTTTCCAATTAACGTGCTGCATGTTTTTGGACCGTGGGAGGAAACCGGAGGACCCGGAGAAAACCCACACAGACACGGGAAGAACATGCAAACTCCACACAGAACGGTCCCCTTGTCGGAATCGAACCAGGGTGCTTCGTTAGCACGAAAGACCGCTAACCCCCGCGCTAAGGTAATTGTATGCCTTTATACGTGTCCCTGTAAATGATTAGACCGTAGAGTGTGGCCCTCTGACCTGATGGCAGCTGGGAGTGTGTGAGCGGTGTGTGTTAATTGCCCCTGATAAGGAATCATTATATCTCCGGGTGAAGACTTGGTTCAAGATTGTAGTTTCAGCTGCGAGTTTGTCTTCTTGAAATCATTGCAAGTTACAGAGGAAACCTCCGGGGTAATGGGAACTGCATGTAAGGTAATTGCAAAGTGTTTAAGCAGTATTTGACTTGAGAGTGAAAGAGCATATACATGCAAACACACACACACACACACACACACACACACACACACACACACACATACTCTAATTAGGATGAGTCATTTGCCTCCCTTCACTGGGGACAGCTAAATTGTAACTCGCAAAGTTTACACTTAACCGTGCTTGCCAAACAATAGCTTGAAACTAACCTCAATGCATACACTTCTACCCCCCTTACCAGGGCATTCGAATGGCAATTTACCCTGGCGGTCATTAGAATGTAGGTGTTAAATAGAACGAATCGTCCCTGAGGGGCAACCAAAACAAGCCTATATGTGTCCCAAGGATTTAAAAGGATTAAAATGTATCAAGAGCAAGTATATATCTGCAATAGGATTATGAAAAGTATATACAGATGTGCTCTGCATTTGTAAAACTACTGCACCAGTTTGCAGACTACAATAAATCAATCGGGATGTTTGTAAGACACAAACACAGCACACAGTTCAGGCAATAGCAAAACTGCTAAACATGAGAAATGCTTCATCATATAAAAGAATGCTACAATGCTTTACTTTTGATGTTGGGGGGGCATTTCAGTATTACAAAGATTAGACTCAACATTCTCATCTTTATGTGATGTAGGGCTAAGGTATCAACACCTTTGACTTTTACTTTAAGATACTTACAGCAGTCCAGATAAAGTTTCCTGTGTAAGATATTTTGGGAAATCTGCAAGTCTGGGCAAATTAATTGCTTTGCATTGGAAACCCTACTGATGGAAAATGACAGGACAAACCCATTGCACAGCTGGAGCACTTTCCAGACAAATTGGGTGGAGTCAAGAGGTTTTGTTTAATAGAAATCAATATACAGAATTACATGAACTCTTTGATCCACCTGTGCTAGCTGTGGAACTGAAAACACAGCAGATGGCATCCAGGAAAGACTGGAGGGATGCCAGGGAATACTGGTAGGCAGCAAAGAATGCACCAGATTTGGAGGGGCTGGTACCCTTTCCCTGAAGCAACTACAAGCACAGCAAGGAAGAAAGTCCGGAGGTTTAATGAGACGTGGGATGGAAGATGAATCATTCATGAGGTTGTCATAAGTGACATGGAAATGACTAACAGTCATCAAATCCAGAGAGAATGTGGTTGTGGTTGGCTCCAGGTGACAACATACCTTGGCTAGCCCGTACACAGTCAGGTGAAAGCTGCATCAGCAGGTTAGACAGCAAGGAACCACGTTGCGGTCGAGCAACACAGTGCTTCTCACAGCCAGGGCATCAGCACCACGGAGGTACAACCAACACAATACTACTAAAGGGAAAACCATATTAGCCATCTCACAAATCAAATGTCAATTGGCCTTAGGCAATGACAACGACATATGGGAAAGCTTAAACCCAGGCCAACGCTCGAGGCTTCTTCACCAGCTCACAATGAAAGGCTGCACCACAGCCAAACCTCACATCTGCAGCAATGTCAAGAGCTAGGTCAGAAAATGTTTGAAGTCGTGCCCTGCTGGAACTTTGTTCTTGAACACAGCAAGGGATAAATGAGAAAACATCCAACTGGAGAAGGGAAGAAAACCTACTTCGGTGGCCCTGAAGGAGCGTCAAAGAGGAGAGAGGAAGGGGATTGTAGAATCTGTGGAGGTCAGAGTTACACAGAATTAAGTATAAAGACAGCAAGTACAAGCTTTACAGGATCCGTTCATGTATGCCCACGGATGGCAATCTGGAAAACCGCACAGTGGGAGCTGGGAGATGTCATCAATGCCTGCACAGTGGCAGCCATAAGGAACCTCCTTCTGTATAACCAGGTCACATACCATATCCTACTGCATCCAATTCGCAGTTTGACACAATTCTTCCAATTTAGCTTAAAGTCGGGCAGCTGCAAAAACAAAGAAGAGCAGCTTCAAGATCCAGGCCCAACATTGAAACCCACCGGCTATTTGGGAACAAGATTCCTGAAGTTCTTGTGAAATTGATGAAAGTTGCAAGGATATTGAAGTCCAACCCAAAGGTTGGAACTGAGAAGTCACCATCCTCATTATGAAAAGGACAGACTCCTTACCTCCTGACTCCCAACTCAACATACATCGGTGTCTGATATAGCCCCTGGAAACTGTACACCATTACTACCAAAAAGCATAGAAAAGGGACACTATGTCAACAACGCATTTGGAAATACCTGAGCCCTCCTTCCACCAAACGTGTGGTCCAAAGCATGCAAGAAGAAAATGGGTGGAGCTCAAGAAAATTGGGAGTCAATGTTAGCAAGGAAGCAGGCGAGCTGTGAGGATGTTGTCGACACGACAATAACACGGGCTGGCACAAGGAGGATTCCTAAAACAAGCCTTAGCCTCATTAGAACTCCACATGACAACCTTCACCATCCCCCGAAACTGCACGTGGGTTGCAGATCAGAGGGTAACTGCCAACTCTGTCGCTCCCAAAACCTCAAAAATATTATTAATCAGACAAGCATGACAGACGTGACATACATCGGAGTGTTCAGGCATGACCTGCCATAAACTGATGACACACAAACAGGAGTCAGGAGCATTGAGGTAAGCATCGTCTGGCTCAGAGACGCTTCCATACGATCTCTGCTGGGGAATGAACCGATGACCGGACAGCCAGACAGGCATTATTTCAAGTGATCATTCTCATCCTTTACAAGCAAAAATACAAGTATACAAAGAGTAAATTTTCAATGAGAGATTAACCGATCAAGTATGACACTGTTAACTAAAGTTGCTGTTGAGACTGATGTACCCTTTGGTCCAAAGCAGCTTTTGGTTGATTTTTCCTCCGCCCTCGCATTCTTCCTTGATCATCCAAATCAGTATGTGGAAAGACTACAAGACTCCGGCAATAAATTTTGTATTAACCGAGGCATCGAAATGAACATGTGTGTGCCGGAGCCGGCCAAGCCCCATGTGGAGCCGGATCCAATTTAGTCTATCCCGCCTACAGCATTATTCTAGCCAGCTCAACTTTTGACAGAGAAGCCATTACAGTCACTCGGTGACTGATTTGATCTAGTTGACATGGACAATTAATACCTTCTATGCTCAACACCCAAGTTAAGCTGAGTAAGATCGTTTTATGCTTTTCCAAAGTGAATACATCATTAGTAATGCGCTAAATATCTTCTAAACCATTCAAGTTATGCTTGCTTATTCCAAGAATTAGATCATTCTGACATTTTACATAAATCTAAGAAAAAAAGATTTTTAAATCAAGGTCTGCTCCATCAATACAGTATACACGGTATTATGCTGATGATATAACCCTTAAAATCGAACGGCAGCTTGATTGGAAACATGCATTCATCTGAATTTTAATTACAAAGGTTTAATTTATGGAATTTATGGGGCAACAACAGCTCCATCTGACATTTCAGCAATCTTTTGGGAACAATGACGGACTGGAGGACAATCAGATGAAATCTGTTGTGCCAGGTAACAAGTGCAACCTCATGAAGATACAGATGTTGCTTGAAAGAGGAATGGATTAACCTTATCTTCTCACCTTAATACACCAATGGATCACAGAGCGGATTTTGTCAAACAGTGCACAGCTTGCACAGCGAAGAAGGGAACACCAGAGCCATGTCTCAGTGCTATTGCTGAAAAAGAAGTGCACCGTATAGAAATGGTGAATTTAAACATTCATTTTGCCTTAGGATGTTCCCATACTGAGCAGACAGTAAAGACCCAGGGGATCATGGCAGCACGTTTGAAGCTGCTTCCTGCAACTGGATTACAGGAACAAATAGAAAATCATCCCTTGGTTGGTAATACTGTGACCAAGTCAGGATGTCATGTGAGGACTGTTACACGGGTGGCTACCTGATTTTTAATTATTATCAGATATACATCATGAGAGAAATAATTACACTCATAATAATACAATTATTTGGGTGAAGAAAAATTTATATGTAGCAGTATTCATAGAGCATGAACTACATCAGTATCAATAATTCATCTATCCTTTTTAAGACGCCAGCCAGGAAACAATCCCATTCCTCACAAAACAGAGCCTATTCAATCCCGCTAAAATGTTTGAAAGTACACTCTGTTTGCTTTTTACCACTCGATAGAGAACACGGGACTAATAATGCAAGAGCTTAAGCATGCAGCATTATCTGTGCAAGGCGTGGTTTAATTGCCTTACAAAAGGGCTCCATATTGTTTACCACAATCAAACCCTTGTTGTTCATTGGGGCCAGAGCCGACCCTGAACGTCTGATGATTCAAAATGTATTTGTTATTTATTTAGTGTTCTCATTTTCTGCCAATTTGAATACATGAGCCCATCAAGTAGGTAAGCATATTTCTTCACATTCCAACTTTTATTCTTGAATATATTAGTGAGCCTGGGCGTCACCCAACACCAATCCCAAATATTCTCAGGTGTCACTAAATGATGAAGGATATGATGGGGCTGGAGCGCAAAAGCAATGTAATGAAGGTTTTTGTTTAGTTTTGTTCAGTTGCGGACAAAATGGTTTCCCTGTTTTTTTCAGGAACTTTAAGCTTTTCTTGCGCTCGATGGATTAAAACAGATATTACATCATGATGTGTTGAATAAAAAAATATGTAGGTCTTTTTGTTCTGCTTTTTGAATTTCAAATTACACCACTCTTGCTTGCTTTTGTAATGATTCAGGTGTAAGTCAGTCAAATCAAACTGAAATTCGGAGTAATTGCTACTATCCAAGAGGAAAAACATTTGTTTGTGTACAGCACCCTGCTGCTGACATGTCACATTACAAACACTCCTGCTTGTTTTGCTCTATGTATATCATTGTTCACCTTCGTTCAACTATTTAGGCAACCCAAAAGGGTCCTCCAGGATGTGATTAGCCAAGAGGTTAAATATGGAAATGAGGCTGGATAGCGACTAAAGGACTGTTCAAGAGGGATTCTATATCATTTGGGTTTGCTGTGTTTCAATGAGGTTATCAGATGTTTAATAAGAGTAAATTTGTTTGAGAGCCAATTTCCTGTGTTATTATTAAAGAGCACAAACCCACAGCTGTAGATATGTGGAATATTGTAAGTTAGTGTTCCTTGGATGATAGTTTTTAAGCTCTCCGCGTACTCGTCAAATTCAGACTATTTAACATATAACATTTAAACTTTTATTCATCTAAGAAAACTGGAGGACCAGGATGCATACTGTCAGATTGTCAATATTTTCACGACACTGGCCTATTTAGCTAAAACAGCGGTCGCTCATTTTACAATTTTAGTTTCGTCATCTTGCTTCTACTCCCACGTTAATGAGCCCCAGATTGTCCTTACGTCTAAATCTAACAGAGTCTGTCTTATCTAATGAGAGAGATCACCTGACTAATAGAGATGTGCAAGTGGCTAATTGTCTTCCATCCTATGAAGAAAGGACTGCTTTGTTTGACTTTTGCAAGCCCTCACTAAAACAAAAGTAGGGTCCCATTTTGAAAACCTCTGGGAGGAACACAGCCTCTGAAAGGAAAAGCAAATGCAGAATCAGAATAAAAATTTGTACAACTTCAGCAGGACCATGTACGATACTTGCAGTGACAGGGCAGGCTCCGAATGTTGGCAAAGAGATGAAGTGGGGGAAAGCAAAGTAAAATGGTAGGCCAAGAAAGATTTTGGTTTCCAGACACAGAAGAAAGTAGAAAATAGTAGAAATTGATACCTCTATCAAAGCCAGTTCTAACTGAAGAATCTGAGAATGGTCGTCCCTGGGATTGTCATACCGCTGAGCCTGGTGATGAACAACTAACAAAAGGTCTGTGGAGATTCTAGGTCATCCAGGTCATGATGAAATTTTCTTGTCATCTCCAAATGAAAAAATTCACGCCCACTTGTCATGACAAGATGATTTCAACAAGAACTGACTAAAGGATTCACAACCGATAAAAACCTCTCACCAGGATTCAACGCACCCCCTCTTAGCGGTGTGATAGTTATTGAGGAAATCATTGGAGTCTTCAGTAAACCATCCAAACTTTCAGCAATGAAGTTGAGAATGGAGAATTCTCACCACCGCCAGGGATCCCTTCTCTCCAGAAACCAGCCACACGTTGCAGCACATGCAAGATACCTCTGCACTGAGGTGATGTTAATCACCTGAAAAAGTGAATAATGACAGCCTCTATCCAGCATTGATCTATCAGACTGGTGAGTTACGCCAAGGCCCCTTCAAATTTCAGCCTCAAATCACTCTAATCTTTCACCTTTCAAACAGTTTCTGTAAAATGATGGCGCAAAGTCAGATTCTTGCTTCCTGACGATGCACTCGAAAAGAGCAGTAGATCCAGTGCCATCGGACAGAGCTAAAGTACCTTTTGGGCACTAATGTACTCAACAAATTACTAAAAACAACTCACTGAGTTCTCAGGCATTATTTCTATCCTGCTGCACTGATGACCATCTGAAGACTTTTTTCTGAAATCATTCGAATGAAACGATTCTCCCTTTTTTTTCTTGAGGCAGGGTTTCTTGAGGCATTGCGCTGACCTTAAGATAAGCTTTCCTCAGCCTGTGTGCTCACATGAACAAGATGTCCTCAGGCATGCTTTTGGTGGTTCTGCCTCGACTGATGTCAATGGCCTACTGGTGCTTTGCATTGATGAAGGGTTGGAGTCACTACAACTCTTCAAACAAACTTGAATGAAATAAAACTGCAAGACAATCACATGACTAACCACCAATAATCTATGGACAACTCACCAGGGATACGAAGATTCTAGGAACGAATCGGTGGTGTCATAATTGAATCGATGCATCGATGCATCGATGCATCGTTGAACTCGTTGCAAAAAGTCTTTGGACTTTGCTTGCTGTTTTTGGGTGGTATCTCTGAGAGCTAATTCCATACCTTCCACAGTTCTTTTGCTCGGAATGACGTGCAAAGATTTCTGCCTGAATGCTTTTACTTTTTAATAGAGTGCGTCGATTGTTTGAAATCCTTACTTTGACGAAACACAAAATACAAAAACCACATAGGTATCCATCATTGTTCACAACCATTTGCATTTCATGTCCTGGCACAAATTTTCAGTGGTTTTAGTTTACAGGACAATTAGTATGTCTGTAGAGATTCTCAGTCATCCAGGTCATGGTGAATTTGTCTTCAAGTGAAGTAATTCAAGTCCAGCTGCCGCGACAAGAGGAGTTCGACAAGAAAGTACAATTGGTACCAGTCACTCTGTAACACACATTCCATTCTATGCTTGATTTTTATTTTGGGGATTAAATGTAGCTAGTATTGGTTCTGCCTACCATGGCGTTCCAGTTAACAGCTTCTCTTGAATAAGTTAAATCACTCTGCAAGGCCCATAGTAGTATGTTTTAGCTGATGTGTCTGTGACTTTGAGCTGTCCCCTGCAGTTAGCGCCATGTATGATTACATGGACACCCTGGATATCTTTAGCTCTGAGTTTGACCCTATCCATTGGTGCAAGATGAGTTGTCATATCCCACCGGTTTTGTGACCACATGTTCTAACTGTGCATTAATATACCCACCGTCATCCCTTTTTGTAGCCACTCTTATTTACATCCTTCCTTAGACACTGCTCAGGCAACAAACCTTGGTCATATGGAAACATTTTTTTAGATACATTGCTGAGCTAGCAATATCAAACTGTGTATATTTAGATGGTGAGTCGTACACTGAGGATATTTTAAGAACATTGGCATCATGTAGGGAGAGACAGGAAGTTCATGCACATAACAGAAGTTATAAAACATTGTAATGTGTGTCAGCACATATAATGTCCATCCGGGATTGTGTAAGTTCCCCCAAAATACCCAAACTTTTGATGTTGCCAGAAAAAAGTTGGAATAAATCATCAAATCCAACCATCCGTCTTCTCCTGCGTATTCGGAGTTGGGTCACAGTGAGAGGTGAGGCCCAGATCTCCCGCTCCCCCAACACATGGTCCAGCTCCGGTGGAGGGACCTCAAGGCGTTCCCAGGCCGGCCTGGAGACGTAGTCTCTCCAGTGTGTCCTGGGTCTTCCCCGTGGTCTCCTCCCAGATGGACATGTCAATTTCCATCAAATAAGGGACTGATGGCTGCCAACTTCTTTCACAACAGCGACACAGGAGTCTGAATGTCTCACGTGGACTTGGAACTCTTACTGGTCTTAATTGGGATTTGAACTCAGCAATCCCTTTATCAGATCCAGACAGTTAAAGTAGAAGCATCTGAGAGGAAAGAGAGCTCATGAGAAGGCCTGAAGGAGGTCACCCTGGTTCAGTTATCATTCATTTTGAGACAATCTCAGTAGACGCAATCAGACCTGGTATCAGCCTCTAAGCCAATTGCCTGCCCTTTACATCTGCTGCCAGCAAAAAATCTGCAAGTATCTTTGCGTTCATAAAGCTGAATATGGCGAACTTATCTGATGTAGCATCATTCCCCATTGCTTTTAAGGCTGCTGTAGTTAAAAGTATTTTGAATAAAAGAAAAAAACACATGGATCACTGGTCCCTTGATAACAAGCAACCGGTTTCCAACCATCAATTTGTGTGGAAGCATAAAGAGGGATGAACTATAAATGGCATTCATTTCAGTGCCTTGGCTAATATGTTCTCAAATTCCACTTTGTTGTATCTCCCAATAGACCTCTGAGTAGCCTTTGACATCACTGAGGATAGAAGGTCCTGAGAAGGAGTCTTGCACGTCTATTTTAGCCCTTGCATCATTAAAGTTTGGCTGGTTTGATAGAACACAGCGCAGGTCTTTATTTGGAAAAAAATCACTCCCATCCTCTGTACCTCAGAGGTTGGTTCTAGGTCCTTTGCATTTCTTTTTAGATTCGCTAGATGGTGCACAGTTTAGGTATATACTCTATTGGATACTGATGGAAGTCAGCTGTTTATGGCCTTTACTACTGAAAAGCAGTCCCAAAGAGGCTCATCTTGAGGAATGTTTATCAAATGAGTGTCAAACAATTTACTCCTTTTTAATCGTGACAAGCAAGTATTATTATACAACTCCATGTAACATTGTTAAATCCTTAATTATTTTCCCCGGCTGGTGTTTTATTTAATCCTTTTGTCTTATCCCGCCTTAATTGCCGAAATGTCTCGCTATCTGGTCACCAATGCGCTAGAACCAAACGTCTTGAAATGGTTTAAAATTTACATGACACGTTAGAAAACGCTTCACCTCAGCGAACTGCCTCCTTACCGATGCGAAACCAGAAATCAGTTCATTTGATGACTTACAAAGCTATAAATATTTGATTAATCGCCAGATCTCCCGAACCTTCCATTCTATCTTTTGTTCCCACGCTGATCAAGCTGTACGGTTCCTTCCAGCCCTCCCTCTACCTTTCTCTCCCTGTGATCAGTCTCTTTCCAGGCCTCCAGGACTGAAAGAACATCACCGGTCTCTGATGAAATCTGAAACAGCATCTGTGGATTCAGATTTGTTTACTATGTTAGACTGATATTCATACTGGATCAAAGTCTGATCTATTTAAGTCAAATGACATCCTCTAGCAATGTTTATGTTAGTTCTCCTGCATCTCAAAGGTATGTCCCCCTGCAATAAGGAGATCAGTTGATTTGATTCCTCAATGTAAATTGGTGCATCCTTGGGGAACGTGGCATCTAATCAGTAATCCAAATGCGTGAGAATGTGTTCATCAATATTTTTGCGCGTGTTGTTTGTTGCAGGTTTGGTCTGGTCTGAAAGTTGGATTCCCGCCAAGGGTTTTTTCACCTGAGGCTTGTCCAATCTCCCGGGAAGTTTTGTGCTTATTTTGAGGGTATTGGTGGGGGTTGTCTAGGAATGGTTTGTCATACACATGTTCTAAATGGCTTTATGCCATCTTTGCTTTTTGTCTTGTTTTGACTTTTCAAAATTCGCCGGAGTGAATTTTAGTTTTTGTCCTATTTTGCTTTTGTTTCACGTATGTCTCCATGTCCCAGCGTCTTGAGTTTCATGTTATTTGTTTGGTTTCCCTCCTGTGTGAGTACCTTGTGACCCACCTGTCTGTAATCAGTCCTCCTCACTCCAGCCCTGTTCTTCCACTGCTTCTCCAATCAGCTCCCTACCTGCCTTCCTGTTGCTCACTCTTCTCTTACACCATCGTGCATAGTTGATATTTCATATCTATTTGCAGTGTGTCCAAGTTGTGCTTGTCCTTGTTTTTAAAGTATTTGCTAATTGCACCGTTGCATTTGATCCAGTGGCCAGTTAACCCTTTGTTCAATTACGTGGTAAACTGTTCCCTTCAGATCCTGCCTATCTGTCGGTGTATTCTGGAGGTGGGTCCACAAAGCTCATCAAGAGCATTCATAAAATTCAGTCAAAAGATCAAGATTTGGTTATGCTTACTTTGGGTCAAAAAAAAAAAAAAATCACAGTAACATTGGGAATTTTATTTTTATGCATTAAATGCACTGCAGTCTTAAATCTGAGATGAAATGAATAAAGACACGTGACCACGCTTCATCGGTTCACCTTCGCATCTGACTAAAATCCAATATGGTGAGCTGTGTTAGGCTCATCATGTGACCAGGGCGCCCTCCCTGTGTCCTGTGAGCCAGCTGTAAGTTTCATTTGATTTTCTTAAGAACCTCGTTTTGTTCGTCCTGCATGACTGAACAAAGGTAATCAGCCATGTGAAGACATTCTGGCGTATACGACTAACAAACAAGTACTGCATGTGACACTGATTAATACTAAACCTCCAGAGGTCATTTCCAACCAAGCGGGGTCAGTTCGTTTTTATATTCATTTATTTTTTAAGTAGGAAAAAGGTTGTATAAAAAGATATATTTAAGGTGGGTGTAAAAACTACAATACAACAGCCATGACGGGGGCTAATATTGAGCATGACAACATCAGTAAATGCAGCATCCTCATCTGACATATTGATCCTTGTGGTTTCTTAAGCAGCCTTAAGCAGCCTCCTCTCTCCACATTCTCCACATTCTCAGTTATCGGCTTGCATTTACTGTGAACAGCTTTTGTCAGCCACGTGGCCGTTTAAGAAGGAATCCATCACTACCATGAGATAATGATGGGCTGAAGTCATCAATGCAATCATCGGGTCAAAGGCCATGTGATTCAGTATATCAGCAGTCCATGAATCAAAATGAAAAAACTCTGCTCTTCATCCAAGTGCTTTATTATTCAAATGGCTCTGCAAGACAAAAAGAAACAAGACGAAGAAAAAAACTGCAAAGGTAGCGTTCAACAGTGATTGATAGATGTGATTATTTCAGGGATTTCAAACATCCAAGTCTCAAGTCTTATGTAATTTGTCAAAGATTTAATTACCTTGTCACATTCAAACTCAGGATGATGATTTCCCTTTTATTTTATTTATTTTTTTCAGATACCGTAGATTTTCCCTCACCTTGCTGCCTACAAGCCAATTTCAGCCCTGTGAGACGGACTCACAATAACTTCTTCTGTTGTAAACTTGTGGTCTCTCATTTTTGCACTCCCAACAACACATGTGAAAGATTTCAGAAGGAAATAAAAATGCACCCCTTGATATGGGAGACTTATCCTGAAGAATGTATGAATATAACTCTTGAGGTCCAAATCTTGGGGACCTCGCCATTGGAGAGCATTTTTGCACTTCCCAGGTCTAAAACAAAATTGGTCCTCCAGAAAACAGACAAAACAAGATTGGTCTATTGCACACTCACGCACTTCTCTCCGATAGCTCGAAGTATGGAGCCTCCACGGGTTCAAATTTTAAAATATGCCCTGTTTCACAGACCTGTCTTGACTCTTCTAGAAAGCAGTCAAAGATTAACATCACCCGGTCAGTGGGCTCACCTCTTCAAGTGTCCCATGCACCAAGAAATAAAATTACCTGCTATAATTCTGACCATTGGATCCCTCTGTTCATCTGGGAAGCCACATTTATACCTCCCCATCTCCATGTATGGCCTCTGTCTATGCTCTCCTTCCCCTCAGTGCCACATACGGCACAAGCATTAGCATGGGTTAGCAGAGGGACAAGTATAACAGCATCAGTCAAAGGTGATGATATCTTTTGCAGGTTGCACAAAACTTTTTCCTCAATGTCCTCCTAGTCTGCCAAAGTGTCGGTGAGCAAGACAATGAACCCCTCAATGCTTTCTTGGATGCTGCCATATCCTTTTCTTCTTGTCATTCATTCATGGCACAACCCAGTGTCATGAGGTTTGGCCTTTTTTGCAAGTAGAAGGTTAGAAAAGTATCTGTACACAAGAAAATCACTGTGATAGGAGTTAGCAAAAGCTCAATTCATTTAAAGCATGGAAAGGCAAAGTGGGGGGTCTCTATTTCAGCTGCAAACTGTTTTATGAGATGGTTACATTGCAAGCATTCACTGTGAAATAGTGAACACAGAATTTTTCTGCCATCCATGCCACCAAAGGCCTAAAGGCCCTAAAAATGGATAGAAAGCACCTCCATTGACATCACGATCAAATATTAAACCTGTATATTTTACATTTTTAGAGACAGAAAACAGTCACTCTCTTATCCATATGCCATAAAGAGACATTTTGAGCCCATTCATCCTCTCATTGAATTTATGAACCAATGAACCACTTGCCTGTTTTTGGACAGTGGGAGGAATCTGAAGAACTTGGTGCAACCCCATGAAGACACAGGGAGGAAAGAGCATTTTTGGAAATGCTTTAGAATTATGCACGTTGACATTAATATGTGTATCCCAGTTTCAATCAATGTCTGACAGCTCATCCAAACTTTTCCCTTTTAACACAGAAGCGTTGTGACTGATGATGTGTTTAATCACATTCCTCTTATCAATACTCTCTGTCTGATCACATGTGCGACGGCAGAAACACGTCTGATTTGATTTGCAAGAGACCCTGTTGCCTTTCCGTTGCATCATAGCACACACTGTGAGGCGAGTTCACAAGGACGTTAACCTCTGATCGACGCAGGCGCAGTTCATATGCCCGTTAAAAGATTGTTTTTCTGATCAGACGCCGCACCAATTCCGATCACGTTATCTACATTGGTGGTTTTGATGAAACTGTTTGACGAATTTAAATGCTCTGCAGTCAACAGAGAGGATGCAAACTCAAATCTGAGCGCTATGTGTGTGAATCGCTCATGACCTTGTACTGGGATTTCTGGGTAATGTGACGTGGGCTTCCCTTGCTGCTAACAGCAGGGCTGGGCAGGGGTGGGCGAATACATCGGGATGTGCCTCTCAAGTCTATATTATCTTATCCAGCAATCAGTACAGAGAGAGAAGAAAAGGAAGCAGCAGGTTTGTGATGGACTGACTTGGAGAGCGAGGGTGCCAACATCTTGGTTTGTCTACCCAGGGGAGTGTGTTTCATAATGCACGGTAAAAGTGGTTCAGGGCTACCGGTTGAGATATTTAGTATTACAGATTAAAGCGTTGGACATGAGGCCTTTACATTTGAGCGGTTAATTGAGTGAATTTTGGGTCGGAGAGTGGTGTTCGGACCTGTGACTCACTGCACACCTGTCCGTGGTGGACCTGGTGTCAGCTGGGATGTGCTCGAAACGGGCTCCCAGCAAAGAAGGCTATTAGCTTTCCAAACTAAAGCAAAAAAATATAGAAACTATATTCCTATTGTTTTAATTTGCAAACACTGTCATGCTGCACTTTCAATTAGTGTTTGATAACTCTTGGAATTTGGGGAATAGCGCAGCTTTGTCGACAGATGCATTCGCATAGTCCATGCTGAGCTGCCACCTAATCCTCTATTGAGAAACTGTGTTTATGAACCGTTTTTTTTTTTTTTTTTTTATTGTTTAGTAACACATGCCGCATTTATGACTTTAAGCAAATAGTGAAACCAGGAAAAGGATTTTGGCCTCAGCTGAACATCTGTTCTCAGTCTGTCCCCAATGTGACTGCTTAACAGGGTATATTCAATTTACATTTATACGTGTAACTCAATTTCCAATGGTACCACTTGGAATCCAGACACCCGGAGCCGTTGAAAACAGCGAAAACAATTAAGAAATACAGCAACTTATCCGATGTGCCCAAAGAAATGGGAAATGAAAGACCTGCGATCAATGTCATGAAAACGGATATTTTGGGAATGCTAATGTTTGAGGAGGTCACGCTCTCATCTGTGTGATTGTTTTCTGCAGACACTACTGGGATGGAGGTGGAGCTAGAAGTCAGTGACTGAAATCTCTTGAGAGATCCTTGGGCTTTCCCGCTCAGCCGGCTGAAACCAGGCTGAATCTGAGCAATCAGGACCTTTTTTTTTTTTTTTTTTATCCTCCTCCTTCACTGTCTCACCCTCTACCTACATACTGATTCTCAGCGATGTGGAGCCAAGTGTCACATCATGTCAGCGAGTTAGCTCAATCATGTGCATCACGTCGGGAATGGACATGTATCCAGTAGGCCTGAAGGTTGGACTTCACACAAAAGGTCACACGCATACACGCACACGCACGCACGCACGCACACACGCACACACACACGCACACACACACACGGAGTTTCGCCAAGCCGGCTTCAAACAATAAATTGCCATTGAAATAACTGATGAGGATAGTTAAAAGTAATTTGGCCATATGGCACAGGTTACTGGTTTCACATTTGAAAAGGCTGGGTTTTGATAATCCAAGGCATGTTGGGGTTCATTTGTTTTTTTTTTCCCTTTGGTGACCAAACACATTGCCGGCGTCCACAGACAACAACCTCTGGCGGGCACAGCTGGTGTGATGCAGAACCCGTCGTCATGTCGGAGAGCGCAATGGAGCGCTTTGGGGATCAGGAAAATGAAACACAGCGCTGGCCAGAACCCCATCAGTTGTGCGACACAGACAGCCTTTGTCTCAGTGAGAGCTCTGAGTGTTATTTTTTGTCCGTCTGTTAAAAGGACTCCGCCGTCCAGGTCACAAGAGCTGATAGAAAAAACAGAAGTCCACATGCCGGCAGCAGCATCCACCACGGTTTCAAAACTGGAGGTGACATTGCCGTTATTTGCCGGTCCCTGTGCTGAGAGCTATTGACTGGCCCTGGTTCTACAGAGCGCGGGGTATTGCCAACACGGATCACACAACACATTGGCCTTCAGGAGCATAAAATTCATACAACCGATGATGAATGGGCTACTGATGTGATGTCGTTTGGATAAACATTTAACAGTCCTGTGAGATTATAACCCTTGAGAGTGATTAAAATTCCATAAACAATGAATGTAAAGATATATTCTGTATAAAACACAACTTTACCTATGATGAAAGTAACCATAGGCTGCAACAAGTTGCCAAACAAACAACTGGTTCCCAGTTGTTAGAGCAAGTTTTCCCCAAATCGATAGGTTTTTCCCGACTCCCCCATCTGCACGGTGAAAGATAGCGAACCTCCCAGCGGTGGTCCCGATGGTCCGGTTCGCCACTGGCATGGCAGCTCTGCTGCTATCGGTGTGTGGGTGCATGTTTGAATGGGTTTCGCAAAAGTGCGATATTGTTGGAGACCATTTACAATCATTGAAGGAAGGACAGATCTCTGATGCTGGGCTATTTACAGAGTCTAACTGACTTTGGACTGTGTAACAATATAATTATGAACAGGCAACCTGTGAAATTAATGTACACTGGTTTGTTCCAGCCACGCCATCGGCAGTTCATATATGTTCTACGCCCTCAAATAGATAAAAGATGGGTGAAAATCATGATTTATATACAGGCATTTTCCTTTTCCTATTTGATTAAGAAAAATTGGAAATGGCACAATGATAGTACTGACTTTTTGAAAATGTCATGCATTGGGAAAAATGAGTCATCAGTTTGATTCATAATTTTATGAAGCTCACTTGTCATACTAAGTATACTTTGACTTTGCAGAATTGGAAGTATGCATCCATGCCTCTGACAGCCTCTGACTGTCTTGCAGTGACCGATTCTGAATATGTCAATCCGCATATCTGTCTGCGAGATAGTTGGGTCGGGACCAAGACTGGTGGACGGACCATCAAAAACCCCCATCAGTTTGACATTTCCATCCGCATCAGAAAAGCCATTCCAGGAATCGATTCTTATGCAATGACGCAGACTCGTATTCCTACCGTGGAAGTGTCACTCTCTGAACCTCTCCTCTTCTTCAATAATTCCCCCAACACATCTATGACCTTCCGTTCTCTGTTCTCACCCTTTTCCTGCGCCACCTTGATGTGTGCGGTTATCAGCGAGCGCTGCGCTGGGGAGGCGGGATCCTCCACCACAGGCAGGTGTCCGCTCACTCCCTGAGCCTTATCGCGAAGCCAGTCGGATCAAAGGTTATCCACTCAGGGCCCATTTATGACACTGACGCCTCCACTTGTCAGCGGCTGGATGTGAGGACAGCGGACGGAGCTGGAGAGCGTTTGATGTCTGTCAGATTCGACCGGCTGCCGCACCAAACTGCCTCTGAACACGCTACCGACCGTTATTTGTCATCACTTTGACATCACGCGCTTTTTGATTTAAATTTAAAAAGACAATAGCTGGGCCTAAGTCATAAATGCATCTGTTCAGTTTGGTTTGACCACTTTATCTCCTTTCAAAAGTAGGGTTGGTAGTCGTGGAGACATGCCGCATTGGTGCAACCCCAATGCCTTCATATGGATTAAAACCCTCAATCCAGCTTGCCCTGGGTGGAGTTGACAAGATTAGCAAGCCTCTGGAAAAAAAGGGAAATGAAAACCCACAGTGAAACTCTTTTGAGGTTCTTTTACAAGGAAGAAAAAAAGCGGAGGGATCGACTGCTGCGGAGAGATTAGATAACACCTGTAATGCCACTCCAGCACTCAACTACACCCTTGCTTACTTGTATGACAACACTAAAGCAGACGCACAGCCACCCTCTAGTAGAAATTAGAGAGGCTGCAGTTACCGGTACAGTCCATCCAAAAACTGCACCCTCATCTATCAATTCTGATTCTGTCATTTGTAAAAACCTGGTATTTGGACACGCCGGTTGACCCTTCTGTGCACAAAGTCCTTACAAATTTAGAACTACTCAAAATGTTCTCTTTCAAAATCAAATATTAAGAGGAAAATTGATGGGATCGCTCGAACGTCCAGTTTCATCTTAAACACTGGATATTTCATATCTATCTTCATCCCCCATTATATCACTGATTTCACATTACCATTGCATCGGCCGGGCTGTGAAATCATCCGATCTATTATTCCTTGCTGCTCCTCAGAGTCATTTCCAAACTGGAGGTGATCATTATATTAGGCCTGAGCCTTCAGAGTTAGAGAAGGTTCTCCTGATCTCTGTGGTTTCTCCCCTCTCTTCTAAAAGCTTTATGAAGCAGTTGAAAATGTTTTTTATTCAGAGAGGCTTTAGGGAACCTTTCCCAGAAAAGGTTTAATGCTTCTTACATAACAGTACTTAGTGCTGTGCCCTTTTTTGGTTTTGTGTTTGCTGCTGCTGTATTTTTACCTATGTGTTACCTATTTGATTTATTTTTATTTATATTTCACAAGTGTCTTATATAATTCAACTGGGTCTTTTATAATAATTACATTGATAATCATTGGGGTCACGGCAGTTAGAGCTTCTGCGGCACGGCAAGAAGGTCTCCGGTTGGAGGCCGACAGGCGGGCCTTTCCGTGTGGAGTCTCCATGTTCTTGCCGTGTCAGTGTAGGGTTCCTCCGGGTTCTCCGGGTTCCTCCTGCATTCGAAACCCATGCAGGAGATTGACTGCAGACCCTACATCATACATCTGAGTATGACGAGTGAGTGAAAGAGTGAATGGTTTTATGTCTTTACATGTGGCCTCGCAATTGACTGGTGACACTGAATGCAAAGCAAGGCATATAGATGACGAATGAGTGAATATTAATAATTGTAAATATACATCTATCACAAAAAGGCTTGAGCAGAAAGACTTCGTCAGATGTTCTGAGGAAGCACGAGTACTGATCCCAACTGGAGGATGAACGCACCAAATCCACACAGGAAGGGCTCTGGCAGAGTCTATGACGAAGCTGGCTATAACGAATATGTTTTTTCAGAATTGAACCGGGAACTGTCTCGCTGTTAATCTGACTGCTGCGCTGACCTGCCTCTGGGCCAAAATCATCACAGAGAGAAGAGCTCTGTAGTCGCTGCTGGCCAGTTGTGATGAATCCATTATCTTTTGGTTTAGGTTTTACAGCAGCTATTTGGAGAAGTCTTGCACATGGGGTACATCGGGACGTTGAGGAGCTGCAATCAGATACTGAGCTTTTGTTGTGGACAAAAATCTCGTGGCACTTATGTACATTTCTTAGTGGAAGCTGAAGGAACGTCCCCCTTTCAATTCCCACCTCTTCTCTCTGGAACGTCTGTCCTCTCGGGACGTTAAGTATGTCAGGGCTCGTGATTTGTGCCCGGAGGCGCAAAGTCAATTTATAGGTTTCCTCCGTAAATACATGGAAGGTTGCATCGCCGGCAGGTTCAAGACCGGGTATAAGACTACAGAGAAGATGTCTGTCTCCGGCAAAGTGCCCCCGATATCACCGGCGAAGTGTGATGGGGTCCAGGAGGTGAAGTGACAGCAAATCAGGACTCGACGATGGAACTACAAAGATGAATGGATTTGACAAAGTATTTCACTGCGTTCCCTGAGTTTAACACAACTTCAGTGAATCCAATGCACTTTGAATTGACTATTTGTGCAATATAATGCAGTCATGATGTGCTGAGCCTGGTGTTTAGATGAAGAGGGTTTCAACCAGCATATTACTGGATTCATCCAGGCGTCAGAAGAATTAATGAAACAATACATTTTATAGAATTGAACTCTGATGCACGGAAACTCCTCAAAAGGGAAAATGCAGCAGGCAGGCTGTGTGTAACACTAGCAGGGCATTCCACTTACATCGTATTTCGCGCTTTCACACTGGATTCTTCCATTCATACACTCACACACACACACACACACACACACACACACACACACACACACACACACACACACACACACACACACACACACACACACACACACACACACACACACACACACACACACACACCACTGGCAACAAAGGCTCCATGCAAGATGGTTTGGACATGGACAGAGGAGGAATTGTGACAATCTGGGTGGAACGATACTGAGGTCGATGGCTGCCAGGTAGGAAGTCTAGAGGAAGACTAGAGAGGAGATTTATGGATGGAAGGGATGGCACGGAAAGTGAGTTGGTGTGAGAGGAGAAGATGCTGCGGAGAGGGTTAGATGGAGGCAGGTGATTGGCTGTGGCCCCTGAAAGAAAAGATTTACATTTTCTGTGGCATCATCTCTATGAGCCAAGATGCTAATCTCCCGGGGGTGGCCTGCTGTTGACAAGGGCCACATTTCTTGAACCTTTCCAAAAGTCAAAGATAAAGCTGAGGTGCTGCCGCAGTAATCTACAAACTTTACCTTCAAATTGAAATTTTATGTCAATTCAATATCAGGAATAAAAAGAGTAATTGTCAAGATGTTCAAGTTTTCCACTCCGTGGATGGCAGTAACTTGAGCTCCAGATTTGCAGAAGTACAGACCTTGACCTGCCTTTCAAGTCTACTTTACAAGAAAAACAGCACAAAGTGGGTCAGATCTGACTTTCTGCAAAGCCCAAAGAAGAATTCTATTTAATGAAAAGCAGCATCTGAAAAACATCAACACACACACAATGGGTTGAAGTAAATAACCTTCAGGAGGAAACAGTAACTTTAAAAAAGTAGACCAGTTGAATTGATAACTGATCGAATGAAAACACCAATATCAGTGCACTGGCTCAGGTACAGTAATCAGAACTATTTAAGTCAGTTACGACAATCCCAGCTGATCTGTGGCCCGGAGCAACCTGGTTTCCGATTTGAGCGCAATGAATAAAAACAGACAGTGACAACTTTCACAACAAGATCGTCAATCGTAAAAATTATACATGTGCATATTCAAATCACCAACCAATTTAGTTACGCGATCAATTTACTCATGATTAAAACAAAACAAATATTAATTTCGACGTCTCGTGTACGATGCATCAGTGCTTCGATCTCCGGCACCGAAACACAAGGTGAACCTCGCAGATCCGTCAGACGTTTATTTTTGACCAACTCTGAAGCAGCCGCCGTGTCTGAAGCCATGGTCGGATTAACGACGTACGTCAGATCTTGGTGCCATGGTCTGCTGCACCTCCGTTGTTTGCCGAGTGAGCGCTCAAAGGCGTTTCGCCCGCGAGCCCCGATTTTGGAAATCAAAGAGAAATCTGTGACTGGAATTAGGCATACAGCATTTTTCTGACTGAACGCTTTTGCACAGTGTGCTACACCACCCCGCTGCCCTGTGACTGAATTTTATATTAAGTTTCTCGTCATTATTGCTAAACGAAGTTCATTTTCTGCTGAAAACGTGATGAAATCTGAGTTTATTGAAATTTTGGCAAATGGTCTCAGCCTGTATGGTGCTTTCCACCCTAACAGCAGCAGAACTGCCAGGCAATATACAAGCCAGACCATCAGGAGCAACTGGGTGTTCACTTTCTTGCTGGGGACCCTGATAGTGATCCACACCTGATTGTGGCCCTGGGAGTATCAATAAAATCAACAACATCCAAAGACACAGGATATCTTATCACAAACAAGAGCTGCAGGACAGTGGGCTGCGACAAGCTACACCACTAGCTGCGCTGATGCCACCATGCCGGGAGATAGACGCAACGGTCAATATCAGAAACAAGGACCTCCTCCTTTGACAGCCATATATGCGAACACTGAAGGGCTCTCCTCTGTAAAACGAAACATCTCAGTCAGTCTCTTCGACACGCAACAATGGGTTGCACTCCGCCTTCATGTGGACTCAAGAAGAAGGGTGTTGCCTACAGAGAATTCGGCAAATGCTGATGTGTGTTGTCCTTTAGTCTTTTGGACTCTTTGTTTTGAAGCTGCTGAGTTTGACCATTTTGTGAGTGACAATTTGTTGTTTTGCTTGGTTTAGTTTTCCTGCGTTACTTGTTCTGGAGTCCCTCCCTGTCAAATTGCAGCCTTTTCAGGCCTCATCCTGGGTAGGGCGACCGCCTTCCCTAACTTCCTGGGTTTCACCTCTTTCTCCTCAGGTTGTCGGTCCAGCCCCTGATGTTCGCCTTTCCCCTACTGTCTTTTTATTGCAGCTGACGGTTTTATGCTTTTCAGATCACTTAGATGGTAATTGGTTCTTGTTTATTTTCTAAGGCATTCAGCTTTTTTTTTTCTTGTTTTCCATTTAATGAATAGTTGACCCCTTTAGATATTTGTCTCTGGCTAAAATGCAAAGCTTGTATTTGTTGCAGCTGATTCAACTACAGCTTCCAATTTTTATTTCTGGAAAAAAGGTACCTTTTTTTATATGAGATATTATCAGGGGTGACAACTTTTGCATTGATAACTAAGGTGACCCGTTGAATTAACACGTGACTGGACACAATTACCTGCCTGTCACAATTTATGTTTCTCTTCTCAAAATTACATAGAATCTGTTTAATACTGTCAAATAATGTTGCCAATTTTCTTTGCGATTGCATCAACTAAAAGGGACTTCTTTGAGAGATACAATAGAATTCTTCTGCCTTGCCATCTTTACATTGAATGTGAGCGGATCGAAGTGATGGCCTTCCTTGGCCTGACCAGGTCACAAAATGACAAAAGCATGTATGTGCGAGCCCTTCCGCAACCCATAGAAAACGCACCGTGCCTATCGAAAGAGAAAAGAGGGTTTCACATGAGAATCTATGAGAGAACTCAGGGCACTTTCAACCTGAAAGTCACCAAAAAAGGGGCGGTTCCCCACAGAACATACAGAGGCGGCGGTAATGTTGGTGGTGCGTTGCCCAGGTTGCCCTCAGGAACAAACCACCCGTCCTCTCTCATTCACACATCTGGGCAACGTGGGGTCTCCAAAGAAACTCCTGCCTGTCGACTGTGAGAGGAACCTGGAGAACCAGGGAGAACGTGGAGAACCCCCTACTCATGTCACCTGAGAGAAAATATTTTTTTCTGCATCCATGTTGTCCCTAGTGTTGCATTTATTTATATCATAAAGAACTTAGTGTGGTTTCTGACATGCCTGGAGCTACTGAAAATCTTTAATAATTAACTGCATGCAGTCAGTTTGAGATACAAAAGACGACCCTGAGCCCTGAGAACTCGTCCAGCGACTGGCTTCTCGGGAAACTGAGGGTGTGTCTGTAACAATCTGGAAGTTCTTTCTACAGATGATGTGGGAACAATCGCCCTGTAGGGACAATCGCCCGTGCTATTTAATTTTTTTTTTTTTTTTTTTCAAAAAAATTGCTGCCCGTTGGTGTTTCTTATTTCAATGACGGTGAGAGAGGAACAACAAACGTCGTTATCAGTAATTGATTGTTTACAGTGGAGCAAATAGTAATTACTGTGGTGAGAGCTGGAAAAATACTAGTTTAGATTTGGCCTGACATCCCATATTCTGTAACCTCAAATTAACTCAGGGGTCAAAATGCAAACCATGGGTTTATAAGAAATTTCTGGCGAGCCTTTTAATTCCCCCATAATTAGATGACCCCAAAGGATCTTAAATGCTCTTAAACCTGTGGTCTAATTTCTCCTACCCGCCATGAAGGAGCACTTCAGGGAAACCTTGCTCTTTTTGCAGTACGAGTTATGAAATTTGAATTCCAGTGGATGCAAAGAAAACAACCTCTGTCACGGCAATTTTTAAAGTAGAGTGGAAAGCTTATCATTAGAGTTTACCCCAGACACTTCGTATGGATATTAGCATACTCTATCACTGACAATCCTGGTGTAACGCATCAATCCGCGAAAACAGCTGAATTACATAGTCCTGTTCCATTTATATTTTTAATTATAAGGATTAACTCTCAGATTTAGATGGGTTTTGTGCAATTATAATGGTATTATCTGGCTTAAAAATGTGTGTTGAAGGGGAAACGCCTTGTAAACAGTATAACTGTGTAGCGTTGTAATTCCCTGACATCCTGGGTTGTCACGATATCAGCATGTCCCTCTGGACAAATGTAGAAAATTAATAAAATCAAAACACAGCAGAATATTTGAAAAGTGTCATTATATGGTCCTTTTAAATTTTCATATGGCTCACATAAATTAGAGTCATCATATCTTACCTCGTAACACCTCACCTGTGTACAGTTGTCCAGCTTGAAATTTGTTCTAGGAGCGCTTCCCCTCCATGAAAACCTTTTAGTTTTGCTTTCCCACAGGCAATAAAGAAGCACGGTAGGGACGCTCGCTGTACAAGCGTCTGTGGCGTGCACCTTAACCCCCTTACAGAAATGACCCACAGACAAAGACGACATGGACACCGTGGAGGCGGAAGCTGCCACGGCGTTCATGGAATGATAACTGGAGACTATCACATAGTTTAAGTGTTTGAATCTTCCCACTGCACTGCTTTGCAGTGTGAAGAACCTTGTCAGCCATTAGCTAACCCCGCATTTATTCTGACCAAAACACAGATGTTCCTCTGAGAGCCGTGGAAACCCTTCTGTGGCACTGTTGGCAAGAAGATCTTGGACCTCTTAGTCCCTCCATTTCTCACTGCTTTTGTCCATTCAGTCCCAAAAAAGCATTTGAGCTGTGACCACAGTACATTTTGAAAAAGGTGCCTCGTAGTGTACAAGAAGTATCTGGTAATTGTGGAGGACGGTCTTGAGGTAAGGTGGTGGTGGAAACCCCTGGGAACCACAGCGGTGGACCCTCCTCGTCCTCTCCGTCCAAGGCTAGGGTACGGATCTCCAAGCCAATGGTGGATGAGGCCTATCGTTTCAGAGGTTGGTTTGTATACTGTATATACGGGGAGCAGAGAGAGATACAGACTGTGTCTGCCTCTCTCATAGGAGGACTCCAATTTATTGGTTCTAGTGAGTTCTTTTCATACAAAGGAGTAAACATTACAGGCAAATAGAAGTACATGTTGTACACAAAACAGGTGGTGAAACAGATAAAAATGGAATATAAAACAGTAACTGTCTTCAAGGCCATTGAAGGACCTTGAGAGCATCAATCAGTGTGTGTCTCACAAGAGACAAGAGAAAAAAGTACAGGGAAATCACAAGAAATAGAATGGTTACCAAAAATTATCTAACAGTAATGGCCGTGGTTTATGAGTTCCACCAATCACAAAGCACCTACATCCCACTGGAACCATAAAAAAACACCCTGCATCAGAGAAAGACCAAAAATGGTTCTAGGATCTGAGGTCCACGGTTCCTGGTTTCTAGGTTGTCTGAATGCACAATAGAATTTCCTCGTTCCTGAAAAGGACTTCTAGGGACTGCAAGAAGTTCCAACCATTAGAAAGGGTCTGAAGGGTTTTGATTGTCTGATATCCCACTACATGTTCCTCCGTGTTCTATCAGAATGAGAGCATTAGTCTGACACGGGTGAATGAAATAGGCCTCTCTCTGGTCTCCTGAATGCAACCTGCACTCCAAGCCCGAGCTGCCTCTCCAGGTGTCCTCCAGAAGCTGTTCCTTTGTTAACACTATTCAGACGATTCAGAGTGGTTCTTTGGAGCCGTTCACTCATCTCAAATATCTTCTCGGCTTCTCCGGCAAGCGACGTGCACACCCGTGTCGAGACACGGTTCTTCCAAGCAGATAATGAATGTGAGCCCCCTCACCACCAACACCTCCACCATATTGCTATAAACAGATACTTACAGCTGATTAGATGAATTTGTTATTTTTGTTTAACATGCATATGATTATTAACACAATATAGTGTTTATTTTTGGTCTACCCTAGTTGTCATCATTATTGATATTCATCCTTATGACTTCTTTTTTTTCCTGGAATATCTTTGACTCTGTACATCCAATTAGTTCAGCCATACAAAGCGTCTCACGCTGTGCAGGCGCCGGCAATGCCTGCTGTTTTTCTGACCCTGGTGTGGAATCTGAAGGAGTTGAGACAAATTACTTTTTTTTTCTTTTGTTAAAAACCTTCAATTTTTTTATGCCAGCAGCCCCCTTGAGACTGAGATCTCTTTTCCTTACAGACGTGGACATGGAAACTGAGCCTGTCCTAGTTGAGATACAATTTAAAAAAAACAACAAAAAAAACGCACACACAGACTGAATACAAACAAGGAAAACAGAAGCAGGATTGGCTTCCAAGCTAACTAGGTGACCATGTTTCTGTGTTACATGGACCTTTGGCATGGCTGTGTACCTCTGAAAGGGATTCAAACTGACAGTATGACACTGTCTAGTCCAAAATACACACCAGGGGAAACTTTTTATTCGCCTAAACTACATGAAAATCCCTCTTCCAAGCACATGTGGAAGCTAGCGGCTCCACGCTATCTCTGTTACCTAGGATCACACTGGATCATATGCAACGGGGATAACTTGGGGATTTAGCTTCCCTGGTAGCTTCTGACCGCAGGGACTGTGGGGTGTTAATAAATCAATGCAGGGATGCAAAGAGGTTAAGCTTGGGTGAGTTCAGTAAACCCAACTTCTCAGTGTCCTTGAAAATCACACTGGTGACACAGAGACCGAGTATTTTTAGAGTATCAAAGATATTTCAGAAGCATCACAAAGACTAGAGTTCAGAGGTGACTGCCAGGGCTCTCCTGTGACCTTCCTCACTGATGAGGAAGGAAAACAAAGGTTCGAACTATGAAGCTGATCTAAAGCGTGAAAATATTTAAATATAAAATATATTCCCTGCCTTGGACTGAAGCCACGACCAAATTATCTGTCTCTGAAGTGTGTGTGTGTGTGTGTGTGTGTGTGTGTGTGTGTGGCATCCATTCTGTGTGAAGCATGCATTGTCTGTGAGGATGGCATGACCTGCTGGGATGCTGCTCTATGTACTGAAGATCAAAGTGGCCTTTCTCTCCTCCTCTTATGTAATCCAGCCTTTCTCACGGAAAACATCAATCAGCTTTGCAGCTTTTTTTTCCTCAGGGATGTGTCCTATCTACTCTTGAAACTGAAGGAGAAGGGGGAGCCAACACCGGTGACATGCATTCAGGGGAGGCAGGAGAGGCTGTGCCTCACCTGCCAATTTTGGAAAAAAAAATGAAAAAATAATTAAATGGTTGTATTCAGAGATTTATTAGTAGAGAGTAGGGTAGAGATTTATTAGTATTTTTCATTATTTTTCACTTCACTTTTAAATTGTTTTTTATTCAAAAATCGTTGGATTTTCCCATTTACTGTTCAAATACTGAGAAGAGAGGTATTGTGAGGCCGCGGACTGATGAGCCTCGATGTAGATTGCGCAATGACAGCTAACTTATTGTTGTCTCTCTGTATGTCGCATTTAAATGTTTAAACACGTTTGCCATATGAATGACATTTCCAATGTACGGTGTCTTTTTTGTCAACAACTGCATGTGCGTTACTAGTTTCTTGCTGTGGGCGATCATAAAACAGTTGCAAAGACCCACTAATTGAGGCACGCTGTTCCTCTGCCTCACCAGCCATGAGACTCACTGCACTTCACTGGGCGACACCAAGATCTCCCCTCTCCACCTGCCAGAGTGTAAACTGATCCGAAAGCAGATGTAAGTGACAGACAGCCTGCTTAATTAAACCCAAGTTCTACTGTTATTACCAAAGGAATGTTTCAACAGAGATAAAGAATGATGAAAAACCCGGCCATTACTATGAAATACAAATTACAGCCGTAGCTGATAGGAGTGGGATTCGGCTCGTCAGAAACATGCGTTTGGCCTTTTTATTTTTTAATGAATACCGAATATGAAGATGAATGAATGTAGTTTAATCACTTATGGCTACAAATGTGAAACAACTATGAATAACTGAAAAAGCATCGTCAGCACAGTCAACGGGATCCATCAACTCACTTATATTCCCTGAAATACATCCAAATGGCCGGAGGGGTGGGGGTGGGGAGCAGGTTCTTCGCAAACAAAAGTACTGCTTTTCTCAAAATATACGAATAGTTTCCCTGCCTGGCGTTTTACAATTCCAGGGCTGATCAAACTGGACGGGGGCAATGTCCATCGATATCACCTAACCTGTTGTCAGGTGCGGTAACCCCAATTGCCCCAAATTGAGGCAACAGAACCTTCAATGAGATCTGTCCTCAGGTCAGTTCAAGCGGTCTTCACTCTTAAAAAGACAGAAAGGTAAAGGCAATACTTTGACTGGCGTTTGAAAAATCACTATTTTACAGATACAGTTCATTACCATTATGAATGAAGTTGCATCACCTCCTAAAATTATGCCAAACTAAATGAATTGACTATGTGCCTATACAATACAATTTATTATATTTTGGAAAAAGGATGAGGAAAAATACATGTATTATTGATCTGCGGTGGTTTGGGAGAGCAAAGACAAAGCATAAATTATACAAGGTGTTGTTTGAGTTGCACAGTTTCCCCCACTCGTGGCTGCCGCTGCTGTCTGCAGGCCCACCACCCTGTTCAGATCCCCTGCATCAAGTGAAAATGACAGTGAGAACCGGAGGCTGCGGGACTCTGTCAGGCCCGTTTACCATGAAAACTCTGCTCAAGATTCACAACAGCAAACTCTGGCTTCATTTTGAGTTTCTGTTTCCACAACTTTCCAGGGGTCGGACACAAACAGCGCAAGCGCTGGGGTTGCTCTGCATCTATGAATTCAGTCATCTGCAGCGGACTCCCCGAAAGCATGGATCTGATTTTGATGTGCATTGAACGGTAATGAGATCATTTGCGTAACGGATTATGTTTCTTTAAAGTTTGACATCAATTTTATACATAAGGCAATCTCTCTTTGCCGCTGTAATGATGTCTTCAGTGTAGGTTCTTCATGAAATAAATGCAACTTTTTCAAAACTTCATGGTAATACTCCAGCTCTTATGACCTCATACCTTCACTGCTGTGCCTGGACACGTAGATCCACGTCTCTCCAGCAGAGCAGCGGAGCACTGCACAGAGCTTCAGTGAGCTCCATTCAGATTCATGCATTCGCGTACAGTCAAATGTAATGAGTAGTCTTGGAAATACATGTCCATCATATCACAAGGGTGGAGCTTTTCTAGCAGCTTTTTGCATAGTATGCAGGGAGTACAACCAGCATTTATACATTTCAAGGCATTATATCACCCCTATGTGACACTTTATTATAAAAGTCACACTTTGTGTAAGGCCTTCTCATGTTTTTCCAGGTATTCCTGTAGAAACAGCTAAGCCATGCATTCATTATCTCCAGTGTGCCGCTCTTCCCGCCTATCCCAGCTGTCACTGGACAAGAGGTGGCATTCACTCAGGATGGGTTGCTTGTCAATCACAGCGCCATATATACAGACCTACAACTATTCGCCTTCTCAGTCACACATCCGGACAATTTAGGGGCTCCCTTATGTTTTGTAACTTGCCTCTAATTCATGAACATAAATCCATAGATTCATAATCGGCATCCACTGTAATGATTATCCGTGCCGAGCTGAGGGATTAATTGATATGAAGGTGCTTTAGACATAACGGTCGTGTCGCAAACCCACAAATACAGAAACACTCGATGTGGCACTGAAAGCTGTCACAGAACATCTATGATTTATTGATACCGGTGAGTGTTGGGTGATCGCGGCTACAGGGGGAAGGGGAGCGCCCGTCCCCCGTCCTCTCCTCCTGACAGCCCTGCGGCTGAGAGACGTCGGGGGGAAGACAGCGAGTCGCCCAATTTACGCTCTCCTTTCTATCAGAACAACGATGTCTGAAGTTGTGAAAGCACAAAACAAATGTCCCTTCGCTTCCCTCCACATTTCCATACCTTCACTCGCAGTGGCATCATAATCTCAGCCCCGAACCTTTACGTTTTAAGTGAGGGGGTGGGAAGAGGCCAAACTGCTCCACATATTTCTAATTTTTCCCATGCATAAAACATGAGTCACAAGTGCAGATGGGCTGTGGTGCGTACATTCACCCACTCACATCAGCTCCCCCGGGCACTCCATACATACAGAACAATGTATATTGTCGAAGGTGGAAATGAACTGGTGGCTTCACTTTAGTTTCAGTGCAAAATATCAGTGATTATACATTTGTAAGCGGGGGAGGAAGGGTCTTCTCCCGCCTTTTCCTGGCCTTAGATGGCGTCCAGGTGGCAGGATCCCCCCTCATCATGCCTGGCTTGGCTTTTCTTGTCCCTCTACAGCGGTGAAGACCGCTCAGGGCTGCACCAAGTGCGCCGACCGCAGAGCTGCCACACCGAAACTCAAAATGGCACGCTGCCACCTCTCCAGCTGCCGTGCTATCAGTCACTGACCGGAGGCTCATCCTGCAAGTTTCGTCTCAAAAGCCTCAAATCTTCTCCTGGGGGAGATTTGTTCCAACAATCTCTCAGGAGCATATCTCAAGATATCACCTCGATGCTTATGGTGTAGGGAAAAAGACACATCTTTTAAAAAGCCGCAGTCGTTTTTTTTTTTTTTTAGCTAGTAAATGCTCAGCCTTGCGCAGAGGATCTGTGCCCACAGAGGACTCGCTGGGACGCACAGACAAATGCATTCAGATTTGGAGGTCATGTCAAAACCTTTAACAAGAATATTCTACAGACGACGTAGAATATAAACAACATGGGTGCCACAGTGGTGCTACAGCCAGTGCTTCCCCCTCACAGCGAGAAGGTCCAAGGCTCATGTTCTCTAGGTGTCTGACGGGGTTCCACAGGGCTCCTTCCACAGTCCCAAAACATGCAGGAGGTTCATTTGGAGACCAGAATTGCCGAGGCGTGTGAATGAGACTGTGACTGGTTGCATGTCTCTATATAACCACATGTACAGAAATATTTCAACCGGTTCTGATTTAGCATGACTTGCCATCTAAAAAGTCAAAAAGGATACTTTCCAAATCAAATCATGTTTTTTTTTAAGACGGAGGTAGGAATCTGCTGCTCTGAAGTTTAACAAGTTCAAAATGATGATCAAATAATTTTGGATTCAAAACCACGGACGCCACTGAGCAATCAAGCATATTATTGGAAAAACAGCAAACAGGATGTGATCTTTATCATCATGCTTTTCAGACGAATTCCTCACAACGGTTTTAAAACCTGTACACTCGCTTCATTCTCGTCTCCTGAATGACAAACAGCACGTCGGTGGCCACAAGGGAGGCCTCGACACGGAGGCCGAGCGACGCTGTGCCGGCCCTGCGTTCGGTCTCAACACAGCGATCTGACAGTCCATCCTGAGATACTGTCACTTCAGCCTGCTTGTCATCCAAATGATCAATTGCTGTGTGATTTTGCTGCATTTGGTCGACAAAGAGAGGAATTAAATTGCAAAATAGACGAGAAAACTGACACGTGAACATCCCAAGGACCGCCTGGAAATTATTAGAAAAAATAATGATGCAGAGCCCATGACATCGAAAGTAACTATTTTTTTTCTTCTCTTCGGGCAAATCATCTTCCTCCATCTAACCCTCTCCTCTTCATCCTCCTCTCACATCCACCAACTTCTTGTCCTGTTTCCCTCCATCCATAAATCTCCTCTCCGGCCTTCCTCTAGGCCTCCTGCCTGGCAGGTCCAGCCTCAGCATCCCTCTGGAGATCTTCAGATTTTCATCATCCCTCCTTTGTGCATATCCAAGCCATTCCAGTGTGACTTAATCTCCAGAACGTCTACCATGTGCTGTTTTTCTGATGGACTCATTCCTGATCCATCCTCCTTAATCCCAAAGAGTAACCTCTTCATCTTCATCAACGCTAACTACTATAAATGCGCAAATTCTTATCAGAGCCTCTCATTTGCAGAGGTCACAAAAACATGGAGGTTCTTGTCACAAAGCAATTGCCATGCTAGGTATTTGATTTTTTTTTTTTCATTTTCCACTTCTTTTTCTTCTTCTTCCACTTTTCCTCCCAGCCCAGAGGCAGTTGATTGTGTTTCCCCTGTCACTCTTTAATCTCCAAGCTCAGGAATAGAAGACGCCAGAAGCATATTCTTCCACTCTGTAAGACCCAGGAGGCAATCTGTCAACATAATCCCCACCAACCTGTGTGTCTGTGTGCTTCCATTTACCACATCTGTCACAAGTGAAGTGTGTGCGGCCACCCACGGTGGCCAGCATCTCCCTTCCTGTCCCTCTGCAGCGCCAAAGATGACAATCATGACAATCACCGCACGAAGCCACAGGTGGGTCAAAAGGCCAGAGGTGGCGCCGTGAAGCCGATTCCTCAGAAGCTGCACAAATCGGCGGGGGAGACGGCGGCTACGGTGTTTATAAAACCCTACAAATAAAAAGGAAAGTTGAAAAGGTTTTTATTTTCTGAGCCAGAATTGTAAAATGTTGATTTCGCGATGTTAAGCCCGACGTAGATCCAAAGTACCGAAGCATGAAATTGAGTGAAGACCTGAATGTGATTTTGTTGATTTCAGAGCAGGACGCTGATCCGGAGAATTAAAGCCGCATTGTAAAAACCAAAGTTGCATGTACAGACACGGCTCTGAGACGCACACCCATCCATTGACCAATAATCAAGCAGGGACAATATCCTTGTTCACTCTGTGCCCAAGAGATCATTCTGTCGTCACAGAGGAAACAAGAGGTTAATATCTGCATAGCCGGTTAGTTCATCCATCACAAACAGCTTTGGAGGGAGATAACTCAATGCTACAGAGTGTAAAGCAGAGGTCCCGGACCAGTACCGGTTTGTGGATCATTTGGTAACGATCCGCAAAGAAAATCTTTCTTGGTACAAATTATAGTATTTGAATTAGACCTTACAGAACTTAATTTGAAAAAGGACTATTTCCACCTTGCCTTTGCTGCCACATTTGACTGTCGCACCATTGCACACATCACCCACCACAAGCTAGCCCCTGAAAAATTTGCCATAAACAGAAATCACTGGAGAGCCTTTTTTGGAGAAACCCAGCAAACAACACAATGGCAGAAGCATTGCAGACGCCAGCAAAAAGAAACCTGCATTTAAAAGAAAATATCAAGATTCCTACCTAAGTTATGGGTTCATCGCAACAGGCGATACACAAGCTCCATGCCCACTATGCATTATTTGCGGGTCCACGGAAACAATTTAATGCATAAAACTTGTCCCCGGCACAAAAATGTAGTGGGTCTATTATCTGCTTTTAAGACATAATTCCAACATCCCTCCATCATTTTATTCTTTTAAATGTTCCTCCCATTTAACAAAAGGATTTTATAAGATATATGGACACATGACTGAACAGTATTCTCAGGTGAACTGTCTGGGCTGCTGCAGTCAGTGTCAGCAACTGGAATCCAAAAGTACAACACAACTTAAAAATATTTTAGTCTGTTCTGGGCTTCTTTCAGTCTGCTTTTATAAGTGCCGCCTGTTATTTGAGTTGTTTGTCATTTTTTTGACATCATTATAATTTACAGAGAAATAAATAAGGAATGCTTTGGATGACATCAAGATTTGAAAGGCTGACGAGCTCCTTCGGCTTCTCCATAAGACGGGAACTATTATTATTGCCCCTGAAAATGTTCATCCAAATATAAAACTGCATAAATCACCCGCACATGTTGTGCTCAGGAAAACTCTCAACAATTTAAGTGTTTTCTATGTTTAGAATCCTCATCTGTTTGAAGATGTTAATTTACATATTCCTATAGAGTTATCTACAGGCATATGCTTGCTGATCCCTTGATTGACTGTTTAAATAACCTGGCTTTTAGAATTATCCCTCCATATTTTTAAGATTATGCCCTCAAAAACAGCTGGATTATGGTACCAAGAACCTGCTTGACTTCCCAAACGAGCAACTAAATTTAGGACTCTTGTTTGTCTATACCTGCGAGTACTGACCTGATCTAAAAATTCAAAATCTCAGAGAATGACTGTCTTTTATGAAGTCTGGAGTATAACTTTAAACCATCACAACATATATATGCACAATTTACGAATGCCTTTCCTCTATGTACCCCATAGCTGTGTACGCTTACACTTGATGAGCACATTGAAATAGAATCATGTTAGCTCCTTCAGAATAGAAGAGCTGCTTGTTTCGCTTCAGTGTCCAGCCACTCATCCAGGGCAGCAGCCCGAAAGAGTGGGTCCAAATCCCCATCCTGAGCGACTCACTTCAACTCATCTGAAAACCCAGATGTGCTCCTGCCACATCAGTGCTAAGCAACATGAAGTGATCTCCCTCCAGTTTCTTCTCTGGAGATGCTGGAGATGCTAATGACAAAGACTCCTGCAGCGCCCTCAGCAGAACACCACCTGGAAAATAAACGTACGGCTTCTCCATATCAGTGAAACACCTGATCATACTTTAGCAAACCCTTCAGGTCCCCAGCGAGTAATAAAAAGCTGATCTAGCACCTACACGACCCCTCCATCACATCAAATATATACTTTTCCCTGGAGTGATCTTTCTCCGGTAGGCTGAGAAGTTTGGAATTGTCACCCCAGCATGCTGCCCTGCTGTCACTTTCCCTGCCTGACACTGGAGAGGAATGCGGGTTAAGACAACCCAAAAATGTCCAGAGCTTTCAGTGAAGCTGGATGAAAGCCCCCAAATGAGGAGCTCCATGACAATATTAGTTGACTCCACCAGGAATACGGACCACGACTTAAGGGGAAGCTACTTCTGTTAAAATGTAAGGCTGGAATGTATGTTTGGACTCATGTTCATCTCCTTACGGGGTAATTCTGCAGTTTGAACCCAAAAGGTAAACCTTACCTTCTGAGATGTTTCTGGGGGCTTGTTTTTGAACAGAACTAGTCTAGGTGTACATCGTGCATTGCATCATTCTATGATGCAGTGCCTGAAATGAATAACCAACAAGAGAATATTAGTACTGACTAGTGGATGGGCTTTTTGGGAGATCTGAATTTGTTTGCTGACTCGAGATGTTGTGCAGCATGTTTCATTATAGAGCATTGAAGAAAAAAAAAAAAAAAATCAGCCAGGGGCTTCTGAAATAGTATCCAATTGAGGAATCCCCTTCCAGTGATTTCAGGCTCTTCTACAAGCAGTTAAATGATAAGTGAGGACATTTTAATACCACAGATGACTGAGCAAGTTCATATTGTATATATGTACACATGTGCTATATACTGTTATGCGGGCATGTGCATTTTATGACATTATGGAGGTTTATTTTACTTTGTATAATTACTTGTTTGTTTTTAAGCTGCAACTCTATATTGACAGGGACCTCAGTTTACATATTAACCATGTTTTGTTCCTTTAGAAAATTACAAGCTAAAGGTGATTAGACTGCATCATCCATAGTGTGATACTGAAAGCACCATATGGACAAATAAGCACTGTTACACATTGTTCATGTCATTGTCCTCTATATTAACTGTGATTTATGTTGGGATGCGGGACAGGACAGCGGGAGCGAAGATGAAGGGGTGAGCTGATAAATGCAGCACATTAGATACGGTTTGTTGGCCACGTTCAAACAATTTGTAATATATGGATGAAAAAAAAAAAGGCAACTGGCTGTTGAGCGGCTCTGCGCTTATCTCAATTATTAGAGTTAAAAAGATAACAACTCAGTGATGTCTCAAGTGTGTTTGTAGGAGGAAGTTACCAGCAGGAATCCAACAAAAAAATTGTCATTTTACGCAAACACAAATGAAGCAAACCTATATTTTGATTGTCTTACAAAAATAAAGTGTTATGATAAAATCTGGGACTGTGGGAGAGCTGGAAATTAGTGTGGAGGATCGGGTTACCAAGTTGCTACTGATGGACAGACACGATGAGAATGACGGAGGAAAACAGGTGGTTAAAGGTAAGCTCCAAAAAGCAAAAACAGCTCTGAGTGCATAGTAATGATCAGACAAACACCAGATGGAAGTCTGAGCTAATAGGCAACGGGTCCTATCGATGGATGTGGAGCATGTGTGCCGACAACAAGGGGGGGACAGAGTTCTGCAGACGCGTCTGAGTCTCCCAAAACACACACACAGAAAACGGGGGACACAACTGAAATTAAACATGGGGAGCCGTGAGGAGCACATTGGGAATCTTGACTGTGAGCATTAAAATGTGCAGCCCCGAGTTCTCCAGGCGCCATCTAATGCAAAACGCTGTCAAGACCGCGCTGCACATTCCTCGGCCTGAGCAAGTCGCCCGGAAAACACAGAAGTGTTTAATCCTCCCAGTGATTTTGTTTGTCATTTGTTTTGCATTTTATCATTGTTGTGGTTTCCTTTTACATCTCCACTAAACTCAATACTGCTAACATTTGACAAAAGCATCACAAAAACATTCCTTGACTCACGGGCTGTTATCCCCTGAGAATGGGCTCTCTGCTGCGCTGGCAGGCCTGTTCTTCTGTTCTATTTATTTAAACATTAACACCTTATTACTGCAGCATGTGTGAATTTCTGTGTGATTGGCTGCATATTTTTATACCTTTGAGGAAATGAAATGATGCATATACAGCACATGAATCAGCAAATGTGACTTAGTTTTCACCACACATCCCATAAATCCATAAGCATTTTATTCACACCCTAATCTCATACCAATGAACCTGTAAATAAACACTGTGACGAATCACCGTCATGAACGCAATTGAATTATTCTACATCCGTTCTCGTCATTCGGATCCTGTTCACAAGTTTCGCTCACTGTTTAATGATGCAGAGTCCAACAACCAGTGTTCTTTTTCTGTGTGTGTGTGTGTGTCCAAGCCACCTACATACAGTCACAGAACACATGCAACTCCAGAAATTCAACACCATTCACTTCTACAGAATCAGCATTGTGTCTTTCTTTCTTTCCTTCTTCAACTCAAACATGGGACTTATAGGTGGGTGATTCATCTCTTATGAGAGCTGTAGATTTGCTTGTTTGAATGAGTGATGTAATTGTGGGCTTTTTGCCTGCATAACAACCAGTTGGATGATAAGTGAGCCAATGCAAATGATCATCTGCCCAGCGAATACATGTAAAATGCTAGAAATGCTGGCCTTTGATTTATTACTCAGACACTTATGAGAATAAACCGAAGATAATGTTCCGTTCTACAAGTTGATTTATTATATTAATTCCCCCCGTAGCGTTAGACCAGGTTGTCGGATTGATTGAGTTTCTCTTTGTGCTAGCTAGGCTTCTCCTCATGTGCCATCTCCATGTATGTGGGTTGTTGGAATAATGCTTGTCCTCCTCCAATAAATAAATGTGGTAACCAGGAAACCAGGGAAAAATATTCTTCTGCAAGGATCAAATAGAAAGCCCGGGAAGAGTTTGCAATTATCATGTTTAACTCTGACTCCCTGCCAGCATTTCTCATACAAAAAAAAAGTTGCCAGCCCAGCCAGCACCAGCCCACAGAATATTCAGTTTCATGAATATCCATGCATATATTACATTTCATGACACAGAAATAACAACCACCTTCATATTTTTTTTGTTTTTGATTACGGGCAAGTTGGCCGACATTGCTAATGTAGTGAAAGTTAACAGTTTGCAGGTGGTCAGTGTCCCACCGCACTTGCTGGTTCTGCAGGGGCCGCATTGGATTCAATACTAAAATGGTCAGTGACAATTATGGATTTTTTGGTTTCCCAAAAAAAAACCAAAGCTTAGAACACGGAGGAAACCCGCTCACGCATGGGGAGAACATAGAGACTCCACAGAGGAAGGCCTTCTGGTGGAATCCATCCAGGGAGCTTCTTCCTGTGAGGAAGAAGTCCATGCTCCCACGTGCTGCCCTTTATTTCCAAACATATTTCGCAAATTTGGTGAAATTTTGTATGGAGTATGCCGTGTTCAATGATTAATCCGTGACAAATCGAAAACACAAGTAATGTATTCAAATTTGAGTAATACTGAAATCAGAGGGGAATAAATTGATCATAGAGTGTTGTTTCTGGAATGACTGAATAAAATTGTGCATAGAATTCAAATGTGTGCAGAGTTATCCCTGAGGCTCCACTACCATCTATCACAAGTATATGCCCCACCAGCTGCTTCAACTTACATAACGGACAGGAAATGTGCGGCACAGAGATATGCCCCCTGCTGAGCTAAAAGTTAATGATAGCTCTATTTGATGAAGTGTTTTGCAGTGGGTTGCTCTGCATTTTGTTACACTTTAGGCTAAACAGATGTATGTCGAGGTGTGTTGCTGCAGATGCTACCAGAGAGGAACGTCATCCGGTTCGATTTAGTTTACTTTGTGCAGGTTCTCAATCATACGGGCCACAGTCCATCATCACGGCAACTGGACTCTGTTTCTGACCTCGGAGACGTGTCACCCCCCCCCCCCCCCCCCATCCAAAAGGGAATAAAATCAAGTCCAGTTGCAGAGAGAAGATGTGACAAGGATTTAGTTTGCATGAAAAGGCAAGTAATTCCTAGTGAATACTCACTGTGTTGTATATTGTATTGTGAAACCATCAGCCTATTATCAGTTTGCACTCGGGCTCTGCTGTCACCCAGTGATGTATGCTACCCTTCTAATTCATTTAAAATAGCTTGTTCTGGGTTTAACTCCTTGTTGTTAAGCAAATGGCGTCCTCCTCGCAGTTTCGTTCAAGGATTCTAAGTGCTTGGTGAAAATCGGAAAATGTGTTTTCCTGCACACTGAAATTCTTACTTTGCCCTCCACAGTGAAGACAGACGGATAGGGTTTTGTAGAAGAGAAATGGATAAGATACCAGAAATGAAACCAAAAATAATAGCAAGTTGGAGAACAGCTTTGAGTGTGCAAATTCACAAACTGCAGGTTGGATGGCACCAGTTGAGTCCAACCATAGTGGCTAAAGATGCCATAACACTTCTGTTTAGGACAATAATAATAATAATGTGGTGAGCAAGGGTTTTGCAAAGAAACAAACAAAGTCAAGGATAAATTGGTCTCAGGATAATGCTCTTTAGCAGAGGGTTGGAATTCAACAAACAACACATAGGGGAAGCCCGGGGGGATAAAATTAAGGGTGCATCCCCGGTTATGATGAATAATGGTGCAGGTTAGTGTCACGCATCTAGGACAACATTGTACAACTATTCATGTAACAGAGTTCTCTAACAAAGAACCACGAGAAGTTCCCAAAAGTTCACACACTACAGTTACAATGATAAATATATATATTGATGTCACAATTCAACAACTACAAACTCACCGCCATCATCACTGAGAGAATGGTGGGAAAATAAACCAGTAAAATGAAATGGATACTAAAGGGGTCTGTTCATTTTTAATCAATTCTGTTATATCCCCTGTCAATTTATTTTATGCACAACAAAGCAGTTATGACCCCAGCTGCGATGCCGAATAGATTAAACAGTTAATTTTTCGATCGCTCAGCATGAATCATAGAATGGGTGTGACCGTGTTAGTTCTTCATCCATCCAGACGCTTCTCTCTGATGAAGCGCAGCATGGTTAATGAAGACCCAGGGAAAGTAATTCGACTTTGACTGATCTTCTCAGGTTAACGTCTTCACGTACTGTGAGTATTTTGCCATGCTCCTCAGCACATAAAGGGGCCGGTGTCAGGTGTCGATATTATGGAAAATAATAACTGGACTCATCTGACTTGGTTGTTGCTGTTATTTGAAAATCCATTCATGTGTTTCACATCCCAGATAACGGTGCGTAATGTGATTTCCATTACACAATTTATCATCAAAAGTGAGATTTCACAAACCGCAGCAGACCAGATTCAGCGCCAGTCTGTTCATGGTCCTCCAGAGAACGATGCCGCCAGAACCGTGCTTCCAAATTAATTTGTCTGTTTACTAGTAAAAAAAGAAAATTATTCATATTAATTTAAGCCAGATTCGGTTTGGGTCAGCATGGGGCAATTGCTCCCCACTCACCATCTGCAGGGAGACGTTTGCATTTCAGGTGGCTAACAGGGATTCGGACCCTGGCGAGACGAAAATTGCTGGGATGCAAAAAGTTGGGAGAGGAGCCACAGCTGGTGTGGTACTTCTAGAATTAGAAAGCGTTGCATTGGTTCTGGAGTGAAGTGACGGGCTCTCTTCAGGAGTTTGCAGACTGACAATGGTTGGTTCAGCGCTAAACTGTCAGAGCATCCACATCAATGACAGAGACCAGTAGTGGGTTGGGAGACTGGGAGGAATGGACTACCTCATCTAACTCAAATAGTTCTTTGTTACTTGACTTCTGTGCACGCTACAGACCGGCACGGTACGAGCGCCATGGTCAAGCACAAGGTTGTTCCTGAGAGTACATGGTGCCAGAATACCTTAAGCCAAAGATCAATGAAGGACTTTGCAGTTGCGTCACCTGATCTGCAGTCATACGATTCAAACTTCCAGGCAAGGAGAGGAGCAGGGCATGACCGCTTGGGTTGAAGTTATCAACCATCTCACTGGAAAAACATACAATTATGAAGAATACAGTCCTGCCAACTTTCTCCCTGAAATACTGTGGTATTGACTGCATTATTACACTCTTAATATACATTTGAGGCATTCAAGCAATTTGTTTGTGAGCTGCAGTGTGAGGCCAGTGTGTCCTATTTGCAATAATAAGGTTGAGCCATGTGCCAAAGTTTACCATAAATAATGCCGCTCCCTGCATTTGTTGTTGTGATATGGCAACAGTTTACAGATGGGTTGAAATGAGTTTCCCCCACAGCCTTTCATGCTGCTGTAAGCATCTGTATAATGAGAAATCATGTGAGCAAGAACAATGGAGAACATGAAGAGTATATAGCCAAGCCAGAAGTTCTGCAGGGCTTCTCTATGGCACGTGAGCAATTTCAGATGAATTATTAATGAACTTACTGGTGTATTCATTGCCACGGGAGGGGGGGGGGGGGGGGGGGGGGGGCAGCAACTGATCGGTCATTTCAAAGTTTTTCTTATTAAATGAGAATGAATTACGCAGCTCCTGAGACACAATTTACAATCTTACTGCACTACATGCACAGAGAATGACAGCTGTACATGTCCACCTCCTCGATTAAAAAGCCCAATTAAAATGACTAGAGGACAAAATCATATGTCTCACCGGTTCCCCGTTCATGTTGCTCCACCCTTTAGCTTTTCTCAGATTGGAACATAATTATCTCAAACAAACATCTTTTCACTCCAATCATTCACACGGATTACATCACATTTGCTGTCATTACACCCAATTAGTAGCTGCCACATAATCTGCCAGGGAATATTTAAATTCCCCATTAACTGCTCAGAGAACATTGGACACATTGTTCAGTGTGTCCAAGTACTACACAGCAGTACTATTTTAGTATTCTACCACGTGTACCCAATGTCAAGTCACTCAAAGAAAGTAGGCCAGATGGGACAGTTAATGTTAGACAAAGCAATACTCAGTGTTAATGTATTCTGGGAAGGTTCCAGACAAACCATATCTTTAATAATTACTATTTAAATACAAAAATATATTTATCCACCATATGTCTGTCTGAAGACAATCATTGGACCCAGTTTTCCCTTGCCCCGACACGGGTCACAAGGGCCCCACCCTGGAGCCAAACCCTGCGACATGGCTCGGCGGTGAGCGCCTGGTGGCCTGGTCTTTACCCATGGAGCTCAGCGGGGCACAGCCCAAAGGAACAACATGGATCCCTTTTCCCCTGGGCTAACCATCCACAGGAAGGGCCAGGGAGGTCGGACGCAGTTTGAGCTGGGCGGTAGCCGGAGCGTGGGACCTTGGCGGTCCAATCCTGGCTCTTGGAACATGGAATGTCACCTCTCTGGCGGAGACGGAGCCAGAGCTGGTGCCCGAAGCTGAGAGATTCCGACTTGATATAGTCAGACTCACCTCGACGAACAGCGTTGGGGTCTGGAACCAGGCCTCTCGAGAGGGGCTGGACTCTTATATTCTAGAGTTGCCCCTGGTGAGAGGTACCGGACAGGTGTGGGTATATTGATTGCCCCCCATCTCAGTGTCTGCACGTTGGGGTTCAACCCGGTGGACGAGAGGGTAGCCTCCCTCCGCCTGCAGGTGGGGGGACGGGTTCTGACTACTGTTAGTGGCTATGCATCCATCAACAGTTCAGTTTACCCACCCTTCTTGGGGTCCCTAGTGGAGTTGCTAGAGACCACTCCTACCGGGGACGACTTGTTATACTAGGAGACTTCTTACACGAGTTGTTGCCCACATGAGTCAACTGATCACCACGTAGTGGTGGGCTGGCTTCGATGGTGGGGGAGAATGCTGGTCAGACCTGGCAGACTCAAATGTAATGTGAGGGTCTGTTGGGAACGTCTATCAGAGTCCGCTGTCAGGGGGAGATTCAACCCCCACCTCCGGCAGAACTACAACCACATCCCAAGGGAGGCGGGGGAAATTGAGTCTGAACGCACCATGTTCCGTGCTTCCATTGCCAAGGCAGCAGACTAGAGCTGTGGCCGTAAGGTGGTCGGTGCCTGTCGGGGCGGCAACCCTCGTACCCGCTGGTGGACTCCAGCGGTGAGGGATGCCGTCAAACTGAATGAGGAGTCCTATCGGGCCTTTCTGGCCTGTGGGGCTCCAGAGGCAGCTGACAGGTACCGGCAGGCCAAGCAGCATGTGGTTTCAGTGGTTGCAGAGCCAAAAAGTCAGGCGCAGGAGGACTTCGGGGAGACCATGAAGAACGACTTCCAGTGGGTGTGGAGGAGGTTTTGGTCCACCATCTAGCGACTCAGGAGGGGGAAACAGTGCACCGTCAACACTGTGTACACCATACCTCAACTGACCCCAACTCGAGATGATGTAGATCTCCTTAACCATCCTCAACCCCATTGAAAAGTCTTCCAGTGAGGAAACAGAGCTGGGGGACTCTGGAGTGGACACACCTAAGTTGTTGAGGCAGTCAAAAAGCTTTTCAGTAGCAGGGCCCCAGGGAAGGATGAGGTCCACCCTGGGTTCCTCAAGGCTCTAGATGTTGTAGGGCTGTCTTGGCTGAGACATCTGCCGCATTACATGGATGTCGGAGACAGTGCCACTGGACTGGCAGACCGGGGTGGTGATCCCCCTTTTCAAAAAGGGGGTTCAGAGGGTGTGTGCCAACTACTGGGGGATCACAGTCCTCAGCCTCCCTGCTAAGGTCTATTCAGCAGTGGTGGAGAAGAGGGTCTACATCGCCGGTTGTAAGTCGGACCCATTTCCAGTGAGACTTAGACTCAGTCAGGGCTGCCCTTTGTCACCGATTCCATTCATAACTTTTATAGACAGATTTTCCAGGCACAGCCAGATGCTGTGAGATGGCAAGATGGCAACACATCGAGATCAACCAAACCAAAGCCTCATTCGAACACAGGCGCACAGCCGCGCACAAACAGATGGGTTTGCTAACTTGAGCAGGAAACAAGGAAGTTTAAATCTGCTGAGTATGAAAACTTTGGGTATGATACTTGTAGATTTTAAAATAAAAAGCCGGATGCAGGGTGACACCGGGTGAAATATGAAGCAACTGATCAGGAGGAGGCCCTCCGGAGGGAAACCACAATCACCTGCTTGGAAACCGGGGCCGGGGATGTATTGTAATATGGAAGGCAGTAAATCTGCTGACTGGAAACCCAGAGCAGGAAAAAGAAAGATATTGAATATCTGTTTAGAATTGTGTCCAAATCTGTTATGATGTGTACATGAAAATTTCATTATAACTCTGTGTGTTCATCTGTACTTAATATGTATTGTTCATACAATGAGCTGTCTTATTTACAAATGGCTTCCTCTTTGTTGATTTAAGGACATGAGAAACTGTCCCAGACTGTTTGACCAGAGGGAACACACACAATATTCCAGCCCCTGGTTTTTGTATTGCTTGAATATGACATTGGTCATTTTACTCATTTATTTTACTATAGTATAAAAAGTAATAAAGATAAGAGAAAACGCCAATTCCCTTTTATTCATTTATGTTACAAGATTATTTTAGAAAAACATATCCAGAATTCATGATAACATCTGGGAGCAGGACGTATGTGAGCGTGCCTGTGTTGGTTTGTTGCGTTTTTTTGGCCATAAACAGGGAAACGGATCAGGGATGGTTGTTAGCGGGCGACTCCTGAGGACAATTTCACGGAGACACGGGGATTCTGGGGCTCAAATAATCTCTGTGTCTGCATCATCATGCTGGGTAATTGACACGGTAACGGCAGCATTAGAACCAGCAGCCAGGGACAAACACAGGCAAGGTCAGTGTAATTATGTGCCAATAATTACAGTTGATTGAATGATATAGAAAGGACAACAAAGCAATTCTATAACTAGATTTCCTTTGTTTGTGCCTCTCTGTTAAAACGCAAGATTCAAAACTGTTCTTTGACTTAAAATGATTGCTCACCAAGTCAGTAATGAATCAACCAGGTCTGGAATACCAGGTAATAGTCACATCCGTCACCTTGAATTCAGCCTATTTATCTTGTCAGTATGTTCTGAATGTCGCAAATGTATTCTCAAACATGACCCAGACTGCTTCCTAAAAAATTCCTGAAATTGAGAAAATCCTTCATTTGTAGAACACTGGATCTCAAACTTTTGGAAAAAAGGAAGCTTTTATAGACAGCAAGTAGGTGTATGTAAGTTAGCGCAATGTTCCCTGAATATAGAAAATATTATCATGGCAGACAAAAGCCACAATGTAGTCATGGAGATCTAAATGTGTGTCTGCAAGTCCCCGTTCAAATCTCTGATTACTCTCAGGTGTATGTTTGAATATAATGAATCTCAACAAAACAGTCATACCATATCCATAATCACAGCATAACACATGGCATTTCATTATTTGTACCATGGAGACATGTCTCCAGTCACATATCGAAGTTTCTTTTGTGAGAATTCAGTCGGCACTTATCACACTCAAAATGTAGAAAAAATGCACTATGTGTTGAAAAATCTATTTTCACGCCAGTTCAGTGCATGTCAGACACATTAGCAGAATATTCAGATCATTACTTGTACTGCATTGAGTAGGTCAGTAAAAAGGCCACAGACGACCACGGGGCAATTCGGTTGGGAAACGGACATGAAAATGCTAAAAGCTCAAGTGACAGGTTGTCAAATGATGGCAGCTGTAAGTGTTTGTTTCTCATCCATTAGCGTAGAGGTCAGTTCTAGTCTGTTGGCATTGCGGTCAATCGACCACGCGCCCCCTGGAACCATGACAGTAGCCGCTGGATGGAAAGTGAGCCTTCAGCATCTACATAAATGTCTCAGACTAGATACTTGTATAGTTGATCGAGAGCGCCGTTTGAATGACGTGAGTTCTCAAACTGTAAAGAAGAGGGAGTTTTCATCCCCCCGTCAGATCTCTGCAGCTGATAGCTGTCCGGTGTGGGATGAGGGTAAAGAAGGCACTGACTTCTCCATTGGAGGAAGACTCTCTACAAGCAGAAGTCCTGTTAAAGCTCTGCCGGGCAGCTGCTAGGAAGTGTGTGTGCTTTCACCTGCCTGAATGTTGTTGTCAAAAACTCCCATAATGCCCCTGCTTGTGGGGTAACAGCCTGGCGTGGCATAAGACTCTGCTGCAGACCACTAAGATGCACTAAGATGCAAAGATAAAGAAATGTCTCCAATGTAACTGTCAACATTTTCAGTATGAAAACCACATTTTCACATATTTTGGACACTGAAGTAATTCCTCCTCCCCAGATACGTTCCTGCGGTGTTCGACTTTCTCAACTGTTCAGCTTGTCTGATTGTTTCTGTCAAAGACAATGGCCTTGGACTCTGCATGGCTCCTTGGAGTATTGAAAACATTATTCTGTAAGCTACAGGCAATAATCTCATTAAGTCAACATGAAGCAGATGTACCCCATCACAAAAACAGTGGTTACACTATTTTCACACAAACATAGCATACGCTTTAGAAACACAAGATCCGAGAGCACCATGGAGAATCCCCCTTCATCTCGATCAGATGTGAGGGAGTGCCACATCGCTGATCTCTTCTAGGTGGTTCATTTCCACCCGTCTCACCTGAGACCCGTTTATGTTACAATCTGACTGGTAGATGTTTAACGATGTTCTCTTCAGTTTGATCTCCTCAGAAGCCTGGCTCTAGAACCTTCAAGCTATCCCTTCTATCTTGGACAGCCTTTTCCATACCTCCAGTGGTGCCTATTTTGTGTGTTGTACGGTCTATGACAATCTGTTAGATATGGTCTTCGACTAAGCATCCGTTCCAACGGATCTGACATAAGGCGATTTTCAATTCAAGTCAGGCCAACCATTACCCAAGTCACGTAACCTAAAACCCAAACCCTAAAATACGAGAAAGACAATTATTGCACAGAAAAATGCCAAAAATTAAACCGTGGTACGACTTGAGTTCAACGCACGGCCAGTATCCGCTGGTGTTTCTCCCTTTTTTGCCCTTTGAATAACGTCTAATTTGACTTCTAAGGTCATGGGTTTCCTTTTCTTTGACGCGCTGCCATCAGAAGAGCCCCACATATTTTGGAGCCATATTGATGGGTAAAAAGTCACAATGCAACAGAAAAGTGAGGGAGCGGCCAGGAACAAAGAGCTTGTCAAGTAATGGTTAATTCCTCAGCCGTGATCACAAACAGCTTTGCTCGGTGTTTGAATTTTATGTCACGCTGATTCAAGTCGAAATTAATTTATAGGAATTGTTTATGGGATTACTTTGTCAAGTCAAACCACTTCCTTTGAAAAGTATGTTATAAAACAATTTGGCGCAATGGCATATAATTAAAAAAAAAAAAACAAAGACCCAAGGGTAAATTCAGTTTCATTTAAATAATGTTATTGATGGGTTTTCCCGGTGCTTCTACAGGCAGGACGCTCGCAGTAACAAGAAAAATGAAGGGCAGATCATTCAAGTGATGACAGACAACTAAATCTCTCCAAATTATTACCCTCGTGGCAAAACACACAGACGTTCACGGCACAAGCCAGCAGCTGATTGAAAATAGACCTGTCCTGTTTCCAACAATAGTGGTCTGTGTTCAGACGACCAATGACAAGTGGGCCGAAGTTTCCATTTGGCTTCATTGATTAAAACAACATCTCACTCTGCTTTATTTTGTCCCCCTGCTCGAGCGCTGCCTCCGGGACACCCGTCTTGTTCTCTGTCAGGATCTGTCCCGTCCACAGTGATGCGATGACAGCGTCAGAGATGGTAATTGCGGCGGGTGAGTCGGCTGAAGAAGGTGCAGAGTTCATCAACGGGGAAATAGAGACAACTTGGGGAAATAATGGAAAGAAATACTGCTTGTGTCAAAGCGGTGAGGAGGAATGAAGGCTGAACTGCACCCGGGTGGAAATGATTAAAAATAAGCTTATCAATCTCCTCTATTGGACTCACTTTACAAGACTCGTCGTGTTTCATTTTCAGTTTTTCACCCTCCTCCTCTCAATCCTCTACTTATCGATTCATCACGTCCTTTAATAGTACAGTTACTTTGTCTTTGGATATAATATAATAAGTGAATCCCGATTTTATAGAATTTGTCTCCCGGCTGTGTTTTCTTGCACAGAGATATCCAGTTAACATCTGTCGACCTGTCTGCACATCTGTCTGGGAGAATTTGCACGGGTTCGGTCTTACACTTAAAGATTAGGAGGATTGTATTGGAAGAATGCGCCATAATAGACTTCATCCGTATCCTGCTGGAGGGGTGACACCCCTATTATACAGACAAGTGGAGCAAATCAGAGGGCTGCGTCAGCATGGTAAAACCGCTTAGACGAAGACCCCCCGCCAAAAACAGACAAAGAAGTGCCACTTTGATGCAAATTTGTTTTCCGAGGTTCAGCAAGAGTCTGAAAGGTGAGGGAAGGTGTGAAGATGATATTATTCTTTCCCCGGAAAGACTTTCAAATTGAATTTACTCTGCGCATTTTTGCAACAAAATCTCACTTATGGCTCCTGACTTCTTTTCTGCAAATGTGGCTTTATCTGTATCTATATTCTGTGACTGTCACTTCATGGTGGAGCCCCAGATGCTCACTACCTGGTTGCCTCTGGGCTGCTCCCTTTGGGGGCCACTCTGTATACTCTTCTCTCACACTAACTTATTTCCTCTCCTCTTTCCCTCCATACATAAACCTCCTCTCTAGTCCTCCTCTACACCTCCACTATCGGCATCCTTCTACCCAGATCTTCACCATCCCTCCTCTGTTCATGTCCAAACCATTCTAACATCTTGAACATTTGAATGTGTTGTCCATCTGATGGACTTGTTCCTTATCCTCTGCAGCCTCCTCTCTCCCGCGGACAACCTCCACATCTGCGTCTCTGCTCCCTCCATCTCCCCCTCCTTGTCTTCTCCTTACAGCCTCTAAACCAGACATCATGGCCGCTTTCACCTTCCTCTTCCTCACCTTTCCTTTCATTCTGGCTGATATTGTTCTATCGCGTTACCCCTGATGATGCATTTACCTCTCGGATCTGTGTTCAGTGCCCCGACCCCTCGCCACATTATACTCCTGCTTTAACGCCCTCGTGTTCCTCGATGCCAAACAAAGTTTTACTCGACATGCTCTAATAATATGTGACAATAAAAATGGCGTTTATCCTTCAATATTGCAGAGGTCTAATGCTATTGCTCTGCAGGCAATACTGGACCTCCCTTTGCTGTACTTTACGACTTGGCACAAATGACTGATATATGCCCGTGTCTGAAGATTGAAGCACATGATACTCTGAAAACTTCAACCAAAAGCAGGTCATTTCATAAGACGTGTCAGAAGGGAATCTTAAGGTGCAAGATCCCTTTCATCACAGCTGAGCCTCGCTCGAGGAGATTTAAGCCGATCCCGATAAGAGAAAACTCCCTCACTTCCAGTGGCAAGGAGCAGATATCCTCCAAGTGCAGAGTAGAATGAATTGTCTAGGACGGGTCTGAAATAGATCACAGCAGGAAGTCCTCCCCGTACAAACGATAAAGAAAACAAAGGCTATATGCACTGAAGTTATCGCATTCCCCGACCATGCTTGTTTCATGCTATGAGAAGCAGAACCGCGTGCCTTAACGCATGCACGAACTCGGCCATGTTCAGGAGTTGTTTCTTCGGCCAGTCGTCCAATGCACGCACGCTTTCTCTCACAGCTTTCTCTCCGTGATTCACCTCAAATGCTATTAACTCCCTCCGAGTGCAAGCTATTCATCATTTGATTTCCTCTGGGGTGTTTTCCTTTTACTTTTAATCAAGCCCTGGATCCCCTGCTGAGAGGCTTATTCGGCTGTGAAACACAGCCCTGTCGTCCCTTGCTAACAATGTACATCTTTAACGGACTCAGCGGCTCACTGACAAATTAGCTTTTCTTGCACATCAAGAGGCGTAGGCCACTGAAAAATGACAAAGGGGACAAAGAGTCACGGTGGTTAATAAACAAGCACCACCACGTTTTGGCCTCATCGGCAGCGAAGTAGAGCAAGAATGTTAAAAAAAAAAAAAGAAAGAAACTGCAGGATTTGCGCATTTGTCCCCTCTGGTAGTCGACCCGTCCAGATGGATGACTGTATTTTGGGCCACCAATAAGTTTCAAGAAGCCCTGCCCTTTACTTTCCCTTTTCATTTTCCCCTTTGTGGATTTCTTTTGTCCACTTCGCTCCTTTTGGCAGAACCTGAAGGATCTCGATGAGTTGGCGTTTGGTACTGAAGTGTTTTTTTTTATTCTTACTGAGCTAAATATTTATTCATAAGCATCTATTTGTTTCAAAGACTCTGACAACCATTAATAAAAGGAAGGGGCCGTTGGTTTAATCCTCAGATAAGCCATTTCGGTTCACACTCACTTGTCATTGGGCAAAAAGATTATGGCGGCGCTGTTTTATCCTGTGTTTTCATGGTGAAATGTGTAAACGTTTTGTATGAAAACTACAAAAGCTTTTTGGCTACAGTTGTTGCTGGCTTCCAGCCATACCAGCCATCCCATTGGGGGGAACCTTCATGCCAACTGAGTCATTTTCCCATTATTTGCACAACCTAAACACATAATTTGTTTCAGACACAGTACTTGTCATTGCACAGCGCAAATTAATACCAAATATTTGAAATGGAATGTAACAAAAACATAGGCCCTGGAGAGCCACTGGACTCCAGAGCACAGAAGGTCAAGGATGGTGACGAAAAGAAGGGGTTAAGAAAAGGGGATGGATTCCCTAAACATGCATGAGGCACAAATTACACAAGTGTCAAAGTCTGCAGACTCACTAACCTGGATTCGGTTGTTTGCCGCTGCTCTGCCAGCCACAACGCTCTCAAGTGCTCCCACTCACCTGAGCTGGCACACTAACAATCGAAGCCTGTGTAAAACACCAGCTTCATTCATACCACAATTAATTGACAGTTGCATTCTATTAAAGCTGTGTATTAAAAGCTGCGAAACTAGCGTGCCTGCAGTCGGTCAGGTCGTGACATCTTCTTTTGGCTGCTCCCTTCAGACGCCACTACAGCGGATCATCTTCCTCCATCTAACCCTCTTCTCTGCATCTTCTTTCACACCAGCTAACTTTCTGTCCCCTTTCCCTCCACCCATGACTCTAGTCTCTGGTCTTCCTCTAAATCTCCTGCTTGGCAGTTTCAACCTTTGCATCCTTCTACATAGATCTGCGCTATTCTTCCTTTGTAGACGACCAAAGCGTCTCCAAAGCATCTAACTTCATCTCCAGAACATCGAACATGTGCTGTCCTTCTCATAGACTCATTCCTGACCCTCTGCTTCCAGCTCTGCTTCCTGTCTTTTTCTCAGTGTCTAAAGCAGACAGCGTCATTGGTGTCACCACTGTCTTTTACACCTTCCTTTCATTTTGGCTGATGCTCTTTCATCACACCTGACACCTTTCCCCACCTGATCTAACCTGCTTGAATGTGTTTTCCTCATCTTTTCATCAACCCTTCATTGCTCTGAACTGTTGACCCGACGTACTTAAAATCCTCCACCTTCTTTGTCCCAACAGCCTGTAGCCTTAACGTTCTTCTTGGGTCCTTCTCATTCACACACATATATTCTGCGGCTAACTTCATTCCTCTCCCCTCCAGAGCATCTCCACCCCCTCTCTGCTCTCCCTGCAGATCACAATATCATCTACAAACATCATGGTCGGTGGTGATTCCCGGTAAACCGAAACCATCAGCCTGTCCATCACCATCTCAAACAAGCACAGCTGATCACCGATGCAATCATAGCATTACTTATTTCAAAAATATCACAATCACGTTTCTCAAAATACACCAATCAATACAGATGTAATCCTCACGAAGGGAGGATATTGCAAAAGGACTGCCGGATTATATTGTATAAGGTAAATCAGTTGTATTCAGTAGAGACAACTGCATACCAGGACCAGAGGCATGGATAGAAGTTACCAACTGTGAAAATTTTGGATCCCGTCTGCACAGGGCTTTGTGACCAATTCACCAGAGGACTCCATCCAAATATGTGTCCCAGCAGAGGATGAAACAATCATACGGAATGCACACCTACAGACAATTTTATGTTACATTTAGAAGGAGTGGAAAACTGACTCCATGGTCGGTACCCAAAATAGATGGAATGAAACTACCCATTCAATACCACTCAGTGATATGAGTGCGACAGCCTATGGCAGCAGGCTGTGACCCCCCTCAGTTAGATAAATTTACCGTGAATGATGAAAAGTCTATCTTACAAAATGATTCACTTTTTATTATATCTTCCAGGCAACTTCACATCTCACCAGGAGCTTTTTTTTTTTTTCAAAAGCAGAGCTGTTCGCCTGCCAAGACTCACTGATTTGGTCTTCCTCATGCAGTTTCTGTCCATCCAACGTGGACTCCATAGTTAAATTGCTGTATTTTCTGTCTAATGGAGCTGTGGGAGTTGTAGAAAGAGCTCGGCTCCAAAAGTGTTCTTTGTTGCTGATATTGCCAGGGTTTTTAGCCTCAGACTCTTTCAGCAAGAAATAGAAGTTCTTAACTGACAAGCAAACTTTGTATTTAACAAAAGTGCAAATTCCAAACCAAAGTTATAATTGCCACAATTGTGCTTTGTCAGGTACTAATTTAGAAATAAAATAAATAAATGTGATCCCCACGTTTTGATACAGATATGAAAGTCTAATATCGGAGTTATCCATTGCAATGATGCGTTTTCTGGGAGATTGCATCCATGTTTGCAGATGACATTGTGATCTGTAGTGAGAGCAGGGACGCAGACAGGAACATCAAGACAGGTGGAGGTATGCATTTGAAAGGATAGCTTAGCCGCAGCAAGGCAAAGTACGCGTGGTATTGAGAGGGACCCAAGTAGAACAGCATGGCTACAGGGAGTTGAGATAAAGAAGGTGGAGGGTTTTAAGTACTCAGGGTCAACAGTCCAGAACAATGGAGAGTGTGGAAGAGGTGAAGAAAGGCATTCAAGCAGGTTGGACGGGTTGAGAAAAGTGTCGGGGTGACATGTGATAGAAGAGTATCAGTCAGCGTGAAGTACAAGACAGTGGTGAGACCAGCGATGCTGTGTGGTTTGGGGATAGTGAGGAATAAACAGAAAGCAGAGCTGGAGGTAGTCGTGATGAAGAGGTTTAGGTTGAGTCCATCAGAGGGACAGCACATGCTAGATGGTTTGGAGAGAGGGTCAGAGAAGCCATAAATGGTTCTGTCATGTACAGAGGTGGGATGGTGAATGTATTGGTAGAAGGATGCTGAGGTTGAAACTGCCAGGCAGGAAGGAGGGCCAAAGCGAAGATTTATGGATGCTGTGAAAGAGGACATGAAGTTGGTCAGTGTGAGACAAGAAGATACAGAGTAGGGTTAGATGGAGGAGGTTAATTCGCTGTGGTGACCCCTTAAGGGAAAAGCCAAAAGAAAATGAAGACGACGACACTGTATCCCATCCACCCATTCACACACAAACCCAACATAAACTCAATCCCTGCCTCTGTCAGACCGTCCTTGGGCAAATCACTGAATCCCCAGGTTGCTCCCGATTGCCTGGTTAGCGCCTAACAAGGCAGGTCTGCTTTACAATTGAACGACACCTAGGGGTATGACGTATTGCCCGAGAACCCCAAACCACCCACCTTCCGGCTGGAGAGGCACCTGACCAAGTGAGCCACAGCAGCATTGGATACAGTGGGCTAGATAACGTTTTATCCGTGTAAAATTTGATAAAGGCCAGCTTTTTCTCTTGGACTGAGTAAAACCTCAATGACCCTCTTCCTTCCAAGTAATATTTTATTCAACAAGCAAAAGCAAAGGGTATAGTAGCTTAAAGTGCAGTTAAAAACATAAATGCCTTCCGGCAGACAAAAGCCTACCACCGTCCACTCAAATGTAATACCTTGAATCCGGACAATTTCCTTTTACTGAGGAATTCCTCCTTGTTTGACGTAGGCAACAAGGCAACAACTTAATATATATGTTAAATAGTGATGCATGTTTGGCTTCTGCTCATAAAACCTATCGTTTCACCTTCATCAACTCACCCTTCTGCAGGCAAAGCTGATGAGACCTGTCAGCAGATTGTAAATTCTATAATTAGAGCTAATATTGAAATACACAAGTCCATGCTGGGTTCAGTAGCATAGTGGCCTGGCTCTCTTATTCTGTGAGCAGGATAATATTATCAAGTTGTAGTTCTTAAATACTTTGTTTTTGTAGTTCAGTAATTCAGAGGCCTGAAATTTGTAATGTTTGATCTCGTGGGTGGAAATGGTCAGGGAGGTGAGATCTGCTGTGAACGTCCTGCTTGCAGGGAGACAGATGTCAAGATGAGAAATATTCAACTTTTTGTTGCACTCCTCGTGTTGCCCGGCCAACATGAGGACCCTCCAACCATTCATTTGGAGGGACGCCTGCCCTACCAGCTGAGCCACAGCGGCCCCACACAAGCCTTGGTCAGTCTGATCAATTGTAAAAGCAGCAAAGCCCATACAGTTTTCCTGGTGTGATGGGACAGCACTGGGGCTTCCAGTCCCTCTGCAAAGTTAGCTACTCCAACAAAAATAGCTGGAAATATCAATAACATTGCATTTTCAAATGGCAGCCTGGCATAGCTGAATGAAATGGCGAGCCGAGGAGGAGCAGGGTCTGTTCCGTAACAGCTGACTTCGGATTTCCAGTGCGCATCAACAACAGGTGCAGAATACCATCTGCTTTGGACACGAGCGGGTAGAACGCCAATCAATCAGAGTAAAGGTACCCACGACCAAACAATCCATCAGAGGCGAAACTCACAACAGTGAGTCCCCGTCTGATCACAGGATAGTCATCCGAAGCAATGAGAGCATTCGGGTCCTTCAATCCAGCCTGGCGTTTTTTTGCCATCCCTTTGACAAAAATGTTTGTGATTCTCTCCTTCACTTCAAGCATTTATGCAGACATTCTTTTTGTTCTGTCAGATATTACCGTTTGTGATTAACTACACTGCTGTGAACAGCATTGAAATGAAGCCGATGGGACGGCCTGCAGATAGATCTATAGTTTGAAAAATTTGACTTCGAGCTGTAGATTGATCCAGTTGCTCTTCTCTTCTCCAAGCACTACCCCACTAATCGCACCTTGCCCCCCCCCCCAAAAAAAGGAAGAAATTAATGTATGTATGGATATGGTTTTGAGATGACTATTTTGTGGTCACTTCTGACTTCCGACTACTGGTACTTTGGATCTTCGGTGACTGAATTGCACTTTTTGTGAGTCGCTTTGGATAAAAGTGTCTGCCAAATGACTGTAATGTAATGTAATAAGCAAATACTTTTGGCCATATAGTGATTTTATATGAGGAGAAATGAATATGGGCAGTGCTTGTTAGGGATTTTAAGTGCAGACTTCATGCTTTTGGGTTTAGTTTCTCACATTTTTAGAGCGCCCTGTGCAGGCGTTTGAAAGATCAATGCTCACAGCTCTGATGTTGCAATGAGATATTTATCGGAAAAAGCAACTGAAAAATAAGACATGTTATTCATTGGCTATTTGGCAACAGCAGGTCAGTGACGGTTCGGTATTCCGTATTGTCCTGACACCACTAGCTCAGTACTAATGAAACACATAGTGAAAGCTCTTACACATACTCATGGTATCGATAAGTGCTCGGGAAGGAAGGCTTAACATTCATATCAATTTGCAAGGCAGAATGCAAAGATTTATCCCGTCCGTCAATTTTTTGAATGATTTTATTAATTTCTTTCAAGTATCAGAAGCACATTAAGCACAATAGTGATAGTTACAATCCAAGTGCACTCTCCCTTGGCTTTGACATAGAGTCCAGGGTGATGCAGCTCCAAAACAAGGCCTAAAGAAGATTTCTTCCCCGATACAGTCAGTGAAATACATTAAGGTAGAAAGGCTGAAGGGACCTTGTGCCGAAATGCATTTCTGAAGCTGTAATTGAGGTCAGCTGTGTAACCCCACAAGCAGAATCTCAGCTTGTCTGTTAAGGCACCATGAAAAATTAATGTGGGCTTATCGTACAAAGATGGCGTCAGTCATAATCATGGGATCTGAAATGGCAAATGAACGGCATTGTGTTTTCTTTTCAGACTGGCAGCTCATTTCAGAGCACCGCGTCAAAATTGCACTTTTCAAATATTGTGTTCATTTTCGTCATTTTAATTCAGCCCCTTGATGCACTCATACCACGGACCAGACAGGAAAGGAACCTGTTGCTGATCAGGGAACATCTAGGAAAAGAAAAAAACAGGACTTGCTTTTAAACAATGTGGCAGATGGAGACAGAAACAACTGAACATTTTTATCCTCATCCCTGTCCAACAACAACAGGTTGCGGAGTGGATGTCCCTTATTCGTGGGTGCACATCTCTGCGCCTCACTGCAGCTTCAGTGCAGCAGATCTATACCTCATCTCGATATTTCCAAGTATTATGTGCCCAAATTTTCGTTTTAGAGCAGCAGAAACTGAAGTTTCAGAATGTCTGGCCTCCATAGCGTCACATGGATTTCTGGGCCGAAAACCTGCAGTGATCACCCGACAGGTTTACAGTCCAGGGATGTGGACGCTGGGGATTTAAGATATCAGAAAGAACCAGTTACTGCAGTTGTATGCTAAAAGAAAAGCTGTGGAGCGTGAGAGGAACGATGTCATAAAATTCGTAACAGTCATAGTGTTATTGTGTGTGATTGGCTGGGGCCGAGCAACGTACATTTTTCACAAAGAAAAGATGATTGGATTTGGAAAAGAAAGATACAATTTTATTGATCCCACAGTGGGGAAATTCCAGTGTTGCAGCAGCAAAAAGCAACAGTGCAGAAGACAGGACAAACAAACATTTACAAGAAAGATTAAACTATTTGCAAGAGAGATTTGCCTATCATTTACATACAATAACAATATCCATGGAATTTACTTAATGGTAATAAGGTAATCGTACAATTGTGAAAATGTTGCAAAAGGTAGTGTATCTGGGGGGTTAGTGGGAAAAGCGGTTAAAATCATGGAAATTGGTATTTTCAGCCCATTTAAAAATGTCCCAGGTGAACCTCAGAATTAGACTTGCTTCTGGAAGGTGAATGGAGGATTTTACAAAATTTTAACTTCATTAAAGTGTTCATTGTCACTTGGAGTCCATTTGGAGTCTTCAGACACTATTTATACCATATGATCATACCATTATTGGTTTAACCCAAGCATATATTTTGAATTTGCTGACTGAGTGGGAATTGAACACTTGGGACCCTGTCAGACCAACAGTAAGACCAAAATTAGCCCCTCATTTATTCATCCTTATTAAATATGTCCGTCTGATTTCATTAAAGCAGTGCAATGACGAAGCCTGTGGAAATCCCTGCTGTGCAGCGCCTTATAGTTCGGCCGTTCCTTGGATCAGTGTAGAGCAGCGTAGTCAAGGACAACGGGAGGAGGGGGGGGGTCCTCTGGGGTGCACAAGTAAAAGTATCTCGAGAGCTCCAGCTAAATTGAATTTAGACTGGCAGGCTGGTTTCGGTCATCAATCCTCACAACTGCTGTCAGGAGGAAAGGGAGAATTCCGTCCTGCCGCCGCTGCCGCCTGTCGGATTGAAAAGCTCAGCTATCTGGAAGAAACACGCTGCCACTTTCTGCTGAGGAAAGCTACTTGTTGTGATTTGAGGTCCCGACGCTACCCTCTTCAGGTGTTCAGGGAACGTCCAGCTTAAAACGGATTTCCTGACACTGAGAAAATCTCCAGCTTAGATCAGAGACTCATGATAGACCAAACTTTACGAGAGATATTGGCCCATCTGGAGTAAAGACATCGGAGGGAGTCACTTCTTTCTTCCTGGATTTTGGGGAGCAAGGTGGCGGGCCCGCAAAGTCCACCGTCAGAAAGGAAGTGCAGACTTGTTGCCATGGAGCTGATGCAACAAAGACCTGTCAGTGGGTCTCAAAACTGTACGACGCTTTCACAACGTTGACCACCAGCAGTCTGCTTCACTCTAGACTGAAGACATTCTCCCAGCTTTCATCACAACCTGGTCCAAAATCAAAAACATCTCTCATATTGTGTTTATTTTTTTAACAATTTGAAAGAAACACCTTGTGTAGACACACAGTATTCTCATCCAAACAATAACTACAGCCACTGGACAGAATAACAAAATACCTGGCCAACTTCAAACGTGTTCATCCAGCAAGGCTACTTCAGAGGATATTTCTGCTTACATAAATTAAAATTCAATTATGCTATTACAGGGCTCGCTGCGCACAGTTGACTACCCAGATATGTGACTGGTTATCCGTTTGTATGTGGCCCTGTGATTGGTCCGGGATAAACCCCGCCTCTTATCCAATGACAGCTAGGATAGGCTCCAGCTCCCCTGCGATCCTGACTGCAGGATAAACAGTAGAGATAACGGAAGAACAATCCAAACCATCAAAAAGGTTAAACATATAGATAAGTATTTGCGTTTCCCACTCTCTGACCTGCCTCCAAAATGCATTTCCAGGAAAATTAGGTTGTATTTAACGCACCTCAATTGGATCACATTAAACTTATTTGTAACATATTTCCCCAACATTCTTTTGAAATTACTTCCCCTTGAGAAAGAATGGTTTCGATATGTTGGTCAGGTGTTTTTCATGTTACATACAAAATCAGTCAGCACCACATTTGAACATTTCCTTTGGTTTGTTGTCCCCTAGAAACATATAATATAGAACTTTCACAAATCCTCTGGGGTCTTGAAAAGTCATATTCTGCTGGAAAGATGTTGAGAAAATTTACTATCCACCAAGGAACAAGGTTTCATACATCACAGCCAGAAAGGAAACAATTCCATCAACTGCCACGTGCTCGGCCAAGTGTGCTATCAATTTTTTTGAAAGTTATAGCGTTCAAAAAGTGTTTATTTCTTTCGCAGTAAATTCGAGCCGATCTGCACGGGTGATCAATTTCCATGACTTTGGATTGATTGACACATGAAACCCATTACCACTGCACTTCACAGGCAAAATTCTGTATCCGCCGCCGAATCCGTCCCCGCTTCATATCTTTGCAGCTGATTTGCTGCTATTACTGCGCTCGTCTTCTTTTTTTTTTTTAAAGAACCAGCAGAGAATTCTTGTTCTCCGGTGGAGCTATGGAGCAGTGAAGGGTTCTGTTGAATACAGATGAGGGCAACTTGAATATTAATAAACCAGGCATAATGAATGAAGGCAAATGTCTGGAGAAATAAGTTACTTCAAACCATTATCTGTTGTAGTGGTCATAGTAGTAGTAGTATTTGTATTTTTGTAAAGTACTTTTCACTTTGTATAATAATTAGAAGAGATTTTTTTGTGTTTAAATCATAACGCATTTGACAAGCGCATTGACATACACTATATTTTCAACATTTCCTACCTAGACCAGATGTTTGAGCATTCATTCATTCATTCACTCATCATCTGTGATAATCCTGCAGTCTGAGTTGCGGGGCAAGGGTGTATTCACCCTGGGTTGATCACATATGGAGACATACCCATTCACCCTTTCATTCCCACGTCTGGACAATAAAGGGTCCCAATAAATCCCCCGCATGCATTCGGACTGTTGCAGGAACCCAAAGGAACCCCATTCAGACACGGGGAAGACGTCCCTGTTGGAATCCAACCAGGGACCTTCTTGCCATGAGGATGAAGCTCTAACCACCGCTCCACTATGCCATCCTGTTTCGAATGCAAATTGAATCCTCTTGTCAAAAAAAAGCAGGTGTTTTAATTCTGATCATTGACAATCCTGCTGACTCCAAATGCTATAGCTCCGTGAATGGCAGGCTATTGCACACACACACACACACAAACTGAATTGCATGGTTTTAGGGAAAGAGATAGTGCTTAATCTTTTCATAAGGATCAGTCACTCAAAGGAGACCAAGCCTGTTTGTTTTCTGTTTCTCCTTTAATAGTAGGAGACAATGTGACATGTTTAATAGAAAAAGCACGAATAAATAAAAACATTTGCATTTGTCTCATGATATTTATGACTTATCTGAGTGGTGTAAAAGATAACCGCTGCATTTGTTTACCACCACTTTTCAAGCAGGCCTTCAGCAGCCTGATTTAATTGTTTAATGGAGCAGTGATTATACAAGGATATCTGGATTTTTTCAGTTTGTCAAGTTTATATATACACATACATACATACATACATATATACATATATATATATATATACATATATACAAACATATGGAAAATAAGTTATGTCACCAACAAACAAGCAAGATATCTCTCTCACAGACTTGTAACTTCATTTTTTAAGAGGCTTCGTGGCGAGCACCTGGTAGCCGGGCCTTCACCCATTTTTTTTTTTTTTTTGCATTTTTCATTTTTTTGTATCAATGACTTTCATCTGCAAAATTCCCAGGATCATGTTTCTGAATTCCTGCTTCATATTCAAAATTGTGAAAATGGACAACAGCAGCAAAGGTTGACTCCTTCAAGACAAGGATCAATCCAAGAAACACCTCTCAAACCCTGATTACCAAGAGCTGGAGATCAATTACTGAAAGGATTCAATAATTTATCCATTATCTGACAGCTTATCCTGCCATATATACAGAGACATGCAACCATTCCCCCTCTCATTTACAAGCCTGGGCAATTTTGGGTCTTTACTGAAACTCCTGCATGTTTTTGGACTGTTGGAGGAAACCCGGAGAAACCCCACACAGACATGGAGAGAACATGGAGACTCCACACAGAAAGGCTTTCTGTTCGAATCCAACTAGGTACTTTCTTGCTGAGAGGAGGGAGCGCTAATTACTGCACCACCATGCCACAAATCTGCAATTATTATCATAGTAGAAATACAACTCTGAGGCAAGGACAAATGAACTTTCACACTCGATGGTACAGAACCTGAAGAAGCCACCTACAATGATGACTATCTCTTGGAGATTAGCACAGTAACAGTGACGAAGCGGGAAGCACCGCAGAAAGGGTGGAGGGACCCTGGCAGCGAGCAGGTACTGATATTCAAGAATCGGTAGTGTAATTATTCCAAGGCAGAGACACTGCAGTATGTTTTGTTGTGACATTCCCGTGTGCTCATGGAGGATGTCTATAATAATCACTTTCTGTATCTCGAAAAGGCCTCAGGAGGGAAGGGAAGAAGGAAAAAAAAAATTGCATTTAAATATACTAATATATTTTTTCCACATTTTACAGGTAGATATGATGACCAACAATTTATCAGTGTCATCATGCGCACCCTAAACCCCATAAGCCCCACCTACCATACACACAAATCCCCTCTTACAGATATTAAAAAACCTAACCAGTTATTTTATCTGATTAAGGTTTTTAATCTTTGGGAATAATAATAGCTGAGGTTGTTTGTTTTTGTTTTTTTTTATAATTGCAACATGTAGCCAGATCTTCTATCATGTTTCCCTTGAAAAAAAATCTTGCTCAATCATTGATTTCCCATTGGTTTTTGAGACCATTTCTCAACGGTATCAGGTGAGACACACACACACACACACATATCTATATATATATATATATATATATATATATACACACACACACACACACAAATGAAATTTAATATCATATATAATTACAAAGCTCACTGTATTTCTCATGGGTTTCTCTTCATGTCCCCTTGTGTCACTAGATACAAGCCTGGTATCCCATTCGCTGGCTATCCTTGAATATTAAATCATTAAAACGGTAGGATATGTATTTTATAACTAATCTATCAATCCACTGTCGTCCTGTTGGCCACCATTTAATGACATTGCGTACAAACTTCAGCAATCTGCTGTGAAATAATGAGACGACGATTAAATGAGATGTACTTAATGATCCCATGTTTGGGAAATTGTTTCGCAGCAGCAGTAAGACATACAAGGACAAGACAGTGACAAGCTAGCTAAAAATAAATAAATAAACTGTGACATGTATAAGAAAGTGTTCCTGTCACATTCAAAATGCTCCTCACTAGATCTCATATTGTCTTCCTGCTGAATCAGAAGCAGATTTATTAGCCAAGTCTGTTATATGTATAACAGAACATTAAAACAAACACAATGATAAAGTGCAGAGTGCAATGAAGTGGAGTAACTAAGTGATGCTCCTTGTGAGTAAAGTGGTCCGTGAGGTCATGCAAACAGATAGATAACATGTTTGTATACTATCTACAGCAGGAATGTGTATCTCATTATTTGCAGAACACATATATTATTAACAGTAGGTGTGTGTGACTCATCATATATTCCATCTACAGCAGGGATGTGCACCAAAGTATGTACCGACTGTATCTCACTATGTACAATGCATACACACATACACACACAGTATGTATATTATCCATAGCAGGGATGTGTATCACAGTATGTACAAGGTGTATTTATCATTTGTACGACGTGTCTATATATATATGTGAGTGTGTGTTTCACTATGCACAATGTTGTAATGTATATGAACATCGTATATGTGCACAATGTATATGTACAGTAAGTATATTATGTGCAGCGGGTATGTGCAGTCTACATTGACGTGATGATCAGGTACGGGTGTTATGCTCAGTGTATTCAGCGTGTTCCGTGGTATTTGAGGTGCTGTTGGGGATTAATGTGCTCAGCAAAGTCAAATTGTGTGTTCTTGTCTTGTAACACACTGATCTGCACCTTCTACCAGAGTGAAGAAGGGAGAACAAGCTGTGTGTGAAGGATCAGCGGTAATATTTCTTGCCCAGTTCCTGACTCTGGAAGCTTGGAGGTCCTACACAGAGGGCAGTTTGCCACCTCCATGGAATGTGTGCTCCCCATTTACAGCTATATTTTCCCATTAGATTTCTGCAAGTCATAATGCAGTGAAGAGATTTTTCTTTGGCAAAGTCTGCTGTAATTGGTGTCTCTGTCAGTCAGTCGTCACTGTGTGTGGGCTTTGATTTTGTTGTGGTGTGCAAAGTAACATCTCACAAAAATTCCTCCACTAGTGAAAAATGAAATCTTTTACTCAAACTCAAAAAACTCAAACTCTGTGTGTCTGTGTGTGTTTAAAAGAGACCGCCAAAGAGTATAAAGGTTTTGTCTCTTCATTTTTTTCCCAGTGACATCAGTGGTCTAGTTGCCTAACCTTGGCAAAACTGTCTTACAAAGTGAATACACCACTGAAAATATGTGACCCTGCAGGGATAATTTTGCAGTGTTCCAAACAAAGGATCGGCTCCAAAACAGGTTAGAAAGAAGGATAATTTTGTATAAACAGACCCTGGAAAAAAAAAAGAGGTTTGTTAGATGAACTGCACTTCCCTTTGTGTGTGTGTGTCTGCATGTGTCGGAGGAATTACACACTTGCTAAATCTTCCAAAAAAAATATTCAGTTGGAGAGATCATATTGGTTATAAGTCGGCTACAGGAGAAAGAAAAAGATGATATGATGATGATTGTATCGATTGTTTGATCAAATTTAATAAGTAAATTCAATAATAAAATCTTTGACGCCCCCTAGTGGCATAAATGTAAACGCTATTGGAGCGTGCACTGTTAGCAGCCCCCCCTCCAGATCCCAACCCACTTGTTATCCAAGCCAAGGACGAATTAAATCTCCACACAGATTGCCTCCATCTGTGCCAGACCCCAGCTCAAACTTTCATTTCTGTCATCAAAGTATTTTATTTTAAATTAGCTACACTACAAGCGCTCCTCCACCAGCATTATTCACGCTGGTGATATGAGGATCACCATGCGGCGTGTCAACATGGATGACTCCTGCCTCTTTGAGTCAGACATCCTGACCGACAAAATTATCACATACGCAGCTTGAGATGTCAGCCATCAAAAATACACAGAGCTTACATTTTCAGCGCTGCAGAGCAGGAAACACAGTATATCCACCTTCCTTCTCAGCATCATGTCGGCCAACTCTCTACCTTTTCCTGTCATAGTCCCGATATTCAAAGTCCCTACTCTCAGTCCCAGACTCTTGCCTTTCCTCTTCTCTCTCTGTTACCGAACATGCCTTCCTCCTCTCCATTTTCGACCCACAGTAACCCAGTTACCACTGGTACGCTGTAGGTCATCGGTACCATTTGCGGTCATTGTTAACGTGGGCCTCGACCAATCCGGTCTGAGATTATTAGGTTCGATTCGCATGTTTGGTTTTGGCAAAACTTTTAAGCCGGATACCTTTCCTGTCACAACCCTCTGCACTTATCCGGGCTTGGGACTGGCTCAGGGAGACACTGGCCCGTGCCGCTAGTTTCAAATATATTACAGTCAACTGTTTATTGGTATTGTGCCTCCAAATTAATTTTCAACAAAAGGACAAGATAAATCTTTATGAGTCTGTATTAGAAATGAAAGAGTTTATCTAATAAGAGAAGGTCCTGGGTTTCCTTTTCTCGCACCGTTTTGCTACTGCGCACACTAATCCCAATAGTTTAATAGATTTTTTGATGTATATACAAGATGAAGAATATATATAGCTGGTGTTATAGACTATAGGTTATAGGTTTGCCCTCATTCTCTATTAAACCCAGCCTTTAACTGGCTTAAAAAAGGTAAACCTGCTGCCTTGTTTAACGCTGACTAGAATGGATGTGACAGGTGGCCAGCGTGTGCAAATTAAATTTTAATTCGAATGCAGGTGTCATCCTGAGAGTTTTCTCAGTCCCAGCCTCATTTAACTTTGAGAGATACAAAACTTTCAAACCATAAATAATATTCATACAACGTAACTGGGCCTGCTAGTTTTGCAGATTGAAATTATCCAAACGCAGGAGTACATTGTTTTGTGAGTGGGCCATTCAGACAGACAGATACATCCTTGTCATTTAATGTGTTTTTGAAGAGCGGTGATTGATTTTAAATTGCAAGTATAGTGGGGAAAAGACTATTTTTGTGAGCTGGTCCACTGTTACCTTGATGTCTGATCAGTGAGTCTGTTTACTGAGATGCAGATGGTCCATCCCTCCCCGTCCAAACGTGCAAAGTCTACCTGGACCCCCCACGACCCTGTGTCCATGATAAGCAGTATAGAAAATAAATGAGTTGCTCTCGATGGCCTGGTCAGTGTGTGTGTGTAAGCACTATACAAGTTAGGATCATTTAAAGCACGGGCCTCACACTCATCTGCAGAGGTTTCATGTGCTGTTTTACATTAAATATTTCTAATTCTTCAATACAACCACATCAGGCTTGTTTCTGTGTTCTTAGGCATCGACCTGCGATTGGACTGAAAAGGAAAGGTCTGTCAAGATACGGCAACAAATCTCTGGCCCAAACCTCCAACCACTATTATTGTGACCTTTAGGAGCTTCGCTCCATGTGTCACATCCAGGAAGAATCTGAAGACCTTCCATTCATCTGAATGTCAGCCAGCTGTTTTTCCCTCCATTATTAGTTTGTTCTGACAATTCTCAGTTCGGTAAAGGTTCAGATACCAAATTATCCTGGAAAAAGCTACAGGCTTTGAATGGCCCGGCCATTAAAGTCCATTAAAACAAAAACACTGCTTGTCAAACATAATAATCCTCATTAAGGGGGTGTTAATGGAGATGTGTTTTATCATGCAGAATTAGTGTGATCCACCTATTAAGTGTACAGGTGCGTTCAGGGAAGCTTTTTCAAAGTGAGCGCGTTTGTGCAAGAAGCGTGCGCTGCCAATGATCTTACCAGGTAAAATTTCAAAATAGAAAGGCACGCAACATGAAATTTAAAAAAAAAAAAAAAACACCTTGTCAGACAACTGCACTACACTTTGCCGGGCCCGTTGTATCTGAGACACATACACACACGGTTTTTGCCATCTGTAAAATATGCAGCAGGTTTTCAGCTCATCGACACACACTGTTACAGGCTGTCACCAATTAAGGCGGGTCAGGGAGGCCTGGATGCTGCTGCCTAATTTACATTCTGTGGCTGGGGTAGAGGAGGCCCCCGAAAGTAGTAGTAAGGAGCGTGTTTCTAATCAAGAAGTGATGTCTGAGGGCAGGTTTGAAGGAAACCGAAAGGAAAGGATATAGGGAAGATGTCAGACACGCATCCAGTCAGAGACTGTGCACCGACTGATGTTTTACCCGGGCTCCGGTGGATTCTCTCAATCCGCCCCGTGTCACTACAGCCGGCGCTTGAATTGTCAGACGGTATATGAAAAAACATTACATTTCATGCACTTTCAAAGCAGGACGTGTGCGAAGCAAATGGGACGGCGGCGGGCGCCCATTTATCTCGGGCGCGTTTCAAAGTGCAAGGAGAGCCGCCGCATGTATCATTTGTCAAACCCAAGGATGAAGTCATCTGTGAAAAAACCATGCCGAGGTCACGGCTCATATATTTAAATCTGAGGACATTTCAGACGCTCTTATTTACACAAGCTGGCGGTGTTTCTCTCTGATAAATCAAATACACGCTTAGAATATTCATATATCCCATCTGTCTTCGGGAAAGACACGGGAGTTCACCCAGGCGATCGCAACCAACCATATAAAGACAACAGTCTTTCATTCACAGGTCATACAACATACGAGCATTCACAGGACCCGCAATTTAGCATTCACCAATCGACCTCCTGCATGTGTTTGGATTGTGGGAGGAAGTGCTAGCAGACATGGGGAGAACATGGAGACTCCACACAGAAAAGCCTCCCTGTGGGAATCAGACCAAGGAACCTGTGTGTGGAATACTGTTTTTAAAATCATTGCTGTGATGGACTTCATTTGCGCTCTAGATTAGCATTGCTCATGTGTCGCTATGGAGACGTGGCCAAGATGTGCTCTCTTTTGACAGAAAGCATTAGTCATCCTTTCTGTTTTGTGTGATGACATCACTTCCTTAAGGAAGAAAATTTGAAATAATCCAGCTATCCGAACAGCTATTTTTTTTAAATCTCTCAAGCTCTCCTCTCTGCATCTATTTTGGTGTTGAGAAGCAACAATTTCTGCCCTCCGAAAATCAAGAGGTCCCCTTGGATTTGAAACATTGACCCCGACAACGCAACAGTAACGCGGTGAACGGCCGAGAAATCAGCACTGGTAAGGAACTGGAGGGGGGTTTTATTTGATACCATGGAGACAAGAGGGGCACCTGTACATCCAGCCCCACAGTGACCAATCTGCTTTTGTTTGTTTGGAAGCAAATCGTTTTCCTAAACCGCTCGCATCTCACGCACTCATAGACTTATCTATAGCTCCGTGGACAATGCGCGCAGCTCCGAACTGTCAAGCCAAATTTGCTCGGCTCGCCGGCCTCCAATAAATACAGATGACATTCAAAGTCCTGTTTGGGGGAAGGCAATTACTTTTCAAATGTGTTATTGACAGTGATTTATTGTGTTCCAGAGATGAGTTGATTTGTCTGTTGAAAGAAAAACAGGAATGTGTCACAGTGTTCCTGGTGCTTTCCAGACCCCGGTTACACACACACAGGCCAGAAGAAACAATGGAGACGGACAGAGAAAGAAAAACAAGGCAGAATGTCGCTAATGAGAATGTCAGAGCCGGGGAGGCAATTTGAGATTTTTCCCCTCACAGCGAACTGTAATCAGCCGTCGTGATTAATGGCGTGAATTTGTTTTTCCCTCTCACCTCATTGCGCTTCACTCTTAACTCCTCTCTCATCTTGTCGGCGGCACAAATAAATAAGTTTAATCACGAGAGCACTACAGCACATTAGCGCTCCCGGCCGACCAGGCTACCTCCCACCGCAGCCTGCAAAAAAAAAAAGAAAAAACACCAAAGCGACCGCCATCACACCCCTGGTGGAATAAATGACTGGTTTCCACAGTCATATTTACACACATGTTTGCTTAAATATTCAGAAGCTCTTTGAGCATTATGATCTTTAGAAACTCTTTATCCTATATCATTTAAATTCAATCTCACAAATAGAAAGTTACTTTTGCTTCCCCAAGATGCCGACAAATAAGCAGGTCGAGGGCCCACCTTTCAATCGCCAGTCAAACACAGCTGTCAATCATGTAGAAAGATCAGACAGTAGCGGTTGTCTAATATCTCAACGTGGTACCAGGTCAAAAAAAAAACATTTTAATGCCAGAAAGACACTTAATGAAATAATAATTTGACAATTTAACAACAACAGATATGACAGGAGTGCAGAGCACAGTGAAGCCAAACGCACAACTCAAATAACAAACAAACAATGAGGAAGTAAGAGAGGAAAAACTGCAGCAAAACATAGAAATCCAGAAGTCAACATACCTGACTGTGACATGAAGCTGATGCAAGGCGATCCACAGGACACTGGGACACACACACTGAGAGCAGAGACACACAGGTGCAGACGTTCAAGACCAAACCAAGGAGGGGGCGTCAACAAACACTTCCTGGTTGTCTCAACCTGAGCATTCTATTCTGCCATAATCAACATTTGGGAGAATTGGATGTGGGTTTGCAAACACTATGAATTGAAAATGTTGCAGTATCAACGGAAGTGCAATCACTTGGTCAGCATACAGCAATTCACCCTCTCATTTACAGGCGCTAACACCCAAAATCTTGTGCAAAATAAAGCAACACTTTACACTTCCTGCCCGGCAGTTTCGGGAGACTAATGAGGCCCAGGATGGAAACGCTACATTGGTTTTCTTTCTCGGTCCCCTTAATAAAGTCTGTCTCTAGTTTTCTATTTGCAGAAGATGAAAAAGAAAAAAAAAAAACATTTTATTCTTTCCTCTTAGAGGAATTCTTCTTCTTTAACTGACAGCGGATGACAGCATGAATGAAGCTCCGCTCCTCTAAACACTGTTGAGTAACAGAGTCGTGGGAGAGAAAAGTCAGCGTGGTGGGTTTAGAAATCTTTTTTTTGCAAATGCAAATTATAAAGACATTAGGAGGAATATTTCTTCTTCAAAAGAAAAAAAAAATAATTGAAGATTAAAACTGTAAAGGCTTTTGCCAAACAGACGTGGGCGGCGCTCTCTGCGATGATGCCTTGGCTCCTCCGGGGTCCGGGGCTGCGCAGAGTCATTGATTTCCAGAGGGCAGATAAATATGGAGGCTGTGAAAGAACACCGTGAAAGAGTGCAGAGTTACCTGCCCCTGACATCATCCGCTGGTTTGTTTATGCACAAACTCACCAGGGAAACAATAGTCCCATTCAAGGCCACATCCTGTGCTCCTCGCTCCGCCGCGGATGATTAAAATCTTCCCGACGTCAAGAGCACCTTCCTTTCTCTCCTGACTTCAACGCAGGATTCATATCCTTCTCCCCCCTGAGCAGGCCGTCCTCGGAGGCGGGGTTCTGACACGGAGCGAGATGACGCCATGTGAGATGAAACAAAAAACCTGACCCCAAGTTCAGTTTGAATGAATGGGGTGATTCCATGTTCCAGATTCACTGTCCCCGCTGCTTCTGAGGAGAGCTCTATCCAAGAAGCTTGACGGTACGTCACAACGTGGCTGAATTTAGGGAACGCTGCGGGAGACGGTTCCTGCGCTGCTGCCATCGGACTGCACATTCATCAGCCCTGGTGAGATCTGCCAGCAGAGAACTGCACTCGTGCTCCTCCAACATCTCCATCACTGAGGCTCCTCCTGCGCTCCATGCCGATATAGTCAAACATCACTGTCTTGTAGATACAGTTAAAAATGGTCAGCATATTATTCGCGTTCGCATTCTTGGTCTGTCTGTGTGTGTGCGTTTATTCAGCCCTATGCTGATAGTACTCTGATAACTTTGGTTATACCACTTCTTATCCATCCACCTGTCCATCTACCTCACAGGTGTCAAACTCTGGCCGCGGGCCAAATTTGGCCCACACTGTTATTTTATTTTGCCCGCAAAGCCATACCAAATGACTATTAGAGCTGGCCCGCCAGTATAGTCTACAGTGCATGTACCTCTAATTCTACAAATCCCAGAATTTTCTGCCGGTGTTTTGGCACCAAAATCCCAACAGGACCCATAAAGGCCCTCTCCTCTGTTGACAGTAATCATAGTGACCTTATGCTAATACTGACACCCTGCTACTTAGGCAGAAAACAGGTTTTTCCATGTGTGCAATATTAATGCTTGTTCCATATTTATAGTTTTTAAGCAAAACTTGTTTGGGTCCATATGAAAAGGTTCATTATTATATCTGGAGGAAGATTTTTTCCAATAAATATCACTGTTGGCCCACGACTTTGTCCCAGTTTTGAATTTTGGCCCACTGTGTATTCGAGCTTGACTCCCCTGATCTACCTATTACTATTTGCTTATCAGCATTTCAGCTTTGCACAGCATTCCAATAAAAGCGATGGATGAAGGGCGTCACGTCTCCTGCTCTGAGGGTCCGCCACCAGAGACACGCATGGAATTCCTCAATTGGAAGTCAGCTCCGTGACAGGATCTGTGCATGACTCCAAAGCTTCAACTCAAAGGAAACAGAGGTGGATTCCTCCCGTAGAGAAAAGAATCCAGGGAATTTAAAACATATGGTGTTGGAAAAAAGTCCGCCTCTGCGGGCAAGATTGGCCCCTGGTCCGCCAACCCTTACTAGTCATGCAGCGTCTGTTTTTTCGAAGCCTTCAGGTGAGGGAACGACCAAAACAGACCAAAAAAAAAAAAGAGGAGATTTCAAGCACTAAATGAAACAACTTGGGTTTGATCATTTGACCTGTCCACCCAGTCAAGGGTGGAATCTGAAAATGTATTGTTTATACAGGCTATGTTGGGGGAGACAAATAATAATGTTTCCCGATTAAACATTTAAAATAATAATTGTGGAGCTACTAAGAGGACGGTCCTGTTAGTTATACATGAAAATGTGTTGGGGGAAAAAGTTGTGGCAACTACATTCTCCTCCGAATGCAGCAAGTGAAGCGGTTGCAGGCCCTTTCATCAGCCTCCAGACGCTCCGAGGCCGAGGCAGGGCAATGTTACAACAGCGGGTTTAAGGTTTGAAATCCCACCAGCTCGGGAGAGAGAGGGTGGGGAAAAGTACCTGGGTTAGTTCGACAAACTGAATCCTCTCACAGACCGGGGCTGTGTTTCCACAAACTCCAGTATAACAGAGTTTGCCAACTAATGTTTGTTATGTTCCGTATGGGTGGTGCAGCTATGAGCCTCTTCGCTTCGCAGTAAGAAGGGCCGTGGTTGGATTCGTACAGGAGGGCCTTTCTGTGTGGAGTCTTTTTGTTGAATGTGAGGGAACGGGGTCCATCTGAGGCCCTAAATTGTCCAGACGTGTGAATGAGAGGGTGAATGGTAGTGTGTCTCCATATGTGGTCCTGTGGTCCGGGGTGAACCTCTTCAGGCTTCAGCCTCAAGTGCAGAAAAAGCAAAACAGTTAATGAATGAATATTTCATATGAATTTGTACAAATAGCCGAACATTTCTCCAAATTAGACCGATTCACTGCAGCAGACGGTTGATGGGATCCTCCGCCAACGTCAATCCTGAGAAATGCTGACGTGCGCATGAAGAGATCTCACGCTAGGTTTTCATTAATATGGATCACTTTCTGCAACAGGACTGTGTGCTCTCTGCACAAGGACGAGTGTAGGTCTATAAACAGAAAAAAAAAATACCCTGATCGGAATCTGAGATCTGAATTCGAAACGACACTGAGCCACAGACGAAAGAACATGAAGCGCCCGCTGGATGACGGCAAGTCATAAATATGCAAAGCGTATTTTTTATCTGACCCAAAAGCAAGAGAGAAGCAACAGTCGATGCAACTGCTCTGATTAATAAACAAAAAAGGCACGAGGGCAGATCCGGGTCTCTTGGGTGAAAAGAGGCATTGGTCGACGGGAGTCAGGGCTGCAGGAGCGTTGGATAAAACCAGGTGAGGAGAGAAAGGAAAGCGCGCGGCGTTAAATAACAACGTGAAAAAGCAGAGATGGAGTAAAAGGTTCTGATCCAGTCGGTGGAAATACAGATAACGTCCATACACCCCTCGCTGTGGGGATTATCCTGGAGGATAATCTGCTGGAGCTGGCCCCGCGACCGCCGCGTGGGCCGAATCACGGCCCGACACCCACCAGATGAAGCTGTTCTGATGGGCCAGAAGCAGACAGGGACACGGAAATCCCAAATATCACCAAACCCCCCCTCCATTCCTCTCCTGCCACCCTTTACAACAGGGTGAACTCAAGTCAGCTATTCTAGGAGGTGTGCTGCGTAATGTACAGTAGCTGCCTACATACTGTATTTCGAATCCATCTCAAAAGGAAAGAGGGTCTTCTCTCTCTCTCTCTCTCTCCTCCCCCCATCCTCCTTGCACTTCAAAACTCAATCGAAAGTGTGTGTGTGTGTGGGGGGGGGGGGGGGGGGGGCAGAGAAAGGTTTCTGGAAAGAGGTGATTTATTCCCAGGCGCTTCCAGGGAATATCATGAATATATCCAGAGTTAGGTGAGCAACTGCACAGCGGCCTCCCCTGGGTCCCCGCCGAGAGGAAGAGGAGGTTGGCATTTTGTGCGCATTTTTATCTCGGAGGGAGAAGTCGAGGAGAGCCGATGTTCCGCGGGAAAGTACTGATCATTTTTCTTTTATTCCTTCTAATGCTGATGTAGGAGGCAGGCTTGGGTTTGTTCCATCACATTTACATACAAAGCTGTTGGAATAAATTGAGTTTCATCAAGACCGGATATTTGTTTCACTAAAAGTATGCAAAATATAGTTGACCAAAGACAATGAGTTTAATCAGAACAGAATGATGAGAAACTACTGGAACACAAGAGGAAGTCATTTAATGCCACGGTTCCTCTGCTCCTACTATTAACTGGTAAACAGTCTCTCCTGTTTGACCCAAAAGCTAAGAGGATTGAATGAGGGGGTGAATGGTTGTATGGCTCTATGTTTGATAGTCGGGGTCGGCTCCGGCAGCGTGTGACCCCGGGTGGAAAAGAAGCAGAATAGATAATGAACAAATGCCTGAATTTCTGGAATACTGACTGAGAGTTTGGATTTTCTGATGCAAACGTTCCTGTCTTTAGGGGTCATAAATACAGTGTCATTTTTCAATTATTATATCAAATCTAAAATGAATAAGAACAAAAAAAACAAACAAGCTTGTATTTTATTAAACTATAAAATGTGAACCAGAACACAACCTAAATATGCCTCGTCAGACGTGACTAGAGAAGTCTACAATCTGCGAAAACTGTTTCATTTTGGCAACTTTTATAACCTTGCTGTCAAATTCACTCATCAACTTTTTGTTGATAACTTTATGAAATTGAAAGCTGGACAATTTCCATCCGGAAAACACGTTCTCTTATTGATTGATGGATTATAAAATCATATTCAAGCAATTTCAATACGACAGGACCTGTACTCTCAGTAATTTACCGCCCTTTTCGTTCACTGTGCCTTAACAGCTTGCGTTTCTGTGGAATAAATCACCTAAACGGACCAGATTATATTCTTTAATTTACTCTCTGAAAGGACATCCCGCGGTAATCTTTCCATTTCTGCCCGAGCCTTGACGTTTCGCTCCATTGTTGATTTTCCCCTCCGGTCTTTCAGCCGTACTGAGATGTCTTTCGTTCGTCTGGTATTTTCTAAACAAATAATTGCAGTACATTCCTGCTTTTCAATGCAGGAGTACAGGATGGTGAGAAAGACTCCAGAGGTGAATAGTGCAGCGTACATGTATTGAGCATACTGAGTACAGTCGGTACGTCTTGAAGGCCACCGCGAGAACCGTTCTTTTTGGGAATTGATTAATGGAGGCAGAGAGAACAGAAAAAACAGAGGGGGTCCCCCGAGGCTGTGCCGCAGCACACACCGAAACACAGACTTCTTTTACTTATACAGCCATCAATGATTGTCATGGAGCAATTTCGCATAGAGGCCTTTGAGTTCTGTGTTGGAAAACAGAAGCCAGGACTCTGGATCCCATCAGTGCTGACCGTGATCGGTTTACAATCAGGTTCCTTTTGGAATCGGACATCTTTTTCTTATTTTCTCCCGCTGCCAGTCAGTATGTTGGCGTTCTCAAGTGCAGTGGCATTTTTGGGTGCAAAGAGACATCCTGCTGTTCTGGGATGCGCCGGCTTGAAAGATTCATTAGAGATTTTCATCACTGTGTTTTCCTGCGTCTATGTCAACAAATAAATACCTTTTCAAAAACGGGGTTTGTCAGGGAGTTCTCTCATTAAATTGCAAAAACCCCACAAAAGGCTCTTACCGCTTTATTTAGTTTCTTAATGGAAGGTGCCTCTTCACCTCTGCACTGATCTAAATAAAGCCCCGTGCAGGCTTTGAATACCGATGTATTCACTGTCTGCAGATCTTTATGGACATTTGAATCACTGTGAGAGAATCCCTGCAGCAAACTCCTCATCTGTCTGCATTGAGCTCACTAACTCCAACTAGTCAAATAATATAATAATAATGATAATATATGACAGACGCGTGTGGTGTTTTCACATCCTGTTCCAAACGACTGATCCACAGTGATGATGGCAAACTCACCACAAGGACCGCATTCCATACATATCACCACAGAAATGTCGGAAGCCTCCCATCACTTGACACGAATGGATGGCAGTTGCGAACATCATTAATGATCCACACGCTACCTGATCACAACCTCTGTGAAAGTATCCTTGCGTGGAGTTTCCAACACGCGCTGGATCATCAGCACACTCGGGAATTCGTCTCTCTTCGACTCCCTTTGCGTTATTTTTACTCCCATTCTCACATCTGCGCTCCCAGGTGTGTGCACGCCAGGAGAGAGAATAAGATGATACAGTATTTGTGTTTGTCTCTGCCACAAATCTCTCTCTAGGCTGTTGACTCCAGCCAACACACACATATCGGCTGAGCGATGCTGGACCTCCATCAGCTGAGGCTCCTTGTGTTTGTTTGTGCTCAGACACCTCAGAGTGCACGATGGCCAGCTTCGCGGCGCGGCTGAGAGGAATTCCCCGCATTCGGAAGAGACTTGTGGAGCCGCTCGTCTAAATGCCTGTCCCGCTCCTGCTGATGGAAACCAAAATTGCAGCGGGAGAGCCATTCTGACACCTGCTGCAAAACGACAAACTCCACACGAAATCATTAGTTCCACGCAGCTCAGAGGTGAAAGGCCTTCTGATTTGAAGAGCGGTGATTTAAAATGTCGTTTTAGAGGAATTTTTTTGAGAAAACCCACTGAAAGTGAGAAATCCTTTCAATGAAATGTCCCACACGTCGTCTCTGTGCTCGCCATTACGTGTAAGAGGGTGCGATAGTGCGAGGTAGAATCGATACGCAGCCGCTGCTCGTCGTTCCTCTGAGACCTCTCGTGAAAATAGCTTTCGTCTTTCCATTTTGATAACCTCATACAATTACCGCGCCTCGCCGTCTTGTGCAGCCAGGTTGCATTATCAGTGGATTTGCAGAGCAACTTGTAAGCACCACAAAAATCAATAATGCCATATGATGAGAGAAGAATGCACAAAAACGCTCCCCTTCCTGATGAATGTGAGGGAACGGCGTGTCGCATTTCAATGTATTCCTCTCATTTACTTCCTTGTCTCGCTTCTCCCCCTGCCATCGCACTCCAGAGCCTCGGTGAGAGCCGAAGTTTCCCTCTGTCGTCTCTCAAGGGAAAGAAGGGGAGAGGGTCAGAGACGAAGATCGGCCAGGATCCTTCTCTCCTTCAAAGGTATTGTGCTTATTTTATAGTTGAATTACAGCCACACTCAACACAGAGACGCTAAAGTATGATTGCGTTTTACGGTAGGTGCTAATAAAAAAACAAAACGAAATTAAGCAAGTAAATGGGAAGGGGAATGTTTCCAAAAGCTGCACAGGAAGAGACACTTGAGATGTTCCATAACAACCTGCACACAAGCAACGGGTGACTGGACAAGAGTGATACAGCCCAAATGCACAACTCAGGCCTGGTGTGAAACTGAACAGAATTTAAAGAGGAAAGTGCTGTGACACATGGGAATCAAATAAAAAAACAGTCCTGACTCTGACATGAACGTGGAAACAGCAAGAAAAAGAGTTAAATGCCAAAGCAAGGGGTACAAAGTGATGCCAACCAAGGGACTCACACATCGTATATACACTCCAACAGGAGGAAGCAGGTGCAGACATTGGCATGATGGACATCCATGACACGAGCACCTGCAAAGTGACAAAAATCCCCTCCAATCAGAAGGTTGGCAGTTCGATTCCAAGGCTCCTCTTGCCTTGCATGTTGAATTGTCCCTGCCAGAGAAGTTGTGTGAGTGAATGAATGAATGTAATCCAGCATAAAGGGTTTTGAAACTGGAGACCGTTTACCATCCCTTATTATTTTGTGTTATTAGAACCAAATTCATGATGTTTATTCAAAGTGTGAAAAACTTGGAGTGAAATCCAATGTCCCTCTGCATCCCATCCAAACTGTGGTGCCAGCATTTGTGAGGCTTTTGTGTCCATTCGCTTTACATTCCAACCAACCTGGCCAGAGGTTACAGGCCTGCTGGACCGACTGTCAAAGATAAGCGAAGCACATCGTGAATGTTTCTACTGGCACAGCCTGGAAGTACCAAACCTCTCCGACCGCCGGGGACCTGCAGTTAAAGCAACATTGGAATCTACAGCTTCAAGCGGCGTGGAATAATAATGGGTTACACATCTAGTTTTTGCCAAACCGTAATTGGGGTGTCTTCAGGCTGCTGGAGGAACCAATCTCGCAGACACCGTTCCAGGGATAGTTAATATATATGAGGCTATTTCACAAGAACGGCCACATCGGGGGATATAATGCAAAAATGCTTTCTCCTCATCGCCAGGTTTTACATATTCATCCTAACAGCTGTTCGTTTGTTATTGGAAATGTATATATCTTTTTTTTTAATGCTGCTGTTAAAGTGGTGCTCAGGAAGCCCTGGAGCTCAGCAGACGCAGCGGGAACAGCACAAGATGGTTTACACAACTCGCATTCAAACATTTACGAACATCCTTTCAGCGTTTATTGGTATCTTCTATTCCTTTGGGCTGCTCTCTCCATCAATAAACCTCCTCTCTGGGCTTCCCCTGGACCTCCACCAACCTCAGCATCCTTCTAGCCAGATCTTCACCATCCCTCCTCTGTCCATGTTCGAAACCATTTCAGTCTTACTTTATTTCCAGAACATCTAACATGCACTTGTCCCTTAGATCCTCTCAATCCTCGTCACTCCCAAAGAGGAACCTCCACACCTCCATTTCAGCTGCCTCCAGCTCTGCCTCCTCTCTTCTCCTCAGTGTCTCCAAACCAGACACCACGGCTGCTTTCACCTACATCTTCTCCCCCCTTTCCTCTCATTCTGTCTGATTCTCTGTCATCAAGCTTTTGTTGATACAAGTGAACGTGCTTAGATGGACTTTTTCTGAGCTGTTATCCAACCAGCTGAGGTGACAATGACAAAAACAGCATAACGTTTCTCTGTTCCTTAAATCTGTGCCGGACCCTTGAGATGTGATTAAACTCATATCATCATATCGTCATTCCATTTCAATGGGGAAAAAAGTCATTCATTCATTATCTTTACTGTTTATCCTGCATTCGGGGTGGCTGGCATGCTGCAGCCTTTCCCAGCTGTCATTGGGCGAGAGGTTTCACCCTGGACACATCCATCACGGGAACGTATATGGAGAAATCCAACAATTCACCCTATCAATCTTGGTGCACTTGATATATGTATATTATCATTTGCGAAGTGGAGTTGATGGCTGCGAGACGCTTTGCTGTCTTGACTTCCAACAGCTGTAGTTTAGGTTTGTTTACATCCCGCCACCCTGTGAGACAACCAACTGGGGCTCCGTAGCAGCGCTCGGTAAATCACCTAAAGTAACAGAAGGCTCGAGAATGAAAGCTGTCGCTCAGCCCCTCTGAAACCTGTGACGGGTCTGAACATGTGTATTATGTGTATCCTTCGGTGGTGCTTCATCACTCCGAAGTCAATAAAGTTCTCTTTCATTAGGTGCTCTCTCCCATCAACTCCCCGATTCTGAACCCAATTTATGGCTCTGCCTCCTCGACAGTATTCATCCTCGCCGCCTACCGCGGCTATATTTTACGGCCGCTCTCGTTGGTGAGACATAATGATTTCACTGAGGCCCAGCGAACAGAGCCGCTCCGCTGTCATTCTCCATCCTCTCAATTACAATTGGAGGTCAATGAATAATAAAAGGCCAAGACGCCCAAAGCCATCTCGTGTTTATAGAAGTGCATCATGGAGGTGCACGGGCATCCGTCATATGAAGAGGCTTCCTGAAAGGTACTTATGACCTGCCATTGACTCTGAGGACTGAAAGATGAGTGTGTGAATGCAGGATGGCTTCACGTTTATCTTCGTGCGTCTGAGGATTATGGGAGGTGGATTATTTTCCAGACGTCACGACAAGAAGCTCCTGGACACTTTTGATGTTGCGTGGTTTCTCTCCACTCTTCATGGCTGCATTAAAGTTAAAGATTGGAACCAATGGGAATCCGGAGCGGGGCATTCAGCGCAGATTTATAGGCTGAAGAGATCCCTGAACCATTTTATGAGGGGAAACAAAAATATGAATTTGAATGCAAGCTCTCCATTTTGTCATGTGCTGATAATTTCCTTAATTATTCTATAAATCTTAAACATGCATCATAAAAATCAGCAGTAGTCCCTGAATGTCCCATCCATCCTTTTCCATCTGTGAACTCTTCATCATATTCATGTCTCCTATAAGAAAAATGTCACTTGTAATGATTCCTCAAGTAGTTTCTGGATCAAACATCACATCAGTTAGGAAATAGTTTGACTTCTTCATTCATTCATCCATCAATCATCTGTCCGTCCAGGATGTACCTGATCGGACATACAACCATTAGCCCTCATTTGCATGTCTAGACGATTTGGATTCTCCTGCATGTTTTTGGACAGTTGAAGGAAACCAGTTACAGTCAGGGAGACCCATCAGTGAGCGTTCAGAAGATGCCTTGACTTGTATTCTTAAATCTAATTTTAAGAATTATTTTCTTCGGATTTGATTACTTTTAAAGTTTTCCAAAGGGCTTATGTTCTTTAAATCGAGGATACAAGTAGCTTAATGCTTGTGGTTACATTTTAATACAAGCAATCTTCTTTTGGCAATAAATCATTTTGAGGACATTTCCAAAGCTGTTTCACTGCAACCAATAATATTTTATTGGTGTAATTACCACAGCCACTTCTTTTACTTCCAAAGAAAAGCCTGGATGATTAAAAGCAGCAAAAATGAGAAGAATGGACTTTGAAACATACCTTTTTGCACATAATTTAATCGTCCAATAACATACATAACACCTTGTAAACATTCATTCATTCATTATCAAACCATTTATCCTGTACTCAGTGTTAGGAGGGGGCTGGATAATGAACATTTTAACTCCAATAGATATCGACTATCGAGCTGACATATAAAAGTGTCAACCCACTCCCCAAGATGTGTATCTCTAAAAACAAAACATGGGCCGACAGGGGGTTCCAGCCTGGGAGGAGACGGCTGACTGTGGCCGTTTCGGACGATCGCATCTTTTTAATATGTAAATGTGACAGCTTGAATGAGGCCATCAGTGAGTTTACTGCATCTATTTGCTGGAAAAATGACTCCCCCCCCTTCCCTTGATGCAGGTGACATCTGCCTCTGCGCTGACGGTTGCTGGGCCTGCTTTTAGGGAGGACGTTTGTGTGGGCAGTACATCTAAAGTCACAGATCGTATTATCTCATTATCTATTGAATTCATTTGGGGCACGGAGGCAGTCGGACATACACTCATCCAGAGTCATTTGAAGTAAGACATACCGCATAGTGCACAAACACGCGCAGCCAATCACTTGGAACTGTCACAGGATTCTCGGAGGTGTTGAGCAGATGTGGGAAAAAGGGCGGATATGAAGCATTGTCTGCATTCACAAACAGGGAGGGCTTTATGCCACGGCAGATAAATTACTTGAGAAGCATTTATACAATATAGGAAAACGTAAAGTAAAATTTTGTTCCAGCTCCAACACCTCAACAAGGTTTACTTGCAAGCTATTAGTCTGAAGAAGTCAGATGATTTCAGGGACGAAATAAAAAAAATGCCTTTTCCCATCAAATGTATTTGTTCACGGTTTGTCATGTGGATTATTTGGCCTCCTCTTGAAATCTTTCAAAGAAAACAGTGCTCGGAAAAAAAAAAGAAAAAAAAAATTCAGCGGGGACATCAGCCATAGCAGCAATCACAGTCCCTCACATTCTTTGCAGAGCTTTTCTGCCTGATCCTCTACAGACACAGCTCATATATTGTGCTCTTTACTGTATACGGACTTTGTGTCGTACGAACAATCACGTCAGCGTTATTAAAACGGACCACAGAAGTGACGATCAATAACAAGAGGCTTTGACAGAGCAATGGAAAATGCAATTTAGCACGACAATCATCTTTCTCATGAGCCCAACACGACCACAGTGAAGCTCTATAAGGGTTGGCTGCACGTCCATTTGAACCCACGGCACAGTAAAATGTAAGGGGATGATTTAAACGATGTCTGACAAGGTGGTTTCTCTACAGGTTTGGTATGAAGAAGTTGGGAAACCTTCACATGCTTACGTCACATGCTCAGCAGAAATTTGAGCTCTGGAGCATCAGGTGTGTTTGAACACAACAACAACGCAACAGAGTTGATTCAGCCGCCGGCCGGGCATTTGTAGGATCGTTCATGTCAACACAACAGCCCGAGAGATGGATATTACACAAACATACATTAAGAACTCATGTTTAAAGCACACACAAATGTATACAGAGAGGGGCGGGGAGGGATGCAATTAGAAAAAAAAAGATAACTTTGCATCTTGAGCGCCTCTTAGGGGCCAGATATGTAGCGCAACCTCAGGAAGGGGGACAACCATCAATAACACACTGGGGAAAAGAACCCCAAAGGAGGAAGAGATGGAAAACCTTTAATTGGGTCCTAAATGTCAGGCTGTTTGTGGGGCGCTGTGCATGAATGTAGCTTCATTTTCTAGATTTCTAGATTTCCCAATCCAGAGAGTTGTTGCAGCACTGTAACATTACAGAGGCAGAGACTGCTCTTTTCCCAGACACTGGAAGGACTTAAGGGGGGCTGCTCCTCACAAAGCGGGTTACTTTGCAGGCTTTAAAAAACAAATGGACCGAGATTAGGACCTGCTAGTAAAATGAAACAGTAAATTATTTTACTGTTTCATTCATACCCTCTATCCTGCATGTTTACTCTCTCATTTACATATCACAGAGACGGGCGACTGTTCACCCTTCCCTTCACACATCTGGACAATGTAGTGTCTCCAGTGAACCTCCTGCAGGATTTTGGACAGTGGGAAGAACCCCGAAGAACTCCATGAGGACACAGGGAGAAGATGGAGACTCCACGCAGAAAGGCCCCTCGGCAGAATCCGGTCAAGTACCTTCTTGCTGTGAGGCAGAAGCACTAACCGCTACGCCGCTGCACATCATCTATCCATCCATTCATACATGAACTTCGTTTTGCCCTCTCTCTTGTAGCTTATGATTGACCTGTCGTTGAGGACTTTCCCCTACATAATTATCTCTGACACCTCACAGGGCACCACCGTGATATAGTTCAAATTGGTTGGAGGAGTTATTCTCACAGCTCGTTCAGCACCTATCAGGTGTGATAGCTAACTTGTGTAAGATCTATAACTTGGTCATCGTTGGAAATATTCAGAGATTATTCAGTGTTCTGTTGGAGATAGTCTGATCCTCAAGAAGTGTCATCTTTGGAGTTCTGATTATCTGAACACCACTCCCATTTTTGATTTAACCCAATACCCTCCAAAATCTGACAAGTAACAGATTCATGTTTATTACAGAAAAAAACTACCACCAGTGATATAAAGCTGATGCATTAAACATGTGTTTAGAACTTTGAGAGGGAAGGAAATATCGGGGATAGTGTATTTCTATTATATTTAACTAATCAATTATTAATCGCTGCTGCTGTGGCAATGTAAGTCATGATGATCCCCCCGATGCTACTCCCTCAGTGTCGCTGGACCGCCATTTTAATCCTAACGACATATTTCTCATCCTGGGCACGACACCAGCTTGGTCCAAACATGCCTCATTTGTCTTCCATTAAGATATTAACCTGGCAAGCTGAACTCGCTCAAGAAACTTTTGCTATCTGTTTGGAAATTATGCATGCATACATATGATTGCATACATACCAAGCAGTTAATACAGGATTGTTACTTTAGTGCAGAGCTTATGTACTGTTGAGATAAAACTAACAGTACATACTTTCTTAAAAGAATAATTACATTGTTTGACTTTCATCTGAGACGATTAATTTCAACAGGACTTTGCACCAATATTTCAACTCACAGCTCAGCCGTTTCTGATACGACTCCTTTTGGCCTTTCCAGTTGAAGTGGCATATATTGTCTGTGGTGTGAGGGCTCTACAGGAGTTGCGTCATGTATCACCCAATCTTGACGATACGGACAAAGAGGCGACACAAAAGGTCTCTGAAGGAGCTGAACAGACACGAGGGCAAATAATCAGACGGTCAATTCAGTTTTCACTGCTTCATGGAGTTTCCCACAGAGAATTGACTCAAAGACAATAAAAACTGTAATTCCTAAATGAATGAATGAATTTGACTTAAAGGTGTGAGACTGCTCTCTGGTGGCACGGAAATCAAACGACTGCAGTTCAGGCATTTTATTCTTCCATTGGAAATAAAGTTTGTCAGTATTAATGAACCCAAGGCTCCAACGGGCCTTTGGTTCAATGAAAGCATTGATGCGGCTGTTGAACCTCATTTTCAATGGTAACACAAAGGACCTGCAACATTTAAAACAGTTCTCAGAACATAATTGTCAGAGAATATGTTCGATATTGATATTACCTTCATAATTTTAACTTTTCATGATCCTGAAAGAACTTGTTCAATAAACTGACTCTCAGACCCATTGTATAACAGAGGCTTTAAAGGGGAAGTGTCCTCTCAAGCCTGAAATAGGCTGTATTCAATACTTGAAACCCTCAGTCCTCCCTAAACCAGGAGAGTTGGAGGCGAGGGGATGCAGGTTGAGGGTCCAACCACCTCTAAAGTGTGGCTTCAAGCTAGAGAAGCAGAGGCATTTTGGGACAGCGATAGAGCAATGCTTTCTGTACTCCAGGATTCCATGGCTTCCAGCAGCTCAGACAGTTGTCTAATGAACCCTCAAAAGGCTTCTGAGGGGATCAGCGCCAGGTTTAGGCAGGCTTTAAGTCTGAGAAGATGAACCTGAAGGTTATCTGCTGATGTAGAGCATTTGAAATAATGTCAGCTTGTCAGTTGCGAGGTACTCAAAGAAATAAATACTCCTAACACTTCCATAAACATTAATTCATTTATTTGCCAAATGAATCCATCTTAAACAAGGACTCCATATTGTTTCAGAACATCTGTATATTTCGCAATTTTACTCTCGACGTTCTTCTCTGCCTGCCGAGTCAGCTTGATAACTGTCTTTTTCTTGGAGTAGCGGAGCTTGGACTTTTCTTTTCTCTTCTCCTCAAGGGTGGCTGTAATAGCCTGGTACTTCCAGCCAACCTCATGTGCCAGACGCCCGAGGAGGGCAAACTGTTAGGAAAGGATAGAGTCCAAAATCAGATCTTGACTAGCTCTCAATTGTGAACATCTTAAAAGCCAAAACTGGTTGTGAGATCATGCAGTTTAAGGTGTTGGAGGAATATCATATTCGCTTTAATCGGGCACTTTCTGTCATGGACTCAACTCAGTAGTCAGATCCGTAACATTTGTATCATCAAGAGATGATCAGTTTCGGGATAAAGAGCTCATCACCATTGAGAACAAACTTGACAGAAAACTTCCTTTCAGCCTGAAACCCTCCACCTTAAGTTCGTTGATAAATCTTTTACAAGCAGTGTATATTGTCACCATCTTTACTGATGGGAGTGCAGTTACCTTGCGGGTTGGCTTCAGGCGGAGAACCTTGAGAGCAGCCGGGACGACCATGCGCTTCCGCTATGGAGAGAAAATCAAAATCAGCAAACTATAACAAAGAGCAAGTTCAAACACAGTTAGGAGAGCATGTCTCAGTCTCTTTTTCTTTTCAGTCTTATTCAAACAAGGTAGATTAAGGATTAAGGATTTTGCATCACAGACACAAAGAAGCCCACAATAAGTACAACATGGAGTCCCGTCTGACTATCTCACCTTGTCATAGGGTGGAGGAATGCCATCGAACACCTTCAGCCTCTCCAGGGCAGCCTGACCTCTCTTGGTTTTGTGCGGCAACATGCCTGATCGAACAAAAAATTTAGTTTCAAGAAAAATTCCCATTGGAACTTTCTAAAAATATTCATTTGCTGAAACACAAATGTTTTTCCCCACTAGACTCAGTAGTCAGATCCGTAAGGGTTTTTATCATCAGTAGATGATCAGCTTTGGGATAAAAGGCTCATCACTGTCAAGTAGGGGAGTGATTTGTGTCGGAATAAAACGATACATTGAAATATTTATTTACATCCTTTTACCCAAAGTCCACTGGAAAGGACTTAGTTTGAAGCCTTTAAAACAAAAAAGGTCCACTCAGCATTACAGACTGTCTTCCCATGTGATTACCTTCAACTTCATTCAGCAAGAAATGCATTTTCAAACCAAACGGTGACAGCCTGTCTCACAATTCACAGACAACCAGACAATCTTGCAATTGCTACCTCTAACTGTTCTCCAGAAGATCCTGCTAGGAGCTCTAAAGTGGTATGGCCCACGAGAGGGATTCGTGTTCATCCTCTTGCGCAGAAAGGCCAAGTACTTCACTGTGGAGGCAAGAGCAACAAGGCACTGCAATTAGGTTTTGCCATACAAGGCCCAAAAAACTGTATGCAAGGCTTATGTCTCAGATGGTAGTGCATGTGAGGTATTCTCATGGTCAATGAAACTCGAAATTTTTGTTTATGATCATCATTGACGAGGACAGTGGGGGAAAAAGTCCCCCTTCCCTCAAATAGGAGTTTTCACTTATTTTGTCTGACCACATGTTTGCTCAGTCATGGAGATGTGGCATTGTTCCCATTACAAGGAATCAGGTTAGTACAATTAAACTTTTTATTTAGTACTTAATCACAACTCAAAAGTTTATAGTTATCAGACAAGACTAGAGGGATGCATAAGGCACAAAATGTGAATGGACAGAGAATATCCACTTCATAAAAATGGATGCTAGCACTAATGGTACTGTTAAATTGAAGACTTTGTGTAATTGCCATAGTATAGGGGATGAAGAGTATGTGATTGTCTTAAGCGGTTTGAATGGCCATTGGGTAACAATGTTGGTGCTGCAGATTTTCATTTGGCTTAACTGCAATCACCAGTAGCTGTTTGTAAGGTAATCAATGCACTCAATGAGGCTTAGAAGTTCTATTTTAACATGAGAGAATAGCATTCTAATTCTATTGACCGGCAACAATCAAAGATATATTATCAATCTACACCTCAGGCAAAAATAAGTGAAAACTCCTATTATTGCAAGGCACAAGGGGGTCCAAACTTGAAGTAGGTGCTTACGTTTGTTGCGGTAGAAATTGCCAGAGATGTTGATCCCTTCACATCTCACCACCACGACTTTGTGTCCTGAACAGAACAAAATAAAGCTAATCAGAAATACAAACACCAGTACAATTTAAGAACCTAACTGAATTCATTAAAGTCTCAGATGGTAGTGCATGTGAGTTTTCTCATGGTCGTTAAACTCAAGCATATCATATCAGTCATCATTGACAAGTTACAGCAACATCACTCAGCTATAGGTTTTGGCAAGGAGAACCACAGGACAACCTAAAAAAGATTATTAAAATATCAATATTTCATATGAAACCTTATGTACATACCCAGCAACACCTGCTTGGCTACAATGGCAGCCAGTCGGCCAAGAAGATGGCCCCTTCCATCCAGGAGCAGAACCTGTTAGTGTCCCATCGAAATTGACACTTAGGAATACTAGTGATATATTCATCGACGCCACTTTTCACAGAGCAAAGTAAACGTCGGAGCACAAAATTATTTAAGACATTAACCCCACATGGGACCTCTTCTTTTCACTATCCATGAATTTGTACTACTTTAGTAAAATTGCTGTCTCCGGAATTGTTGTCTTTGGAAACATTACCATAGTAAACTGTACTGCATGTCTGTAAAACGCTCTATTATTCAACACATGGCTACTTTATCGGCCCGTATCTTATGTTAGCCAGTTCGGTAGTAGCATGGAGTCATGCCTAGACGTCCAGTATGATCATGACGGGATAACTGACGCATACTAATTACTTAAGAAAATTTTAAATATACTGAAAACTTAAGATCGATTTTAACTGTAGTAAATAATGTGTTCTCTTAATGTGCTTTTAGGCTAGTGGGCTAGCGGGGTCGGTGACTTGGGGAAGCTACCACGATAAAGACATGACTCGACGAGGGTTGTCACGATCAGCACTTAAAAACGGGCTTAAATAAAACGGAGCAACGACAACAAAACTAACCTAGTCACTCATGCATTCATCAAACGCGTGTATCGCGATACATAAGTATTATTAACACACAAATAGCGTTAAAACTAAATAAAAATCGCTCTGCGGTGTTGCCCACCTTATTGAATCGGTCCGCCATGATGCGCGAAAAGAAAGAGCAACGGGGTTGCCCGTGGTAAAAGGCAGGGGCAGGCGGAAGTGACGACACAGTAACTCTTGTTCGTGGCAGGAATAAAACCTCCTTATCTTACAGCGCCACCTATGCTTGTGCTGACTTCGGTGACATGGCCGTTCAGGGGAGTTTTCAAAATCCTTCATGACGATTGAACACTATGCTTCATCGTTTAACTGTTTATGATTTTGTTTGATATTTCCATTATGTACTCTATTCAAAGGAAAATCAGAGCTTACCTCTTTTGCCACATGAAGGAGCTGTCGCTTTGCATTGCCTAGGAGGCAGTTGGCAGTTAAGCACCTTGCTTAAGGGCACATTCATCGCAAATGCTTAGGGAGGGGCGCACAGCATTTCTCCCCTCCCACCACCCATAGATATGAACAATAAAACCAATTACTTTTAGGTTTTGTAGTCTATTTTTATTTCGATGGAAGCATGATACATTTGCATGTATTCTATTGATGCTGTGCTTCGGCTGTAGTTTGCATCCAAGGTGTTCAATTCCTCCCAAATTTGAATTTTGCCTCTATCTTTCAAAACACCTGTGAATCAGCTGGAGTTTTTATAGAGGTTGGTATTCATGGGTTAAGCTGTGACATCCCACAGACGAAGCGCAATCTTTGTGACATCTATGAACAAGCGGTTCACTTGAAATAGGTTATTCCTTAAATTTTGCTACTTTTCTCAACAGATAATTGACTGTCAAAATAATTTAATGGTCTTAGCTTCCATAATTTGATAAACACAGAAAGAGATATTTCTGCTTCTTTATTACATGTGTCACATTATAACATTGTTAATGGCCATATTAGACATGAACCAATTTTCCCTCTTATTATGATATGGTAATCAACAACACTGTTGAAAGCTCAATTGTGCAACAATGTCAAGTTATATCACAGAAGCGATAACTTATCAAACAATTTTAATTACTTTCAGCATTTACAGAACTTTCAAGCACACACAGGACTTATATTGAGCAGCAATACAAAGGGTATCAGCCAATACATCGAGAAAACTGCAGCTCTGTGTTTCGTTAGGTTTCACTCTGTCAGTCATCGTGTTTCAACTTCCTGATCTTGCCCTTGTGGCGGTCAATCTCACGCTGCAAACGTTCAATCTCTTTTTTGTGGTGATCAATTTCCTCTTGGTGGTGGTGCTTCAAGGCAGCCAGCTGCTCTTGTTCCTTGCGTCTTTGGTGCAGATGGTAAGATGGGACAACAGCGCCCAAAATGGAGCAAAGTGATAAACAGGGAGAGTGAGAAAACGCAAAAACAATGCAGAGGCAACACAAACACTACAACACTTCACCGCGCATTTAAGAGCCGCAACCCGGGGTAAAAGAAGTAATACATACTTGAAGTACATTTCCTCCTCAGCAGCCTGCTTTTTCCCCATTGCTCCGCCTGCCTCTCTAATGGAGCCACCGCCACCACCACCTTTTCCTGCACCTTTCCCCAGCTCTCCAAGCTAAGAAGGCCAGGCAACAAGTTTCAAGGGGGAGAAATTATTAGTACTTAGACACTTAGACATCCAGTTTGCTTTTGAGACGTCTTTTGCAAACTTTGACAGAGATATTTATTTTAAGGTCTATTTATTAAATCAATACATGGCCAATAATAAAAATAATAATAAATGAATAAATAAGGTAGTGGCTTGAAAAACAGGTAGCCGGATCTGAGTAACCCACCATAACCTGAAGGTCAAGTTTATTTCACAGCAGAGAAGAAAGGATCGTTTGCCACATAACAAAAGAGAATTTTGCCAGAAACTGTGCACACAAGGACTCAAAGGACGAAGCCATTCAGAAAGGCTTATTATTTTCTGAATCAAGTAGTTTCGCAATTATTTTTTTTATGGTGACACTTGTAGTTAAGCAAATAAAATCGCAAATTATTTTTGCCCCCCCATCGCCCCCCCTTTCTTTATAAGTGTAAATATTACTGTACCTCTGACCTCTGATCATAACAAAACTTGTTTACCGTTATCATTGTGTCACTCTTTGGGCCAACTCCTTTGACATAATTCACACAAAACGCCTCGACGGTTCAGAAAAATGCTGTTTTTGCTGGGAGACTCAGCCCGAATGTCCTAGTTTACCTGTTCAGATGACATTCTCAGCTGCGAGTTTAGGAAACACCTGACGATAGGCCTCAAAAACCTCGCCATGGTTGACAAGGGACGGGTTGGATCTGCACCACTCAGCGTGGAGTGTCCTTGTCCACAGATACGCTACTGGACCATACTATTGTGGGCCGCGCAGGGGTGGCGGCACCGGGATCACATCGCTATACAGAAACAGGGGCATTAAAATAGAATGTGCGTTTTTCCCCAAATGACTTTTTCTATACTTATGAATGTTAAAGGACACAAAATCCGAAGAATTAAGCCATTAACGGAAAACATATTTAACCGATTCTTGTAATGGTATATTTTCCACAAGATGGACCACTCGGTCACGTGTCTGTTGACGTTCGACGTTTCTAACGTACATATAAAACAGAAACACACACACGTATGTAACATATATATATATGTATATATATATATACATATATATATATATAATTCATAGAATAAGAATGCATAAAGGAAATCATTACCTGTAACTATTCCTCCATAAAATTCTTACATTTCTCAACCCAAGTAATGGTTGTGTGAATGCTGCAATTGCAAAGCTGTTCCATTTGCAATTCTAGAAATTAAATTTTAAAAGAAATCTCATCCACACATGGAATGGTTTGAATGATTTTATTCAATGCAACAAAGAAAATATATGCTCCCCTCTGACCAAACCAAATGCTGGTTTCTGTGTTAAAAGGATCCTTCCAGATCCCATTCTCAATCCCCTAGATTTTGCTTGCCAGGCAGCTCAGGGCTTTTTCACCCAGAAATTTAAGAGAAAAACTAGGAAACACCTATCAACTAAAAAGAAAAAAAAAAATCAAACCACATCCAACATTTTCCACAATTCACTTCATATGCTATTACGCTAATCAAAGTAAGATATGTCAAGGTGTGGTTGGACCCTGGGAAACAAGCATTAAAAGTTCATGTAAAATAAAACAACAACAACAACCAAATGATACAGGTCAAACCCACTTTCAAATGAAAATGTCTGCACTGCTTGGTTTATCAACAATCACAACATAGATAATTAGAGGCACATTTTGTCTTTTTTATACTGGGACTTTACACTGATTTACAAGAAAACAATTGAAATATTGGTTTGTGAAACAAAAAGTTACACTTGACAGACAAGTCCAATTCCAGCCCATTTATCCATAAAAACCTGTGTCATCCACACGAGTCATCCACACGAGCCCCCCCCACCCCCACCCCCCACTTTCTTCAACATAGATCTAATGGGATTTCAATCATTCAGCGTGATTCAGCAGGAAACAATCTTTCCTTAAAACCAAAATGCATCGAATGACTGTGTGGATCCTGTGCTGTTTTAAATTTATTTGTCAGAACATGTCTTTCCATTATGCAGAAAATGAAACAAAAAGGACCTATCAGAGCACTCTGGAAAATATCCTGGGTTCTGAAAATACTTTGTCAAACATAAAATGCAAAATGTATTACTCTCAGCAAATGTATTCAATGGTTCTAAAGAGGAGATATTTCTGATTTTCTGAGGCTGCCTTCGGCCGATGTTTTGGTTTGGACTATTCAAAACAAAATTAAATTGAAAACCAAAAAAAAAGAATAAAACAAGATGTAGGGTGGAAAAAAATCAGGGATGGGTCACAGGGCCACGACAGGTATGCACAGGCCCTATCGAGGCAGTGGTTGCTGCTCCCCCTCCAGCCCCATCAGTCCTGCTTGACATTGCCCAACGCTCTCAGGCGTTCCAGTAAGGGCGGATGCGAATAGTGCCACATGGAGAACAACCAGTCAGCCACTGGGAAGCCCAGGTTGTCTTTGTTCAGCTTTATGAGGGCAGAGTAGAGCTCTGAGGCTTTCCCCATGCTTCGCGCAAAGGCATCGGCCTGGAACTCAAACCTACGACTCAGGACTGTCAGGCAGAAAGACAAGAGCTGCAAGAAAAAAAATATAATAGAGTAATTTGTGAAAATGTAGTAGAACTATCAATAATGACATTGATCAAATATGTAATAAACTGGTAACTGATCAAAAGTTTACAATGTAGTCACCTCATTATATGGAGAGAAGATGAACTGGAAGATAATCATCAAGCCTATTAAAGTAGGTTGGCTGTCATTGAAGCCAAAAGCCACAAACAACTCCTTACGACCAATAAGAGCAGCAAACAGGGAGAAGCACAAGAAGGAATTCATCTACAGAAAGAACACAATAAGTGGATGTTATTAACCTATAAATGCACAGTCAAAGTGTTTGCACCCGCTCACATGATTATCAAGCCAGCTTAAGCATTTTGGTTTTAAAAAACTCCATTATAATTCAGAGCAAATAAAACACTTGTCTGGCTCGGAGCACTATTCTGAAAGATAAAGGATTCACCTGACTGATGACAATATTCTTGACAGTATGGCCCAGCTTCCAGTGGCCAAGCTCATGACCCAGGACTGCAAGGATCTCCATGTTGTTGCAACCTTGTTTCTTGATCTGCAAAAGTATAGAGAGAACTTTGTCTGATTAAATGAGAAATACAAACAACTGTCAGTCATAGCAAATCCCCTTCAGACTCCAGAGACTACAGGACTCTAACTGTTACATAGCAAATATGTAAGCCTTCCTTGTGACTAGAGGCCTTTTAAATATTCAAAAAGGACTATAGGAGAAGTTGGACATAAAATTTCATTTGCATTCAATTTGATCAGATAAAATTATCAATTTAATACTGTTCACTACTTAAAATAACAGCTCTCAGCATAAACAAAAATGACTTCTGAGGAATCATTAGGCCAAATTCAAGGAGTCAAAATTGGGGGGGAAAATTGGCATATTATTGAACTGGGGAGCAACTTTGCCCTCTGGTGACACTAAACTAAGGATTGTAAATGTCAGAGAAAAAGAGCATTCAAAAAACACGATTGCATTTTATAGTAATTTAATTGCAACCTTTTTTTAAGACTGACAAAAATTACTCCAAAATGAGATTTTTTTTAAACAAAATTCATTTTTATGACCTTAGATTTGGTTTCCGTAGAAACTACAAAATTCTATTTTGCCAAATTGTACAACTGTCAAGGCCAGTAGAGAGCCTTGGTGTTACTGACAGTGTAAACTGAACATTTCTGAAAAAATGTCTTAGACTTGGTGACCTTTGGCTTGGCCTTTATGTCGCTGGCGATATCGTCAGTGTCTGGCTGCTCAGGCTGTGGAACTTCAGCCTTGTTGAGAGGGGAATAATCTTCAAGCAGGGTGTCAAACAGCACAATCCGCTTATTCTTGAAGAACCCATAGAAGTATGCGTTGCTGTGTGAAGAACGCTTCGAGCCTGTGAAGATGGATGATTTTGAGAAAAAGTGGTGATTCTACAATATACTAGTGGGGAGATCTCCCTTTGAAAAGTGAAAACACAAGAGTGCACAATTGTGAATTAATGGTATTCCTTTACCTTCAACAACATACACCTTAGTGAGGGGGAAGCTTATACTTTTTGCCATGGCCTCAATTTCTGTCTTTAGCTCTCCCTCTGGCAACGGAGTGAATTTGTCAAAAAGGGGCGCAATATAATCGGCATAGATGGTCACAAGCACCTGACAACAGATAAAATAATAACTGTTTATTACAAAGTATAAATGACAAAACAAAAAAAAGTAATATTTCAGGAGAAAAATTACTTAATGAAGCAGATTGTTTGAAATGTGGCAAGGTAAATACTCACAAGGGAAACTGCCAGGGTAAAAAGCCAGGCATAGATGAAAAAATAGTCTCCACCAATTTTAATAATGTATAGGAGAAGTGAGGTTACAGGCAGAAGTATACACTGGGTCACCGCAAACTTCTTTACTGCATCTTTAAAGAAAAAGCTCAATGTCTGTGAAAAAGATCAGATATAATTATTACTCAAGACTACAAAAAAAACAATTACACATCCTCATTTCATGACTCCACTGTACCTGCTGATTGAAGCCGTGCTTCTCCTCAATGACAAATGTGTTGTACAAACTCCAGGGAAGTCCAGTTAAGGCGCTGAAAAGTGTGGCAAGCATCAGGAACACGAGAGACTGAGTGATTTCGTATTCTGGGCTGAATCCAAAGCGTGATGTGACTGAACCAGCAAAACTCCATAGGAATGGGATTCCTCCCAGGAGCAGGATCAACTTGAAAAACAAAAAGGGAAAAAAAAACTTTCAGATAGGTAGCATTAAATACAAGTCACACTGGCACTGAATGGCATTAACACTCATGGTACACAAAACCAGTGGAAAAAGCTGTTGTGTTCTGACTTCTTTCAATAATACTTGTGGGACTGGATAAAATGAGACATTACATCAGTAAGCCTAGTGATCACAGATCCAAACCTAAGTTTCTGTCTTCATGACATGCAAACACATATACATAAAATGAATTGGGTTCTGATCCTCAGACACTTATAACCTTAATAACAAAATGTAGCCTTGTTACTGTCACCGACTGAATATGAATTGTGATCAGAAGGTCGTCTTTGCTGTGTCTTACCGTTCCTTCACTTTCAGAATAGAGTCCAGACCAAAAGCTGAAGTTACTTTTATCCAGCTGATAAAGACGCGACTTCTCAAACGTGTCAGAATCCATAATCTTCCCTAGCTCTTGAGGCACATGTGTTGTTGATCTGTATATCCTCCGCTGCAAAGTGAAAAGAAAGCAGCAAGCTGTTCAATAGAGATATATATTATAAAATAGGACATCAAGACATACTCTTTTTCATATGTATGTTGCAAAAATATGACTTGTAATGGTTTAAGGTGAGGGTAAGTGATGCAAAACTCGCAGAAGAAGAAATTTTGACATAGATGACATCTGTCACTACTTCAGCTACCTTATTTACGAATATGGCCAGTATCGAAGTAATTGGTTTGCCCCCCCCCCCCCCAAAAAAAAAACACGCTAATTTTCTTTATATATCTTCTTCATATCTATAGGTCCCCCATTCACTTTAATGCATGTTGATGCTTGCGATATTATTATTGGGTTATGTATCACGCAAAATACTTTTTTGAAATGGTATGACGTGCAAAAAAAAGGAAGTGCACGGAGAACCTCTTTGGAACCTCTGCAGCAAAGTTTTTGAATGCTTGACGTTATGATACCGACATTTGACAGAACTTTCTTTCAGTACTATGGCGTTTTTTACTGCTATTTTCAACAGGGGCTCAATTTATCTACGAGGCATTGTGACAATATCTATGGGACAAAAATAATGAGCAGCAACATTCGTGTATTTTGGACGAGTTAGCCGGTTAATATTTAACATGCCTTGGACAACGCCAAGCTGATTCATGTGCCGTTAGCTTCGCTACTGATTTATGAGCTTCAGTTTAGAAGATTAGCTTACCTGTCTGTACGCGAGGTATGCCTCCCATAAATATACTGTCCACGAAAACCCCAAAACAGCATAAAATATCTGTTTCTCCACAGGGAGGTCGAATATACTTTCAACCATCTTTACGCTGGTTTTGTCTACGTGGTTGGACCAGGAATGAGCGGTTCGACGGGCTACCAGTACCGTTAACGCTTCTTCGTGAGGACCCGAGTTTTTGCTAGCAGCTAACTGAATTAGCTTCCGCTCTACACACCAAAACACACAGCCACTTCACAGTTGGATAGAGGTAACAGTCCCCACGTCAAACTAGCCGGTGGCGACTAACACTGTGAACTCGGACAACCGCTGTATTCTTTTCCCATTCCTACATCAGGCTCAGTCAGCTAATGTCATTCCATTCAATCGGGGAAGCCCACCAAACCAATTGGTCAAGTAAGCGTCACAGCTTTTCCTGCCCGACTGGGAACGGCCACCTACACAGGGGTTCCGCCGTGTCCTGTAATGTGCATGTCAACGGACTTTCGGCGCACTACCGCCACCTACTGGCCGGGGGTAACCATCTAGATCTTTTTCTGGTGATATGATACGAAGTTTTACATCATATGTTACATTGCATTTGACAAAAACTGAATATTGTATTTGAGTAATGAATTACTGGGGGTACCTGACGTTAACCCCCCCCCCCCATGACATTGATGTAAGTTTTAAGCAGGCGTTAGGAGATTATCAGTTTTCAGTGGGTGTTTAATTGCAAAACCTTCGAATTGTTATCAATTACCAGATTCATCTTCTCGATACTTGGATTGTTAATTAATAATAACATTAAAAATCAAATCTTTGACGATCTTGTGAAACATGATCCTTCTCTTTCCACATCTCCCCAGTTTCAATTTGTTTTTTGATGAAATGAAGAATCGTTACGCAAACGACAGTAATTTCTAAATCTAGACTTACGCTTATCCTTCAATCCAATGTCCTTTTATCAACTCATATCTAATCCTACAAATTTCTAAACACATTCCAAACACAAACATGACAACCCTTACCACTGAAAGCTCTTTGCAGTTTTGCGAGAATGGATGATCTACTGCATGCAATAACTCACAGAAAAACAGCAGCATCATTCTGATCTACCAGTAACTATCCATAAATAAATCAGTTATCTTAGGGCTTTTAAGTTCATTTCCACATTTATTTTATAAGAAAATGTTACATACATGTATACAACCTCTCTCCACTTTGATCCCCACACTGAAGTCATATAAACCAAGGTGAAAAATAACCCATCAAATTATTCAAGAAGTTTGTAGGAAGGTAATGTTTTTCAGTCACATTTTCACACAAGTGAAAAGGTCTTGCAATGCGCTACTGACCATTTCTAACAATCTGAAAATCTGTACAGATATCTTAAAGAAGTACAATATATACACTTGGAGCTCTGATTTAACGTAACAGCTAAAAAAAAATTGCGAAAATGGTACGCACTGTTTATGCGTTATTTCAATGGCAATTTATGCAACTTGGGTTTGGTAACTTAAGTAAAAAAAAAAAAAAACCTACTATCATTTTGGGTAGAAAAAAATACTAGAATTAGAATTTTTTTCTTTTTTTGAAAATACAAAGACTTTTTCTATAGCCGCAAGTTGTAAAAAGTGCTGAGTTTAACTTAGCTTCCAAGAAGCAGTTCACTGCTGGACTCTGATGGAAAGAGGTCTGGCAGGGCGGTGGTGCACACAGGTCTCCCCAAGACCACCACAGGTCTGAGGTACTGGAGCTGCTTGATGGCCAGATCCCCACAATCAGCCAGGGCTTTGTCCAGGATGCACTTCAAGTTTTGTACAGATGTGAAGTCCCCAGTCAGAGCATGGGGCTTCAGCAGAGAGGAATGAATGCGTCTGCCACGAGTAAGAGAGACACCCAGCAGGTTGTTCTCCTTTACCGAGCAACTGCATCTGAATGAATCTCTTCGTTTCACTGACACTATACTTTTGTCTTTTGGGGAAGTATCTTTTATAAACTTCAGAAAAGAGGACTCAAAGCCTATTGGCTTGTATGCAGCAATGTCAAAAGAATGTGGGGAAGAGCCATGAGGCTGAGATTCTTTCAAGTTGAAAGGCGGATCAGACAGTTCATTTTTCCGTTTCAGTGGCTGTCGAACAGGCACGGGCAAGAGAGTAGAACCATTCAATTTTATACCATCTCTATTATTTGACATGTCCTGGAAGCCCTCTTCAGTAGTAAAAAGCAGAGAGCACGGTGGTGAAAGGTCAATAGTGAGGGGACGAAGAAGAGGCTTTATCTTATCCAAACTCAGTTTCTCTTCATGCTTAAGACTGTTTTGCGTGGCTACAGCGGCGTCTTCTACATGGCCGCCAGTGCCTGGCTCTCCATACAACACATCGTCTGCACCGACAAGGACACCATTCCGTTCAACAGGTGATGGTTCCCCCCCTTCACTTCCCCCAGGAAACCCCAACGGATCCTGGGTATCCTCTTCCTGTATGTCTGCCTTGATACAGTGCAGGCTCATGTGTGTAGGTTGCCCCCCTGTGTTTTCTGATTCCGCCTGATACTCCATTTTGCGCACCCCATTGGGGACACCGGTTCCTGTGACAGTTTGCCTGGCTGACTTCCTCTGAATCAGCTCCTCGAGCTGCTCGGCATTTAAAATGAGCTTGTCGCTATTTTTCGTAAGATCATCTCCACGCATACGGTGAACCTTGTTGTAGTGGCGATGCAGGCTCCGTGTGTACATGACAACAGAATCACAGTCCTGAACCATGCACGGGTAGGCTACTCGCAGACAACGGTCTTGGCACATCTGTAAAGCTTCTTCATAAGATCTGAAGATAAAGCGACTATAAGAATACCTTTTCTCCTTTTTTCTTCCAGATGTTTCCTTCTTCACAAGATCCTTTTCACCACTGTCCGCTGTCCGTTGTACATCCACCTCGGGCTTTGGACTCTGTGTGACTGGGGAACCTAGTTCTTCTTTATGGGGATTCTGTGGTGTGACTATTAGCTTCTTTTGGCACCCAGTAATTGACTTTTTGTGAGTACTCTGTAAACGTACCACCAGTGAATCGTAGTACTCACAGTGATTGTACAGTGAGTGTTTTTTGAGTGCTTCATCATGGGTAAAAACCTTAGTGCAGCCCTCATACTTGCATCTGATCAGCTCAGGCGGCTGCGAGTGGGAATCTCGAGTGTGACGGACTAGGCTACTTTTAAGATGGTAGGAGGCATTGCAGTTTGCAAAGTGACATCTGTATTGTGGTTGAGGTTCATCGGTGACTGGGAGCGGCCTCTTCTTGGCTGGCTCTTTCTTGACTTCTGGGCTTTGATGCACATCAAAATCTTTTTCCAGCAACAGCTGAGAGCGATTGTAATGGTGGATTAACTGAAGGTGGCGCACAAGTCCTCCCTGGGTTGAGAAGGCTGCGTCACAGTTTTTTGCTACACAATGAAAAGGTTTACTGAATTTATCTAATATATAACAGAGGTTACCTTTGGCTACCATGCGTCTTGTCGTGCGGACCTGTTGTGGGGTCCCGTCCTCACTCTCGTCCTTTTGCTCGCTGTCCGTCTCTCTTTCCTCCGCTTTGTCTGCCCCTTCTTCGGATGGAGACTGATTGTCAACAGTTGGTCCATTTTCACTTATCGTGGGAACTTTTTTTTTTTCCTGCTGGCTTTGCAATTTGGGTATTTCTTTCTTCTTCACTTTCAGAGCGAGATTTGTCAAGTGCTGAGGCGAATACTTTGCAGGATTTGTGGTTTTGCTGCCCTCATACCGGGTCGACCCACAACTAACTTTATCCACCAAGGATGCACTGAGGTTATGTATCTGAATATAGTGGGCCTTCAACACGTGTTTTTCTCTGTGACTTTTGGAACACAGCTGGCACTTATAAGGCTTAAAAGATGTGTTTTTCAAAGATGTCAACCTTTTGGCCTGTTCAACTGTGCGGCCATGCTTGGTGTGATAGTGGCGTAATAGGCTATAGCTCTGTGCAGTCCGAAAGCCACAACCTTTCATCTCACATATGTAGGGCTTAGCGGTGGCTAATGATTCTGCTCCACCTTCTGCTTCGAACGTTGCTGGGGTGTTTTCAGGCACAAAGTTCACGTTCTCCTCAGGGAGGTATGGGGGCCTCTTTGAGAGCAAAACCGGGGTCTCTGCAGTGATTGCCTGATGTAGGGATACTTGTAGTGTATCTGATTCTTGGGTGGGCTGATCTGACTCGTTTGGCGTGATGTTAGGGGATGAAGAACTGAGGTCCAATTTACTGAACGCGACAAGAACTTCCATAAGAGCATCCTTGTTTGCTGGGCTTGAGGGGTCGGTCTTAATGTTTTTGGAAGTTGTGGCTGCGTCACTTTCTTTTACAGCCTCCACATGCTGGATCTCAGCTGAGGACTCATTTGTTCCCTTTTCTTCATCTATCTCGCTTTCAGTTTTTATCCCTTTGGACTTTGAGCCCTGTTCCTTGTCATGTTTATGTTCTTTGTTTTCAATTTTAAGGTGTTCAGGGTGAGCACATTTTAGATGCCTCTGGACATCCCTGGCTCTGGAAAAGGTCATTCCACATTTCTCAAAACCACAAGTGAATTTGCTTCCATCGAAACACACTGCCACCAGGGTCATTGTTGCTTTGGGCTCCTTGTTGTCAGACATTTGCAAAGAAGTAGTGCAACTTCCCAGAGGAGTGTTTGGGAAATCACCATTTACAGGCTCTTCTTTCACATTTGATTTGTTCCGTGTCCCTTCTAAAAGAGTCTTAAAGAGCTTCTGCTTTGCCTTCCTCTGGCTCTCAAATTCCTCTTCGGAGAAGGTAATGTTGTGTGTTGATAAATGCTCTAGAAATTCCTTTTTGGAAAAATAGTATTTTCTACATTCAGGGCTGGGGCAGGTGAATGCTGCATCCCTGAAGTGTTGGGCCTCATGGTGATAAATTTGTCCCAAGTCTGAGTAAGTGACATAACAGCCTGTGAGCTCACACTGATAGTTGAGTTGATAACCATGCGTCTGTTTGTGCGTCACAAGTTCATTTGAAGTGCTAAATTTGGCACCACAGCCTATGACAACACATGTGTAAGGATGATCACCATAATGAACTCTTCTGTGTTTACGATGATGGTAAGCGGAGACAAAATGGCGTCTGCAAAAGACACACTTCTCACGCTTGTCTCGCATCTGATGAAAATGTTTCACATTCTCATCACCTTTATGGTCTGATTTTAAGTGAACATATAAATACTTTGAATGTTTAAATACCCTGGTGCATCCTGTTCCTGGACAGGGATACTCATCCCGGTTCTGCAGGTTGAAGTGTTGGCCAATGTATTCAAATGTTATGTGTTCGTCATCGTCCAGATGCTTCTCTTTCACAGTCTGTGCTTGCTGCACAATGTGGTCCAACACATCTGGATCATGAGTGGATTTGTAATACAGCATTAAGGAGGGGTCCACAGTGATTTCACCTGGTTCTATCTCATCATCCTCGTCCACCTGCTCCTGCAAATTCTCTGTCTTTATTTCGTTTATGTTCAGGTGCATTTCAGGTGAGATGTGTTGTTTCATGTGGGGAACAAGGTCCTTTCTGCTTTTAAACTTCTCTAGGCAAACTGGGCAGGGGTGACTACCGTCCACTGCATGTCTTTTGGAGTGGTGCACAATTTGGGTGTCAGAAAATGACCTCTTACAAATCTGGCAGCAGAACTTGTTCCTCTTTGTCTCTGGTTCTCCACAAGGTTCTGATAAGTTCAAGGGTCGCTTCTTGTTTTGATGCTCATGGCCACCAACAGATAAACTGTGTCTGTGATCAGATTCTACTTTTACTGTTATTCCTTGCACCTCAAGCTGTTTACATCCCTCTTGCTTATCTACATCTTCCTCTTCACATTCCCCTTCTGACTCTGGCCTCAATCCTAGAAGGGAAACGCAGTGATACTTGAGAGTTTTCCAGTCCCAGAATTCAGGGTCAAAAGGCCAGTGTGCTTTCAGTGCTAGTAGTAATTCACAGCGTAGGGAGTTAGGAATAACTTCGTTTTCTTGATCGTATTTCTGGTCGGGGCGTGAGTAGATTTCTTCAAGGCAGCTAAAGAACTGCTGGCTTGGACCCAGCAGGAACTCTGTGAGAAGACAGGCACGCAATACTTCAAGATCGTTTGGGAGAAGGCAGGACACCGTCTTACAGACAGAGATCCTTGATTCTGAGTCATCCTGCTTTGGTAGTTGGAGGGCCTTGACACACAGCTCCACTGAAGCAGCAGTCCCCAGCTCCTCTGCCTGAAACACCAGTGAGATAACTTGAGAAGAAGTACAACAACAGTATTTTCTTTTACGATGTGTTAAGAGAAATTTTAAAATCATCCAATAAAACACGACCATTACATACTGAAAATATAGCATTCAGAAGTGTTTGTAACATGACAATAGCCAAGAATTTACAAGTTACTTGCAACATAAACAATCTAAATGAGTAAATAACCATTGTCAAGATTATTGCCACCAGACTTATTCAAAGTGACATGTGGACAGGATCTGTTTTCAAAAAACCTGTCTTTTGGTTGCCATAGCTCTTTCTCCTCCTCTCTGCATCTTCGCGATTGAAAAGTTGGATTATATAACCAATACACTGCTAAAAATCTCGAATGAAAAAGGGACGGAACAGTCGCTGAAGCTCACCTCTGTCTGAATTACACGGACCAGGTAAAGCAAGTGATGTACAGTTTTGGCAATGGCACCCAACTGAAGGCATCGTTCGAGAAGAGACACCAGAGATGGGTCGATCTTCCTCTGAAGTTTACTCCACAGTAAAGTCAACTCCCTTTGAAGAAAATCCAAGAGAATAAATATTCTTTTGATGAGTTGTTGATTTATTTGATTTCTTGACTGACATTAAAGCAAACATCCTCACATCATCAGAGAACTCACCAGGAGCAGTAATTGCTTTGCTGCTGAAGCTGCTGGGTCAGGAAGGTTGTGCACAAGATGAACCCTGTATTCTCCTCACCTTCAGTCTCCAAGTTACAAGTGATTTCCAGCACATCCTTACAGTCGAGTCTGGAAATCTATGCAGAAAGGAAATATAACAACTCCTAAGAGGATGTTTACAAACAATGGAGGGATCTTAGTGCTGTTTCACCATTGAAAAAAAAAGACAAAACACAATATTTAATTTCTTTCAAACGCCAACTGTTATTCCATTGAGTAAGGGCGTTTTTTTACCCATTTCTCTCTCACACACGCGCATATGCACACACACACTTTGAAACTTATTTCACAATTACATATCAATTCCACTCACAAATGTGTATGTAGTGGAAATACATATTAATAACAAAATTGAAAATAATAACACATGAATTCGGCTGACTAAAAGCTGTCCTCCTATCTCCTGCAACGTCAAAACAAAGGCAACTGCGCTGTCAGAGAAGAATACATTTTTTACAATACAAGACATAAATGGAGTGTGTCATATGCAGCACAATTAGGAGTTTAATGATATTAACAACAACAACAAGGATTTTATTTCAAATAGTGGAGCTACAGAGTGGATTCCAGTCACTGCATCACAGCTAAATGGCTGCAATAAAAGGAGCTTATTATCCAGAACATAAATGTTAGGACAGTCAGTGCTACAAATGGGATGCAAATGACAGTTCCTTTTCATGGTCAAAGTATTCTGGCAGCTCTTTATTTTTGCTCCTGCATGATTTAAGCTTTGGAAGATCAAAGTCAATCACTATGTTTTAGATAAAAACTGTATTTAAGAAATGTCAAAATGTGTTTGAAAGGGTTACGATCCTGATGAGTTATTACATGACCCCCCCCCCCACACACACACACACTTTATAACAGTAAGGAATAACAGAGAATACAATCAAGCTACATTTGAGCAGCTGTGAATGCATATCATTTAAAAAAGTGAATTTCCTGTGTCACTGACGGGTGAATGTCTCAGCCATCAGTGAAAGGATGTTACAGACAGCATGATGATGGTTATATGTCAAGCCTATCCAGTCCTTGAATGACATCAAGAACAGACTGGATTCAGCTAATAATACACTGAATGCCTGTAAAGTTGATGACTAGTTCAATATTTACAGATCAATAAACACTAACATCATCCATTTAAAAGCAGGTCACAAAATGCAAAGAAACTCTCAAACGATGAAGGTTTTCTGAGTCTTCAGACTGTAATGCCAGTGAGCTCAATTTGTAATTGAGCTATAATTCCTATTTTTGGAGCAGGTGCAGGGATCTTTTATAAATAGGCACCTTTTATATTTTACAGGATAGGACTAACATATAAAATTAACCCAGTTTCAAGTCATCACTTTGATCTAGCCTGTGTGTGCTCACGAGTGAAAGCCAAGAAGAAAGAGGGCGCTTTATCCAGAGTCACAGGCTATGCCTGCTTCATCTCAGCACAACCCTAATTGAACACGGAGTAGCTGGGATCAGATGTCATCACCCCCATCCTACAGAGATCACCCACAAACTCTCCTCTTTTTGGCAATCGCTTATGAGCTGTTTCTATCTCATATGAAAAGGCTGTGCAAATACTTTCACAAGTGGGTGTGGGGTTCAGCTAAACTGTATTTAATAATGAGTTTCAACACTTGATGGGTTTTCATTGAGCTTGTGTGAAATCTGCAACCAGACTTAGACCTTGAGGAAAAGGTGTTCTCAGTCTGGTGACAGGCAAACTGTACTGTTCAAGCAAAATAAGAAAAATCACCTCCATGATGGCTTCTTCATTTGGCAGCAGATGACAGAGCAGGGAAACGTAAGTCTGACGAAACGTGGCTTGGTTGGAGATGGAGCTACATTCGGTGCAAGCTTTCGCCAACACAACAGCCTTGGCCAATTCGCCCATCTTTTCCAAATGCTTTACTCGCATCTCCATGAAGCCCTCTCCCTCCAAGCTGATATATGCGTCAACTAGAGACATAATTTTAAAAGAAAATATATTAGACCAGCTCACTTACCTGGACGAACGAGCCAATTATCAATAAAGCTCAGTGTGAATAGAACATCTCAGATTAAAAACAGAAACTAAATTTCAACCTTCTTCTGAGTTGGTTGGTTGGCCAGTGAGTAGGGCAGTGAGGACTGGATTGCTCCACGCTCCACCCTCTCCCGTGATCTGGAGTAACGCTTGGAGGTCTGTACTTCCATACTGTAATAAGGTGTCGTGGGCAAGCTGAAACGTACAAAAACAAACAAAAGAAAAAGCAACTTGTAAATGAATGCTTTAGACATGAGCGCACAGCTCAATTCTGCAAAAGCCAGACAAAGCCCTCTCTTCAATCTTTTTTTGTAGCTTCACACCTCTGCTTTATACATGAATTGCCTGATTAATTTAGGATTTCCATATTTATTGAATTACAGAGTAATTCAGCAATTACTTGATTGACCTGTAAAGCACCAGAAAACAGTCTGTATATTCTTTTGCAAACAAACCACAGAAGATGATGCAGCGGATGTCTGCTGCAGCTGAAAGCTATGTTGTATCGCACTATAAGATATTTCAGTGTAACTGTCGATTCCAATTTGACATGCAAAAATCAAATTGAAACTATAAAGAGAGTGATAAAGATTTTTACCATTTTAGGAACTGCCTTACATCAACGCTGCAACACTCTATTTTAATGCCATGGCAATGTCACACCTGTCATACTGTCTAACAAGCTGGGGATGAGCATCCAGTACTACTTTCAAACCTGCACAATCATGTGAAATCAAGCTGTTGAGACGCTTGACAAGAAACTAAATTCAGTTTCCGAAAAGCTGTCAAGAGACTGTGACACATGCAATTTATTGAATACTACCGTAAGTTAAAATCATAACAACAGAACCAAATATGTGAATATGTGACCCTTCTGTGTTACTTGTCAAGATGACCTGAAGTGTGATTTCCTCTGTGTCCCTTTACATGTTCAGTGTTGATGTCCTTGGAATTTATACGTATTACATTTGTTCACCAACTGTGGTTAATAATTAGCCAGTTGGCAAAAAATTGGGCAATTACAGAAATGTTCATTAATGTGCACTGTCCCTGGAACTCAAATCGATAAATAAACACGTTTAAGTAGATATAAACAGCAACAAGGACAAGCGTTATTATACTGTCAGTGATACATTTAGGTGTTTACATCACTGCTGTAGCTTTACTGAGTCCATATATTGCATCTTTGCGTTTCTATGTGAGATGATTTGCGTTGACCTACCTGGACAGAATGGTGGAATTGAAGCCAGGCTTCATATGGGATTTCATTTTCAGGAACTGACAGAAATAGTTCAAAACAGCTCCTGTACAACAGAAAAAAAGATAACCCTGAAATTTAGAAATGGTATTTCAAAATATGCAATGCTTTTGACCCAAAACATAAGAATGCCAGTTGCAGTGGAACGAATAGCCAACTCACAAATTCATTTTCAATGATAATACAGTTTCATCGTATCAAAGTCAAATTAGAACAGAATAAAATAAATGGGATTTCCGACTTTCGTGTTATTTGTAAAGCATTCAACTTTTTGGAATCTTTTTTTTTTTACGGTCCTTTTTTATTCAGTGATCAATCCGTCAATTCCGACTGAAAAAACAAAACCAAGTCTATTAGCTTTCCCCTTATAGTGCAGCGCAGTGAACTAAAGGAGAAAACCAGGTCATTCAAACAAAGCTGAGAAATACACTTTTAACCTGATAAAATAATAGTTGTTTTTGGGGGGTTTGATAAACAATTTTTTTTATTTAAGGTGATTTTTCAGTTGGACACCTTGTATAATCAATCTGCATAATGAAAAATTGTTACTAAGTTAAAAAAAAAAAGGAAATTAAAAAACTGAAAGGATGGACATCAATGTCATCTTATAGTGCCATTTTGTTTGGGTTCATTCTATGAGTCAAATAAGCATCATTTAACAGTGTTTAGATTGGCATTGGTTAAAATTGCTAAGAGTGTGACGGAACCATGAAAAATGTCAAATGGCATCAGTCAACATGATACTGATTGCAAACATAAACACAGCATTAAATTGTTAAAACAGTAATGCCAAAGGTTAGAGGGAAAGACACATCAAGTATGGTCATACATCCATTCATGGCACATTTGACGTGAATAAAACGTTCCATTACAAATTTATGCGGGCTTCACTCTGCCTCAATTACTACCAAGAATAAATGAATGAATAAATAAATAATTTGGAAAGCAAGGCTAGTGGACATTATCTCTATTTAATGGTGAAATTTTGCTGTATTATATTCTTTCTGGTTCGCTCTACCCTTTATCCAGTACTTGCTTTCTGAATATAGCTTATTGTTCACCTTACTTTCACTTATTTTACAATATCTTATAACTTTTTTATAATTTTTTAACCGCTGTCCACTGCTGCTGAAAAAAGTAATTCACTCCATCATGAAGCTATCACCCTAACCGCTGAATACAGCATTTTTTTTTGGCCTAATCACCAAACTGAGAGCAGGATTAATATACAGAGTTGTATATTACTTACTTCTGCAATCAAACTGCTAATTAGTAATACAACATATCCTTTAGGGAGGTAACAGAGTTTTCTGCCATTCCAAGATCCATCTATATACAACATCCATGAAGGAGGGCGCTCACTTGACAACCCGAAGGAAGCCATCGCTCACTTGAACCCCACAGAGTCTCATCAGTGCCTTAGGTATGCTTTTATCGAGGGATATCAACACCTAGTCCTACACAACAGATCTGATTCAAAATAAAGCGCTGTAAAGTAACTACATGACATAAATCTGTATTAATCGTATACAGAAACGGACTATCTCGGGGAATTAACTGTCTACTTGAGGATAGTTCACTTGGGAATTTGGAGAGTAGAGTAAGACTAAGTAATCTGAAACCAAATTGACAATTTGTCCATGTCTTATATATATCCATCCATCTTCCACTGCTCATCCGGAGTCGGGTCGTGGGGGCAGCAGCCGGAGCAGTGAGGCCGAGACCTCCCTGTCCCCCTCCCCATGGTCCAGCTCCTCTGGGGGGACCCCAAGGCGTTCCCAGGCCAGCCTGGAGACATAGTCTCTCCAGGGTGTCCTGGGTCTTCCCTGTGGTATCCTCCTAGATGGACATGCCCGGAATATCTCCCCTGGGAGGTGTCCAGGAGGCATCCTGACTAGATGCCCAAGCCATCTCATCGGACTCCTCTCTATACGGAGGTGCAGCAGCAATACTTCGAGCTTCCCTGGACGACTGAACCTCTCACCCTATCTCCAAGGGAGAGTCCGCAAACGCTACACCGATCCACCTGTTGATCTCCCCCTCCATCCTTCCCTCCAAGACCCCAAGATACTTTAACTCCTCCACTTGGGGCAGGACCTCTTCTCCGACCCGGAGTGGGCATTCCATGGTGCTCAACCATGTTTCTGGTTGAGCACTGTGGTCTCGGAAAGGGAGGTGCTACTTCACACTCAGCTGCAAACTGTGTACCAGTGAGAGCTGGAGATCATGGCCTGATGAAGCCAACAGAACCACATCATTTGCAAAAAGCAGCCTTGATCCTGCAGCCACCAAATCGGATCGCCTCGACAGCCCTGCCGAGGCTCCCCACCAGAAACGGGCTCAACTTACAACCAGCAATGCAGACCAAGCTCCGGCATCAATCATACAGGGATCAAACAGCCCGTATGACGGAGTTCGGTACCCCATACTCCCGGAGCACCCTCCACAGGGCTCTCAGAGGGACACAGTCAAAAGTCTTCTCCAGATCCACAAAATACATGCAGACTGGTTGGATAAACTCCCATGCCCCCTCGAGGACCCTGCCGAGGGTATAGAGCTGGTCCACCGTTACACGGCCAGGATGATAACAACAATTGTGTTACAGGTTAATAAAAAGCAAAGGAGTGACGGTCTGAAATATTGTGGCATAAAGGGGTTATTCCTTATAAACAAATTCCAACAGTGTAACTGGAGGTGCTAATAAGAACATTGGTCCCCTGGAGCTGTCTTACACTTTGGAAAGTATATTTTGAGAGATTTGAGGAAATTCAAAAGTTATTTCTTATGCTAAGTTACTCTAAGACAGATGATCACCAAGGAGAAATGACTCACATACAGTCAATTGAGTAGAGAACCTGGCACTAAGCTAAAAAAGACTACAAGTTTGTATGTTTAAGTTAACACTTTTAAAAGAGTCCCTCAAGGAGGCGTCCAACCAAACCTAGCAAGGTCGTTAGTGCCTTAGTTTCACTAACACATCACTTCCTGAAAGTCTCCTGAACCACTTTTTGATTTGTACTTTTTAATCATCATCCACATCAAATAATTTGACTGACACACTGGACAATTCTTTAACATAGATCAGGGGAGTACCTCTGGGAACTCTCATTAATGCGGTTTAGAGTTAGTTAAAAGAAAGGTTGAGGAAGAGAGGTGATACTGCGACCAGTGTGAAAAAGATGACAGGGCAGTACAGAAGAAAAGTTTCACACAATTGTGATAGAATTTGGAAAAATTGTGTTTCAAATGAGTTTGCTGTTAATAAAGATGTAAGGAAATTCGGAAAGAATTGCTAGAATAATGGCCAGAAAGACACAAGTATGCAAAGGACATCAGGGATTTGTTCAGCATGGTGGAGAATCTGCTGCACACTTTGGAGATGATCAAGAGGAACTCTACTCTATGTTTGTGTTTACTGGATCACTGCAGTGAAGACAGATCCTATTATTTGTTGTCTGTTATGCCTATAACATTTAGGATTATTATAAGGAACACACAATTTATATTATTAACACAGGATATATTTTTACATACATACATGTATATCATATATTAACATATTATTATTATTGTGTTTTTCTTTTGATTATTGATTCATGAATTTTTGGATTCATGAATGAATGAATTATTTCTTGTTTCACTGTGTCCGACTCCCATTTGTTCTTGTTTATACTGCATTTTTGATGCAAAGTGGTTTATTCATATCTATAATAATTACCTTTCATTACTACACCAAATGCTGTGAACCTCATTGAGGAAGAGAAATATAAAGAATTCACTATGACTCTGTGAGGACAGACTTTTCCTATGCAGCCAGTCACTGTCCTCCTCCATCTTGCATGGATCAACCGATGACAACAGTGGTAGTTGAGTTGTGGAGCAAGTCGGAAAATATAGACAAGTCAAAATTTGAATAGATGAGTGGATGACATCTGGATACAAAGGAAATTCCTAGCTCTGCCTGTAGTAGGTCTTTGTTGCTTAGTGATTAGAAAAGGGGCTTGCAATTATGCTTTGCAAGTTTTTTAACAAAATGGTGGCGGCTCAAACTAGGGGCTATAGGGATAAAAGCAGTCAACAACTGATACCTTGTTCTTTCAGTGTTTAAAATCCAGTACCCTTTTGTTGCAATTAATGTCCTAGTGCATGGACAATGCTGGCACTTTTCCTTTCCAAATTACTACATGCCTGTGCCCGGAGTGAATCATGCTGATAACCAACAGCTAAGGAGGCTGTAAGAAGTATACATTCAGTCTGGGTGAAAGAGCTCAAGTGTGTTAAGACAAAATATTGTCTTCACAACCTTATTCAACAAAGCGAACTTTACAACTTGCAGAGACTCCGTGAAGCATTACAAGTTGTAGCATTTTACTGGCTTACAATAAAAAACTGAAATTACTACATCCAATCTACCCATAAAGCATTCTAATTAGATAAATAATTCACAAAGTACATTCGCCAATAACTGAATTGATTACAGTCCATATTTCAATCTGAAATAAGTATGATTAACATTAAGGCTTGTTCACTGACGAAAACTTGACAAGTCTTTGTGGCTACAGAGTACTTTAATGAGCCTCGCAATTCTAGTCACACTGAAACAACAAAATACATTACAGTTGCTAATAACTTAACAAAATAAAGAGAATGCAAAAAATGGGGAGTCATTCAGATTGTCCATCAATTACTCTCTCAATTGTTATAAAAAGTAAGATTAAGCTTTACTATAAAATGAGTCACTTTTCAAATAATGCAAATCAAACTGCAGTATCACAGTTGGAATTAAGTGTCTGAGGTTTTCCTTTTTTTTTCATTCCTCTAAAATATTATTCCAAATGAGTGTTAGTCTAAGTGCTATTTAATAATTACTTGTGAGTGTGGTTTGTGATTCATCTTTCATGTAATTTCAAGTTGTCTGATATATCAAGTGTTGAAAAAGGTAACTGATCATTGACCAGCTGTTCATGTTCCCATTTCGATCGCAATACATTGCTGGTGAGTTTTCTAAGAATCTAAAATATGGTTTCAGCCAATTGCCCTGCTGTTTGGGTAGTTTATTGTTGTTTTTTTTTCCACATTGGAGATAAAAGAATCAAAAAAGCAATACTAGGCAGGTCAGGCCAGCCTTGCCTTCAATACACTGGTGGAAAACCTGTTTGGGTATGCAGTGCAGTGAGAACACCATGACTGGTTATTTTAATTTAGATATTTGTCATTACTTACAAAGCTAGTCTCTTCAAAACAAGAGCCACTCTGTCAGACTCTGCCGTGAGGTGGGACCGTGCTGCAGCAAAGCAGTTTATGGACAAGCAGTAGACTTCCAGAAGAGGCAAACCATGGTCCATGGAGTTCCTGCTTCCAGCATAGTGCATCAGTGCCTGTATACACATGATAAAAAATAAACAGAACACAAATATTAACAAAGAACTGCATTAGGCACATGAGAAGAAGGTGTCCTGATACACAGGGGCTGAACACCTGCGGCAGCCACCTGTCTATATATCTAACTGTTCCCAGTTGACACCATCTGGTGTAAAGTGTTCCTGATTGGCTCCAAGGGACCTGATATGACATATAAACAGCTAGGTACCCCCCATACAGATTACTGTACATAGAAATTAAACAGAATACTCTAGTTTCTGCAATGTAATCGCTGCAAATAAATCCAATTCAGTGTTCTCTGTTTTCCTAGCGTTCAATGTGAAGGACATTTTTGTAAATATGGCTTTATCGATCAGAAAGGCGATGACAATCGGCATTCTACAATCTAAAATGGGTGTCCCACTTATCTAATTAGCAGGTGTACACATTCATTCGACATCGCACTGTCAACTCTAGAGACCTGTTTGCCAGACAGCAGACACCTTGGTGGTTTGTGTCGGGGTCTACAGAGGCGATGGGATTATTCCCATCAGTCTAAATATACAGCACCGTCTCAAGTTAGAGCCACAAATAAGATCTCAACCCTTGAGAACAGACAGGGAACTGATCTATTTCGAGAAGAAACAAAAAGTCAACAGGAGTAGTTACGTTATAGTATGAGACAAAAACTAATCTCACCCAAAGACAATAATAAGAGATTCAACATGTATCAAGAGACCACTAAACCATAAGTTACATTGTCATAAACAGATTGGCCGTTGCAACCACTGCTTGTCTGTGTGCAATCTAATCCAAGCTTGACTCTAATATAGGAAATGGCACAATGTTTTCTAAAATACTTGTTAAAACAACTATGCAGGGATGATAAGCCTGTCACAAATGTGTGTTAAGCAGCTCTTCAAATAGAGAGGGAAATATGTGTAACGGTGTCACTTTGAAAATGAAGAAGTAAAAAATGTTTGTCATGATTGTATGTTATTCTTTTATGTTTCATGAGTCAACAACAATGGGGAGAGGTTTTAAATTGAAATTGGAAACCAGTCATATTAACGTTATTTACCTATACATTTGTTGACCATATATTTTTGTCATTGGAACTGAATGGTACTGAACATTGAGAACCCATAGAAGAACTGGGGTTCGGGTTCCGTCGCAACAAGCGATACTAAAGAGTATGGAAGCCCACAGGAAGGCATTGCACTGGCTATAACACCAAAATATTGTAGAAAATAAATACAAATATTGCGCGAAACCGCCTCTCCCCGCACACATGTACGCGCAGTATCACGCCAGTAACAACTATAATCCGGTGTCGGTTCGTAATTAGCATGAATCGCTTAAAACGAATAGCTTACGACCCGAGACAGCGTTACATCGCTCAGCTGACATGGTACACACATACTTGTCATTAGGACAGTTGACTGTGAGTTAAGGTATTTCCGAGTAAAATCGCACGAAGATTTGACAGAATGCCCATTACGGGATTAACCTCGCAAAAAAAAAAAACACAAAACCTAACCGGGGGCTAACGGACCAACCACCGTCATGTTATCCCGCGAGCTCCGAGAAAAACAATCCTGGGTGAGCTGGGATAAGGCTAATGGTAGCGTCAATGTTGAACGTACACATTACCTGACAGAAGTTGTCGCAGTACTCAGTGGAAGATGCTACCGATATGTCTTGCTGCCTGAGAACGTCCTCGAAGGCTCTCAACGTGGCCAGCAATGTTTCCATTGCAACCAGGGTGTCCTCGGCTGTATCCAGGCCCCGGTCGTTCCATTCGTGCTCTGGTTCGACATTATTCTCCGCCATCTTCCTTCTCCTCCACGGCGCGTATGCAGTGCAGTCTGACGTCGCCTTCAAGTGCTGTCGGAATATATAAACATGACAGTTGAACTTCGCCCGAAACACCAGGCGCCCTGTTGTTGTGTGAGATCAAAAGTTACGTTATGTGGAGTATGTCTGTGAGTTAAAACATGCTATATCACCCACAATATATTTTTGTCAAGGCTCCCCCCTCTGCACGGTTCGATCCCTGACAATTAATACCCCTCGTATCGTATGATGAGCATGTCTGATTATTTGCACGGCAAATCACTCAAAATAACTGAGAAATCCGACAATTACAAGATCACGGCAACTCAAAAAAGTAAGTTCACATGTCCTGCAAAACTTTTCGAATACGAATATTTAAAATTTGACTTGATTTCATTTGAATAAATAAATTGATTGCTTTGTAAATAATGTGCGGGTTTCGCTATTTGATCATATAGGTAATTCTTGTAAGTTTTGGCGTGATACTATCAACGTTCTACGTGTGTCATTTGATTACAGACGTATGGCGCTCCCTACAGGAGAGCAGGAGTTTAACCACTTTTCGAGACCCGGAAGTAGTTCGGCCTTCCTCGGTCACACGTGTTTAAGGTAAGCAAACACGAAACAAACGACATATCCTCTCTTTAACTGCTGAGAAGAAATTCGTTTATCAGTCGCCTTCTTGAGCGTTATCGTTAAACAAAATATAGACTATCTAACATCTCATGAAGTGTAGGTCGCAACTTACAATGAGCTGTTAATGCTGTATACCCCGATTTCCTTTTCTACCGTTCACAAGGTCTTGTCGTGAAACACGAATTCGACATCTTTTATAGTCACGCTTTTTAATCCCTCTGTTCATGTTGACATTAAGGTCCGACGGCCAACAATGGGTAAATCCAAGCAAGTGGGAAACCACAAGAGCGACAAGAAAAAGAACATCCGGAAGACATGGAAGACCAAGCGCAGGACGAAAGACCTGGATCAGATCCACTCGGACATGAAGCCTGAGACAGCCGCCAAGCTTCTCAATCAGGATGTGGATTACGATGAGACAGGCTGTGCTCAGCATTACTGTTTACACTGCGCGTAAGTCCTGAAGATTGTCCTGGTCGTGATGAAACAACACAATTCAGGGATTCTCATTTGACCAATGGCATTTTTTTTTGTCCGATAACAGTAGAAGGGAGACATTTAAAAAGTGAATTTCACCATAATCAGAAGCCTTATAGTAACATTTTCTAATGTCTGCTTTGTTAAGGAAAGTAATGTCTAAGATACAAAGCTGACTGCAGCTTCAGTTTCACCTGTATTTATCCCTATGGCCTTTGAATGACCTTTGCGCTTTTCATTTAAATTGAAGACATCACCCGTGATTGACCCTTGATATCAATGTTTCTAGTGATATGAAAATATCTTTTCTTCTTTTAAATCGTCAGGCAGATTCTTGCCAGTTTCCGACAACTGCTGCGTTTTAGTTGTTTATCTGTTGTTTTCAGGATTTTTTTTTTTTTGCTAATTTTTCGGTAATATTTGTATATTGACGTATATTGAAGTTTTGCACATTAATAGACTCAGTAGCATAAAAAAAGACTTAACTAGACTTCATCTGTATTAGAATGTAAAAGATAACATAGCAGTATAAGACTGACTTCATGTCACAGTCATACAATGTTTGATATGCAATGACTGGCCCTTGTTGACATCCATGGTCTGCTTATTATACTTATACTGGTACTTTTTATCTTACAGGAGGTATTTTGTGGACATGAGATCTTTGAAAGAGCACTTCAAGACCAAAGTGCATAAAAAACGGTAAGGCATTCAAAAACTCACCATCATGTAAAATACATTTAACAATACAGATTTGATAGTGTGAGTTTGCCTTTCTTCCTTGAACCAGGTTGAAGCAGCTCAGGGAAGAACCATACACCCAAGCAGAAGCGGAGCGAGCTGCCGGTATGGGCTCTTACATCCCTCCAAAAACCATAGAAGTGAAGACGCAGCCAATTGAAGAGGACATGGCCTGAGAACCTCTCATGTTCATTTACCATCAGTTTTATGGACTTATAAAGAGAAATATCAACAGGTAGCCTGTTTTGTTTCTCTTGATGTCACCATAAATTTATTGTGATAGGTAACATTTGTGTTGCAGCAAACATTTTATAGCTACTAACCGTCAGGTACAGGAATGCCTTACCTATCAGAGGTAATGTAGTACAGTGATGCTTATGTAAATACGAATTGTGTTCACAACAGTGAGGAATGCAAATAAAATATTGAAACAGTCCCATTGCATTCATGTCTCTTTTACACTACGTTTGCTGTGTCTGATTTGCATTGTTGCTACACAAGCAAGGCATCTGTTAACCTTCTCCAGGCAGATGTTGCAGATTTGCGACAGCCAAATATCAGATTTTTCCTGCAACTACAACTTAATTTGAGCCTGAGAGGGTTAACAGAAATATTAAATTGAACAATATGCATTGAAGTGCTATAACCTGATAAATGAACAATCGAATTGTCACAACTTCTTTTATTTTAAGTGTGTGTCCCAACCTGCAAGTGAATAGACATTATTAGTGCAACCCCCAACTCTCTTTTTGAGGCCGAAATGAATTGCAAATATGACGTTAACGACCAGACTTGGGTTGGATCAAAATAAGATCCCGCTTTCTGACCAGTGAAGTTTAATAAAATATTTTTTTCTTGTTAATTTATACTACTCCATAAATCTGGATGATATTAATTTTACAGGTATGATATGTTATGCACTTCTCGCAGAGGAACATGTAATTTAAAGTTTGTGAGCACATTCCACAGAAAGAGCCCTGCCCCTTTTAAGAGTAGGTTTACAAAATTGCACTTACACTTCCAATCTCATTCCTGTTATCTCCTTCAAAATAAAACACCATAAATTGCCCTGAACAACTACGAAGCGGGGAATTCCACATTGTATCGTAATACCAAGAGAAGTAAAACTCGAAATGTACACTTCATTCTCAAAAATTGGTAAATAGATTACTCTGAATGTGTGTGTAAGTGAATGGTTGTTTTTCTGTACGTGGCCCTGCAATTGGCTGGCGACCAGTCCAGTGTGTATCTCTCGCCCGATGACAGCTGGGATAGACTCCAACTGTACTAGAGCACTGTGCACGAAAAGTGGCAGAAGATGGATGGATGGCTGGATGGATATAGACTCGCCTCTACTATCGGAGTAAAGTTAAACGTGAAGGAGTAGAATAACGCTATTGCGCTTTTATTTTTGGCGATAAAACACCTCACATCCGGTTTACGCGACCGCATAATCGCTACCTTGACAGTTTTTTTTTACTGCCTCCATATGACTGCATGAGATGTGGGAAATAAGAAATCCGTGCTGCTGACGATCCCCGTCACAGATCCGGCTCCCGGAGGACCGGGGAGCAAACGGCGGAAACGGCGGCCTGTCCGGATCACTTTAAGGGACCCGTTCGCGTCGAGCGAGGGTCGTCGAGGCTGAGCGTCCGTCCGTGGACACCGCTGCGGCGGCGGGAGGCGGGGATGGCCGCGGACGTGGATAAAAGGCTGCCGGAGAATGAGAGCAGACATCGGTTGCAGGACGCGGGACCGGTCCCGGGACATCGGGCCCCCGGGCGGCTCTGGACCCTGCTGCTGCTCGTTTCGGCCCCCCTTCTGGCTTTTGGTTTCAAGTGCTACCAAGATGCCCAACTCGTCAGGCGTCATGTGAGTTCCGCACCTAAAAATATCACTCCCCTGGAAACCAGACGGATCCCAAAGTTTCTTTCGGGGTTTATTAAAAAAAAACAGGAAGAAAAATGATGTCATGCATGCGTTATTTAAGTTCGAATTGGTTTAAAAAAATCCAAACAGCCATGAACATTCGTGAAGAGCTTGCAGTGACCTTTTTGTCACTACACACACACACATACACACACACACACACACACACACGCACACACCCTGGTCGTGCTGATGTGTGGTTACATGTCAGGAATCACCACATCCGTTCCTCCCCAGGAGGGTGGGTCTGCTTTGTCCGGCTCATCTGGCTCCTCAGAGGGTCCTGCAGCTCCCTGCCCCCTCCGCCTCCATTGGAGAAGTGCTGGGAGGCACGCATCTGTGTGTGAGAGCACCCTGGCTCTAGAGAGAGTGTGTGTGTGTGTGTGTGTGTGTGTGTGTGTGTGTGTGTGTGTGTGTGTGTGTGTGTGTGTGTGTGTGTGTGTCCTCTGGGCAGCTCCACACTGAGCTGCTGAGGCGTAAAACAGCATGGAATAATGGGCACTCTGGTGCACACCATGTGTGTTTTTCCAAGTCCAGCAGGCGCTTCCTTCATGGCTTTGCTGCATCGCCAACACTGACCAACAGCCAGGCATGTGAAATGCAAAGTCACTAACTCACCATGTGTCCGTCCAACAGGAGGAGAGCATCCGAACCCTGGGCGCCGAGGGGCTTTTTCTGTTTTCCTCGCTGGACACAGACCACGACCTCTATCTCAGTCCAGAGGAGTTCAAACCCATCGCTGAGAAACTCACAGGTACATCCCATCTCAGCAAATCCCAGCCCGAGATGTTCTCACTACCCGTAAAAACCTCCCCTCGCCCTCACAGGGATCACCCCCCCGGCGGATTTCGAGGAAGAGGTGACATCGGATCCCAACGGAGAGACTTTAACCATAGAGGCCAAAATGCAGCCCCTGCTGCTGGACTCCATGACTAAAAGCAAAGACGGTTTCCTCGGGGTGAGAAAGCCTTCCCCAGACTTCCCAATTCTGTCCGCATGTTTTTATTCAAAGCGACTCAGCATTTCATTTTTTTCCCATGTATTTTCCCATATCACAAAGATACTTGACTTAATTAACTGTGAGAATGTGCAAGGAAAAATAGAACGTTGATTAAATGTTCAAGATTTTTTTTTTCTATTTGCCTGGCCCTTTAAAAGACGTCATCCCTCTACTGATGTGTTGTCCGTCAGGTTTCTCACAGCTCCCTGAGGGGCCTGCGCTCATGGAGGAGCCCTGCGGCGCCTTCTGCTTCTTTCTCCGCCGGCCAGTTCAGGGTGTTCCTACCCCCGAAGAACAAGGGTGAGGTGGGAGACACGTGGTGGCTGATCCCCAGCGAGCTCAACATATTCACCGGTTACCTGCCCAACAACCGCTACCACCCTCCGGCCCCCAAGGGCAAAGAGGCGAGTCGAGACGTTCCCCGATTGTTTGCAACTCCTTATGAGTCTTTGGTGTAACGTCCATGTTCTGCCACAGGTCTTCATCCACACCTTGCTGAGCATGTTTCACCCGCGACCCTTCATCAAATCACGCTTTGCTCCTCAGGGCACGGTGGCCTGCATCCGTGCCAGCAACGACTTTTACTATGATATTGTGTTCAGGTACGAACTCTTGCCTTTTTTTCCCCATGCAAAGTACATTACCAAAATGTTTTGTTTAAAACAGAATGAACAGAGTAATTTCACCTCACCAACAAGTTACTCCCTTGTGTCATTTCTATATTTGCAAGCTCCACTTTTAAAGCTCCACTTTTTGTCTCACGGTTTCCTTTTTATGTGCAAGACACAGAAAGCATCACACTGCTGGAAAGACCGGGGAGTTTTTTCTAAGTAGACTTTTATTCAAACCACAGACTGGATACTATAAACAATAAGCATTTTGCTTAGCTGTTAGATTATGCAAGTGCTCCTGAAAATGTTCAGAATATTAAATAACGGAAATATAAAAAATGTTATTCACAACCTTGGAAAAGTCATTCATATAAGATGGTGAGGATAATTTTTTAATTTTTTTTTTAATATTAACAATTAATTTATTATCAGTCCAGTTTCTATCCATTTTCACCGCGACTGCTTGAAAGCAAAGGGAATTACAAAATGTGATGGAAAGTTAAAAAAAAAAAAAATTGAAGTAAATGTTTTCATCTTCGCAGAATTCATGCTGAGTTCCAGCTCAATGATGTTCCTGACTTTCCATTCTGGTTCACACCGGGACAATTCACCGGCAACATCATCTTGTCTAAAGACGGTGCTCACGTCCGCCATTTCCAGCTCTACGTCCCCAACGACAGGTGGATATTCATAAATAAATATTCATAAAGACGCTCCCAGCCAGCGCAGTACTCCGTGTTGTCCAGTGCCGCAGCTGTCATCCTCTGCTGCAGGTCTTTGAACGTGGACATGGAGTGGCTGTACGGGGCCAGCGAGAGCAGCAACATGGAAGTGGACATTGGATACCTGCCGCAGGTAGCTCCGCAGTCAGATGTTCGATAAATGCAATAATTTATATTTCCATTTCAAACGGTAATGTCCCATATTGCTTTCCAAATATTTAAACCAGGGACGGTGAATTCTTTTGTTAAATCAATGTACTTTTATAATCATTATTTACAATTTTCCTTGTTTTATTCTCATTTTGTGCATCACTAAACCTTCGAAATCACAAAACAATCAGCTAATTTTCCCCCCATATGTGATTTTTAGAAGTTGACTATATGTATGATGCCTTAACTTATCCACATCCAGTGTTTGCCATCTTTCCTCTTTCCCATGTTGTAATGTAACTGTTGAAATCCAGCCTTGAATTTGTGGGACTGTAAAAAACTGAGATGCGTGCACTTTTGTCCTCTGTAACAGTTTCCACAGTGACTGTAAAGGCCTCAGACGAATCCAAACCCACACAACTTTAGAAATCTCTGGTTGTGTATATATATTTTCACAAGTACTCTCTAGATAGTGTCACATCTCAAGTATGTTTGTGCCTCACTGAGTGTGTTTACATCCATACCAGTGTTCCTGGTTTTATGTTGCACGCCTGGGCAACACACACATACAGTGCATTTCATCAAAGCACTGTATGGGAAATAAATGACAACGATAGCAAATAGCCAATCAAATTACAAGAATAGAGGAAGAAGGAAAAGCAGCGTTCATTAGTTGGGGGATTTTGCGTGATAGAGATAAAATAGGAATGGAGACCCTGCTCTGTAAATATCTTGCAAGGGCTTTTCACAGTCAAGTTACAAACCCTGAGTGTTCCTAACTGGATCCAGAACCCTGGATCCTGGAGAAAAGATCCCCGGCATGACATCCGTTGTGAACTGGCACTATTTCCAGATTTCTGGCATACCGTGCAGCCGCTGTGTCGTGACTAGAATGGAATCCCGTCCGAGTCAGAATCCCATTTACTTATTTTCCCTGTTAAAGAATTGTGTTTGGCCTGCTGTCATTTGAAGCCATCCTTGTGTCCTGCAGTTGGAGCTGAAGTCCGCGGGCCCGTCCACTCCCGCCGTCGTCACTGACGAGGACGGCAACATCGTCGACAGCCCCGGTGGCGGCAGCGAGCCCATCCAGTTTATCTTTGAAGACATAAACTGGACATCGGAGATCCAGCAGAGAGAGGCAGTCCACCGCCTGGAGGTCACCCTCTACCCCTTCAAGAAGGTACACTAAATATGATGATATTTAATAATAATATGTAAAAGACTTCATGTTTCCTATCAGTTACTCAGTTGTATGACTGTGAGAAATCTGGGATACTGTAGTACATTTCGCGCCATTTCGCGGTCTCAGTGTATCGGCGCATAAAAAAACTGATTTTTAGATTTTTGATGTGTGATTATATATTATTTGATTATACCGCAGATTTTTTTGCAACACCACGGGTCTTTCAGTACAAACGTGTTGTTATTTATTTATTATTTCAATCATTTTAATGGTAAAGCAACCATTTTCTAGGGCGACAATCAACAGGAGCATGGTGCTCTGTATCCTCGGCTCCGATTGGCTCAGCAACCACAGCATCATTCTCGCATTCAGCATCTTCTCTTGGTTTATGTGTTTTTTTTTCTGATGGCCTAAATACAACCGCTGCAACCACCTCTCGAATTTTTCCGTCCCCGGCAGGTGTCCTACCTGCCCTTCTCGGAGGCCTTCGACCGGGCGGAGGCAGAGAAGAAACTGGTGCATTCCATTCTGCTCTGGGGAGCTTTAGATGACCAGTCCTGCTGAGGTAAGGTGACATCTTGCTGTGATGAAAAGCTGCCCGCTTCTTCCTGAGATGAACCCGTTTTACATGTTGTTCTCCGGTCTGTTGAAAAACGAAAGAAAAGGCTCTTCAACTCCGCTGCCTCCTTCCCCACCTCTCTAGGTTCGGGGCGAACTCTCCGGGAGACAGTCCTGGAAAGTTCGCCCGTCCTGGCCCTGCTCAACCAGAGCTTCATCAGCAGTTGGTCTCTGGTGAAGGAACTGGAGAACCTGCAGGTGTGTGCGCCCATTCGCTTGACCTTCAATCCCAGCGGCGTCCTGTCAAAGACCTCTCACGTTGTGATTGACCCGTGTTGTTTCCTGACCCAGGCCAATAAGCAGAGCCCCGCGCTGAGTGAGAAGGCTCGTCTGCACCTGGAGAAGTACAGTTTCCCTGTGGAGATGATGGTGGCCCTGCCAAATGGGACTATTGTGAGTCAGATTCCATTCCTCTGTTATTTTTCCTTTTTTTAGTAACAAGGCACATGCAAATCCCCTTTAGTCCTTAGATGTGGAACACCGTATTGAAATAATAGTTTATGCGTTTAAAAACAACCCCCCCATTAACTGATTGCCCTTTCTGTCTTCTGTGTGGCTGCAGCTTCATCACATCAATGCAAACTTCTTCCTGGACCAGACGGCCATGAAACCCGAGGGGGAGGTAGAAGTGGCAGCTTTCAGCTTCTCCGGGGGGTTTGAAGACCCGTCCACTTCAACTTACATCAACTTTCTGAAGGAAGGCTTGGAAAAAGCCAAGCGGTACCTGGCGCAGTAGAGCACTGCTGACATAACTGCCCGAGAGACTCGGCTGGAGGGAAGCAATCATCATTCCTGTGGGCGGTGGACCGAGATGATAAAACCCTCCTGCAGGGAAGTACAGAAGCTTTTCCTCTGTGTCGGCAGCAGGGGAGCCATTCTATTTATTTCAGAATGTTTCCGGGTGAGAGATGAGGTTTTAATCATTGAGTACAGTGTTTGTATCCTGATAGACAAATGACCTGCTGTGTAGCACCGCTTACTTTCAGGCCTGGCCTCTCACACTCAAACTGGATTTACACCTTTTTTTTTTTTTTCGCTGAGGCCTTCTCTCCGACAAATCCCGCCTGACGTGGACACACTGAAATGCGCGTTTGATCTTTGCTCGTGAACTCTATTTACAATTCCATAACATGAACCGAAGTTAATTTGCCTTAAAGCCTCAACAAAGGATGAGCAGTGGGCTAAAAAAATGTCCAGATAAAAATGCTATCCAGTCATTTGATTGATTAAATCATCATTTTCCTCAACTTATTTTGTTTATCATCTCAAAGATGCCCATCTTTCCATTTTCCCGAATTAACTTTTGACGTGAGCCCGGGTTTGTCCTGCAGTGTCGGAGAACCCTGAGACACAGCTGCTGCAGTCGTTCTCTCCAGTTGCTCTTCGGCACTTTGTGAAGGTTTTGCCTGAAAGCTCTCCGGGGCGGGCCGAGTCTGATGTTTCCGCCGAGGCTCCTGGAGGGAACACCCGGCTCTTCTCTCAGGCACCGAAGCTGCAGGGGAGCTCCATCTAGATTGAGCCACATAATGAAGATTTCATTTTTATCTTGGATTTAATTTAGAAACCAAATGCAAGATTTCTATCGTCAACATGAGAAACAACAAACCAAGGAAGCGCGGCTGCAAAGTCAGACATTTCACAGAAACGAGCTGCGGTTGCACCAAACAGCAGAGGCATCGCACTAAAACATGCTTTGAGTTAGTTTTAAGATTCCCGGTCCATTTATTCTCATTTAGACGGCTGACTTGTTGTCTCCTGGGCAGTGAAATATATTAAGATATGTGAAATATTCATTGCATTTTGAGGATGAAATTAATAGATGGGCTCCTTTTTAAAAATGAGCAAAACTTCTTGGAAAAATAATATTTCCACACATTTGCAAGAAAAAAAACTGCTCTGTTTTACCTAAATATTATCAGAAAGCAGAGATGCATGATGACATCAGAGAAATACAACAATACAATCTGCAATACGCCTGTGTCGTGTATCTGACACTGTGATTGTATATTATCGTGGAACAGCTGGAAAATTTTGAGTATTTGATATATCTCCCTGCCCAGTTCTGTTTTGTCTTCTGGAGCTGCAGCTTGTGTCAGTATCCTGCAGCATTTCTCTTCGGTAGCCTGCTCGTTGTTCATTTTTCTCTGCTTGATGGATCTCTGTCCTGATGGATCTCATAGTGTGAGCGAACCAAAGATCGTTTCAGTGTCGCTGACTCGCTGCTCCAGAGCAACGGCTGCTCGGATGATATTTATTTCACACGGTGCAACCAAATAATCATATCTTACATAACTGCAAAACATTTTTGGAGTAAAAGGCACATAATAGCAGGCCGTTCTTATTTTGTCTCGGGCTGTTTTTCTCCTCCTATATAAACAGACAGGAGGTCTTTTTTAAAGAAAAAAAACATCTGTTTGTTGTTTGTTCTTTCAAGGAATTTTTGAAAACATTATTTTTCAATTGCAAATGGTACGGTATCCGTCTGCTCCTCTTTGGGTGCGTTTGTTGTAGTGTTCTGTGAGAATCTCTTGCCATTAAGTTGTAATCCTACTTTGTAAAAATCATTAAAGTTGCAAGGGTTCATCTCGGTGAATTATGTGACCAGTGGGAGGCTGCGGGGGGAGGCACCGTGACCCCTCTGACCCTACGGTGCACCTTTTTTTCCCCAAGGGTGAAATAAAAATTGTCTTGCAAACTGAGCTGCTATCATTCTGGAAAAGCAATAGTCACTGTTTGAGCTCTTTCTCTCTCATTTATTTTCATGAACTCAAATAGAATAAGGTGGGGCTTTGGTAGACGTGTTTATTTGACGTCCGGGAGAGCAGGTCACTTATACAAGAGAATGACACAGTTACAACACATCCAGCTTCTTCCTGATGCTTCTAAGACCGGACATATATCGGAGTGGGAGGCTCGACTGAAAATCCTGTGAAATGAGCGCAGAGGCCATCAAGAGCAGTCTGTCTTCTCTAGAGAATTATATGAATGAGACTACAATCTAAGAATACAGGTTTATATGAGAGGGTCATGCATTTCCCAGTTAGATGAGTACATGTCACATGATAAATGCCGGGATTTCAGCTGTTCACATTAAGAGTGAAGTGCAAAGTCTCTGATACCGAATTGCCTCCACTCAAACGCGGGGATTCGAGAGGCGTTCGGCAGAGCCCGTGCTGCCAAACCAGCGGAAATGAGAATCACGGAACGCGCCCTGAAGTCCACGAGCAGCCCCGGGGCTCAGGTCCATCCGAGTGCATTAAAAATCCACGGCGCTTAATTCACACAAACTAACCGTTTGGACACGTAGGTGACCGCACATTAATGAGAAGCTGTGTGTTTCCTTGGTGAGAGCTCGATGAAGCAGCGTTTATATTAGTCCAGGGGAAACTCCGGGGTCACCCTGACCCCTCAGGTGAATGTCCACACCTCCATCTCCATGATTCGAAAGTCGTCGGTTTCCGACAGGCAACAGTTATTGAAAGTGTAACAGGGGCTGCTGCGGCCCATATATAAATTCTCATCCACCCACAGGCCAAAGTGACCGCTGGGGAAAAAAAAAAAAAAAGAGAGAAACCAAGTTAAGCTGCAAATGTAAAACAAAACGGGAGTGAGCTGCACACCGGGGATGCATTACCTGCCTCCGCCAATGGCGAAAGAGTCGATGTCCCCTTTGATGAAGAATGAGTTTTCCCCGGTCCACCTGAAGCACTGCGGGAAGAGCGAGTTACAATTACCAAACTATTTGTTTTTGCATTCGTCACAAACTTCCATGTTGCTCCTCGTCCTCGAGAGGCTCGTCTCCCCAATTCGCTGCTGACGGACGGTTGCTCGACCTTGAAGCGAGGATGCAGCATGAAGAGAAAGGTTTCTCCGGTGCCGTAGAACACCTCACTGGGCCTCAGCGGGTGGGAGAGGAACGCCCCGAATATCTGGGGACGAAAAGTCACGAAGCCATGAGACGCGAAGGAGATTCTAGCCGTGTCGGGTTTAGTTAAAGAAGAATCTAGTTATTTTCAGCGAGACTCGACCTCCTCCCGCACGTCCTTGATGGCCATGAGCACAGGAGAGTCTATTGCGCTGAGTTTTCTGTAGAGGGACTTGAGGCTGGCGCCGTGGCGGGACAAGCTGAACAGCAGCTGCCAGGTGTGTCCGACCGTCCGCGGAGGAAGCTCCTTACTCAGCTAGGGAGACAGAAGGGTCGGGTGGTTATACGTACGTGCAAGCATTGTTTCTTTTAGTGATTATACACATACGTATAAATAATTATTTTCAAATATTTATTTAAAGATTAAATCTAGTTGCACTGATTTAGTCAGTTTGGAGTTACATGTATGTAAGGCTGCAGGCTATAATTTGTTCTCAAAGATACGGTTAAATATTTCAAGATGACCTTTCCCAAAATAGTCGAGAACGGCTTCATAGCTTGACAGAATAAGAGTCAACGATAACAGCTAAAACAAAACAAAACAACAGCAGTTCAGATATCACATGGGGCCGTGTGGTGATTTTGAATTCATAATTAAGCCCACATGAATATGACCTCTGGCAGACGACATCGCTGCTATGTACGCTTCATTTAACAGCCAATAAAAATTTTGAGTCCTGTTTATATCCAGGTATCCTGTAGTTACTGAGCACCCTCCAAATACCCGACTACTTTCCCACGTTCATCCTATTACAGATCTTGTGGAATGAAGCTGCAATTTTTCAATGTATTTATCAGCAAACACAGAAAAGTGCAAAAGTACCGTGATAGATTTACGTGCCACATACTGAGCGTGTCACTCACCTCGGTGATGTGGGAGGCTTCAAAAATGTGGCTGCTCTCTAAAATGTGATTTAGTCCCTCTGGGTTCTTGTCGATGACGGGAGCTGGCTTGTCCTTGCTCTCCTCCATCAGCACCATCTAACGCAAATTGACACCCACAGGTTGCAGAAGGTTGATCGCTTCCTACTCAGGATACATTCCTCTGGCCGGACACAAATTTAGTTTCCTTCTCTACATTTAGTCGGGCGAACCAACGAACCTCCCAGTCATCCCCGGAGCAGCGGTGTCTCTGAGACATTTCCTCTTCCTCCTCTTCCTCACCCTCCTCCTCCTCCTCCTCCTCCTCGTGTTTATCTTCGATCACCACAAACTCCTCTTCATCTTCGTCCGCCTCCCTTTCCGTCTCCCCGTCCTCCAGTATGCACAGGCCCGGTCGACAGTGCCTCAGGTAGGCGCAGAGCTCGTCGGAGCTGGAGGGACAAAAGACAAATGACAAACAGAAACGAACAGCTGCGTCAACACGGAGGGAAGTGAGACGCCAGAAGAACCGGGCACATCCAATGAGAGGACAAATGTAGTTCTGAAGATGCTCTTAAAACAGGCTGTTCAACGTTTCTTTCACCCACTCCTGCCAGCCCGGTGTGGGAGACGGACATCTGCAGATGACAAACTCCGTTGGTGCATGAATAAGACAAGAAAGGAACCGAATCCAATTTATAATAACCGGATCTTATGTTGTAGAGTTTTAATTTTAAGGGGCTTCGGCTGTGTTTATAGCATAGGACGGGACACGCAGTTGCCATTCGTGCCTCACGCCCTGGTGTTTGACCACCTGACAACACATGCAGTAAAAAGGGAGCCTCATCCTTTGTTTGTATTTACACTTGCTTAACACTTCAACAACCAGCATGTGTATCTGAGGGCCGGCCATCCAACCGGAGAGGGTCAACAGCCTTTGCAGTGGATGCTGTCTGGGGTGAAGTGAGGGAGCGGTGATGAATCGATTAGTGTTATTTAAGAACTACAGAAAATACCAAATGTGCAGCAGCCAGTGACAGGAAGTGTGTGACTGGAGAAATGAGACCAGGAATGGATCAGAGAACTGATTCCGCCTGGTTTCTGCCATTCTTATAAACAGAATCCGATCTGTGCTTTATGGGATGTACTTTCGGGTACAACCTTTTCTTCAATTTTTTTTTTTTTATAACGTGGTATTTCACAGCCTCATCGATGCCCCCTGGCAGGTGTTGTACCTCTCCTGGGAAAGTGCGAGCCAGGCGTCCCTCCTGGGTGACGGTTTGCTCAGCCCCAACTGAAGTCCCCTCAGAGACTTTTTCCTGTCTGCGGACAGTTGAACCCGGAGCCGAATAAACCTCAAAGCTGCGGGGCGACCAGGGGATGACCCTCGGCACCCTGGAGCAAAAAAGAAAAACCTGACTGAGTCAGAAGTGCATCAAATGAACTGGCGGCTGTGAGTTCATTTATACCTGAAGTCTGACTTTTCACAGAGAGTGTCGGCGCTCCGTTAGGCTCCTCCTTCTTCAGCTCACTTGGGACCTCTGGACCTCCGCAGCAGAAGGTGGCAGCGCTATTTAAGACGGCCGCCCCGAGGGCTCCCACGGACGCCTCCGCCATCCCCGGGGGAGGGCTGTCCAGCTCCAGCTCTGCCTCAGCCATGTCCCTGCCCTCCTCTTGCCCGTCTCCTGATGCCTCCTTGGTCAGACCCAGGCCCAGGCCTGGCCAGTCGGCGGGACCAGCGAACAGCAATGACCGGATCGTCTCCCCCTTGTGATCTGGGAAACCTCCCGCTTGGCTCTTGGCATTTTTTAACTTCTGAAAAGTTCTCCTTCCTTTTCTCCTAAAACGCATAACAGAAAATACTCCTGAGGCTTGACGTGACCCGGGTGTGTATTTGAATGGTGAATAACTGCTTACCTCCTCTGGGAGTGGCTGAAGTGCACGTGGGAGATGTCGGAGAGGAAGGTTACAGAGGCCAGATTGTCTAGAGACAGAGACAGGAGGTACTCCTCGCAGCCGTGTTCCTTCACCAGTGGATGGGTCTTACACGGGTCGAAGAAGATCTTGTTGGACGTCACCAGGAGGATACCTGAAACCACGCCCTGTCGGAGGGGGACAGAGGAGAGTCACCGACCTGCCCCCCTGCTGAGGATGGCGTGGAAACTGTCGCCGCTCACCTTGCCGTCAGTGATGTAGCGGCAGAAGAGTTTGAGGTACGGCGTGGACGTCGGCCCTGTCCCCGGGCAGCACTCCGGCGGCAGAGCCAGCAAGCAGAGCTGTCCATCAGGCATGGGAATCGCCTCGACGTCCTACCGACGCCCCATCGTCGCAAGGAAAACAACCATTAGCTGTCTGATATACATGTTTATTAACAAGTCTGACTAATTTAGCCAATTTTAACCCAAATAAGTTTCTCATATGTACGTGATGGGAGGCTTTTGCGAAACACTTTTCACAAAGAGGTAAGAAGAAACTATTTGAAAAAAGATTACAATAATGATATAACTGAAACAACAAAAGTAGCAGCTCAAATTATATTTGAGGAAGTTGACCTTGCCAGGTCATGTGAACCTCCATAATAATTTCTTACTTTCTTATAGTACACATTTGCATTTATGCTTCCCCTTCATCTGACTCGTACAATCAGTACAATCAGATGAATTATTCTCTGTTTTCCCTCATTTTGATGTATTTTAGTTGCATATCACTTTGCCGCGAAGCACTTAGATGCAGTACTCAATTAAAGAGTGCTTTAAAGATTATGGATCACATACTATGTTTTACTAGGAATAGAAGTGGACACACCAAACAGTTGTCCCACGCCCCTCCAAGGATCTACGTTTTGAAACATGAAGTGCAATCAAAATGAAAAGTCATATCCTGTGGAACGTGGCTCTGACCCACGGCAGTCAAAGGTCGATGTATTTTTACTCACCGCTGACCTTTGAGCACAGAAATGTTTCCTCACCTCTGACCAAATATATATTTAATCATTATAACGGTTTCCTCCACTTACCAGGAGTTTGTCATATTCTGCCTCTGGTGAAGGTGACTGATCTTGGGCAGGGAGTGTGTCAGACAGGTCTGGCTCCGGCTCCGACCCCGGCTCGCCTTTCAGCCCGGGGTCCGGTACCGTTCCCGGTCCCGGAGGCGCCGCGCCCCGTGAGCCGCCGTTCCTCCCTTTTGGGACGACCAGCTGCTTCAAAATGAAAGCCATGGTTGTATTAAATACCAGACGGCAAGGAAGCTGGGACTCGGTTTGTGAAGTGACCGGCCACTTCCTCTTTCTACTCTGTTTGTTGTCATATCTGAAAGTCACATGACACCCAGGGTGAGGGTGGTGGGGGTGTTGGAGGTCATTATGGGACTGAAAGCAGAGCTCCAAACCTACAATATTTCAATTTACAGCATGAAAATGTGTGATAATTATCAGTGCCAAGGGGAAAACACATGAAGCTAAAGCAACAGCGCACACAATGATTCTACATCCCCTAGCGCTTACCTCTCTGGGCACGAGGGAGGCTGGGGAGCACGTTGGCTGAAGGGGATATTGCCACATTGGTCCTCTTTTGTCCAGAGATGCGGACTTGCAGCTGAACTGAGATGAGACACTAAAGACGGTGTCGGCTAGGATGTCCTGCCAGGATAAACAAAAGCGCCTCTGTGAATTCCATAATCGATTTGCTATCATTTCTATCAAAAACTGGCACAAAGCAAACGGGGAAAAACGCTTGTTTCATTTCTCCAGTAATGGAGTAAATTCAATCTCAGTCGTGCCGTGATGACTCTCGGCAGCTGCAATCTCCACTGATAAATATTTTCCCCCATGCCTGCTCAGACCCGACTCTCATAGTGTCTCGTAGAAAATATAAACATAAGACACGTTGCTGAGCAAAGACCCCCTCTGATATTCTGCCCGGGTATATGCTGCAGCCGCAGGTCAAAGGTATCCTTGTTTGAGACAATAGTTTCATTGTTAAACACTTTATCATGTGATGGGGAAATGTACAAATAACAACTGGTAGGAGTGTTATTTACTTAAGAGAACACAGTAAAGTGAAACTGAGACATCAGAATCGCACCGAAGGCATCACAAGAACCTCTGGGTTTTGATAGTATGAATAAAGCATGGCGTTTGGGTCAAAACCTGAACTGAGAATAAAACCAATGTGGATTCTGACAAGTTGTGAAACCGAGAACCAGGTCCTCCACCCCCCAGGGACGAGGAACACATCCTCAGCTGCATTATGAATGTTTGATAGAGCAGAGAATGCTCTCCAGAAACTGTATGACGGGCTGGAACTGAGAATGCTTCCATTCAAAATAAACCAGATTTCTTTCAAATAAGTGCAATCCTTCCTTCTCTTCCTCTGGGCCTGAATGTTCAACAGGTTAGGATTTCTACCATCATCTAGTGGGGGCTCAGGGAAATACACCTGATGAAATAAGACACAACACATTTACATGTTCACATGTACTAAATGCAACACTTTTCACAGCTGAGTGGGCTGTGGTTGCTAGTCTGTCTCAGATCCACTCCTTTTTGTGTGTGCAGCTCTGAGAGCCTACTTTCATTACAAATCGGTGAAAGCGTCTGTTTTGGTCTTCACCGCTGGAGAAGGAATAAGATTATTGCGCAAATATAGAAATGCAGACTCATTCAGGAGAAGAGATTAAGTCTTCCCACAAGTGATTCACCGACAGACGCTTCTATTGGACTGGATGACGGATGCCTGACAATTTGTGTGAACACAGAGAAGTGGTTGTTTGTGTATTGAACATTCATTCATTATCTATCCTGCCTTTTCTGCACTCTGGGATGGGGCATGTCCCTCATTCACACAGAGACATGCAACCGTTCGAACCCAAAGGAGCCCCACGCGGACACGGGGAGAATGTGGAGGCGCCACACAGAAAGGCCCCCATGTGGGAAACCAACCAGGGACCTTCTTCTTGGCGGTTCTTGCTGACCACTGTGCCGCCTGTACCGAATGTCTGGATCCAAATTGTTCTTGTGAAAAAAACAAATGTCTATTGCCAAAGAGGGAATAAAAAGGAATAGGATGCTACAAATGTTCCTGCTTTCAATCTGCAAGTAAACTCTTGTCTCCAGATGTTGGTTCAACCGTAACAATATTGTCCTGCCACCGTATGACGGAGACATTGGATCGAAATTAGAAAAACACCAAAATTGCTCAGTTCTGGGTTTTGGTTGTTTTGATTGCTTATATCAAATCTTATTTACTTGGCATTAATTTTCATTTCATGACAGTAATACGGAATTATCTGGATCATAAACAATTGATTTAAACACCTTCAAATCTTAATCCGTCTTACATTTAAGCGCAAATTCGAACTAATATATAAATGTCTGGATACGTCTTTTTCATGGCCCTCATGTCTTCATTTTACTTTAAACACCAGATTTACAGACTCCATTTTTAAACCGTTTAAATCCTACAAAGTTATTTCCAAATTATAAAACTTTATTCTTATCACTTTTCATCGTTTAACCCGAAAGCATACTCATACAATGACTCACTTTAGTGTTTCGCAATGTAAATAGGGTTTATGAGAGTTGCTAAAATGTTTTTTTTCCCATTAAAACAAACCCAAAAATGTCCTTTTCGAACAGAAAACAGCAGAGACGGAGAAAGGGCCAAATAAGATCTTAGGTTACTCATTATAATGACTTCTATACAAAGGTAAAGGTCAAGTACAGAAACTGCCAGTCGCCCAGACTTCACAAATTAATGACAACAAAAACACAGCAGACCAATACCTTTGAATGAACCTCTGAAAACACATCCCTCTGGCTGTATTTCCTGTAGAGGCTCTGAAACAGCGTCTGTTTTCCCATCTTGTCAGAAAACCCGTATAGAGAAGCTCGCTCCACCGAAGGTTCGGCATTGAACCTTGGACACGCCGGATTTCCCCGAGACCAAAGGTAGATGTAGTTACCTGCTGTAAAATCCTCACAGGTGCATACCTAAGGCAGGGACCTAGAGACGTAGATGTATCAATTTCTCAGCTGTATCTGAGCCGAGTTCCTCCCTGCGACCCAGAAGAAAACAGTGAATCACAGACAGGCGGACATGTGACTGACCCCGCTGCTCGAGCCGTCATCTGACAATCTTCCCATCTGCTCTTGCTTCACTGGAGCGCTGTTCGCCTCCCATGACGTTCCTGCGGGGGGAAACGGGGGAGTATAGCACACTTATGATTTCCTGATAAGTTAGAGAGATTTTGAGATAAGCTGTATCCAGTATACCAATGTTACCAAGCAGTCAAACATTGTGTTGCAATAAAACCTGTGATTCAAATGTAAGGCATGGTATTAAGTATATGCATACATGTGGATAGCAAAGGTATTAAACCTCTACCGGAGTACCTTGCAGGTAGTACTGTCGCAGTTTGGGGTTTCTGATGTGAGGGATGTGGTTGAGGGGCCGGCCGGCGAGGACCTGGCGTTGCCGCGGATCGCAGGCCGGAGGCTCCAGTCTGGCCTGAGGCTGAGTTTCCCACGGTCGTCTGGTAAAGTTTGATGAATGGCTGACACCAGCGGGCAGCTTGGAGCCGAGCCTGAGAGACGTGCACGATTATAGGATTCAGTGCCTTTGTGTGAGAGTGTAAGGATAGAGTCCACTCTGGAATCAGTCCAACACTCAATTCAAGGCTTCCAGTTCCATACAGTCTGATTAAGAAATGAAAGCAGACTGAGTTTCCAGATTTTCCCTCTTACTCATGGAAAGGTGAAATGAATAGGTTCTTTCTTACATACCTCTTGCACTTTTACCCTTTCAAAAGATGCAAACACGATGACAGTTTTTTTTCCATTTTTTTTTTTAATATTTCTGCTGAATTACAGATTTTTACTGAATAAAAACAGAAATTTAGGAGACATGCAAGTATCCTCAGCTCCCCATTATCATCTTTGAAGCTAAAGTGTTGCTTCATATCTCGCCCAGTGGATATGATTCATGGTTTTCAGCTGCTTGCTCAACTTAAATTCTACTTGATGCCTGTGGACTGTTTACAATTGCCACAAATACAGAGCTGAAGCTCCTTTGGAAAACAAATTCAGTGCCGCAGAACTCTACAGTCTTGCCACCAGCAGGTAGTGAAATTGTTGAGTTATTATTGATTTATTCGGTATCTACCTAGCTCCTGCTACCCTATGATAATCTCATGAATTATTCAGCTAACGGAAAAAAAGAGCGTAGGATTGTATTCATGGTTTTCTTTTGCATTGTTAGAATGAAAAACTCTATCAAACGGTATCTGGGAGGGTTTTTCTTTTTTCCACTGGGCAGCTGTCGTTGAATATGTCCCTGGCAAGATGCATCCTCTCTCACCCACATGCTACCATCTGTGCTGTGATGGACAGCAACCATTTGCATGCTAATAAATATATATATATATATATTCTGTTTTATGGCATAACACATTTTGGGCAACCTAAAATGTTATCACCCTCTTCAAATTATGAGCAAATGATGCAAGAAAAAAACCCAAACGCCTCAGCCACGTCTGTATTCATCGGCCTGACCTGGTCTTCACGTTGCCAAAGTAGCTTGTCCTGATCTTGTCTCTCTGGGGCTCATGGTCCATGGCTCCTACTGCCTCCGTCCTCTTCACTGACTGAGCCATTTCCGATCCCTCTTCAGTTGGATGCTGGCAGCCGTGGCGGAGGCAGAGGGATGAGGGGCTCAGCTGGCATCCTTCCTCCTCCTTTTATTCCCCATGCCTCACATTTGCCCCACTTAGCGCACCTACACATGAGACAAGTCTTGAAATGAGTGCAGCTCCCACAAACATTCCTGTGTAAACGTCTGCAGACAGACAAGCCGGACAAGAGTGACCCTGTGGTTTCTTGGAGCCAGGTTTCAAATTCAATTAGCTTGTCAGTTGATCTATATACAGTCATTTGTGTGTATGGATGAGGAAGGTCTTCACAATCTAACATGATGTGTCCGGGCTCTCTACTCAAACTTGTGCACATGTGTGCGTGAATATTGACATGAGGAAAGCCTTGACATCCAACGGAAGCCTCCATTTTACAATTCAAATGGCTCTTTGGCTGATTCAAGGCCATGAGGCGACAAGGACAGCCTGGCAACAAAAAAAGCAGTTTTCTGGACACACTGTCAAAGAAAGTTCTGTGCCACAAACAGTGGAAATGCCTGGCCATTGGACAAACACAGCCCTGAACAACTTAACCCTTTAGTCCAGAACTTCCCTTAGCAAACATCACAGCTGTCTTATGGTAGCAAAATGAGTGAATATGTATGCAAGGCACTGAGTTGTGACAAGAAAGAAACAACTTATTTTCCTTTAGGCTGCTGCCAATCATCTGCCTCTATCTAATCCTCATCCTCATCCTCTTCTCCCACAACGAATAACTTCCTGTCCTCTTTCCCCTCCATCCATAAATCTTCCTCCCGGCCTGCTGCCTGGCACTACCAACCCCAGCATCTTTCTACTGAAGACAGAAGAAAGAAACCAGTGATGCCAATGTTAATCCCACGCGGGTCGTTTCTTGAATGTGTGTTGCGATTGTGTTTTTGATATACTCTATGTGTGAGTCGATGTTTGAATCACATCTGTACTAGTCTAGAACTGTGTTGCTTGATGTTTCATACCTGTGGCCACATGTTGCTACTGCAAAATGAAAAAATAATCCTAATTTTGAAAGTAGTTATTTACTGGAAAAGTTGCAAATTACAATTACTGTACTTGGCATTTCCTTGAATAGAAATGTGCACAGTGGACAGGCTGGGGGCTAATCTCTTATATACCAGTTTCCATGTGATGGATTTAAAGGGAACAAATGCATTCAAGTTGTGTGGGAATTCCTCTGGCTTACTTTAACACAAACCAAAACAGGCAACACATATAACTTATAGTCATAATTAATGTTCATGTCAGCATCTGGCCTTCACCCCTCCATGCAAGGCAACTAAACCGGGCCTATTTGGGGTGGTGATGTGTTTTTCTTGTCTCAGGACCTCAGCTTGGCTAACCTAGCTTGGAGCTACATCCTCCAGGGCATCCATACTTACATATCGTGACATGACCACACGGTGCTTCCTGCAAGTGCTGTGGGGTTGTAATGATCACTAGGGGTCTTTATACAACATTGCAGAATGATCGAGGTATGTAATTGCAGTGCCAAATGCTAGCATCGAGTGGTAAGTAGTAGACGAGGAATGTGTGCCATCGGTGGGTGAAGCGAGTCGCTTCTTTACTGACCTGTCACTTGCAGCGGGGATGGAGAAGGTAACGGTTACAGGAACGGGTGTTTAGATTGCAGTGTTATGATATCACTGCAGACACCGACAAGTTCATCCTCAAGTCCCGCCCACGCCTCCAAACACTCAGAGATCATATCAAGATAATACCCCCGCCGTCAGTCGCGGATACACGGTGTTCAGTTTTGTCCCGGAAATTACGATTTTCCATTTCCCCCTCTTTATTCGCGTTTTCATTATCATTCTTGATCAATATTTTTGATCAAGAATGATAAGTTTTTCCCCCATGATGTAAATACATAAATGTGTGGTTCCAAGCATTAACAATATTGGGGATCGTGGAAGGAGTTATCTTGTTTTGGTAAACCCTTTGAGAGACGATGGATGTAACGTGTGGAGGTATTTGATGCAAGCATCGTTTTCCCCTCATTCATGACTGGGTTTTTTAGATGTTATGTGTATTTTACTTATAACATTAAATGCCCCAAATTTCTCTTTCATATTCAATCTATGCGCAGTCTTCTACTTGCATCAAAACCTTGATGATATTACGAACGTTGCATTCCAAAACAAACAAACAAATAAGGTCTTCTGAGTGGACTCACAACCAACCGAGTCACTACAACCGAGACACAAGCATGGTGAAAAAATAAGCATGTTATAAGGGAAAACGTGCAGAAAATAAATGTTCACGTGTTTACTAGATCCGTTTGGGGCTATGAGCAAAAAACGCCAAAGTTAAATATGTGACTTAAAATATGCATCTCTATTGATCGCTCGTTTTTCAGTTTTTCGCTCCGTCACAAAATATTATTATTATTATTATTAGTAGTAGTAGTAGTAGTAATGGTAGAAATATTTAAAAATACATAAATGAACACACGATGCACTGCACTGCTCATCTCCCCCACCTGATGACAACCTTGTGTAAAATCTTAAACAGGAAGTCGCCAAAAGACTCCAGCCAATCAAATGACAGTGAAGCGTGAGGACTTCCGGCTTATTGGCGACAACACAACTTCGGTGAAAGACGAAGAGGAAAATAGGCGTCCCCTGAATACTTTCATCATTTCGCTATTCGTCTTTCCAGTACCGTAAGTCGCTCTTTTGCGGGTATCTTCGCATTTTAGGAGACGTATAGCATTAAGTAAAGATCGTGGCCGAAGTGTCAAGTTGAGGGTCATCAAGAGGGTCGTCGACGCCGCTAAAGCTAACTCTCGGCCGCTGCTGTGGGTTGGAGCACAAAGCACTGTTAGCACAATTCGAGTTGCAAGAATATTTTCTATCAGTGTTTCTTGTTGAGTCACCAAATGAGGCACACGGTCGTCAAAATGTAATAATTAGTAATAAACTATTCATCGGTTGTTTTCACATCTCGTCACTGTTGCCGCAGAACTGCCTTGAAAGTGAAAATCATTGTGTTTTTGTGGAAGACTTCGTGATGTCTCAGGGTGATGTTAATGTTTGTGACTCGCTCCGTATTATAATAGCCTTTAGTGCTCTATCCCTGTCTTTGGAGAACACATTTACCTTTTCTCTACAATCTATTATTTCATTTGAATCAACTTGAGGTCAGTTTAAATCATTACATATTGTACTGATTTAAGAAAAAGAAAAAGCTGTTCAAATGATATTCTTGATGTGATAATGCATTTGCAGTAATACTGTCAATGGACATTTATTTCAAGTAGCAAATAGGAAAAAGTTCCTACATTGCAAAATGTTGCATGCACAATAATAAAGTGATCCTTATTAGACACATTTAATTTCCACATCAACTACCATTGATGAATTATGGATATGGATTGTTCTTACCTAACATAATCCATATTCGTAACGTAATACATATTAATTATCAAGATGTATACAAGTGCCAATCAAATGCAAACAGGCCTTTGTATTTGCCAAATATTCCTTATCCAGAGCATGTATACAACTTCTGATTTATTTGTTTGGTTCGGTTTTTTGATTAAAAAAATTGTATACACATGAATGGATCTCGTTAGTTGGTGAGAAACCCCAATAAGTTGACTCAATCATGTAAACCATTTTTCTCTGTGGCCACATTTGCATAGTGCTGTGATTTTCGACCACATTAGTGTGCTGTGAGAGATTGTCAGGTGGGAAATTGTCTGATTCAACTAAATCAGTCTGAAAAAAATTACTCAGGTCTTCCAAATTCTTATAAATAATCATCAACTGTACCTATCGGGTATTTCTGATACAATTTGGGGCTTAATTAGCCCTGACATAAAATTTTTGTCATCTAATATCATAGCTTTCCTGCCGGAAATGGATATACCAGTATGGGTACCGAAAATTAAGACAAAATAACATCTTGAATCTTTTTCTTATATTTCATCAGGTTTTTATTCGCAGTTCAGTCAAGCCAAACTTTACTGCACCGTCTTATATTGGTATTTATTGGTTTGTTGACGTTTATAGATATTGGATAAATTGGCCAACAAGTCAATTTTACACTTTCCCTCAGTAAGACAAATCAATTTTATATGCAACAAGTAGATGTTTTTCATCACCTAACAAAGATCACTGTTTATCTGTGACAGTCTGATATTGGTTGATTAAAATAGAATGCCGAATTTTTTACATTGTTAGTGACTAAAAGCTAAGCAGCATGTTATCAACTTGGTATTTGTTTGCTCTTGTTTTATTTGACATCAATTTTAGTCAAGTCAAATAAAGACGTGCTTAAGTTCCCTTTCTGCCTGATTTCCTTTAACAGATGCTCTAACTACTGACTAATTTATATCCTACGAATTGGCTGTTGGATTAACGTGGCATCTGTTTGCCGAGCTACTCCTTCTTGAGCCACTGCTCGCACCAAGCATTGGTGTGTGACTCCCAAGCCCTCACCATGGAAACAGAAACAGTAAGTGCTTTCTGATTGCTGGAGAATATTTAAGTGTGCAGCTTTTCCCATTTTGTGTCATGCACTAGGAAGTATGTGTTACATTTTGTGGACCAATTAGAATCGTGTGTATTTCTGCAGGAAGTCATCCCCATCTGGCAGAATAAGCCCCATGGATCCACCCGCAGTGTTGTGAGAAGAATAGGTTCCACTCTTCCACTCAGGCCTCCACAAAGGGCATGTTTCCAAGTATGTTTTAGTTCCTGACAATTCATGCTAGTTTTCTATTTGGTGATTACATTTCCATATTCTCGCTGTCAAATGTATTAAGATAGTCCTTATCCATCAGGAACTGCCAGGCCTGCCCTCTCTGCGGCCCATGGACGGCCCCATGGTTCCCACTCTAGCAGATATTGCGTGGATTGTTGCAGATGAAGAAGAGACGTACGCAAGAGTGCGGTAAATATGATGACATAACATTAATCCCCGTAAATCCTCAAACCTATACTCCGTTTAAACATTCTGCGCAAATCCTTCAACTCACTGTTGTGCTTTTTGAATGAAACTTATGGATTGATATAGAAATAATTTAATGTTAGTATATACAGTAAAAGACATTGTAAAGTACATGGACACAACGCACAAAGAATTGCAATTAGATAGATATTCATCAAAAACAGTGACATTGCTCCAGTTCGGAAGTCAATTATTTCGGTCATATTTGTGAGCTGGGTGTGTCTGCTAATGAAAGCCCATCAAAGATATTTTGATTATCACTATTCAGGTAGCTATGATCAATTAAAATATGAGCATAAAGTGCTTGTTTTCTAGTCCAGTCTGTTTGAATTTAAAGAGCGTTAATCTCTAAATCTAATATATGTGGAATTAATACATTTCTTAAAACATTTTATCAAAGCAAATAATTTTCAGAGACAACACTTTTTCACCAAACTGATTTGCTCGGAAAGAGACACTAATATTATATCCTCTGCTGGATACTGCATAGTTTTACTCAAACCCCTGAAGATGCAAATAACAAAAGCAGATCATGAATTCCTCTGACCTCTCTGTCTTTCAAGGAGCGACACCCGTCCCCTGAAACATGAATGGCGGCCGACGCCTCTCCTGGTGCTACATAGGAATTCATCTGTACCTAACTTTCGCCGTGAAGGGAAAAGGATGGAGGGGCTCCGGAAGCCAGGGGTGACTGCGCTCAACCGCACCACTGCTCTGCAGGACGAGCTGAGCAGACTGCGTGCACAGATAGCCAAGATTGTGGCGAGTGACTCCGGTGAGTAACCAATGCAACAGCACCAGCGATTCAAACCAATCGATGTCACATTGAGATTTTTAAAGCGGAGAACATTGGGATTTGAAGAACTTTCTAAATTCAAGTATCAGCGAAGAATAATGCTTAAAACTTATTGTGTATACCCTCAACTTCATATTGTATCCTAATGCAATTTTACTTTTAGTTATATTTTAAAGAAACATCAAACATGTCTTGAGTAATTCATGCAAAAAAAATGTCCGAATGCATATGTGTTTCTTCTGAAAGTTGATTTTAGAAACAGATTAATTGGTGTCTGAAAGACTCCTTCAGCCTGCAACATTGAATTTGAGGTTTTCTAAATGGCCCAAAGTAGGACAGGTGTCCATGCAAAGAAGAGGAGTCAATGTTAACTCTCAGCAAGCTGCAGCCTTGTCATTGTGTTTTGTGATTCTTTAGTTGCCAAGTCAAATGGCCTGATTCTCTCTTAATGCTCTTTTGCTCTGAGTCGTCTTGGCGTCCGTTTGTAGGTCAAGGGCCGGTGATAATCTTTTCTGTGCAGTCGTAGTTTGGTCTCAGCTATTAAGCAGTTCAGCCAGGTTCATGATAATATAACATGCTTTCACTTTTTCCCATTTGTCTGTAAACTCAGATATACTCCTATCAATATATATCAATAGGGGTAAACATCTCAAGTAAAACTGGCATTAATTCAATAATGAATAAAAGTGACAGTATGCTGGAGGGCACGCAGTTCGATTTTCCGACCTCTGTCCAGCTCGATGTTTCAACTGTTAACTTTTAATTCTTTGCCCGTGGTTTTTCTCAGGCTCTAACCCCTTGACACCTGATTTGCTGTCCCCGGACGACACGAGCATGAGTTTCTCCATGGCTCCCTTCGAGGCGGCGCCCTACCAGCCAGCAGCCACAACAGCTGCCTCTTTCGTCATCAGCGATGTCACAGAAGAAGAGGAGGAGGAGGAGGAGGAGGACGAGGAGGAGGTGGAGGTGGAGGTGGAGGAAGAGGAAGAGGAAGAGGACGATGAGAAAGATGTGGTGTCTATGGTGTCGGAGCTTGTTCCCGACCCTCTCCCCCCCGTCTCCATGACAGCGTCGGCAACATTTGACCTCGACAGGCCCAGCATGGACTTCCGTGAGGCGGAGGAGGACACTGTGTCGCTATCCAAGTCCACCAGCTTTGCTGATGTGATGGACATTTTGAAGGACATGAACCGCATGAAGATGAGCAAAGATAGGTGTGTGTGTATGTATGTATGTGTGTGTGTGTGTGTGTGGATGTGCGCACGCGCAGTGAACCACTGCTTTCACAAATATGTTTGAAATCAAAATGATATAACAATGGCTGTATTTTAAACAATATCAGGTCCACCTTGAACAAATCTAAGATTTGTTTTTTTTTGACGTATGTTACTTCAGGTACAACCGAGGCTGTACATCCTTGAGGGAGGAAGATTCGGCCACTCTGATTTCAGAAGCTCTGAGAAAAAAGTTTGTCCTGAAGGAAGAAGATTCTGTCAATGTGAAACGGAAGTAGCCCGATCATGCACTTATCATCACCACCCGATCCTGCTCTTCCCTGTAAGTCAGGACTATTTGAAGTGGAAAAAGTATTTTTTGTCGACACAATCTCTGAAATTGTGATTGACCAAATGAAAGCGTGTGCCAAGAGGATAATTGCGAGATAAGGGATGCATTAAGTAGATTGTGTGTGTTTGTGTGTCACAGCATCAACAAATGAAGTAATCAAACTAAATCCTTGTTTCAAAACGAATGTTTAGATTTTTGTATTCTTGAAATCCACCTGTTGTAACAGTAATTATTATTGCAAGTGATTAAGCCTTTCCTGATTAGGTTGCTGTTAGAAGGGCAGTCAGTAGAGGTGACACTTTTTCCTCCAATTTAAATTTCTTTAAGTTGCTTCCATGAAACTTTTGAGAATTTTGCGGAAATGTTCTTTGGATAAAACACTCCAACATTTTCCTCCTAGTGTGTCGAAGTGTTGTTGCGCAAGACACCCCCAACTGTTCCCCTGGCGCTGGTGGACAGCAGCCTACTGCTCATGGTTCATCCATGATGGGTTAATTGCAAAGAGCAAATTTCCCCACAAGGGATTAATAAAGAATGATTTATTTATTTAACATGTTGAGGATCAGATAGACATTCCAAAGCCTTTTTTTTTATTTCAGCGAGTAAATCAAAACTAATAATCATATAATGACAATGATGCAGATTCTAAATAATGGATGATTTCATACGGACACATTTGCAGAGGAGTTGATCTTTCCTTTTTATGTTGACCACTTATGGTTTCAGTTGATTTCCCCTGTCTCTTTTTCCAGGCCTTCGCCTCCAGACTCATGGACCTCGCTCCTGACACCTCAACGCAACTGCTGCCAGCGATAGATTTAAAAAAAAAAAAAAAAAAAAGCAAAAACATTTTCTTCTAGAGACTCTAAACCAAATGTGAACTTCACTACGTTGAGCTGCCTGACGGTGAACCGCCAAGTCTCGATTGCAACGCTCAGTTTTCAGTGCATCACAAAACTGCGCCCGGTGTATTTCTGAAGGTGTTTGTGTACCCATGTACTTGGAGTAATGCTGGAGCAGACTGGCTCACTGGATGTGCGCCTGGACATGTTTCTGTGTTCAGAAGGAGCTGTAGAGGCTGACACCCATGCCATGATATTGTAACAGACATTTTGGACTTAAAATAAGGGTTTGACCTTTAAGGAGCATTTTGTGTTTCTACCTTTTTTGTTCTGTTCTTCCCTGGAGATCCTACAATAATGCAAGTTAAGGTTTTTTTTTTTCCAGTTGTGTAAATCAGTTATCTAACATACTTGAAAGGATCCAGTGTACGTGCAGAGATGTTCAATAGCTTATCACAGTGTATTAGGGTTGCTCTTGATGTTGAGTGTACAGTAGCAGGTTTGCAGATGTGCAGTGTAATTTGTGTGGCTTGCTCCACAGCACTTGTGGAACCAGATCTTATTCCTGTTCTACTGTATGTGATGGAACCCCCCCCCCCCCAAAAAAAAAGAACAAACCAGTGAAGGCATAGTTAAAGAATGGAACTTTGAGGTGTGTAGATCTCTGAAATAATAGTGTGAGTATAACTTTGTGAGTGAATCCTACATCTGCACCTTCCTCATGGTTTGTAGCTGTTCCTGTTACATCACATGCAAGCTTGTGCTTTCTTTTTGGAAACAACAAATTCCCTGTAAATGAGGGCTTTTAAAAATTCAGTTAATAATAAATTATGTAAGACAATTGGACATCACAGGGAGTTGGGTTTAACAAGTTATTTTCTATCAATATGTATGGAATTTTGATGAGTCGTGTTTGTGAGTCACAATAACAGATGTTCTTGGCAATGCCTTACCACCCATATCCTTTTCAAATGCCTGATGTTATTCCCTTCGTGGTTGAAGTGCCATGGGTTTTTCTTTTCAATCAGCCCAGCCACCGTTTGCCTTCCCTTTCGTTCTCCCTCTTCTCAGTGTCTCCTGTTTCTGTTGTTTTGAGCGTTCTGTTCAAATTCTCCTGACGGAATGGTTGATTGATTCACCAAGACCCAGCCTGTGTTTTAAGTATCAGCGTTCAGTAACAGTAACCCTCACAGATACACCGCTTGCTGTTTTGCCACTTTTGCATTTATTTGTATCACTCCTACTCTCTTCTGTCGCTGCTGGGTTATGTAATTGAAGAGGAATTTACTTGCACAGAAGGATTTTTCATGGGTTTATTGACTTGAGATATTTTCACTTAAATCTCCCTTTTTCAAGTTTTTCTTATCTAGTTTGTGTTACATTCAGATCCCCCCCCCCCCTTGCAACATCTGTATGTTTAGTTTTTCTCAAAGGACAAGTGAATAAAGATGGGCTGATGTTTTAGAATCGTGTTCATTTTGTTTTATTTAGGTTTGGTAATCTTGAGTTTCCAATTCACATCAGGGTCCATGCAGTTCGAACCTTCACCACAAGGTGTCACTGCAGGCCTTTTTTTTTAAGTCAGCTCCTTGCACCCACCGTTATAATGTTTGCTCGTTTCATTAAACTGAAATACAGTATGCGATAAAATAGTTGGGTGAGACTTCAATTTTCCATTTTACGAACGCCTTATGGGGTGTTCATTCATTGAACCACCACAATTCTTTTTGATGTACCCAGCAGTGCAGGAACTGCAGCAATGAATCTTTCAAATGCAACTTGTGAAATGAATTGTTGGTGATACTAGTAGATGACACAATGATTGAATCACCAAACTCATCTCACTAAGTTAAAAAAAATATATATACAAACTATTCTACTAAGTGATAGTGTTGAATAATTCACAGTTGTCATATTAATGCCAAGAATATTTGCATTGAAATGTGAATTATCCAAGACCAAGCTTTTTAACTGAAGACAGAAATTGACCATTCTTATAAATTGTTACATTTATGCAGAGAACATGTGTGGAGTTAGTTGGTTTTACTCATCTGGGCATCAGAATTACCAATTGCCTTAATCTATTCCTGACCTGAGAAACTGATGACAAGATCACTTGTGGTTTGAATTACTGAGGTAGACCTACAACGTCCACCTGTAATTTCAAGAATTATCAAACCCACCTTCTCTACCGTTCCCTGAGATAATAGGGCTATATGTGAATCACAGTCTCTTTTCTGTGAGAGTCCTTGACCTCATTTCTGCCTTGTCTCCTTCACTTTAGACACCGGACCTATTTCAGACACTGAGCGGTGTCTATGGAGAGCTCAGTTAATAGGGCTGGGTGTCAGAATTAGGCTCTGTTAAATATAGATCTTTAATTCAAAGCGACAATGGCACATATCACTGAGACCTGTGCAGAGGTGGTTAGACAATGATTGCATTGCCAGGGATTCTGAGTATTGACAGAAATAAAATCAAATGTAACACAAGTCCTTGTCTGTTATTTCTGTGCACTGATACCTGGAAGATTGCTTGTGAGTTTTTGATCATAATGCATAGAGTTCTGATGAAGGGGGCATCTGGTTGATTCTTAGCTCTTTATATGAATTGAAATAGGATGGAGAAAATGCTAAACTAAATGCTCATTGCCAACAACGGATGGCAGCTCACATGCTGGCAGGTACTGGAAACCCTGCACAATACTTCTACGGAGACCTCGGTTTGCACTCTGATGCAAGCTGGTTCTTGGACAGGACCCACAAATGGACTTGTGCACGAGGGACGGTTTGGTGATGACGAACTATATATCCAAGCAGAAGAGGAGGCATTGAATTTACAATTCTTATACATTGTGTCTCCAACAACTGAGTGCCGTCGGGGGGCAAAAGAGTCTAAATGGAACATGTGCGAAGGCTCCATTGCAGAGGAAGCAGCGGGGCGCTTTGGCCTGAGGGGTCAGTTGTTCCTCTTATGGCAGCAACCAGGGAAGTAGATGTTCAGACAAACTGCTGAGGGGTAGCATCTTCATGGGTCACAGAAAAAAAAGGCAGGTCTATACCATGGAGATGATGGAAAGAACACATTCAGAAGCTCCCAAATGTAAATGGCATGCTCTTTGTCCTCCACATCCAGGTTGGAGGTTTTAAAGGTTATTAAGAAGCTCTTTGTGGACGAGACCAATGTTGTCTGGATATTTTGGAGTTGTATTGCAGGCTCTTCACATCCCATGGGGTTCTGAGACATAGGGACTTTCAGACCCAGATGGTGGGTCTGGCCTGTATTCCCAGTAAAAGACGATCACATTAATCAGCCTTCGAAGGACCTTTTGGGCCTGGAAAGTAAGGTTGGTGAGCTGCCAAACCTCTGATCCAAGAGGAGCAAGAGAACCCCGGCCAGTAAGTATTGAGCCCAGAACTCAAAACATAATGTCATAAACAGCCCAACTCGTTTTTCCATCTCAGTGAAGCATCTTGTATCCAGGTTTTACAACTGAATATGTATTTTTGTAAACATCTTTTCATTTCATCAGTACATTTGGATAAAAAAAATGAATTAAACATCCTTCCAATGGTTATGATCTTTCATTCTAAGCCATAAATGCAGAAGAGGGATCTGTTGGACAATCAGCAGATTACCTGACACCTGTTGGTGGACAAACGGATGGATCATTAAGTTATATCACCTAAAAACATGCTTGGAACAAGAGAAGATTATTTTATTCATCATCTACACTGCTTATCCTGCACCCAGGGTCGGGGCTGGAGCCTATCCCAGCCATCATTGAGCAAGAGGCAGAGTTTGCCCTGAGTGAACTATCCAGTTCTCCCTGGACTGGTCGACCACAGGCCCAGACAGACAACCATTTTGTCTGGACAATGTAGGGTCTCTGATGACCCTCCTGCATGTTTTCGGACCGTGGGAGGAACCCCATGCAGACAGGGGGGAGAACATGGAGACTCAACACAGAAAGACCCCACTGCGGAAATCTAACGGGGACATTCTTGGTGTGAGGAGGAACAAGAAAAGAAAAATGATCCCTAAAATCAAAATGTAGTTACCCAGAAGTGGACAGTAATCAAGTCATATTTTACAGATTGAAGTACCTGTCCACTTTTGCCCCGGATGAAGACAGAAGCTCAGAAGGTTGTGAAGAGGTTGCTTTCTTCCCTTCAGCCTCACAACATTTAAGCTTTCCATGAGACTTTTCGGACGGTTCCCGGTTGGGTTCCTCCTCTCCACTGAGGAGAGCGAAGCGGCGAAGCGTTTACAGCAAAGCAGCAAACGCCAACAGGTGCACTATCTGTCAAAGCTGACGGGCCAGCGGCCGTTCTCCAGCTCCTAAAGTCTCTGAGCCTGGGAGTTGTTTATCACTGTCTCTTTTGGTTTCTGGGAGCTCTTCATGAAGAAACCGGTCACCTGAAACAATAGCCTCCAACATCCTTGATGTTTTCTCCTGCATCCCACAAGCTGTTTATGATCAAAAAATTAGACAAAGCCAGGATTGGTTTGTATGAGTTGATATCGTTTCACTTTGGCCAAAAAAAACAACTGCATCTGGGATTTCATCTATGTGTTGGGCAAACGTATCAAGCAGAACTGCAGCTGCGCCGAAACACAATCAGGTTATGACGCAGGCTTCGCGGAAAACGTTGAAACATCTGTGCTCGTAGTTCACACCCGCAAAGCCCGCGTTTGCTTCCCACTTTGAAAGTAAAAGGTTGAACCGATGAGATGGTTGAACTCGTGATTAAATCAATGCTCTCTTTTTCGATCTTCATGTTTTTCTCTCTGATAGCTTATTTTGTCCTAAGTGAAATAAAACTCAAAGTAGCTCCTTGAAGCGTCGTCATGCACGCAAACACACACACACACACACCTAAAGGTAAGAAATCCCCATTTATCCTGACCTCACACACATTCCATGAAGGACTAACATCATGAATGGTGTGTGATGGGAAATAGATTTCCCGGAATGGTTAAAAAAAAATTCAAAGGCTTTTGTATTTCTGCAATTGCGGGCTGGCGCACCATCTCCCCGTGTTGTAGCATAGCAACCGCTGCTTCAATGAATGCTAGGGGTCTGGGGAAACACAGGTGGTGCATCTACCGCTCACGGCCGCCCACCCTCTCTGGTGTCACCCACACATCGACCCACGTCATCACGATCCAAAACTGGCACTTGTGACTCACAACAGGAACAGCATTGCTGGAGTGGCAGGAGCTCAATTTGGTTCCCGCTGCTGTTTCTATTTTTGGGCTTCTTTGTGCGTGTCTGCTGTACGCGTGGCGATGCCCCTTCAGAGAAGATCGCTTGTGATGCAAAATAAATGGCATCCTCAAGTGGAGCCGCTGAGAGCCGTCGTGTTGTACTCCCTCTCTGGCCGTAACCCCGAGGTGAACCTGATGCATTTCCTACGTTCAAGCTCTGCTCCTGCGCTGAGCTCCAAATGAAGCTACTCATCTAGTTGTGGCCTGCAAATGTGGCCCGGGAGACAATTTGATGTGATGATGAGGAGGGACCACGGACCACGGCTGATGAGATGGATATCCACGACACATTCATTTCAATTATTCCACACAATTAATTGCGAACGGGAATCATCAGGGCCTTTTTTTTTCAGCCGGTCACCTGCGGGGCTTTTCGGCAGCTGAAGACATCTCAGTAACAGATTAATAAAAGCTGATTTGTAAATCCAGATAGGTCATCAATATCCAGGCCAAGGTGGCACAAGTTCAAATGTTATTTTGTTTATGTTTTTTACATATATTTATGTGTACTAACACACATTGTTGATAATGAGAAATTTGACAATTCTAATTTACGTCACTTCAGTCTCCTCATCCACAGAGTCACATGCTCTCAGTAAGAGATGCTTACAATGCGTTTAACTGCTCAAAATTCTTTCATTCATTCGTCCAGGCCGCTTCTCTTGCATTCAGGGTCACATATGGAGACATACAACCATTCACCCTCTCATTCATATGCCTGGACAATTTAGGGTCTCCAAGGGACCTCCTGCGTGTGTTTGGATTGTGGGAGGAACCTTGAGAGCCCCGAGGAACTCCACGCAGACACAGGGAGAACATGGAGACTCCAAACAGGAATAGTGTGGGAATAGAACCAGGTACCTTATTGCTGTGAGGCGGAAGCACAACAATGCCGCCCGGACGGACTATTGAATAGCTGACCTCAGGCCATGATCCAATACGAACTGTATGTTCGAAAAGGCAAAAACACGGTGATGTGAGTTTGTTGAAGCGCAGAGGGACTGACCGTCCCCCTTGTTAGCCCCCAAAAGCCTACATGTAGCACTTGTGAAGTCAAAAGTAGTATTTTAAAGGAGAATAACAGCATGGGTGCTCCCCATCTTTAATTGATCAGATCACTTGGCTCCACAAATCTGCTCTATAAATAAATTATCTGACTCCGGGCAAGCTGGTTATTTCCACTGGAAGTCGATGCTTTTATGAAACGTGCCACAGATAACAGGGGGAATATTTGAAATGGAAACAGTCAAATGTTGTTCTTCCGCACCAATTTTTTCGGATTTCAGTTCTTTTCTATTTGGTAGCTCGTTCTCAATATAGATTTATTATTTGCTTACAGAGATACACACTAATTGAAAAAAATGTATAAGAAATATTAAAAGCCAATGATGATGATGCTCAGCGGCCAACGGAGCGCGTCTGATTTGATTTCCTCCAAAATGACCTTAGACTGGTACAAATGAAACATGCTTCACATTGTTGTCCAAAAACACGTCAGATCTTGTGGAGTAAAACTCTCGGCGGCCGTTTTTCATCTGAGCCTGACGGTGCATCAGCGAGGGTAAATCTGAGTCGCTCCCTCAGAGATCCCAGACGTGGCGGAGGATCTCGCGCTTTCCTGTGCCGCTTTTACCCCCGTGGTCTCATTAGTCCGACCGGCACTCAGAGCACCAGCTGGAGATGAGCTCCAACGGTCACGGGGGTTCAGAAGAGTCACTGCATCCAAAAAAAGCGACCGAGGAACAATGTTTTGATTTGAGCATCGGCAGACGGTTCCTTCGGCCGGGGTCAGGAGAGAAATCCTGGTGGAACGTTCTGAACCAGCTGAGAGCCGTTGTCTGGTAGGAGTCTACAGATACACGAGCAGAGGACGGATGGATCTGTCAAGGAAACGAGGCAAAGCTGATCCGTTTAAAACCATCACTCTTGATTTCCACATGCCAGAATCAAAATAAGTACATATGTAGCTACCCTGTTTGCAGATACACGTGCACATACACACACATCTGAAAACTGTCGGTGATCAGAGGAATGATATTCTACAATCGTACAACATGGATTTTTGTCTGGATTCACCGAACGCAAGACTTTGTGTAGGTGGGTTAGCGCTCCGCCCTCCCGGCACGATCTTTGGTTGGATTCCCACAGGGAGGCCTTTCTGTGTGGACTCTCCGTGCTCTCCCCCATATCTTTGGGGTTCCTCTGGGTTCCTCCTACGGTTTAAAAACAGGTGGTTCATCAGAGACCCTAAATCAGTGGTCCCCAAACTACGGCCTGGGGGCCGGATACGGCTGCCTCCACATTTTGCCCGGACCCTGAACAATAACAGAGATGCATTATGATTTTTTTTTTTCCATTCTGGCCACGTAATCGTAACTTGTACATGCATAGAACGTAACATTCTATTCTACGCTTCTACAGCCTGTGCCTTATCTGAAACCCTTCCCTCAAAAAAAAAAAAATCCTGGACACACCCCTGTCAAATAACAGGGAATAATGGTGAAAAGATTAGGTAAGAGAAAAATAGATTCAGAATGCAGAGTTTTTAACCTGGTAGGTGTATTTAACTTGGTTGGTGTTGGTATCAGTTCGGTTTCATAGCCTGCTTGATTTCTGGTTTTCACAGTGAATTTGATATGAGAGAGCTGTTGTGTCTACAATAAAGTCTTTTTTTCTGTGAGAAACTTGAAAAGGGTTATTTGATTATTATTCATTTCATAAATTGTGTTATTTATTTCATTAATAATGTTATTATTTATTTTCAATTTTTTTTCATGTCAAGATCCCAGAAAGGGTAAAATTTTTCATTATGTGTGGCTTTCTGGAAAACAATAAATGTTTACGTTTAGACACCTCTGCGATCGTCACACTTTTTGTTACAAACTGGCCCGGCCAACCGTCAGGGAAGGGAAAAGTCATTTAGCCCTCGCGGGAAAAAGTTTGGGGACCCCTGCCCTAAACTGTGAAGGTGAATGGTTGCGACGTGTCCCAGTGCTGGAGCGGTCCAGGTAAACCCCTGCCTCTGGCACAATGACAGCCGGGATCCTCACCACCGATCTCTTTTTCGGAATCGTCACGCCTATCGGGCCCTTTAGCTTCGTCCCAGAGGGAATGACAATCTGTTTGCCTGGTGACCTGTCGTCCTTTCCTAATTGGATGACAAGGATAAATCCAGTTCAGTTCACTCGTTCAAAATCTCATCCAGTCATCCGTGAATGGCTGAATACTTTATTGATCCCCGAGGGTTAATTCGTGTGTTTTTGTTGCAGCAGCAGGTGAGCTGCTGCAACAGGCTGCCGTCTACCAGCGGCATCTTAAGAAGAGAAAGGAGAAAGAGCGGGAAGAAGAGGGAAAAAAAAGCCACTCCCAAATCAGGCGTCTGTAGGGGGCACAGTGTGGGATCAGGAAAAACACCACAGCACATAAGCAACATAATAAGATATTACACATAAGACATTAATACAGCAGCACATGTTTGAAGGGGGAGAGGTTGTTTGGGAGGGAAGGTGTCGCAACACAGATGCTGGGGGGGCACGTACACAGCCACGCAGGGTGAATCGCCTCAATCACCGCATACTGCACTGCAACGTGGAGCAGGAGGGGGGTCGGGAGCCAAGAGGGCATTGAGTTGAGGGACGTGAGCGTTATGTGTATCTTCATATGTGTGTACGTGTAAACCCGTGGACTCCCTCTCTACTCCGACCCACTCGATGTCTCTGTTGACGAAGACACAGCCGTTGCCGTGAAGACAATCTTGGAGAGTTCCCATACAGAGACAAAGTTCGCAGGAGGAGAGGGATGGAGTAGCTTGTCTTCATAACATCCAGGAGAGTGGAGAGACATGCGACTAGCGTTGGGGAGCCAACAGGGATGACTATTTTTTTTGGTTGAGGCACATTCCTGCAGTCCTGTACATTCCCTCAACCATGATGTGCAGCTTCTCTACAGCCAAAAGTACAACCAAGGTCTTCCGAATTTTGCGACAAATCAGAAAACTGTTAGCTCCAAACAGCAGCATACCCGATGTCTTCAGCGTCCTCCATGGAGAGGATCAACAGGCACACGATCCACCCCTTCTCCCAGGAGTCCATCGTGGATCTGGTTTCAAACATTCTGTCGCGGAAAGAGGGCTTTTCTTTACCCTTTCTTCTTGTCAAGAAAAATTGGTGGATTTTTACTGGAATTAATTTGTTCTCCAGTAAAAGTACAAACTATCAAAATCAATCACTTCATTCCCGATTGAACACATTTATTAGTTCTAAGGAGATGAAAGCACTGTTGGATTTACTTACAAAACACTTCAACATTAAGTAAAACTGGTGATTTGTCAGCAGCTGTAGTTTTACCGGTTTCCGTATTTTGGTAACACATGCTCTTTCTTTCTCTAATACCCCCATCTCTCTCTCTCTCTCTCTCTCTCTCGCTCTCTCTCACACACACACACATACACACACACACACACACACACACACACACACACACACACACACACACACACGCACCTTTATCTCTCATTATGTGCCCCGCAGAGACTATTCCTGGGATGGATCATAATAAGATGGCCTAATTAGCCTCGGTTCTTTGGGAATCCATTAAAGTAACACACACTGTGTGTATGTGTGTGTGTATGTGTGTGTGTGTGTGTGTGTGTGTGTGTGTGTGTGTCGCGTATAATGCCGGGCTGTAATTGTTTCAGCTTTGCTCTTAGCTCGGACCAGACAAAGGACAATATGAAGATACACTCTTCACTGAAAAAACTTTAAAGGGACACTAAAACCATTTAGTCGACGTCCGTCATTTCATTAAATTCTTATCATGCATTGCTTATTTGTTGGTTTGAAATAACGTCATTTATCGTTGTCCTCATTAATTCTCTGTATTTCTCATGCACCTTATAATTTTCACACCTGCCGAATTAGAAAGCTCTTTCCGTGGCTCTTCTCATCGAATTTGATTATTATTCACGGCAGCCATTTGTTGCACTTTGCCTCTTCCCGGGAGCATTAAAGCTGATGATTGAAAAACTCAGATAGTCTCCTGGAGGTGACGCAAGCACCGTGCATGTGCGGAGGAAACTCCAAGAATAGCTCTGGAAACATGACGAGGTCCCGGAGGAGCGGAGAACCCCAAAGTTCGATGCAAAGCGCGACGTTTGCTGCGCATAGGTGACTGGCGGGGTGAAGGTCGAGGTCAGTTTTCTGGTTCAGAGACTAAAAATGGGATTAGTTCATTTGTTTCGAGGTACGACAGAATCCGTCTCGCTGATTAATCATCCTGGAATTTCTATAGGATTTTGTTTTGTGAACATCTAATTTCCAAAATTATGCTGTGCGATCTTAAATAAAAATGAAAGCCTGTTTTTTTTTCGAATGATGGTGCATTTTGGGGGTATAAAAGATGGACTGTCAGTCATATAATGAGGAGGTCTCGATGTATTAAAACACATTCATCTCATCCATACACACACACACACACACACACACACACATATATTGACCTTCTGTTACTTAATTACCCACCTATCCCATTCTGTATGTATATTTTCTTTTTCCATCCAAATATATATTCTGGAATCCTCCACTGATCCTGTCCTGTATATTTGAGGTCATGTTATCTCTACCCTTTTCACATGCACATGTCACTGGATCTCCTTCGCTCTGCTGCCTCCAGGGACCACAGCCAGTCACCCGCCCCCATCTAACTCTCTACTCTGCAAAACTCCCCTGGTCTTCCTCCAGACCTCCTGCAACCTCAGCATCCTGCTGCCCAGATCTTTACCATCCTTCCTCTATTTACGTCTCAGTCTGACTTTTTATCTCCAGAACATCTACCATGTGCTGTCCCTCTGATAGACTCATTCCTGATCCTCTCCGTCCCCCTCACTCCCAGGGAGGAACCTCAAGTCTATCTCTTTCCAAGCTATCAAACAGAAATGCCATCGGCGATGTTAAAAACTTCAGTTCTACGTACTTTCAAAGGCTAATTGTTGTGCAGTCATCAACGATAAAAAAATGTCATGTTCGTCTTGAAAATAAGACAAAAACTAAAACATGTGCTCATGTGCTTGATGTCCCAGTTTTGGATATCCTGATAACAAGGCATTAACAGGGGACCTAGCTAATATCTGTCTGCTGTTGAGAACCCTCACAACTTGGTTTTGAGAGCAGCGTTTATAACGTTTCCCATCTTTAGTTCACCGCATTGGCAAGCTTGTTAACCAGCCCAACACAATAACATGTGAAATGATTAAATATGCAGAGAGGTGTGCAAATAATACCACACATCTCAAAGTACACGTCCTTGGCGTCGAGTCTGCCACACACGTGTGAATCCGAGTGTGATCTCTTCTGAGCGACTCCCGGCCCCGCGGAACAGGCTTCACGCTCGATCGGGGCACCGTGTTGCGACAAAGCTAATGATCATCTTCAGTCTCTGCGTGTGCAGGAAAACAAAAATCCTGAGGATGAAGATGAGGAAATCTGCACGCATTTGTCGGCGTCTGCACGGAACATCCCATTTCATTAATGAATCCGCGTCTTGATTTCTGTCGCGATCAGCCAAAATACTTGGAGGCGGCCTTAAACGAAGCTATGAAAACATTTATGGGGGCGGGACACTGGTGCGGCTGTTAGCACTCAACCCCCGCACTGAGAAGGTCCCTGGTTGGATTACGGCGGGGGGCCTTTCCGTGTGGAGTCTCCATGTTCTCCCTGTGTCTGCGTGGGGTTCCTCCGGGTTCCTCCCACTGTCTAAACACCTGAATGGTTGCATGTGTCTGTCTGTGACCCCGTGCATATGCAAGGCAGATAATGAAAGAGTCACGGAAAAGGTCCGGAAGTTACCACAACTACAAAAGGAAATTAATGTCGCCCTGCATGTGATGTGCATGTGAAAACGACCTCAATGGGTGAGGAACCCCCGCACCCTGCAGAGCTTTCCTTCCCATTGGAGGTGACAACTCAGGGCTTCGGGGTTTGGGATTAGTCCTCCAACAGGAAATACAGCCTACAGTGAATGGGGTTCATGATAAACTGATCAGTGGATTTACATTTTCTTGATAAGAGAAAAAGGGGAAAAAAGCATTATTTGTTTGTGAAAAAAAAATATCTTCAGATGGAATAAAACATACTGGTGGTGATCATTCTGAGATTTCCTCTCACCCAAATATGTTCTCTGGCTATACTTATCTTAAACTTAAAACATATACAGTGGAAACTGTTTTCTGACAAAGCGTACTTTCTTGGCATTAAAAATCTTTTTTAAAAAATCGCAAACATTCCCAAGAAATGGAAACGTCCCAAAAGAAAGGAAAAAAAAAATCCAACCATGAGCCATGATATTGCGACGCTGCTTCTCGCATTGCCTCGATGAAACCTCTCATTTGGAATAATTAATCCCTATAGCTCCAGTCTTCCCTCCCATCCTCCTCCAGCTCTTCACGCCCTCCATCCACTGCAGCGGTCCAGCAGATGAGAAGGCAAATTACAACGTTCTATCACTGTCCCTCCTTTCTTCTCTCGTTCACTGCTCTAATTTTGGACATTCCTTGCCGAGCATCACCTCATCACACCAGCATCCATGCTTCATCATCTAACAGTCTTCGTCTAACGGCCAGTATGAGGAGCATTAAATCACAGGTGCTTTAACCCCCTTAAACCTGCCTGTTATCAGAACAACAGGATGTTATATACATACATATATATATATATATATATATACACAGTTAGGCCCAGAAATATTTGGACAGTGACACAATCTTCATGATTTGGGCTCTGGGTGTCACCACATTGGATTGAAGTTAAAACAATTACAACAGACCTGAAGTGCAAACTTTAAGGTTTAATTCAAGGGGTTGAAAAAAATATGATTAAACAAGTAGGAAATGTAGCTACTTTCAAACAAATGCTCCTCTTTTCAGGGGCTCAAAAGTAATTGGACAAATAAACATAACCCTGAGTAAAATGTTATTTTTCGATATTCTGTTGAGAATCCTTTGCAAGAAATGACTGCCTGAAGTCTGGAACCCGTGAATGTCACCAAATGCTGGGTTTCCTCCTTTGTGACACTTTGCCTTTACTGCAACTGTCTTCAGTTGTTGCTTGTTTGTGTATCTTTCTGCTGTACATTTTGTCTTGAGCGAGTGAAACGCATGTTCGATTGGGTTGAGATATGGTGATTGACTCGGCCCCTGCGGAATATTCTACTTCTCTGCTTTAAATAACTCCCGGGTTGCTTTTGCAATATGTTCTTGATCATTGTCTAACTATTCTATGAAGTGCCATCCAATCAACTTTTCTGCATTTAGCTGAATCTGAGCAGAAAGTACATCCCCATACACTTCAGAATTCATCCGGCTGTTTCTGTCTTTTGTCACATCGTCAATAAACACAAGTGAGCCAGTGCCACTGGAAACCATGCACGCTCATGCTATCACACCTCCTACACTATGTTTTCCTGTCAAGACCCCAGATTTCCATTTCTTCCCCAAACTTTCTTCTTCCCATCATTCTGGTACAGGTTGATCTGAGCCTCATCTGTCCAAAGAATGCTGTTCCAGATTTGTGCTGGCATCTTCAGGTGTTTTATTTGGCAAAGTCAATTCTGGCCTTTCTATTTTTGAGGCTGATGAATGGTTTGCACCTTGTGGTGAATCCTTTGTATTTACTCTCATGAAGTCTGCTCTTTATGGTAGACTTAGATACTGATACACCTACTTCCTGGAACGCGTTCTTTACTTGAGTTGATGTTGCAAAGGGCTTTTTCTTCACCTTGGAAAGGATTCTACGATCATCCGCCACTGAATTCCCGAGCTCACCAGGGCTCTCTTTTTTTTTTCTCAGAATGTACCAAACTCCTAACATTTCTGCAATCTCTCTGATGGATTTCTTCTTTTTTTCAGCCTCAGGATGGTCTGATTCACTTCCATTGAGAGCTCCTTTGACCGCATGTTGTGCGTTCACAGCAACAGCTTCTGGAATCAACTCCAGATCTTTTAACTGCTTAATTGATGACAGGTTACCGAGGGAGGAATCCATGTGGCCTTGATATTTTTTTGCAGCTTTCTGAGTCAATTGTGCAATTACTTTTGGTCTCTTGAAAAAGAAGCAGCTGTGTATTAAAGAGCTGTAATTCCTAGACCCTTGCTCCAATTTGGATGTGAATACTATAAAATAACAAAACTTGTTTCACTGTGTCCAAATATTTCTGGGCTTCACTGTGTGTATATGTATATATATATATATATATATATATACACACACACACACGTATATATATATGTATATATATATGTGTGTGTGTGTGTATATATATATGTGTGTGTGTGTGTGTATATATGTATACATATGTATATATATACACAGTGATATATACACTGCTCAAAAAAATAAAGGGAACACTTAAAATACACATCCTAGATCTCAATGAATGAAATATTCTTATGAAATACTTTGCTCTTTACACAGTTGAATGTGCTGACAACAAAATCCCACAAAAATGATCAATGGAAATCAATTGTATCAACCCATGGAGGTCTGGATTAGGAATCACACTCAAAATTAAAGTGTAAAAACAAACTCCAGGCTGATCCAACTTTGATGTAATGTCCTTAAAACAAGTCAAAATGAATCTGTGTTGCTTCCTGAGTGGACACTATGATTTCACAGAAGTGTGATTGACTTGGAGTTACATTGTGTTGTTCAAGTGTTCCCTTTATTTTTTTGAGCAGTATATATGTAAAAAATGAGCACATGTGATATTTAGGACCCAAAATGAGCAAAAAGGTGCAGAGCAAACAGGTGAGCAGATGAGGTGGGTGAGTTGGGATAAGGCTGAAGAAGCACTGGAAGGCCTTGAGGAGAAATAAGTTCCTGTCAGCCGGGTGTGTGGAAGGCCTGATTGCAGGTGATCAGTCTCAGCTGTCTGAGATCAGGTGGAGCGCGGAGCATCCAAAGATACGCAGCACACTTAAAGTTTCCGCAGACTGTGATAACACACACGGCAGCTTATTCATCACATTCAGTCGCATTTGTTATGAAGTGAAAGGCCGGACTCGGGTTAAGCATCGCTGCTCAAAATTGAGCCAAACGCCCAGACGAGCTCCGCGTTCGAGCCACAAATGACCTTCACGGCAGGAAACTGGGACACTTCATCCATCTAGGGTTGCAGCTCAGTGCCGGGGGGCCACGGACCAAGGGAGCGGCACAGAGGGATCGAGGCGACAACAACAATACTTAACAAAATTTATTTTCTTATTTTACTATCTGTCATAGATTTTTTTGATGCAAATCGGTGTGACGTTTACACCTGGTTGTTCTGATCGCCTACATGTTGCTCAAAAATGTGATTGAATTTTGAACGGTTAAAAGAAAATGGTCGCACAACGTGGAAAATCAAAATGACTCCGAGGTGATAATCGTCCCACCCGCTGCCGATGTATTTTGCTTTCTCTTTACAAAGAACCCCAACACCTTGCACTATAGTCTTTCTGAGACGGCTGCAGTCTGGCGCTTTGCCTCCTTTGTCCCACGACGACTTCAAGGACATAATGGCGTGTGGCCGCCCGGAGGGACGTCGGGTGACGTATGACACCCCCCAATCCGTCCGAAAACGCCTTCTGCCTCGAAACGCTGTTTGGGTGGAACCTCGTCTTTCCCTCCAGGAACCCCCCCCCTCTGAGAGAAAGGAGTAAGCTGTCTTCCACCGCCCACCTCTCTCTGGAGCTTCACACCTGACCTTGTCAAGGCCACAGGCTCAACTCCGGCTGTAAATCTCTCAAATGAACTCTGTTTTTATTCAATCAACCGGAACGCAAGTGTATAAATTAGGATTTATTGCAAAGGTAAATCTGTGCGTCGGCGGCACGTGAGGGCATCGATTGGCGCTTCCGCCTCACAGTGAGAAGGTGCTTGATTGGATTCCCATGCCTTTCTGTGCGGAGTCTCCATGTTCTCCTGGGTTCCTCCGGGTCCCTAACACAGCCCAAACACATGCAGGAGCCCTAAATTGGCCAGACGAATGAGAGGTTGATATTGTATGTCGCTGTTGTTGGCCTGTCCAGGGTGAACCCCGCCTTTTGCCCACTGACGGCCGGGATAGGATGGGCTCCACCCTCCGTGACCCGGAGTGCAGGATTGGTAGTAGAGATACTGAATGAATGTAAAATGAAGCTTGTTGCCAGTGATCTGCAGCCTTGCACCTGCGGGATGTGTTACAACAATCCAGCGTTTGTGTGTGTGTGTGTGTGTTCCTGCGGGGGTTACACACTCAGCGGAGTGATATTTTACAAAGTTTACCACAGGACACACACTTGTGTGCTGTGTGTATTTTCCAGTAAAACAGGAAATGTTTGAGAGGTTTGGACTTTTTCTTGGTGGGATGCAGATACTTCCTGTAATCCCAATTACAGTCAAATGCAATCATCCAAGCAAAGAGTGAAACAGTAGGAACTAAACAAATGTATAAATAAAAACACGGGGGGAAACTGTGAGCAGAAGGTCCTGTTTCCACGGCGCTTTGCGAATTAATCCTGGAAGACCGTTTGTTCCAGCGGAAAGCTTTTTCCATGGTCGGTCTGCTCCTGAAAACCGATCTGGTTCAGTGACGGAGCTGCGGCTTCAGGCGGAGCTGGATTGTTGTTTTAAAGGAATATATATCCGTCATGATGCGCGTGGATTTTCAGGCCTTGAACGAAACCGTTCTACTTTTGATGTTTATTGAGTTTTTATTTACCTACGACACGTCTCGGCCATTGTGTCTGGTTTGGAGACACTGAGGAGAAGACAGGAGGAAGAGATAGAGGCAGCAGAGATGAAGACGTTGAGGAGGATGGAGGGGATGAAGAATGACTCCATCAGAGTGAAGGCACATGGTAGATGTTCCAGAGATAAAGTCAGACTGAGATAGTTTGGATGTGGACAGAGGAGGGTTGGTGAAGATCTGGGTAGAAGGCTGGAGGTCTAGACGAAGAACAGGGAGGAAAATTATGGATGGATGGAAAG